>NC_081364.1:80072368-80741187 GCF_030684315.1 Stegostoma tigrinum | reverse complement strand
CCAAGGTATTGAAATTCATGTCCTTATTTTGAAATTTTGTCATTATACCTCCTTCGTTTGATAGTCCCTCCACCTGCAAAACCCTCTGAGGTATATCTGAAGAAGGGTCACTGGACACAAAACAATAATGCGGCTCTTTCTCCATAAGCACTGCCAGATAAGCTGAGTTTTTCATCAATTTCTGCTTGTGTTACTACTTTCAAGCATCTACTGTTCTTTTGGTTTTTCCTTCAAGACATTTGTTCTCCCTGACTTCCAACAGCCAGTAGATTTCTGGTTTTAACTCTCCCACCTTTTTCATGTTTTCAGCTTCCAAGGCCATAAGCTCTTGAATTTATTCCCTCAACATCCCTGGATTCAAAGCCCCTTTGTTTGTTCAGGATATTCCTTGAAACCTACTTCTTTGGCCAGTTTTGGGTCACTTGTCCTAATAAGTGCCTGGTATCAAATATTGTTTTATGACAACCTTGTGTAATATGTCAGATCATTGAATTGAATCAAAAATGTGAAAACATTTAAATTGTCCTTTTGGAAAACATCACTAATTCTTCATGATCATTTGGTAACTCCTTACCTAATATCATTGCAAGTGCGACTTCACCACACGACCTGTACTGGTTCAGAAAGGTCAAACATCAAATTATCCAGATGTAACTGAGGATTGGCAATAGTTACTGATACCTTTGGAGAGTGATCCAAAGTTCATGTATCAGGATATGGTGAATGAATGACATGGTACAGAACTCGTTGGATAACATAAGCTCAGAAACAGAACAGCGACGTCTCTCTTCTGACTCGAGAGGGTCTAACTTTTTAATGGAAAAATGTTCAGGTTCATTTATCGTTCTTCACGAAGAATGAATTGTTGATCTTATTCGGCTGCATGTGTGCAAATAATTTCTTTCGATGTGAGGTCAAAGAAATTCAAAACTATTCCCCATCCTCCCACAGACTTTGTCTCACTGTTAAGGTGTCTACTCATGGACCTAGGGGATCCAGGTATATGATTATTTGAAGTTTGCATCACATTTAGACAGTCGTTAAACATGCTTTTGGCACGCCAGCCTTCATTGCTCGATCGTTTCAGTTTAGGAGTTGGGAAGTCATATTGAGGTTGCACAGGATGTTGATGAGACCTCTTCTGGAATACAGTGTGCGGTTTCTGTCGCACAATTACAGGAGGCATATTATGAAGCTGGCGAGTTTTAAGAAGAGGTTTACCAGGATATTGCCTGGTATGGAAGGTTTGATTTATAAAGAAAGGTCGGATAGACTTTGACTTTTCTCGCTGGTGCTTAAGAGGTTGAGAGGCGGCCTGTTAGAAGTTCATAAAATAATGAGACATGTAGGTAGTATGAATTATGGTCATCATTTCCCAAGGGTGGGAGATTTCAAGACTGGGGGATGTTTTTAAGTTGCGAGGAGATTATGTAATAAAAAAAGATATGTGAGGCAGAATTTTGCAATGACTGTGAATAAAACAATGGCAAGTTCCAGCAGAGAAACAGGTGGCAAAGAAACAGGTGACAGTGAAGCAGGCATGTGAGGGCTAATGTGTTTCGTTTGCCAGTGACATTCACCGCTTCACAAAGTGGAGAACATTGAAGTGCAGCAGTGACGTTGATTATTTTGCTGGATATTCACCTTGCAAATGGTTTTTCCGCCAGTATCCCTGATTACATCACAATCGACAGGATGAAAGCTGCAACAAGATGTGTGGAGCCAGTGGAGTAATTGATACGGCATCTGAATTTGAATTGGAAGTTTGGAATATTGTATCCTGTCTCACTCAAGTAAAGTTGACAGCTTTTCTACCCTTGCAAATTGACAGACTCTCCCGAAGAGGAATGTCTGCCCAACGCTGTTTTTGTCAGGTTCCCAGCAGCTGAAGTGAGTGGATCGCTGGTGTTGGAAAGTGAAAATTGAAATTGAAAGGTAAATGAGTAACACGAGTGTGGGGCTACTTCAGCTCACAGTCTATTTCATATCCCAGCTCATGGCAACGGTACCCATTGTCAGGAGAAACTGCTTATGTTCCACATAAAGCTGCCTTTTGTTGAGAAACCTTGTGTACAGCGGGATAAGCAGGTAGGACAGTGTGTGTATAATATCACAAAGAATGACACTGAGCCACACATAAAACAGTAAAGTTAACAAGTTGTGAGCTTGTTTTCGTTTAGACTTTTCATCACCATGCGAGGTAACCTCATGGGTGAGACTTCCGATGAAGTGATGTTGTTCTCCTCCACTTGGAATTTATACTGCCTGTCCGTTCCGGCGACTTCTGTCATTGTGCATTCTGTTCTGTATGGGTTGCATATGGGGTCCAATTCTATATGTTTGCTGACTGCATTATGGATTGAGAACCATGCCTCTAGGAATTCCCATGTGTGTCTGTGTTTGAATTGCACTACTACGGTTATGTTGTCCCAGTTAAACTGATGGCCTTCATTATCCGGGTGTACTGATATTAGGGGAAGTTTGTCATGTCATTTTGCTGCCAGCTGATGTTCATGTACACTGATGGCTAGTTTCCTTCCTGTCTGTCTGATATAATGTTCGTGGCAATCGTTGCGCGGTATTTTGTAAACAATGTCAGTTCTGCATGTCGTGGGTATGGGGTCTTTAATCCTTGAGAATGTTTGTCGTAGCATGGCTTTGGGCTTGTGTGCTACCGTAACTCCTCGTGCTCATAGGAGTTGTCAGTTCTGATATGTTCTTGATGTATGGCAGTGTGTCCAGTGTGTTAGGGCATAATGTGTCCTCTTGGTGTTGCTGTTTAGTCAGCACCTGCGGATGAAATTGCAGGGATTTCCATTCAAAGCAAAGATTTTGTATTGGTGTTCTTCCTCTTTCTGCATAGTTCTGGGTCATTGCAATGAGTGGTGGTCCGTTTAAATAGTGTCCCGACACAGCTTAGTTTGTGCAAAACTGACCTGAGTTAGTTGCCAAATTAAAAGTATCCGAGCCCCTCGAGGCACTGACCCGAGTTGTGATGTGCAAAGGACAACACACAAAGGAGGGTCCTTGTGTGATTGATCCAATGTGATCTGTATAACAGGGTAACAGTGAAGACTGGTCTTCAGCACCCACATTGAACCTGACTCCACTTGGCCTCCAGCCAACTCTCACAAACTACCATTGCCCTTCACTTTTCCTGACCTCCCCTCTATTCTTGTTTTAAACTGATTGCACATCAGGCAGTTTCAGCTGGCATTGCTGATGTGGGACTGTAACATGGAGTGAATCGATTTTGACTGACCAGTGACGTAATTCTGCTTCTCAAGATCAGTCAATATTTCAGATTTATTACTTTAAATGATAACCATGAACAGGCTATGACAGTGAAGGCACTGAATCGTAATCACTGGACCAGCAGGAAAGATCAGTTTATGGCACTCAGGACACTGTCTGATTCGGCCTTGCATTCTCCCAGCCTTCTGCACATGATGCCCCTCTGCTCTGTTTCGGTTTTGTTACGTCTTGATATATAATAGTCTCCAGTTATCTATTCTTTTGCCATTTCCAATACATGAGACCCTCTTTCCATGTCTTGTGCCTGGCTCCACAGCTCAGTGGTCAGAGCACTGGTCTCAGAAACAAGTGGTTGTGAGTTCGAGCCTGTGATAGTGTTCGTACACCCCCTGCTTCAAAGGTCAAAAAGAGCCCTTTAAAAATTATCTGAAATTATAACAGTATCATTTCCTCCACAGACCAGAAATGTGTTTGAATTTCCACATTGCTGTTTGTCCTTCCACTTGAGGAGGAGCATTTGGAATGACAGGAAGCAGCTGACATCAGTGATGTTTGGCTGGAAGTACAAGGTGAAGCAGGAAAACTGCAGGTGAGCAATGGGGGAGGAGCACAAACCCAGGGCATCCATCAAATACTTCCATTTGTTGCTGTAAATAGGTTCTAGTTTTGGAGTCTGGAATGGGACAATAGAGCCAAGTGAGTGACGTTCTGCTTTCTGGGGGTTGCTCTCTCCGAAAGCCTCTGGCACTCTCGGTGGAAGGTGTCCTTGTTAGTTTCCTTCTGTGGGTGAAAATGAGTTTCACTTCCCCGAGGGGGCATGGACACAGTCTTCCCACCTCAAACTTCAGTTTTGCTTGTTGGTTCCTCAAAGTGTTGACCCAGAAACCCGCACAGCACACACTTCATTGGGGAGACGATGGCCTGAGGTTGTTATCACTGGACACTTAACCCAGAGACCCAGATAGTACTTTGGGGACTTGTGTTTGAATCCCGTTGCAGCAGACGGCGGAATTTAAATTCAATACGAACCGTTATCCGTTAAGGGAAGTGAACAGCCTTCCTTGCTTACATGTAACTCCAGACCCACAGCAATGTGTTTGACTCTTAACTGCTCTCTGGTCATTGAGGAATGGGTAATAAATGTTAGCCTAGCCAGTGATGCCCTCATCCCGTGAATTAATTTAAAAAGTACGTCAGGAATTCCTCCTCTATGGAATGATAACTGATTCAATTTGCCCAACCTTTATGCCAACTGAAGTCACCTGACTCTTGAAGTCAATGGCCATTCATCATAATTAGAGCTCCCCCTTTCTCTTGGTGTCTTCACTTTCCTGTTTAGTGCCTTCTGCTAAAATTACCACGATAGTTGACTGGGGTGTATGTACACGGACCACGGTCGATTTCAGTCCCTTGATGTTTCTAAACTGTACCTAAACTCCATTTCACCAGAACTAGTATCGAGGATGCAAGTTTGCTCACTGAGCTGCAAGGTTCATTTTCAGACGTTTCATCACTTGTTTTTATTTGAAAAAAATATACTTTATTCATAGAAAGTACAAAAAATAAAACATTTATACACCGACCCAGTCATGCAAGCTGCTCCTGGTTACCCAGGGGGTACGGACACCAACGAAAGGCAAAAACAAAACAAAGAAGAAAAAAAATACAAGGCAAAGAAAATACCCCGGCAGTCGTCTCCCCACAGAGTCCCCGTTGGCCCCCTGACCAGTTGGGGAAGGCGCCAGCTGGGCCCATTTACCAGATAGGGCCCTTTTTTTCCATTCTGGACGAGGGGTTTCATACGGTGGTCTTTCCCCAACGCACCTTGGCGGCGGCTGCCCCAAGCTTTAGCGCGTTATCAGCACATAGTCCCGGACCTTGGAGTGGGCCAGTCTGCAACACTCGGTCGGGGTCAGTTCTTTCAGCTGGCAGACCAGCAAGTTGCGGGCAGACCAAAGAGCATCTTTCACCGCATTGATGGTCCTCCAGGCGCAGTTGATTTTGGTCTAGGTGTGCGTTCCAGGAACAGCCCGTTGAGCAGGGAGAAGGAGGTGATTGACAGTCTCATCACCCCAACATCCGCCTCAAGGGCAGCGTGGGGTGGTGCAGAGATTCCGGGTGTGCATAAAGGATCTCACTGGAAGAGCCCCTCTCACTGCCAGCCAAGTAATGTCCTTGTGCTTGTTTGAAAGTTCTGGCGATGAGGCATTCTGCCAAACGATTTTGGGAGTCTGCGAGGGGAACCACACGACAGGATCCACCCTCTCCTTTTCCCGAAGGGTCTCGAGGATACTACGTGCTGACCACTACCTGACGGGCTTGTGGTCAAAAGGTGTCTCCTTTCAAAAACTTCTCCACGAAGGACAAGTGGTATGCAACGGTCCAATTACTCGGAGTGTTCCGCGGCAACGAGGCCAGGCCCATCCTTCGCAACACCGGGGACAGGTAGAACCTCAGTAAGTAGTGACACTTGGTGTTTGCGTACTGAGGATTTACCCAGAGCTTGATGCAGCCACACACAAAAGGTAGCCATCAGGGCGAGGGTGGCGTTCGGTACATCCTTTCCCCCATTTTCCAGGTCTTCGTACATGGTGTCCCTGCGGACCCGGTCCATTCTCGACCCCCAAATGAAGTGGAAGATGGACGGGGTGACCGCAGCGGCGCAGGTCCAGGGAATAGGCCAGGTCTGCGCCACATGCAACAGTACCAAAAGCCCCTTGCACCTGACAACCAGGTTCTTACCCACAATGGAGAGGGACCGAAGCTTTCTGTTGGTATTTGTTTTGATTGAAGAACTATCAGCATTTGGTGTGAAATTAATATTGTAGCAGGGCACGACCGAGCAGCCAAGAAAATGGGCGAGGAGGATAGCCATTGGGTTCAAGTAGAAGTCATCGATGTTTTCCGTGGTATCCCCAGAGTTAGTTATTTCTGTTTCAGCTCCATTTCACATGGAGCTGCCCAGGACGTGACCATTGTCAGTTTGTGACTTCGAACAATCTTATTGGTGCAGGGTTGGAGTTGCGTTAACGCCTTTGCAAGTCCTGTCATTTATTACACAAGCGGCTGCACGTCCAAAACGATCTCTGCGATTTCCAGTGAAGTGGAATCAAATTTCACTGCGAAACTGGAAACCAGGATTTTCACAGCAGCAGAAGTGCAGTCATGTTTTCAGCATAGCTGCAGCTGCTCGTTTCACTGATAACGTTGGAAAGCTATGCTTCATCACAGAAAGCAAAGCAGCAAGAAGCTACGACGCCCAGCGTGGGGCTCGAACCGACGATGCTGAGATTAAGAGTCTCACGCTCTACCAACTGAGCTAGCCAGGCTTGACTTGATTGTCTTGTTATTTATCTAAAATCCTTATTTTCCCTTTTCACACCAAAGCCCCTGCAACCTCATTTCAATGTGCCCAAGATGATCCACCTCGAACATCACAAGTTCCCAGTTTATTCTGCTCAATCGCAAATAATATCATTTACATCTTCCACTTTTCAGCTGTTACTCCTTCAGACCATAATAACCCATTTTCATTTAACATTCAAAATTCATATTTTAATGTCCGTGCCCTCATCCTTCAGCTGCCCATGTGACTGTATGTCACTCTGGGATGGTGAATCTGCTGCAATAAACCCAGTGATTTCTGTTACAGATTGTGTGAGATGTGTGTCTGTCTGCCCAGTCTCACTTAATACTTTCAGCACTTTGTTTGATCAGTACATCAGCAACTTCTGTAGCTTCGCATTTGGGGGCTGGATTTTCACACTTCAGTTAAAAACTATTCAAAGATCAAGAAGAATCTGCTGCACACCTTGTGAAATGTCATTTTTCACAGGAGAAGAGACGTTCATAGGGAGTGTCAGTTAAGTTTTCCCAAGTGGAGCTAAGAGAAAATTCCACTCACTCGGAGATTGTGTCAATGGTGCTCTGGGATTTACTGAGCGGGAGAAATCTTCCTTTTTTTTTTCTTGATCCTGTGCTTGGTGGATGGAGAAGATTGGCCCTGGTTGTAGGATCTTGCCTGTCAAGGATGTGCAGCAAGCGGCTGATTGAAGATGCAGTGGCCATGGACAGTGTGATGACAAAATCCTGCTGCTTATCCCAGTCTCACTGAGCGTGGAGCTGGGGAAGACACGATCGTTGATGGGTTTGTTTGATTCCAAATCTCTTCATAAACTTCGATTAACTAAATGCAGGTACATAGTTGGTTTAATTGTCGGATCACAATGTTGAGAATAACTGCTTTGAAACCTGGATGTCTGAGGTCTGACTAGAAAACAGTGGAGCTGACAAAGTTTCGAAGCTATCTCCTGAAGGCATAATCCCGATTGACGATCTTCTGTATCACTGGAAACATCACAGGGTAGTAAAATAAAAGAAGCTGGGCTCTTGGGTAGCCTTGAAACACCAATCTTTCTCTCAATAACTGAATGCACTGGCTAATTGCAAAACTGAAGCTATTGGCATGAAGCTTTGCCGAAGCTCCTAATGCAGGGAGCCAGTCTCGTTGCATAGCTGGAGGTCTCTCGGTTTTCAGCTCCAATCTCCAGTTTATGTGTGATGCTTACATGCATTAGAGTTGTGGAGTTAGCATGAACATGAGCAACAATGGTAACATTCACAGTGTGAACAACCAGCAAAGATACCGCCTCACAAAGCAGGGACCATTGAATTGAAGCAGTGCCGGTGAGTGAGTTTTACTGGCAAAGAAAACACATTTGACATCAGGAGTCTGCTTCAGGATCTCCTCTTTTACTGCTGGATTCATCATAAAGTTCCTTTCTGCTCTTTCACAAGCACTTCTGCTTCACCTTTACTTGTATTCTCATCTCTTCATTCCCAGTTTGGCAGGAATAACGAGGTGAGGCAGGATAAACTGCATCCTTACCGGGAATGTGGTGGTCTTGGCACAGAGACCACAAGCCAATCCCTCTCATTCTCTGGTGTCATCAATCAAACATTTTACACCAACAGTAAAGACAATCGCAATAATCCTATAATTGTGGCATTGTTTTGTTTTCCTGGTGGATTAGGAATTCCAATTTAAATTCTGGAGATTCATAATCTTTTGAGACAAAAAATGTCTCCTTACCTCAGCCATAACAAAAGACACATTATCTGAGGAATGTAAGTCCAGTACAAAACATCCCATTCTCAGAGTGTCTCCGAATGTCAGACTTTACACAGAGCATAAACAGGAAATGAGGGGTATATACAGATGGACTGTCAGATAATGTGAAAGACGGCCAGGTGGATACACAGAGACAAAGAGAGAGATAAATAGAAGCATACTGTGGTAGACACTGGAAGGACCAATTCTCCACTTCACATGGCTGCTGACAGAAAAGAAAAAAAAACAGAGGATCTCATTACCTCAGGGCAACAGAAGGGGCATTAGTGCTGTTTAAAGTTCAAAAGTTAATGCTGGTAAGCTAAGGAGCAAGTGTGATTTTGATAAATAGATGATTCAAAAGATAAAGTTAACAATGTCTCCCAGCATATTACTATAGAAACACAGTTAACCTGGCAGTGACGAATGGTCAGTGGATCCGAAATGTTTCCCTCTGCAGATATTACCATGCTTGCTGAGTTTCTCTTTGGGTTACTGTTTTTGTGTCAGATTTGTTTTATCTTAAATGATAACTTTTGGGACAAAACAGAGCGGGTGTCAGCTCCTGAAAAATCAGTCAGAAGCGCTATCACCAACATAGAGTAGTACTACAGAGCTTCCATTCCCTTACGGGGAAATCGGTCTCAGGCCGCAGCGGCGAAAGTGCCAAATGCTAACCACTAGTCCACCAGGGAACGCGACTGAAAAGATTGTGTCTTTGCTTCGTGATCTGCTTTTGCGTTTTCATGTGTGATCACTTTCGCTGCAGATCGGTTTTGCCATCTCCGATTTTCTTTTTGCAGCATGTATCCTGGTGGCTAGCGTTTTGCCCGTTTGTCCAATGTAGTGCTTGTCACAGTTCTTGCAAGGTATTTTGTAAATGACATTCGTTTTGCTCGTTGTCTGTCTAGGGTCTTTTAAGTTCATTAGTTGCTGTTTTAGTGTGTTGGTTGGTTTGTGGGCTACCCTGATGCCAAGAGGTCCGAGTAGTCTGGCAGTCATTTCAGAAATGTCTTTAATGTAGGGGAGAGTGGTTATGGTTTCTGAGCCTGTTTTGTCTGTTTGTTTGGGTTTGTTGCTGAGGAATCGGCGGACTGTGTTCATTGGGTACCCGTTCTTTTTGAATACGCTGTATAGGTGATTTTCTTCTGCTCTTCGTAGTTCCTCTGTGCTGCACAGTGTGCAGTGGCTCGTTGGAATAATGTTCTAACGCAGCTTCGTTTGTGGGTGTTGGGATGGTTGCTCCTGGAGTTCAGTGTTTGGTCTGTATGTGTTGTTTTCCTGTAGACGCTGGTTTGAAGTTCCCCATTGGCTGTTCGCTCTACTGTGACATCTAGGAATGGCAGTTTGCTGTTGTTTTCCTCCTCTTTTGTGAATGTTATGCCAGTAAGGGTATTATTGATGGTCTTGAAGGTTTCCTCTAATTTGTTTCGTTTAGTGATGACAAAGGTGTCATCCACGTAACAGACCCAAAGTTTGGGTTGGATGATTGGCAGAGCTGTTTGTTCGAGTTTCTGCATTACTGCCTCTGCTAAGAACCCTGATATCGGAGATACAATGCGTGAACCGTTGGTTTGTCTGTAGGTTTTGTTATTGAAAATGAAGTGGGTGGTGAGGCATAGGTCCACTAGCTTGATGATGTTGTCCTTGCTGATGAGGTTGGTGGTGTCTGGTGTATGTGTCTTCTGTTCTTCTCATAATACTGCAGTCAGTGTTTCTTTGGCCAGGTTTTTTCTTGCAAGAACTGTGACAAACACTACATTGGACAAACTGGCAGAAAGCTAGCCACCAGGATACATGAACATCAACTAGCCACAAAACGACATGACCCACTATCACTCGTATCCTTACACACAGATGAGGAAGGACACCACTTTGATTGGGACAACACATCCATCCTAGGACAAGCCAAACAGAGACATGCACGAGAATTCCGAGAAGCATGGCATTCCAACCGGAACTCCATCAACAAACACATTGATCTGGAGCCCATCTACCATCCTCTGAGAAAAAAAAACAGGAAATGACATCACCAACCCAAGGAAGCCTGAACATATAAATAGAAAGCAGGACATGACACCAGGGCTTCACCCGAGGCCCACTGATCATGTTAACTAGAATGGCGACAAAACGTCTGGGAACAAACCTTCCAGCTCAGCGAACCAGCTTACATCCGGTAAAAATAAAGACCCATTCTTTTGTGGGCCGAGAGGAGGACAGTGTGACTGTGTTGGAGGTGGAAGGAAGACGTCGGGTTGGCTGTGCACCCTTGCAACCGGTGGATCTTAATGCTGGCTTCAGCCTAGCGCTGGGTCAGGGGAGCAGCCAACCTGCAACGATGGCTGCGACGAGTGCTCGTGCCCTGGGTCAGGGGGCCCGGAACACCATCCGTGTTTCCGTGAAGAAGGTGGATGAAGGTGCACCTGTGGACCGCAACTTCTTCGTGAAGAGGGTCCTGTTGGACTGTTGTGGGTTCACTGCTGCGGACATTTACTGCCTGCAGGATTTCACTGGAGGAGGTTTATATGATGTAACCTTCAGGAGTGCCAAGCTTTGCGAGCGCTTCCTGGAGTTTTTCAAGCAGAAAGGAGGTAAGGGTCCCCTCTCTGTACTGACCACTGTCAGTGATGTCAGTGCAGAGGAGCCGTATGGTGACTGTACACATGTACAACCCGCATGTGCCAGCAGTTGATGTCCTGACCTTCCTCAGAAGGTCTGTGAACGTGGAAGGGGAAAGAACCAACATCATGGACCCTTCAGGATCTGGACCAGTAAGAGGCAGGTCAAGGTGATGCTGAGGAAGGACGTGGATGGGAACATCATACACCCACCATCCAGCGTAGCGATCGGTGGGAGCAAAGGCTACCTGACCTACGCAGGGCAACGTAAAGTGTACCAGGCCTGTGGTAGGTCAGGTCACGTGGCGGCCGACTGCAAAGCCACCATCTGCAGGGAGGAGGGACACTTTGCGAACGATTGCCCACAAGAAAAAAAGCTGCAACCTTTGCGGGGAAGCGGCCCACATCTATTAGGGCATGCCCGCATCAGGGGAACACCTATGCCCAGGTCGCCAGCAGGGGCAATGCGGGGCGAGCCCCCCCGGAGGAGGGGACGGCACCAGGCCCCTGCAAGGACCCCGCTAGTGTGCAGGAGAGCCAGGTCGTGCAGGCGGGCCCAGCCCTGCAGGATGGAACCGAGGCCAGCAAAGCGCCTCTGCAGGCTCTGCTCCCCCCGGACAACCCGGAGTCGATGGAGGAGGCGACAGGTGACCCAAGGGAGTGGACGACGGTCCGGAAAGCGAGGAGGAAGGTGTGCCGGTGGGCCCCGGCACCGCAGCCATCAGGCAGGAAGAGGCAGCTACGGGGGTAAGATTCGGAGGGGGCCCGCCCAAAGCAGAAGCTAAAGATCTCAAGGGAGAAGGAAAGCAGCACACTGCTTCCAGGTGATGGGAGGCGCCCTGAGGCTCCCACCGACACCCAGCCACGCGCCGCTTTGGCCCTGGAGGCCCCCCCCCGAACCTTCAGGCGGGAAGCAGGAAGCAGTGTGTCCCCAGCCTGACCCAGAGCTGGACTCTCCTGACTCCATACCCCCGACGGGGGGATGCCACCCGGAGGGCAGCATGGACGGTTTCCTGAACCTGGAGAGCGTCCAGCAGTTAGCCCGGGCAATGGGCATGAAGGGACAGATGGAGGGGCTGGATCTTGGAATCGGGGTGGGTACTGCGGTCACTGCGGGTACGAGTTGCGAGCATTAACGTGCGCAGGGTCAAGTCCACCGCAAGATGTGTGTCCACGTCGGCCTACCTGACCACCGTCAAGGCAGACCTCCTGTTTCTGCAGGAGTACAGGATACCGCAGCTCAGCAGGTACAGGAAATGGTCAGGTGCCTGGACCTGTGGGCCTTCGATCTGGTCGGGGGGAAGCGACTGTTGCTCCCTGGGCCTGGCTATTCTGCTGCGGGGGTGCAAGCTCATAATCTCTCAAGTTCAGGAGGTGGTGGGGTCGCGTCTCCTAGTGGCTGACGTCACCTATAGGAACGCTCCCCTGAGGCTGATCAACGCGTACGCCCCAGCAGTACGGAGTGAGCGGTTGGCCGTCCTGCAGCGGCTTCCACCCCTGCTGGCTACGTCCAGGCCGGTCATCCTAGGCGGAGACTTCAACTGCATCATCGATGCAGATGGAACATCCGGCATGGGGACAGTAGGTGGGGGGGGGGGGGGGGGGGGGGGGGGTCAACCGGACGTCACGTCCAGATTCCTGGTGGGCACGGTGAAGGACGCCAAGCTGATCGATGTCTTCAACACCCCTGCAGACGGAGCGCAGTGGAGATGCACCTGGTCGCGGCCAGACGGGTCTATCCGCTCAAGGATAGACTTCCTGTTTGCGTCACGGACGTTCTCGGTCAGGTCCACCGGCGTCGAGCCGATGTTCTTCTCTGACCACTGCTTCCTGCTGGCCGACTGTCACTTACAGGACGACCAGCAGGCCGACAAGGGGACGTGGAAGCTCAACACAACTCTGTTGACCCCAGAGAACTTCAAGGAGCTTAAGAGGGAGTACGCTGGTTGGAGAACCGTGAAACCCCTGAGTCTCTGGGCGACTGGTGGGAGACGGTGAAGGAGAACATCAAGAGGTTCTTTGTCCTCAAGGGCGTTCGGAAGGCGAGAGAGGGGTGGGGAAATCTGTCGTGACTCCAGAAGAGGATGCAGAACCTGCTCCTCCTGCAGTCAATGGGGGTCGATTTCACAGAGAACCTCCGCGAGGTGAGGGGCCAGCAAGCCTCGCTCTTCGCCGCAGAGGCCTCCAAGATTATCTTGCGGTCCAGGGTCCACTCCGTGGAGCAGGCTGAGACGTGTTCGCGTTTCTTCTTTCAGAAGGTGCACAAAGAGAGCGCTGTGCTTAGCCGGCTGAAGGAGGACGACGGCTCGGTGATGTTGTCTCGGCCCCACATTTTGAGGATCAGCAGATCCTTCTATGCCGGACTGTACAACACGAAGCCCACGGACAGCATGGCCTCCGAGTCGTTCCTGTCGTCTATCACGGAGGTCTTAGACGATGGCACGAGGGAGTGGCTGGGCCGGCCAATATCCCTGAACGAGCTGACCAGAGCCCTCAAGTCCTTTGAGAGGAATAAGACTCCCAGGAGCGAAGGCTTACCGGTTGAGCTGTATTCCACTCTGTGGGACCTGGTCGGCCAGGACCTGCTGTAAGTGTACGATAGAGCGCTTCGGGCAGGGGAAATGTGCAAGTCCATGAGGAAGGGCATCATCACCCTCATTTACAAGAGGAAGGGGGAAGAGGGAAGAAATGAAGAATTGGAGTCCCATTTCACTATTGAACGTGGACGACAAAATCCTGGCCAAGGTCAGAGCCAACCAGGGCAGGTCTGTCCTGGAGTCGGTGATTGCCCCTGACCAAACCCGTGCTGTGCCGGGCAGGAAGCGCGCCGGGAGCCTCACGCTCATCAGGGATATAATCGCCTACGTGCAGGACAGGCGGGTGGACACCTGCCTCGTCAACCTGGACCAGGAGAACATGAGGGACGTCCTCTCCAAATTGGGGTTCGGGGAGGGCATCCACAACAGGATCCGGCTGCTCTACACCGACATTGTTAGCGCAGTCTCGATGAACGGGTGGGAATCGGACAGTTTTCCCCGTCAGATCTGGAGTCAGGCAGGGCTGCCCGCTCTCTCCTGCCTTGTTTGTGTGCTGTGTGGAGCCCATCGCCGCATCCATCAAGAAGGACGTGAGCCTGAAGGTCGTGACTATCCCAGGCAGCGGAGGCCTTCAGGTCAGGACCTCCCTGTACATGGACGATGTTGCCGTCTTCTGCACCGATCGTCGGTCGGTGAGTAGGCTGTTGGACATCTGTGGCCAGTTTGAACTGGCTTTGGGTGCCCAAGTCAATTGGGGTAAGAGCGAGGCCATGTTCTTTGGGAACTTCATCCCCTTCACCGTCAGGACAGACTACCTGAAGGTGCTGGATGTTTGGTTCGGTGGAGCTGGGGCGTGCACTAAGACTTGGGAGGACCGTATCACCAAACAGAAGCAGACGCTGGGCAGGTGGACGCTTCGGTCCCTCTCCATCACGGGTAAGAACCTGGTTGTCAGGTGCGAGGGGCTTTTGGTACTGTTGTATGTGGCGCAGGCCTGGCCTATTCCCTGGACCTGCACCGCTGCGGTCACCCGGTCCATCTTCCACTTCATTTGGGGGTCGAGGATTGACCGGGTCCACAGGGACACCATGTGCAAAGTCCCAGAAAATGGGAGAAAGGGCGTACCGAATGCCACCCTCACCCTGATGGCTACCTGTGTGTGCGGCTGCATCAAGCTGTGCGTAGATCCTCAGTACGCAAACACCAAGTGGCACTACTTACTGAGGTTCTACCTGTACTCAGTGTTGCAAAGGATGGGCTTGGCCTCGTTGCCGCAGAACGCTCCGAGTAGTTGGACCGTCCCCTACCACCTGTCCTTCGTGGAGAAATTTTTGAAGGGAAACACCTTTGACCACAAGGTCATCAGGTAGTGGTCAGCACGTAGTAACCTCGAAACCCTTCGGGAAAAGGAGAGGGTGGATCCCGTCATGTGGTTCCACATGCAGACTGCCGAAGTCGTTTGGCAGAATGCCTCATTGCCAGAACTTTCAAACAAGCATAAGGACATTGCTTGGCTGGCAGTGAGAGGGGTTCTGCCAGGGAGATCCTTTATGCATGCCCGGAATCTCTGCGCCACCGCACGCTGCCCTCGAGGTGGCTGCGGGGGTGACGAGACTGTGGATCACCTCCTTCTGGAGTGTGCCTCTGCGCAGGAGGTCTGGAAGGGGATGCAGTGGTATTTGCCGAGGTTTGTCCCGAGCAGCTCCGTGACGCGTGACTCCGTGCTCTACAGGCTGTTTCCCGTGAGGCACACCGAGACCAACATCAACCGCGCCTGGAGGACCATCAATGCGGTGAAAGACGCTGTTCGGTCTGCCCACAACTTTCCGGTCTGCCAGCTGAAAGAACTGACCCCGACCGTGTTTTGCAGACTGGCGCACTCCAAGGTCCAGGACTACGTGCTGAGGGACGCGCTAAAGCTTGGGGCAGCCGCCGCCAAGGTGCGGTGGGAAAAGACCACCGTATGAAACCCCTTGTCCAGAATAGAAAAAAAAAGGGCCCTATCTGGTATCAGAGATAATGGGAACTGCAGATGCTGGAGAATCCAAGATAATAAAATGTGAGGCTGGATGAACACAGCAGGCCGAGCAGCATCTCAGGAGCACAAAAGCTGACGTTTCGGGCCGAGACCCTTGGGTCTCGGCCCGAAACGTCAGCTTTTGTGCTCCTGAGATGCTGCTCGGCCTGCTGTGTTCATCCAGCCTCACATTTTATTATCTTGGGCCCTATCTGGTAACTGTGCCCAGCTGGCGCCTTCCCCAACTGGTCAGGGGGCCAATGCGGACTGTGCGGGGAGACGACTGCCGGGGTATTTTCTTTGCTTTTTTTTTCTTCTTTGTTTTGTTTTTTTCCTTTAGTTGGTGTACGTACCCCCGGGTAACCCGGAGCGGCTTGCATGACTGGGTAGGTGTATAAATATGTTTTATTTTGTACATCTTATGAATAAAGTATATTTTTTTAAATTCAAAAAGCGCGACGAAACGTGTGAAAATGAACCTTCCAGCTCGGTGAGCAAACTTACATCCAGTCTTGTTGTCTATTCGAAAACGTAATACCATGCCACAACTACCACAAAACATGGCATTGGACAGACAGAAAGGAAATTAGCCATCAGAATATGTGAACATCAGCTAGCAGCAAAATGGCACAATGAATTCTCCTTAATATCTGTGCATTCAGACAATGAAGGCCGTCAATTTAACTGAGGCTAAGTGGCCACAGTAGCCCACGTCAAACACAGACATGAATGGAAATTCCCGGAGGCATGATTCTCCATCCATACTTCAAATCAACAAATTTATAGAATTGGACCCTATTTACAAACCCATACAGATCAAAACTAGAAATGACAGTACTCACCATAATGGACTGGACAGCATAAATTCCCAGCACAGTAGAATAACATTGCTTCAAAGGCTGTCTCCAGGCACGGTGACAAAACTCCTGAACAAACATAAGCCAGGTCAGTGAGCAAGTCAACAGACTTATCCACAACCCGAGCTATTGATCTTTGCCAATACTTTAGACTACATTTTTTATTCTGTCCCACTGGAGAACAATTCTTGTAACTCACAAAACTGCTACTTCAAAGTAACATCAAAAAAAAGTCCAAATGAATGCGTTGATGAGGGGAGTTCTGGCCAGTCATGTAGATGTGGGTATCACCTGATGCATGGAGAGTGCTTTCTGACCAGAGCTGTAGCAGATGACTGTCAGATGCACAGACAGACTGGGCAAATAGATTCACATCAGAGCTCACATCTCCCAGCCTGGGAATCTGAGGCGGTGCTCAGACATTCAAGTAATGAGCCTCAATATCAGCTCAGCAAGATCTCACAATTGCATTTGCAGATACAAACTATTTTGTTTTACAATTTCATGATGCAATCAGGAACATCCACGATACAAAAAGTAACCTCCTTCTCACTCCACACCCTTTCTACCTCGGTACCATCCTACAGGTAATATACACTCCCCGATCTCTAACATTCTGCAGGATCCCACCTTTTCCTACATTTGCACTATTCCCCCATGTCTGCAAATGTCCCTTTCTCTGGAACATGTCCAGGTTCTATAACCTTCCTATCTCTGAAACATCCCCAGAACAGCATCGGAGGTAAATGGAGGTGATTGAGATCGGGATGATTTTGTGCAAATGAGAATTTTACATAAATACGGAGGGTTGCAATCACAGGAAGGGGTTTCAGGGAGCTAAAAAGCATGTGATCTGAATGCAGTAATATAAATAGAAAGGGTTGTCAGGAGCAGAGGAGACTACACAGACGTCAATAGATGTCAAATTTGGGAAGGCTGTGCTAAGTGGACGAGATGTCATAGGTAGACAGGACCTTAGAACTAAGAGGAGGTCACATCAAGACAAAGAGATGCAGGGGCTGCATGAGTTCATAGACAGAGGGAAGTTAGGAGGGCTGGAGCAGTTTGCAGGGATAAGGATGCTTATAGGATGGCAGTGCTTTACACTAACAGGGAATGTTTTATGGAATGGTGCATTGTACACTGAAAATAGGATCCAAAACAGAAATGGACGCATATAGCGACTGAAGAAATGTACAGATGAAGCAAGACAGCTTCTGGAATTTAGATAGATGGGAAGGCTGGAGTCCAAAAGTGTCTTCAAAGAGACAGAAACAGCAATAGGGGCTGGAGACAGTCATACAGATAAAGTAGCATTGAACAAACTGGATAGGTTCCCGAGACACGGAGGGTTGTAGGGGTGGGTGAAATTTGCATTGACAGGGGTGGAAGAGCTATCTACAGAGAGGGGGACATTTTTAAGCTACAGTAATAGGGAACACATTGCAGCATTACACAAAGAGACAGTGTTTGAGATGCTGGTTTACAAAGAATGGCAGGGGTCTAGGCAGGGGAGGAGCAAACAGTGAAATGGAACATTGCAACGGCTAGAGAAAGTGTACAGAGTGTAGGGAGATTTATTGGGCCTAGGGGAGGTTAGAAAGACTGTGGGCTGCAGAGTTTGCAGGGACTGGAGGAGGCCTGACAGATGGGGAGTGAGACAGGGGCTGGAGGACTTTACTGGAGATAGGCGGTTGCAGGAAAATGAGGAGTTTACAGATAGAAAGGAGGGCAACAGAGGCTGGTTCAGATTGCATAGACAGGGTGGGTTGGTCAACTACAGAGCATCATACAGACAGGTTTAAAGGGGCAGGAAAAGGTCACAGAGATAGGGAAAGTTTCAATGTTGTAAGCGGTATGAGCATGTGGGACGAAGTCACAGAGGCAGGGGTGGCTATAGGGATTGGAGGAGCACACGGAGGTCGGGACACTGGAGGAGAAAATGTTACACAATAGGGAGAATTCCAGCAGCTAAAGGTAAAGAAAACTTGGAAGGCTATTGGGCTGCAGGAGGAAACAGACCGTGAGTACTGCAGGTACTGGAGCAGGTTTGAGAGATAGGCAATATTCTGCAGTCTAAGAAAGTTCCAGTGATCAGAGGCTGTGTAAGTTACACAGACAGGGAGGATAGTAGGAGCCAGAGGTGGTTATGGAGAGAGGCAGTGTTACACTGAAACAGAGGGAAAAAAGGTTAGGTGTAGGCTATTCAGCCCCATGGGCCTGCTCCACTCTTCAATCAGATCACAGCTGATCATTTAGCTCAGTTCCCTCTTCCTGCTTTCTCCACATATGGAAACTGTCATGACTGGAGCAATCTACAACGATAGGGAGCATTGGAGTGACTGGAGTTACAGAGATAAAGAGAGCTGTGGAGCACTGTCGAAGTTAAAGAGGCAGGGAGAGTCATTCAGCCTGGAGAAGATTACAATGTTACACAGAGGTGTACAGGCTGAAAGAGGTGACAAAACTGCAGGTATGTCGGGGTTAGAGGAGGTTACTGTGACAGGGAGGATGGTAGAAGCTTTTCTTGGTTATAAAAGTAATTATCATCTTTGTTTTTGAAAGAGATAACAGACAAAGGTTTTGAATGACTCAGGAGATTACTTGCACAAGGAGGGGTGGAGGAAGATGGAGTGTGTTGTCGATACAGAATGAGTTTATTGTGATTGTGAGGGTTGTAGTGATGAAACGACATGATAGCTAGGGTAGTAGAGACTTGGTGTACAGAGATAGGGAGGAGCTGCAAGAGGTGATGGCGATAGTGAGTTTGTGGTGATGGGGGATGGTTACATCAATAGCAAGGGGTTCGGGGGATGAGAAAAAGTTATCAAGGTAGAGAGGTTTCTCCTGAATGGAAGAGACTACATGGATGGCGATGGTTCAAGCGACTGGATTTTTTCACAGATTTGGAGAGTCAATGCAGCTGGTGAAGGTTTCAAGGATCGAGAGGGTTTAAGGAGTCAAAGCAAATACACAGGCATGGAGGGTTGTGTCGATGGGAGAAGCTACAGGGATAGGGGCTGTTGTCGGGCCATTTCTTAGTTTTGTGTCTTGGTTACTTGCCTCGCATTCAGGAGTCACTTCAGTCCCTGGGTGATATGTAGGGGTTCACATAGAACTCTCCCTGTCTATCTCCATGAGAAGGTTACACTGGTACAGACAACGTTAGGGATTGAAGAAACTGACAGAGACACTATGCATTCTACGGACTAAAGATGATTATGAACAGAGCCAAGGAATACAGGGTCTAGAGGGGATTACAGACAAAGGGAGGGTTGTAGGGTGGGGAAGAGGTTACAAAGACGGTTGGTGTTCTAAGGATGGGGGGCACTGATTGTGATCAATTGGCGTAATTGACATAGAGAGGATCTGTGGAGGTTACAGTACAAGAGAGGTTTGTACAGGCAATATGAGTTTACACAGACAGGAATGGTTTTCAGGGCTGGAGGAGGTAACTGTGAAAGGGAATGCTATAACGAATGGAGAAGGTAACAGTCACAGGGAGAATTTCAGTGGCAAGAAGAGGTGACAGTCATATGGCCCTTTTTTGGACAGGAGAAGGTTACATTGACAAGTAGCACTTTGGAGACCGAGGGGCTTGACAGAGAGAGGGCGATGAGCAGAAACTAGATAAGGTTTGAGAGAGAAAGACAGTTGACAGCTTTGGAAGATGATGCAACATACAGAGCATTACAGAGTTTGGATGAGATCTAGAAGTTCACAAGTGTTATAGGAACAGGAGGAGAAGGAGGATACAGATAAGTTGTGGTTTGGAATGGGATAAGGTTACAAGAACAAAAGAAGGTTCCAGGAATGTGAAGGGCTATGGAGGCTGCAACCAATTCCAGATATAGGGAGGGATTCTGGATGTGAGTTTGCTCGTTGAGCTGGAAGGTTCGTCTTCAGACGTTTCGTCACCATTCTAGGTAACATCATCAATGAGCCTCCGACGAAGCGCTGGTGTTACGTCCCACTTTCTATTTATCTGGTTAGGTTTCCTTGGGTTGATGTCATTTCCTGCATTGGTGATGTCATTTCCTGCATTGGTGATGTCATTTCCTGCATTGGTGATGTCATTTCCTGCATTGGTGATGTCATTTCCTGCATTGGTGATGTCATTTCCTGCATTGGTGATGTCATTTCCTGTTCTTTTTCTCAGGGGATGGTAGATTGGCTCCAAATCAATGTGTTTGTTGATGGAGTTCTTGTTGGAATGCCATGCTTCTCGGAATTCTCACGCGTGTCTCTGTTTGGCTTGTCCGAGGATGGATGTGTCAGGGAGGGATTCATATGTTGCAGGTTACAGAGTTCAGGATGGTTTCTGCAATTGGATGAAGTTAGTAATACAAAGTATTGTAGACACTGGATGAGGTGACAGTTCGCATGGATCCTCAGACTGAAAAACATTAGAGAAAGAGAGCGGTGTAGGGGCTGGAGTTGGATACAGCAGTCAAGAGGATTTTACAGGTACTTGGATGGTTTTAGTGGCTTCAAGAGGTTAAAGAGTTAGGAAGGCTAATAATGCCTGAAGGATGGAGAATGAGGAGCATTGCAGCGATAGGAGAGATTGCGCAGACTGAACGAGGTTGCAGGCACGAGGATTAAAATGGCTTCAGAATGCAAGATATTGGAGCAGTTTACACAGGAAGAGCTATCAGACTGGAGAAACCTAGAGAGATAGGGAGGTCTGTAGGAATGGTCAATTGTCACAGAGGTCATGTGGTGCTGTGTTACGGGAGGCAGGAGTGTTCTCAGGACTGGAGAAGGTTACAGTGATATCATGTGTTGCAGGGGCATGAGGATGATGTCCAGATGGGGAGGTGAGTTGGGGCTGGAGGATATTACAGAGACATGGTGGACTGTAAGTAGTGGATAAGATGACAAGTGTCAAAATTATTGTTATGACTTGAGGAGGAGGACAATACCAGGATTGGACACGTTATCAAGACTGGAGCAATTTGCAAAGATGGGAAGGGGAGTCAGAATTGGCAGAGGTTTTAAATATACAAAGGGATTTTAGCGAGGACTGGAGGAGCCAGAGATACCAAATGTTCGAGGAGTTAGAAGGATTCAATGCACTGATGACGATGAGAGTAAACCGGTTGATGTGGTGTATATGGATTTCAGCAAGGCGTTCGATAAGGTTCCCCACAATAGGCTATTGTACAAAATGCGGAAGAATGGAATTGTGGGAGATATAGCAGTTTGGATCGGAAATTGGCTTGCTGAAAGAAGACAGAGGGTGGTAGTTGATGGGAAATGTTCATCCTGGAGACCAGTTACTAGTGGTGTACCACAAGGGTCGGTGTTGGGTCCACTGCTGTTTGTCATTTTTATATACGACCTGGATGAGGGCATAGAAGGATGGGTTCGTAAATTTGCAGACGACACTAAGGTCCGTGGAGTTGTGGATAGTGATAAAGGATGCTGCAGGTTGCAGAGAGACATAGATAAGCTGCAGAGCTGGGCTGAGAGGTGGCAAATGGAGTTTAATGCAGACAAGTGTGAGCTGATGCGATTTAGTAGGAGTAACTGGAATGCAAATTACTGGGCTAATGGTAAGATTCTTAGCAGTGTAGATGAGCAGAGAGATCTCGGTGTCCGTGTACACAGATCCTTGAAAGTTGCCACCCAGGTTGACAGGGCTGTTAAGAAGGCATACAGTGTTTTAGCTTTGATTAATAGAGGGGTCGACTTCCAGAACCAAGAGGTGATGGTGAAGCTGTACAAAACTCTGGTGTGGCCGCACTTGGAGTATTGTGTACAGTTCTGGTCACCGCATTATAAGAAGGATGTGGAAGCTTTGGAAAGGGTGCAGAGGAGATTTCCTAGGATGTTGCCTGGTATGGAGGGAAGGTCTTACGAAGAAAGGCTGAGGGACTTGAGGCTGTTTCCATTAGACAGAAGGTTGAGAAGGGAATTAATAGAAACATATAAAATAATCAGAGGGTTAGATCGTGTGGATAGGGAGAGCCTTTTTCCTAGGATGGTGACGGCGAGCACGAGGGGGCAGAGCTTTAAATTGAGGGGTGAAAGATATGGGACAGATGTCAGAGGTCATTTCTTTACTCAGAGTAGTAAGGGAATGGAACGCTTTGCCTGCAACGGTAGCAGATTTGCCAAATTTAGGTACATTTAAGTCGTCATTGGATAAGCATATGGACGTACATGGAATAGCGTAGGTTAGATGGGCTTGAGATCGGTATGACAGGTCAGCACAACATCGAGGGCCGAAGGGCCTGTACTGTGCTGTAATGTTCTATGTTCTGTGTGTTGCAACAAAGGATCTGTAGACTTGCTGTATGACTGACTGTCGGAGAGAGAACACGGAACGGAAACATCCCAGGGTTCAATGCCACCGTCGAGAGAGTCCTGCTTTTAACTCTGCTGCTCTTTTCCTCACGAAGACAGCACAGGCCTGGATTGAGAATTATGGTCTTCCTACGCAGTCCTCGGAAGGTTCAGTACAACAGAGCTGAAAGTAGGGTGGTGAAGTTTTTGAAAAGATTTGCAGCTCAGGTTGTGGATGATGTTTTAGACTTGCTCGCTGAGACAGTGTGTTTGATTGCAGATGTTTCATCACCCTGCTAGGTAACGTTGTCAGTGTGCCTCCAGTGAAGGGCTGGTGTTCTGTCCCACTTGTTATTTATGTGCCTCGGTTTGCTGGGGTGGTTGGCATCACTTCCGGTTTTGTTTTCCAGTGGTTTGTATATCGGGTCCAGATCAATGTATTTGTTGATGGATTTCCGGTTGGAATACCAGGCCTCCAGGAATTCCCTAGCATGTCTGTTTCCTTTGTACTATTGTGAATGTGTTGTCCCAGTCAAATTGGTGTCCTTCTTTGTCAGCGTGTACTGAAATCAGTGAGAACTGGTCATGTCTCTTGGTGGATAGTTAGTATTTGTGCATCCTTGTTGTCAGTTTTCTTCCAGTTTGGCCTGCATAATGTTTCTCACTGTCCTTGCATGGTATTTTGTATTGGTTTTGGGTGTGGGATCCCAGACATTTGTCAAAAGCAGTCGTAGGTGGTTGTTGGTTTGTGGGCGAGCCTGATACCTCAGCGTCTGAATAGTCTTGTGGTCACCGCTGATACGTTTCTGATTTGCGGTAGGGTGACTGGTGTGTCTGGCTGTATTGTGCCTTATTGTTGTGGTCTGTCCTGTGTGCCTTTTGCGTATCCATTTCCTTTAAAAACTCCGTATAAGTGCTCCATGTCTGCGATGAGCAGTTCCAGATTGCTGCAGTGTGTTGTGGATCGTTTGAATTATGTCCTGATGTACCTCCGTTTACGGGTGTCGGTGGATAGTTGCTGGTGTGATAAAGTATCTGGTCCGTATGGGCTGTACACATTCTGTACACAATGATCTGGAGTTCCCTGTTGCTCTTACATTCCACCATAGCTGAGGAAGGGTTATTGTTCTCTTCTTTTATGAATTTTATTCTAGTGAGGATGTTGTTTATCTATCAGTGGGTTTCTTCTGGTCTTCTAGATGTGATAATCATCAAGGTGTCATCTACCACAGGGGACCCAGAATTTGGGTTAAATCATGGGGAGCATTTTCCAATCTCATCTTTGCATTACCACTTCTGCAAGCAGTCCTGATATCAGGGATCCCAATGGTGTTCCATTGATTTGTTTGAATATATGGAGGGTGAGACACATATCCAGCATTTTCAAGGTGCTGTCCTTGTTGATTCTGTCAGTTTGGAGCGCCTGCCATCCTGGTTCATCCAGCAGAGTGGCCATTGTCTCTTTGGCTCGGTCAGTGTTTATGCATGTAAATAGTGCTGTAATATCAAAGAATATCATCATCTCCTCCTCTTCTATTCTGGAGTCCTTGACGATGTTGAGGAATTCTCGGGAAGAGTGTATTGGGTGGACAGTGTTGTCCATGAAGTATTTCAGTTTCCATTATCGTTCTTTGGCTAGCCTACATGTTGGTCTACCTGGTACTGGCTCGGTGAGCAAGTCTACAACATCAGCAGGGTTGTGACTGAGTCTGGGGTCTTTCTGCACTGTGCAGCCCCTTCTGCACCGTAGCTGCATCATATCTCATGGGTCGATGTTTTAAGCCTTCTGCTCTGCTCACTATGAGTATCTTACCTGACTGCAGGATCTGACGAACGCTCCAGATCTCCCTGTCTGTCGTCACTTGAATTGACCAGTTGACTTCAAATTGGTGATGGACGAGACTGGAGTCAGGAATTCTGCTCAGTCAGCAACTTTCAGTAGCTGCTGAAGACAGAAGCATAAACAGACTGAGAAATTAGACTGACGCAGTGAAGATTACAGATGTGGAAGAGGGGTGAGCACCGCAGACATCTGGACAATCCCCGTCTCCATCCTTGGCCTCTGCTGCCACATCTCTGGACTGGAGAATTCTGCTGGCTCAGGATCTCATTGTAGCGGCAATCATTAGATCCACACTGTGACAGTTACTGTTTGAAGAGATACTGGCTGACATCGCCAGGAAGGTGTCAGGATCACCCAATGGTTGAGGAAGAAGGAGTTTTGATTCATGGTGCACTGGTATCAGTACTCGGGGATACACGAGCTACCAGTGGGACAGGCAACGGCCGTGTGTTAATCTCACTAGACTACTAATCCATAAATTAATGACAATGTCTGAAATACCCATCTGATTCCATAATATCCTTCAGGGAAGGACATCTGCTCTGCTCACCTGGTCTGGCCAACATGTGACTTCAGATCCAGAGCAACATGCCTGACACCCAACTCCCTCTGAAATGGCCCAGCAAGGCACTCAGTTCAAAAGCAGCTTGGGTGGCAAATAAACGCTGGCCGGCTTGAAACACCCACATCCCGAGTGAATAAATAATCACGGAACGGTGTAAAACGTTCAACAAAAGGACATTCCATTGGAACAGACAAAACCTCAGCAAGAAATTCCCATTCTATCTCACTCAGGGAACCAAGCATCGGATTTAAAGAAAACCAAAAAAAGAAACAAAGAAAAAAAAATTCTGAAGTGAAGGAATGTGTTTCAGCAAATGACAAACGGGCCATCGTATACGGAAGGTGTTAAAGGGACTGCAGATGGGCTCCTTGCAAGAGGAAACATTGTTGGGGCTCAATGAGATGACAGGACCAGGGAGAGCTGAAGGACCTGGAGGTAGTGAGAGTGTCAGAGAGTGGCAAGGGCTTGAATGATGTTACAAAACCAGTACGAATTGCTGCAATGCTTGCAGAGGGTGGGAAGGGAAATATTCCCTATTATTTCTTCATTCGTGGAATGAGGGTGTCACTGGAAGGACCAGCATTTAGTGCCCATTGATAATTGCATTGGGCAATTGCTAAGGGACAGTTACGAGTCAACCATTTTGTTGTGGGTCTGGAGTCACATTTTGGTCAGACGTGGTCAGATTTCCTTCCCTTTCGGGACATTCGCAAAGGAGTTGGGATTTTGTTTTTCAACTGATAATCAACAATGGACACATCATTACAGATTATTTTTATTGAATTCTAATTCCACTATCTGCCACAGTGGGATTCAAAAGGAAAAAGAAAACACTGGATTGACAATCTCCTCAGTTCAGGGGAATGACTCAGAGCTGGTTGGCCATAGGCAGTGCACTGAGCAAGGGTAAATAAAGGGTGAGTTGATGACAGGATACCGGCCTCTGTGCAGTTATCTCTCATGTACACAGACAAAAGCAGTTTGCAACACAGGATTGACCAACTGCAGGTCACAGTTTGGAAACAACTCCTCACACAGGACTGAGCAAGTGCAGTTTGCACACATACAATTGTGAGCAATCACAGTCCACAGAACATTTAAAAAAAACTCGTTCCACTCAGGAAACTGACTGTTTGCTCTCATTGCACACGTTAGCAATTGCTGGGAGAACACTGATTGAAAACAATCACAACTGAACATGCAGAGGCCTGGCCACTCAATCTGCAAGAAAATAAAGCACAGTTCTCTGTACAGAACTGGCCATTCATCATTGACAGGACAAAATAAATGTTCCCAAACACAACCGATATTTTGCAATGAAAAGGAGTTTTAAAAACAACAGCATCCCACAGAATACGTGCTGTCCATCTGCACTGCACAGGTCAGCATTGTCTTGGAATTCTCTTCACTTGTCTGGGTGAATGCAGCTCCAACAGTATTCAATAAGCTTGACACCATCCAGCACAAAGCAGCCTCATGTTTGGAACAATATTAACTCACTTCACTCGTAACGCACCGTGACAGCAGTGTCCACAATCTACAAGGATCATCAGCAGCAGCATTTCACAACACCATAAACAACCTGGAAGGAAAACAGCAGCAGGTGTATGACACCAGCAGCATTTACAAAGGTCCCATCCAAGCCACGCTCCTTCCTAACAGAACTGTGGCTGTCTTGCACCCAAAGGATTATAGTGGGTCAAGTAAGGCAGCTCACAAAAAAAAAACAGAAGTTACTGGAAAAGGTCAACATCTGTGAAGAGAAACCAAGGTTTACATTGCTTAGAACCACCACCACCAGCTTCAGCAATAAAAGATGGGAAGTAAATAATGGCCACATCACATGCATGAACATGCGATGAAACTCAGGGACAATTCATGTCCCTTCAACATCTTTGTATTCTCTATGCAACTCACAATCCTATGTTTATGCCATCAACAAACATGGAAAAAATTTATTTGATCTGTGTATCTAACTGATCGACAGATACTGTGACTAGCTGGAGCCCAAACATGAACCCTTCCTCTAACTCACAAGGTACAGCCGGCAAACTCACAAATCAACAAATTTATAAGCACGTGCTTTACCATCTGTTAAACAATTTTCAACACATGCCAGCGCATCACCTCCAAGTCCACGTGGTCCAAATTTGTTAATTTGCTTTTTCAGTGGGAACCTGTTAATATGCATCTGAAAAAGCAAATAAAGTTTCCTCCTACCATCATTTTTTTGGAGATAGATACAATACGTTTGGATGTCATAATGGAAAATGACAATTTAGTACCGAAGTTAGGTGTCTAAATTTGAGGAATGCCGCTTATTATTAGATTACCTCTACCACTAGGCATTATCACTTCCATTAGACAGGACCTGGCACATATAGATGGGGGGAGGAACGACTTGCATTTGAGTCTATATTCGGAAAGTTGGACTGTTATAAAGTGATACAATGAGAATGCATGATAAAATAACAAGGTGTAGAGCTCGATGAACACAGCAGGCCAGAGATCATCATAGGAACAGGAAAGCTGACGTTTCGAGTCTGGAACCTTCTTCAGAAAAGGGGCAGAGGAAGGGGATTCTGAAATAAATTTGGGGGAGGTGGTGGTGGAAGGTGGCTAAAAAAGCAGATTAGTGGAGAGAAGATGGACAGGCCATGGAGGCAGATCTGGAGCCAGTCAAGGTGAGTGTCGGCAGGGAGTTGGGATGGGGACGGTCAGTTGAGGGAAGATGGACAGGTCACAGAGGCATGGATGCGGCTGGTAGGAAGGAGGTGGGAGTGGGGAGTGGTCAGTGAGGTTGGAGGAGCAGAAAGTTGGGAGAAAGGACAGAGAGGTCAAGGAAGAGGGGACAAGCTTTGCTGGTTTTGGGATGAGGTCAGAGGTGGGGAGATTTTAAAGCTTGCAATGTCCACACTGAGACCATTGGGCTGCGGGGTTCCCAAACAAAATATGAGGTACTGTTCCTGCCGCATTCAGGTGGCATTGTTGTCGCTCAGGATGGTGAGGATCTCCAACATGTTCCGATTAATAAGGAGCAAGAATTAAATGCTTTTCAGGCATACTGGTGGATAAATTACCAGTGCCCACTGAAGTTTATCCCAGGCTACTATAAGAGGCAAGAAAGGAGATTGCAGAGGCCTTGCAGATATATTTAATCGCTTAGTGGCCACATGTGTAGTGCTGAATGACTGGAGGATAGTTAATGTGTTTAATTTGTTCAAGATGGGGAGCAAAGATTGGCCAGGTAATTGGAGAAGAGATAGCCTGATATCGGTCGCAACAAAATTATTATAAGAAATTCTGAGGGAAAGGACAAATCAACACTTGCAAAGGAAGGAATCATTGGGCTAATCAGCAGAGATTTGGTCAAGAGAAATCCTGTCTGATGAATTCAGTTGAGTTCTTTCAAATTGTGTCAAAAATTATTGATGAGGTCAGTGCAAATGAAATGGTTTGCATGAAAATCAGTGAAGCCTTTGACAATGTTGAACATGGAAGGCTGATTCAAAAGGTAGGAACCCATGAGATTGAGACAAGTCGGCAAAAATAGATCCTAAACTGGTGGAGAGTATTTTTTTGTGATTGACAGCCTTTGACCATCAGCAGACTGCAGGGATCGCTGCAAGGCCCATTACTGTTTCTTCTGTACATTAATGTCTTGGTTGTGAAAGTAGACGGTATCATCAGTAGGTTTGTAGATGACAAAAGTTGGACGCGCTGTCCATCGTGAGGTGGATGGTCTCAGACGACGGTCCGATATTGATCAGCTGATAAACTGAGCAGCGCAATGGCAGATGGAACTTATTTCTAATAAGTTTGAAGTAATACACTGTGCGAGTTATGGCAAGTGAAGGACATACATAATGAACAGTAAGTACAGGCAGAGTACTGAGAAACGAAAGGACCTTGGTACACAAGTCCATAGATCCCTGAAGGCATCAGCACAGATAGACAGGGTGGTGAAGACACAGGAACTGGGGCCACGTCCTCACAAGGTGAATTAGTAGAGGTACCCGAAAGGATCTATCCAGCCGAGCAGGGGTGTTGGATCCGAAACAGCAGAGACTGGCAAAGACATTGAAGACAGCAATTTAAACAGACAAGGCAGGCAACAGCATGGCAAGAAATGAAGTAAAAGTGATTAATTGAACTGTACTTATTTCCATGCAATGGACCTGACAGGAAAGGCAGATAAACTCGGAGCACGGAGGAGGACATGGGATTGGGACAGCTAACGTATTACAGAAAAAAAACAGCTGAGGGAAAGAAAGGGCGAGCAGCTCAATGTACCAGGGTACAGGCACTACAGGAAGGTTCGAAGGAGAGGCAAGTTAGGAGGGGAAGAGGTATTTTTGAATTGGAGAAACATGACGGCAGCATTTAGGGAGAATATTCCTGGGGTTTGCCCAGCAAAACTATTTTTGTGGAACTGAGAAATAAGAGTGGGCGATTGCTTTGATATAATTGGACAACCCAACAACTGGTGAGAAATTGAAGAGCAAATATGTTCAGAGGTCTGAGCTATCTATCAGAACAATCGGGGTGTAATGGTAGGGAATTATAATTTTCCAAACAGAGACTGATACCGCACAGTGTTATGCACTTTCAGTGGGAGGAATTTGTTAAGGGGGTTTAAAAATAACTCCCTCAAACAATACGTAGACAGCCCGACTGAAGAAGGGGCAGACCCTGATCTCCACGTGCGAAACAAGGTCGGGCAAGGGACTGAGGTGGTATTGAGGCAGCACTTTGGCAAAGAGATCACAATTTTATTAGTTTGAAAATTGCTATGGAAAAAGATTGGCCTGGTCCACCAAATAAAGTTGTAAAGTACGTCAAGAGCAATTATGATGGTATTTGACAGGAATTTTCAAAAGACGGTTGGGGATGCTTTTTGCAGGGGCATCTGGCAAATTGGAAGCTTTCAAAAACAAGAGGTCAGAGCCGGCATATTCCTGTTAGTGTGATGGACGATGCTGACAGAAGTAGGAAACTCTGAATGACTCATGATATCGAGGCTCTGATCAAGAAAAATGGGACACTGCTGGATCAAATGAATCCCTTGAGGACTATGGGAGTGTAGGGATAAACTTTATGAAGGAAATCGGGAGAGCAAAGATGGGGCATGAGATAACTTTGGCCGATAAGGTTAAGGAGAATCCAAAGAGATTCAGTAAGGATATTAAGGGCAAAAGAGCGACTGGGCAGAAAATGGGAATTCATACAGATCAAAGAGGCCACCAATATGGGCAACCACAGGAGATGGGTGAGACGCTAAACAGTGTTTCATATCAGTACTCACTGTGGGGAAAAACCAGTAAATTCAGGTAAATAAAGAGCAATATCCTGAAAAGAGTCTACACGACAGAACAGTGATGTTGGATGTCTTAAAAAGCTTGATCAAGTGTACCTGATGACTTTTGGGGAACCAGGGACGAATCTGTTGGACCCCGAGCAGAGATATTTCACTCAAGCACAGGAGGTTGTGGGGTGACCTTTTACAAGTTAATTAATGCCTGAGGAGCATCAATAAGATGAATAGCCAACAGGGTCTCTCCCCCAGGGTAGGGGCATCCAAAGCTAGAGGCCATAGGTTTGAGGTGAGAGGGGAAAGGTTTAAGGAGACATGAGAGGTAACATTTGCCACACAGTGAATGGTGCATATATGGAACGAGCTGCCACAGAAAGCTACAACATTGAAAAGATAATGGGGCAGGTACATCGACAGCAAAGTTTTGAAAGGATATGGGCCAAACTCAGGCAAATGTGACTTATTCCGTTCAGGAAACCTGGGCCTTATGGATGAATTGGGTCACATAGTCTGTTTCTGTGCTGCAAAATTCTATGACTCCAATTACTGGAGAAAGAGATAACTAAGACAAGACAAGTTGCAGACATTGAAGCAAGTTATAGAGATAGGGATGGTAGTCAGGATTGGAGTATATTTCAAATATATGGAGGGACTGTCGAGCGGGGAGGTGGTTACAGAAATAGGAGCAGTTAGAGGAGTTGGAACAGTTGAAGACTCTGGTCCACAAGAGTCTACATTTGACCACATAGACACAGTCATGGAGGAGGAACACAGAGCAGAAAGATCAGAGGCAGCATTACCGCCCTCTTTTTGGAGATTTGCTTTCACTTTTATGTTGATCCTCACAAAGACAGCACAGGCCTGCAATGATAACTGTGAACTTCCTATGCTATCTTTGGAAGGCATACTACAAAAATGCTTAAAGTAGGCCTCCCATGACAGTAGTGAACGAGTTTGGCTCAGTAATTAGGGAAAGAAGTCTGCCATTCTCACTTGGTCAGGTCAGACTCACAGGCATGTGGCAGACTCTCAACTACCTTCTGGCTTGCTGTGCCATTTCATTCAGTTCAAAGCAGTTTAGGCTGGGTAATAAGTGCTCTCCAGGCAGAGACACGCACATCTCATGAGTGAATAAATAATAACTGGAACCACTGTCCTGGTCAATCAAGTCGGCAGGTTTATGGACAGGCCTGTAAACTGACAGAGAGGATGCTGAGACTGGGGTCAGGTGAAAGGAGATTCCCAGACCAAAGCAAAAGCTGAAGAATTATAGCAGCACAGTGATGTTGGTGAAGACAAGCAGATCGGGACAGAAAGCAACAGGGTTTCACTAAAACTGTACATTTGTGAACCGGTACGTGTCGGGGAATTTTGGTAAAATGTACCTTACAATGTTCCTTTTGGGAAGGGCATGGTATATGCAGTAAGATAGTGTCATTCGAAGAGGAGCTCGGAGATTGTTTTTGTCAGTGTTCCTTTGAATAACACGTTGTGCAACAGGCTAGGGACATAACTGTCCCAGATCGACCATTGTATCATGAAGCTGAGTAAATGAGTAATGTCACACCAAGAGATCCTCAGGGAAATTATGAAAAAGTGGAATTCAAAGGAATTATGAAGTTTTGAAGTGATCATACAAATTACAAACAAAAAGAAACAAGGTCAATTACATGAGTTTGGGGAGGGGCGGGGGGAGAACCGGCCAAGTTAAACAGTGTAAAGAGACTGTAATGTATGGCCGCAAATGAACAGAGAAAAACATTTGAAGGAACAGTGTAAAATATTTTTAAAAAATGATATTCCACTGAAACACGCAAAACCTCAGCAAGAAATTCCTACGTGCTTGTCACTCGGAGTAAATGAGCAGATGCAATTAATACAGGCTGAGAAGACAACCCAAAAAAATACCCTAAAATTCTGAAGGGGAACAATGTGGATCAAAAAAATGACAGCTGACTACCAAAGTATAGAAGTCGGTGTTAAACAGATTGTAAGGGGTCTCTTCGCAGGAAGAACGTGGTAGGAAGTGGAGTCATTGTTGGGGTTCCATGAGATGACAGGATCAAGGAGTGTTGAAGGTAGTGAAAGCGCTGCAGGGTTTGGCAAGGGCCTGAACAATGTCACAAACCCAGTACGAATTGCTGCACTGTTTGCAAAGGGTGCGGAGGGAAATACACCCTTTTATTTTTTCATTCCTGGGACTCGGCTATCACTGGATGGGCCAGTATTCAGTGCCTATTGCACTTTTGAGTTAAGCATCAGCCACTTTGTTGTGGATCTGCAGTCACATGTCAGCCAGGCCTGTTCAGATGCTGTTCCCCAAAGGGCATTCGTGATTGAGATTATTTTTTCTTTTAAAAAAAGATGATCAACAACGGACATACCATTCGTGATTATTTTTATTGAATTCTAATTCCACAATCTGCCCAGGTCCCCAGAACATTATCTATGTCTCTGGACGAACAGCCCAGTGGTATTATCACTAGACTGTGGCCGACCCCATAATGGAGTTGGTTGAAATGATATGGAATGTTACAGAACATGGAGACCATTACAACTGCAAAGCACGTTGTGTAATCCATAACAGGCTTCAAAAATGGAAACTGTCAAAGCGGTCTGAGATATACCAGAGACCAACAGGGCAGGTGGCGATGAAACAGGTTCAATATTGTGAGGAGATGTCACAACAGGAGGATGTTCGGGGTTCTGTCATTGACAGACATAAGGAATGCTGTAGGGACTGGATGAAGTCACAGTAAGAAGGGTGTGTTTGTTATTTGAGGAAGAGGTGCCAACACAAATGCAAAAATGGAACATTCACTGAGCACACAAAGACCACACATACGAATAATCACAATAAAGATCAGCTCCACATTCATGTCAGTTGTGTGTGATCTTACTACTCCAAACTCCACAGCATAAAACCTGCTCTCCACGCAACACTGACTATTTACAATTCATTTGATGAAAATTAGATCATAAATAACTGGCCATTTGAAGTCCACAGGATAAATAAAAGCTCCCCACAGATCATTGACAATTTGTAATTCACAACATATGAACCAGCAGTCCACACAGAATTACCGAGATTGAGGCATGAAAGGATGGGGAGGCTTTAAAGAGGAAGGAAAAAGAACTTAACGAGATGTTAAATGGGTGAGAGTGTATGAGCGAAAAGAACAGGGTGGACAGACTTGGATTGTTTCTGCTTGAGGGTCAGTGGCTGAGCGGGCAACTTGTCGAAATATATAAAACTGAGAAGCAAGGATAGTGAATAATCGGAGTCTCTTCCCTCAGGTGAAAAACATCAAATACAACGGTCATAAGTTTAGGCTGAGAGGGGAAAGTTTAAAGCAGGCATGAGAGTTTTTACTCTCATGGTGAATGAGTGCCTGGAACAGATTGCCAGGGTATTTGGTCAAAGCAGAGAGGAGAGCAATGTTTAAGAGGCATTTGGACAGATACATCAATGGGCAGGGAAGAGCGGAATATGGATTATGTGCAGCCAGATAGCATCAGTTTCGAATAGTATCATGGTCATCGCAGAAATGATGGGCTGAAGGACCTGCTCTGGTTCATGACTGTTGTATGCCCTATGCCCTAAGAGGTGAAATTAAAGCTTTAAAATTAAACAAAGAACTGCGAAATCTGAAGATCTGAAACAGAACAGAAATTGGTGCACAAAGTACATAGGTTGGCAGCGTCTGTGTAGAGAATTGAGCTCTTCAGAAATGAGAGAGACACAAAGATGCACACACGCACAGACATGTCTAGCCATTAAAAAAAAAACAAAGAATAAACTCAGTTCCCCAGAGAGAAAATAAAACCAGCTCTGCGCACACAACTGACCAGAGTCCACAAGATCAACTGCAGACTTCAGACAAAAATGACCACAGTCCACAGAATAAAATGAAGCTCTACAGGCAGAACTGACCAGTTACAGTGTGTAGGATTAACCAATGCCATCCACAAAACTACCTGCTTACAGTCCGCAAGATAAATAAAAGCTTCCCAGACAGTATTGACCATTCTCAGGCCACCGGTTGAGAACCAGCTTAATTGATCCACCTCACCATTCAAAATCCAGGGATTAAACCCAAACCCTAGACACAATTAGCCAAACACAATTTGTTGGTGTGAACCCACTCCCCACTTCTGCAGTGTTGGGGAAAACAAATGAAGAAGAAAAAAAGAAATAAAAAAAGAAGAAAAAATAGCAAAAAGAAAACAGCGCTTTTATAATTTCCTGAGTGCTGGAGGATGACTGAGAGCTGGCTGGGCATAGGCAAAGTTCTGTGCAGGAGTAAATAAAGGGTGACTTCGTGATGGCATACCGGCCTCGGTGCAGTTATATAGAACATGGAACGTAACAGCACAGTACAGGTCCTTCGGACCTCGATGTTGTGCCGACCTGTCATACCAATCTCAAGCCCATCTAACCTGGGCTATTCCATGTACATCTATATGCTTATCCAATGACAACTTAAATGTACCTAAAGTTGGGGAATCTACTACCGTTGCAGGCAAAGCGTTCCATTCCCTTACTACTCTCTGAGTAAAGAAACTACCTCTGACATCTGTCCTATATCTTTCACCCCTCAATTTAAAGCTATGCCCCCTCGTGCTCGCCGTCACCATCCTAGGAAAAAGGCTCTCCCTATCCACACGATCTAACCCTCTGATTATTTTATGTTTCAATTAGGTCACCTCTCAACCTTCTTCTCTCTAATGAAAACAGCCTCAAGTCCCTCAGCCTTTCCTCGTAAGACCTTCCCTCCATACCAGCCAACATCCGAGGAAATCTCCTCTGCACCCTTTCCAAAGCTTCCACATCCTTCTTATAATGCGGTGACCAGAACTGTACACAATACTCCAAGTGCGGCCGCACCAGTGTTTTGTACAGCTTCACCATAACCTCTTGGTTCCGGAACTCGATCCCTCTATTAATAAAAGCTAAAACACTGTATGCCTTCTTAACAGCCCTGTCAACCTGGGTGGCAACTTTCAAGGATCGGCGTACATGGACACCGAGATCTCTCTGCTCATCTCCACTGCTAAGAATCTTACCATTTGCCCTGTACTTTGCCTTCCGGTTACTCCAAAGTGCATCAGCTCACACTTGTCTGCATTAAACTCCATTTGCCACCTCTCAGCCCAGCTCTGCAGCTTATCTATGTCTCTCTGCAGCCTGCAGCATCCTTCGTCACTATCCACAACTCCACCGACCTTAGTGTCATCTGCAAATTTGCTAACCCATCCTTCTACGCCCTCATCCAGGTCATTTATAAAAATGACAAACAGCAGTGGACCCAACACCGACCCTTGCGGTACACCACTAGTAACTGCTCTCCAGGATGAACATTTCCCATCAACTACCACCCTCTGTCTTCTTTCAGCAAGCCAATTTCTGATCCAAACTGCTATATCTCCCACAATTCCATTCCTCCACATTTTGTACAACAGCCTATTGTGGTGAACCTTATCGAACGCCTTGCTGAAATCCATATACACCACATCAACCGGTTTACTCTCATCTACCCGTTTGGTCACCTTCTCAAAGAACTCAAGCAGGTTTATGGGGCACGACCTTCCCTTCACAAAACCGTGCTGACTATCCATAATCAATTTATTCTTTTCTAGATGATTATAAATCCTATCCCTTATAACCTTTTCCAACACTTTACCAACAACCGAGGTAAGGCTCACTGGTCTATAATTACCAGGGTTGTCTCTACTCCCCCTCATGAACAGGGGAACCACATTTGCTATCCTCCAGTCGTCTGGCACTATTCCTGTAGACAATGACGAGTTAAAGATCAATGCCAAAGGCTCGGATACGCACAAAAGCAGTTTACAACACAGGGCTGACCAATGGCAGCTCACTGTTTGGAAACAAATCCTCACGCAGGACTGACCATATGCAATCTGCAGACACACAAGAGCGAAAAATCAGTGTACAGGACTAAAAAAAAACTTGCTCCGCTCAGGAAATGAACTGTTCGCTCTCCAAATACTTCTTTCAAAAAAAAAAGTAACACTTCACACTTGAACAACTGCTGGCAGTCCACAGAATGAAAACAATCACAACTGAACAAGCAGAGACCTGGGCACTCACAATCCACAAGAAAATAACAGACTGCTCCGTGTACAGAACTGGCCATTCATCATTCACAGGATAAAATAAATCTTCCCAAACACAGGACTGATATTTTGCAATGAAAAGGAATTTTAGAAACAACAACATTTCATAGAATTGTACGCTGCCCATCGACAGTGCACAGGTCAATGTCAAAGAATATTCTCCCCCTGCCTGGGTGAATGCAGCTCCAACAATACTCAATGAGCTTGACACTATCCAGCACGAAGCAGCCTCACGTTTGGAATGATATTTACTCACTTCACTCGTAACACACCGTGACAGCAGTGGCTACAATCTACAAAGGTTCAGTAGCTGTAGCTTTTCACAAGACCACAAGCAACCTGGAAGAAAAACAACAGGTGTACAACATGAGCAGTATTTCCAAGGGCTCCACCAAGCCATGCTCCTTCCTACCAGCTCTGTGGCTGTCCGCACTCCCAACAGATTGCAGTGGGTCAATCAAGGCAGCTCACAAATAAAAACAAAAGTTGCTGGAAAAGCTCAACATGTGAAAAGAAACCAAAGTTAACATTGCTCAGAAGCACCACCACCTTCTCCAGGCAATTAGAGATGGGAAAGAAATGTTGGCCAAGCCACTTATGTCCACATCACATGCATGAATGTGTGCCAAAACTCAGGCAATTCATGTCCCACTTCACCCTCTTTGCATTCTCTGCACAGCTCACAATCCCATCTATGGTTTGGCCATCAACAAACACAGAAACATTAGTTTTGATCTGTACATCTCATTGGTCGAGAGATTACGAATAGCTGGAACCCAAACATGAATCCTTCCTCAAATTCACGAAGTACAACCTGCAAATTCACAAATCAACAATTCATTAGCATGTGCTTTTCTGTCTGTTAAACAATTCTCAATGCATGCCAGCACATCACTTCCAAGTCCATGTGGTCAAATTTGCTGATTTGTTTCTTCAGTGGGACCCTGTTAAAATGCATCTGAAAAGTCAAATAAAGTTTCCTCCTACCTCCAATTTTTTGGGGATAGAGATAATAACTCGAAGTTTGAATGTCATGATCGAAAGCGAAAAGGATAGTGCAGAAGTGTCTAAATTTGAGGAAAGCCACCTATCATTACACCACTTCTAATCACTCAACATTATCACACACGAGGCAGGAGCTGGCACATATAGACTGGGGGAGGAACTGCTTGCAGTGATTCTATTTTGGAAAGTGAGACTATTTTCAAGAGATACAATGAGAATCCAGGGTCACTGTGTTCCATGAGTGAATGACATGAGGATGAACGAGCATGAATGACAAAGGCAGCAATATCATGAGTTTCATAAAGAAAATATAGCACAACGAAAAAGGGTAAAGCCCTTCAAAATTATAGTTTGCAAAAGGAGGTACTTAAAATTGGAGAGCAAACCATGGCCATGAAATGTCTTTGGCAGGTACTGTTCAGGAAAAAAGCCACAAGGTATTTTATACGTATATTTAGAGTAAGAGAATTACCAAGGAGAGTGGAGCCTGTTAGAAACCAAAGGGGCAAATTGTCATAGAGTCAGAAGTAGGTGAGGTCTTGAATGAACACTTCTCATCTGTGCTCACAAAGGAGAAACATGTTGTAGCTGTGGATTTCAGTTAGGATGCTGAGGATCTAGAACGTGTTCAGACAAAAGTTGGGGGTGTTGTCCATAGTGAGGTGAATGGTCTCTGACTACAGTCTGATATTGATCAACTGATAAACTGAGCACAGTAATGGTAGATGGACATTACTTCTAAAAAGCGTGAGGTAATACACTGTGGGAGGTATGCTCAGTGAAGGACATACATAATGGGCAGTAGGTACACACAGAATACTGAAAAACAAAAAGGACCTTGGCACAAAAGTCCAGAGATCACTGAAGGTGTCAGCACAGATAGACGGGGGGGGGAGGGGGGGGGCGCAGGCAGGGGGTGAAAGCACCTGTACGGGGGGGGGTGGGGATCACATGTTCTGGCAAGGTGAATAGTTTGAGGCATTGAAAGTATTTAAACCAGTCTGTCAGGGGTGTGGGACCCTCAACAGCAGTGAGGCAAAAGAGAGGCTGGCACAGAAGTTCAACACAACAATTTAAATAGACAAGGTAGGGCAGAGCAGGGCAGGATATGAGGGAAAATTGATGAATTAAACTGCATTTATATCAACACAATGGACCTGACAGGTAAGGCAGATTAACTCAGGGCATGGATGGGGGCATGGGGCTGGGTTATCAAACATATTACAGAAACACAGCTGAGAGAAAGAAAGGACAAGCAGCTCAATGATACTGGGGACAGGCGCTACAGGAAGGATAGGAGAGGAGGCAAGATAGGAGGAATCAGGAAAACATGATGGCTGTGCTTACTTAGAGAATATTCCTGGGGTTTACCCAGTGTCGCTATACTGGCAAAACAGAAAAATTAGGACGGGTGATCGCTTTGATGCGATTGTCCTACAGGCCCCCAACAGTCGGTGAGAAATTGAGGAGCAAATGTGTTGAGAGATCTTAGATAATTGTGAGAATAATAAGGGTGTCATGGTCGGGGATTCTGAATTTTCCAAACCGAGACTGGTACTGCCAAAGTGTGAAGCGCTTCGATGGGAGGAATTTGTTAAGCGTGTTCAAGAAACCTCTCTCAAACAATACGTAGATGGCCCGATTGGAGAAGGGACAAAACCTGACCTGCACGTGTGAAACACGGTCGGGCAAGGTCTGTGGTGTTATTCGGGAAACACTTTGGAAACTGACCACAATTTTATCAATTTGAAAATAGCTATGGAAAACGATTGGCCTGGTCCACAAGCTAAATTTATAAGCTGGGGTTAGACCAATCTTGATGGTATTTGATAGGAATTTTCAAAAGATGATTCGGGAGGCTGTTGACAGATAAAAAGGACATCTGGCAAGTTGGAAGCTTTTAAAAAGTGAGATAAAATGAGAGATCAGGGCCAGCATGTTCTTGTCAGTGTGATGGACAATGCTGACAGTAATAGGAAACACTGGATGACTGGTGATAGAGGCGTTCTGGTCAAGAAAGAGGGGACACAACTGGATCAACGCATCCCTTGAGGAGTATCTAAGTTCAGAAATACACTTTATGAAGGAAATCCGGAGGGCAAAAACGGGACACGAGATAACAATGATAATGGGAACTGCAGATGCTGGAGAATCCAAGAGGAAGGGTCTAGGCCCGAAATGTCAGCTTTTGTGCTCCGGAGATGCTGCTGGGCCTGCTGTGTTCATCCAGCCTCACATTTCATTATTTTACACAAGATAACAATGTTGTGCCAACCTGTTATCCAACTAAGATCAATCTATCCTGCATACCCTACATTTTACAATCCTCCATGTGCCTATCCAAGAGTCGCCGAACAGTCTCTAAATTATCTGACTCCACGACCATTGCCAGCAGCGCATTGCACACGCCCACCACACTCTGTATGAAGAATCTACCTCTGACATCTCCCTTATACTTTCCTCCAATCACCTTAAAATCATGCCTCCTCATAATAGTCATTTCTGCCTTGGGAAAAAGTCTCTGACTATCCATTCTCTCTCTTGCCTCTCATCATCTTGCACACTTCTATCAAGTCACCTCTCATCCTTCTCCACGCCAATGAAAAAAGCCCTAGCTCCATCAATCCTTCCTCAGGAGACCTGGCCTCCAGTCCAGGCAGAATGCCGAATTCTCCTCTGCACCCTCTCTGAAGCTTCTATGCCTTTCCACTGATGAGGTGACTGGAACTGAACACCATATTCCAAGTGTGGTCTAACCAGAGTTTTATCGACCTGCAGCATAACGTCACGGCTCTTAAGCTCAATGAAAGCCAACACTCTATATGCCACCTTTACAACCTTATCAACTTGGGTAGCCACTTTGGGGGAAATCTATGGACGTGGACCCCAAAATCCCTCTATGCCCCCACACTGCCGAGAATCCTGCCATTTGGCCTGTATTCTGCACTCTGCATTCAAATTCGACCTTAAAAATGAATCACTTTGTACTTTTCTGGATTGAATCCCATCTGCTACTTCTTTATCCAGCTCTGCATCCTGTCAATGTCCTGTTGCAACCTCCAACAGCCCTCGATGCTGTCCACAACTCCACCAACCTTCGTATCATCAACAAACTGACTAACCCACCCTTCCACTTACTCACCCAAGTCATTCATAAAGTGCACAGGTCCCAGAACAGATATGGAGAAGCAAGGTGTTTGAGATTCTAAACAGTTTCTCATCTGTACTTACTGTGCAGAAAGAAACAAAGAAACCTACAGCACAGGAACAGGCCCTTCGGCCCTCCAAGCCTGCGCCGATCAAGATCCTCTGTCTAACCTGTCATCTATTTTCTAACGGTCTGTGTCAATTTGCTCCCTGCCCATCCATGTACCTGTCCAAATATATCATAAAAAGGCGCTAACGTGTCTGCGTCTACCACCTCCGCTGGCAACACGTTCCAGGCACCCACCACCCTCTGCCTTATCCGGACAGAAGGACCAGTAAATTCAGGGAAATAAAGAGCGATGTCTTGAAAAGAGTCCACACGACAGAAGAGTGCTGTTGGAGGTCAAGAAAAGCTTGATGAAGTGTATCTGAGGACGTTTGAGAAACCAGGGCTGAGTTTGTGGGAACCCGAGCACAGATATGTCCCTCAAGCAGAGGAGGCTGTGGAGTGACCTTTTAGAGGTTCATGAATGCCTGAACAGCATATAAAAGGTGAATAGACAAGGTCTTTGCTCCCAGGGTAGGGGAGTCCAAAAGTACAGAGTATCGGCTTGAGGTGAGAGGGGAAGTTTTAAAACAGACCTGAGGGGTAACGTTTTCCCACAGAGAATGGTGCAAATATGGAACGAGGTGCCAGAGGAGGTGGTGGAGGTAAGTACAATTACAACAGTGAAAAGGCATTGGGGCAGGTACACAGACAGGAAAGGTTTGTAAGGATGCAGGCCAAACGCAGGCAAATGTGACTTGTTCAGTTCGGGAAACCCGGTCAGCATGAACAAGTCGGGCCAAAGGGACTCTTTCCGTGCTTCACAACTCGATGACTCCAGTTACTGGAGGAGGAGACTCCCGAGATAAGGCATATTGCACAGACTGAAGCAATTTACAGAGATCAGGATGGTGGTCAGGATTGGAATATGTTTCAAATTTATGGAGGGATTGCAGAGAGGAGAGGTGGTGACAGAAATAGGAGTTAGAATGATTGCAGACACTGGTCCACAAGACATGACACAGACACAGTCATGGAGGGAAAGCACAGAACAGGAAGATCAGAGACAGCATTACTGCCCTATCGTGGGAGATTTGCTTTCACTTCTGCTGTGCTGATCCTCACAAAGACAGCACAGGCCTGGATTGATAACTGTGAACTTCCTCTGTCGTCTTCGGAAGGTACAGTCTCACAAAGCTGAAAGTAGGCGTCCCATGATGACGTGTGATTGAGTCTGACTGTAATTAGGGGAGAAAATCTGCCACCCTCACTTGGTCAGGCCTACATGTGACTTCAGACCCACAGGAACATGGTTGACTCACAACTACCCACTGAAATGGCACAGCAAGCCATTCAGTTCAAGGGTAGCTCGGGGTGGGTAATAAATGCTGGCCAGCCAGAGACACCCACATTTTATGAGTGAATAAATAATAACTGGAACCGTGCTGGGGCCAGTGTCCTGACCAATCATGTTATAATGTTTATGGACAGGGCTTTCAACTGACAGAGAGGATGCAGGGACAGGGTTCAGGGGAAAGGAGATGTCCAAATCCAAACAGAAAATGTGATTGGAACAGCATGGTGACGTGGCTGAAGACAAGTAGAAAGGGACAGGAAGCACAGAGCTTCAGAGAAACTATACATCAGTTTGTGACAGGAAATAGTATAAAGCACATGATAATGTTACTTTTTGGAATGTTCAAAGTATGTGCAATAAAATGGTGGCATTCGAACAGGAGCTTGGAGAATATTCTTGTCAGTGTTTCTTTGAATAACATGTTGTGCAACTGGCTAGGGACGGAACTATCCCAGATCGACTGTTGTGTGACGAAGTTGAATAAATGAGTCATGTCACACAGAGATCCAAAGGGAAATTATGAAAAAAAAAGTGGAATTCAAAGGTGTAATGAAGTTTTTAATGTGACCAGACAAAGAACAAGCAACAATTAGAAACAGAAACAAAGCCAATTGTATGACATTGAGAGGGGAAGTGACCACTGTAGACAGAGTAAACTAACTTAAATGCAAATGAACAGTGGAAAACATTTGAAAGAACATTGTAAAATATCCAACAAAAAGGGCATTCCATTGACAAAAGCTCAGCAAGAAATTCCTCGCTGTGTCTCACTCAGGGTGTAAAGGAATATATTCAATTGAAAGAGCCCTAGAAGACGACAAAAAAAAGCAGAACAAAATCAGAAGAAAGAGACTGTTCAGCAAAAGAGGGCTACCAAAGTATGGACGCAGGTATTAAAGGTACATGAAACATTGTCAGGATTTCTTGAGATGATAGGAACAGGGAAAGTTGAAGGTGCTGGAGGTGAAGAGTGTGTTATGGAAAGTGGCAAGGGCCTGAACAATGTTACAAATCCAGGAGGAATCGCAGATCTGGAGGTGTCTGTAGAGGTAGGGAGGGAAATATGTACTTTTATTTAAATCATTCATGGCATGAGGATGTCACCAGCTGGTCGAGCAATCATAGCCCAACACTAACTGCCAGAGCACAGCTCAGAGTCAGCCATGTTGCTGTGGGTCTGAAATCACATGTCGGCTAGAGCAGCTAAGAATGTCAGATGTCCTTCACTAAAAGGACACAAGTGAACCAGTTAAGTTTTTCCTGATAATTAAGAATGCTTTTATGGAGGCCTCATGAATATCCTGTACAGCCACAGCATGACATCCCAATCTCCTATTCCCAATGCTCTGGCCAATGAAAGCAAGCATCCAAATGTCACCTTCATCACCCCATCTATCTGTGACACCGCTTTCAGGGAACTACGTATCTGCACCCCTAAGTCTCCCTGCTTGACAACACCATCTGGGGCCTGAACATTAGCTGTGTGCGTTCTGCACTGGTTTGTTTTTGCAAGATTCAACACTTCACACTTATCCACCTCAATCTCCATCTGTTATTCCTCTTCCTATCAACCTGATAGATCATGATCTCACTGAATTCTTAGATAACCTCCTTCACTGTCCATGATACCACCAATTTTACTGTCACCCACAAACTTACGAAACATGACTCCTATATTCTCATTCAAATCATCAATATAAATGACACATAACATAACCAAACCTGGTGGCACACGCATAGGCCTCCAGGAAGAACAAATCTCTGCCAGCACCCACTGTCAAGCCAAACTTGTACACAACTGGCAAGCTTTTAGATGACGCCATGTCATCTAAACTTGCTGAGAACCATGTACCACTCTGCCTTCATCTAGCTCCTGGCTAGCTCCTCAAAGCAAAATCAATCAACTTTCTGAGCCACGATTTTCCACACACAAAGCCGTGCTGTCGAGCCCTAATCAATCCTTGCCTTTCCAAATGCACGAAGATCCAGTCTCTCAGGATCTCCTCCAACAAACTACCCACCACTGACGTCAGTGTCACTGGTTTGTAGTTTCCAGGCTTTGCCTTGCAGCCCCTTGAGTGATGCAACAACATTACCCACCCTCCAGTCTTCTGACATCTCACCGTGGCTGTTGATGATATAAATATCTTGCTGGAGCAGCTCACAATTTCTTACCGAGCCTTCCACAATGTCCTGGGATAAACCTGATCAAGGCCTGAGGATTTATCTGCCTTTGTGCATTTTAAGACTCCTAACACCTCATTGTCTCAATTGTGGGCTCTTTTCTAGTCATCACTATTTATTTCACCAAGTTCCTGAGGTGCTATGTTTTTCTCCACAGTAAATACTGAATCCTAGCCATTTCCAAAGAGTGTTGTCAGTCCCCTTCCTTTCCTCACAGAGGAGGGTAAGCCCAGCTCCAGCCTGTCTGCCAATTCCAACAGCTTTGCCGTGGTCACTTTTTGCAAAGACTCCGAAGTCAATGCTTCCACCCCCAGAAATCTGAGTGATGACTGAAACAGCCATTCCTACACAAGGCACACCCTGTTTAAACGAAGGGAATGCAACACCCGAACCAAAAGACACTAACAAATACCACTCACCACCTTGGAGTCAATTAATCCTCAACCCAAAGTGGAATTGTAGAATTATTGCGGCAAGAGCGCCCAATCTGTTGTGGGCCAGGCGGGAATTTCCTCACAAGATTTTAACAAAGTAGCCTAGACCCTAATTTTAAGATAGTCAGAAGAGTCCCAACCTGAAAGATAACAAAGTGTGGGGCTGGATGAACACAGCAGGCCAAGCAGCATCTTAGGAGCACAAAAGCTGACGTTTCGGGACTAGAAACTTCATCAGAAAAGGGGCCGTTTCTGATGAAGGGTCGAGGCCCAAAAGGTCAGCTTTTGTGCTCCTAAGATGCTGCTTGGCCTGCTATGTTCATCCAGCCCCACACTTGGTTATCTTGGATTCTCCAGCATCTGCAGTTCCCATTATTCCAACCTGAAATGCCAACTTTGCTGCTCCTCTGATGTTGCCTGGCCTGCTGTGTTCTTCCAACTCCACACTTACCTTTCGACCCTAACTTTCTTATTTTAAGAGGCAGATGTCATGTGGGTGTTCCAGGTATGATGCACTTGGTTTGAAGCAAAACAAATTTATTTAAACACGACAATTAAAACATGAACAGAAGAAAGTGGAATTTCGAATAACACAATATCGGAAAGCCTAACACACCCAATACAGTAACTATTACGAATTAACTGTTCCAATCTTGTCACATCCCATAAACACACCCGTTGGCTAAAAGGTAATTTCAAACACAGATTCTTAAAGGCAGGAGGGAACAACATCCAGAGAGAGATTTCCGAGAAAGCCAGTTAGGAATTATTTATTGAAGCTTGCAAACCTTCTGGATGCACAAATCTCATGGCTGCTACAGCTGAAATATAACTAGAGAGCCTGAACTGGCCACTCCCCTTCCATTGTTAAGTGGCTTTTAAAACAAAAAACCCAAAGGCCACCTAAAACCCCTGAACACTTCGCATTTCTGCCTTTACAAGCAATCTTCAAAAAAAACCGAAAAAATAACCTTTTTAAAGTCACACACTACACCCACCTACCACGAGCTGAGACACTTGTAAAAGTGGAAACAGCTTCAGTTCATCCGGTATGGTGCTACACTCTGTACATACCCATGAAAGACCGATGCATCCCCTGGGACCCACCATAAATACTGATGCAATGCCCTGGACCCCCGGAACCCACTGGAAACGCCAACGCACTCCCTGAGACCCACAGTAAAAACTGATGCAATCCCCAGGACACCATGGGACCCACCGTAAATACTAACACACTCCCCATGGTCCCTTTTACATCCTGGCCTGCTCACTGGGGCCCCTGAACATACGTAAGAACATAAATATGAATGAGGAGCAAAAGTAGAAGATATCTGCCCACTCAAACTTGTGCTACCAATAACTATGACCATGGCTGGTTCTCGAACTCAGTCCTCTGATCTAGCTGACTCCCTATATCATGTGCTTTCTTTCTTCCCATAACTAGATTAAACTTCTTCTTGGAAACATTCAATGGTTTGGCCTCAACCACTTTCTGTGGCAGTGAATTCCACAGACTCAGAGGCGATGGCCTAGTGGCATTATTACTGGACTATTAAACAACAGACCCAGATAATATTCTGTGGAATATAGGTTCTGGGGACCTGGATTCAAGTCCCACCATGGCACAGGGTGGAATTCGAATTCAACAAATACCTGGAATTTTGGTTTTAATGATGACCATGAATCCAGTGTTGATTATTGAAAAAACCCATCAGGTTCATTAATGTCCTTCAGGGAAGGACACTGCCATCCTTCCTTGTGCTGGCCCACATGTGATTCCACAGCCACAACAATGTGGTTGACTCTTAACTGCCCTCTGGGCAATTAGGGATGAGCAATAAATGCTGCCTAGCCAGAGACGTCTTCATCCCATGAATGAGTGAAAAAAAATCTCTGGCAAAGACATTTTTCCTCATTTCAGTTCTAAGTGGCCTATCTTGCATCCTCAGACTGGAAGCCCTGCTTCCAGGTTCTTTAGTCATCGGGAATATCGCTCTTACTGTTAATATATCTAGACCTGTTAGAATTTTATACATTTTCATGAGATCCACCCTCATTTTCATAAACGACAGTGAATACTCTCCTAATCAATCCAACATCTCTTCATATGTCTGTGCATAATACTCCAGATACAGTCTCACAATGGCCCTGCACAAATACAGCAAGATCTCCCCGAATCCTCTCCCTGCTAAGGCCAACATACCATTTGCCTTCTTCAACCCCTGCTGCACCTGCACCCACTGTGTAAATACGAACACGCTCACTGGGAAATCTCTATACACACTGACTCATTACCCCACAAATCCTTTATAATTATGAATACACTCCCAAAGGCACAAATTCCTGAAACTGTCCTTGGACTCACCTGAAAATTACGGTCAGTCACTGGAGACTCACTGTGGTCTCTCTGTGGAAGTCTGTTACACAGACACACCACCCCCGGACCCACGTAAAACATGGACACCATCTTATGTAAATGATGACACACTGTCAACAACTTTCTGTGAAATACACCCTGTGAGAATCCTGGCGAATACTAACAACTTCCTTGTGAGAAGCCTCTACAAACTGACACACTTCTTGGTGATTCCTTGTGAACTCTACCTCATTACATTGGAACACTTTTTAAAATACTGACAGTCCCACTGAACTCAAGTAAACAACATCAGAAGAAGGGTCCCAACCTGAAACGTCAAGCTTTCCTGCTCCTCGGATGCTGCTTGGCCTGCTGTGTTCATCCAGCCTCACACCGTGTTATCACCAGAATCACTCTAGACCGGCTGTAGTTGCTGACAGACTTCCCTGGAGATGCACTATAGAGACTGTTGTATTCCCTCTGGAACACCCAGTAATTATTGACACGTTCCCTTTGGATTCGCTGCAGATACTGATATACTGCCCAGAGACCCCTCAACATACTAACACATCGTGCACAAATTCCCTGTCAACATTACTCACTCCCCAGTCCTCCTGTAAACACTGAAACACTCCCAGTCAGGTTCCCAGAAATTGTTAACACACTCCCAATGGATTTGTTGTAAATATTGATGCACTCTCCTGGGATTTCCTGTAAAAGTCCGTCACACTTCTCAGGAATGCCCTTTAAATATTAGTGCCCTCCCCAGAAACACCCAGGAAATGCTGAAAATCCTCCCCAGGACATGCTGTAAATACTGATGCATCCCCTCTGGAACCCCTGTAAATATTAACACACTCATCCTGGATTCCCTGTGGATACTGCTTTTAGAGATACAGAGCCACATCGCCTAGATTCAGATCCTTCCGTCCAACCAGTCCATGCTGACCATAAACCCAAACTGAACTGGGGCCAAGCACAGGAAGGTGGGACATGCCCCTCTGAATATTTCTTATTCATGTACTTACCCAACTGCCTTTTAAATGCTGCAACTGTACCCGCACCCAGTACTTCCTCCGGAAGGCCATCCCATACATGAACCCTGTGTAAACAAAAATAAAATTTCATGCATTTATTAAAATCTTTCTCCTCTCACCTGATAAGTATGACCCAGCCTTGAAATCCCCACCCTCTTGAATTGCAATCTGCCATTCACTTTATCAATACCGCTCAGGACTTTTAAACCTGTTGGGTTACCCCTCAATCTCCTCTGCATGGGATCCATCAAAAGGCTGTAACGATTCCCTCTAAGTACTGACGCACTCCCCAGGGATACTGTATTAACATCAGAATCTCCCCGAACACCCCCCTGTAAATAGTGATACACTACCAGGGACCCCCAAGTAAATAATGACAAAGTCCCTCTGGACCCAATGTAAATACTGAATGAATACCCCAGACACACTGCCAATACTGTCACACTCCCCAAGGACACCTTAAATACCGTTCACTCACTGCAGTGAGGACAAACTCCCCAGCAACTCCCTGGGGTACTGAGATAGTTCCACGTGATCATTCTGTAAATAGCACCCCACACAATCACTGGAAAAAGTCTATTGATACTGACTCATTAACCACAGGCTCACTGTGAATACTGACACACTCACTGGGAAACCTGCACAAGTACTGATTCAAGCAGGACCCAGTTTAAAAATCGCCAATTGTAAAACATTTCGACCAATCCTGTGTTTTTGGGCAGAATCCTAGACTTCCAAACTTTTCAAAGAGACAGTTGGACTGAATCTGTGAGAAATACACAACACAATAGTCATGCCTGGGAACGGAGATTGCTGTGTGGGTTTATTGAGATAACAAGGTGTGGAGCTGGATGAACACAGCAGGCCAAGCAGCATGAAAGGAGCAGGAAAACTGACATTTCGGGCCTAGACCCTTCTTCAGAAAATTGTTGTTCGGCCTGGAATCCTCACTTAAAGGAGGATTAACCAAAACCAACAGACCCTGATCCAAAACAGCTTTTACACCTCGGGCTATGCAGCACAGATAGTATGGAGCCTACAGAGATACTCGACATTGCAATCCATTCACACACGCTCTAACCATCGGAAAGCTAATTAACCTCAGAAAAGAACATCAAGAGCAGAGTGAAAGCTACTGATCTGGTGTGAAGATAATGGGACTCTCAGTCAGTACAACTGCCAGCCCCGATCTTATGGGAGGAGGAAACTGAACAAAGAGCTTCCGAACACGGGATCCAAACTTTCTGAACTGAGAACACCATCAGCAAAAACCTGACCCAGGCCATCCAAACCAGACACTGACTAGCACAAGCAATCATTGACTTCACCGAAGCCACGAGTCCTCAGTCACAACCTGAGGTGAGAACCCAAAAGGTGAAGAGAAACGGCTACTCACCAAAACACACCTTTGCGCATCAGCTGACTCAACCCAAACTTACAAACCCACACAGTCCCAAGTCTTCATCCAGGCTCTAGGTGTGGTAATCCAGAGGGACCACCGGGACTTCAAAAATCACATTCTGGGATGGGAGCAGAAACCCCGAGATCCCAAATTCCAACATCGGTGGCAGTGCATTGGGACCCTATTGGGAGGAATTCAGGCAGACAGTGTAAATGCTTGTTTTCTGTGTGTCAGTAAATAATGTCGAATAGTGGTGGTCTCTTTCCATAGTGTATTGTATTAACTTCATAGAATTTACTGAGATACCCATTTCTTAAATTCTAATTACCTTTATGCTACTAAATAAAGAGAGATTCCTTTGCCCTTAAATACTTGTCTAAAGTCTCCTCATTCACATCCCCATAAATAAATCCAGTGTTCATAATCACAGGTTTGGGAGCCGCTTAGACATCAGGAAAGTTCTGCAAACCAGAATCCGAAACTCATTCCCCACAGACACTCTGTAAATACTCATACACTCACCGGAGATTCTCAATAAACACTGACACCTTTCCCCAGGCACATTTTGATCGTCCCCATAAACACTGACATTCCCCCCGCCAACCCCGAGAAAACACTGATACATTTCCCAAGGAGGTCCCTGAAAACAGTGACATGTTTCCTCAGAAACACCTCTAAGGACTGATACATTCCAGCTCCCACTTGAAATGAAAACTAGAGGCACATCCATAAATGATTAAAATGAACTATCCAGACAACACAGCTCAATTACTTCTGTGAGAACAGTGTCGGCACCTCAAGCAGTCTAGACTTCATTATAACTAAATATTTTGTCAGGAATGTGTTCTGAGGGAAAATGTGGACAGTGGGTCTATGCTTGTTTGTCCCATATAGAGGGAATGTGTCTACAGTGAGATCCTCTTACTCAGAGTCATGAAGCTGGGGTGTGGGGAAAGACAGGACTGTTTGAGTACAGTCGAGCACATCTGACTGTGTTAAATCACAAAAAATAACCTCTAGGTTTGAGTCCTGTCATGGTCAGCGAGGATCAGTGATCGTGCCCTGATTCCCTGCGCAGGAGAAAGTCTTCCTGATCTTCAGTTGAAAATTCTGTTTTTTCTTGAAGATTCCAGTGTATCAGAACTCCCCTCCAGTCTCAGTGATGAACAACAGACACTAATTTATACCCAGACATCACCGAGACACAGAAAGCGTCCTTTCTGTTTCAGTAGTGCACTCTCAGTGCCACGATCAAACAAACGGGAAGATTGAAGTTCTTTTTCAGAGAAACAGAGATAGAGATAACAAGGTGTAGAGCTGGATGAACACAGCAGGCCATGCAGCATCAGAGGAGCAGGAAGGCTGACGGTTCGGGCCTCGGCCCTTCTTCAGAGACTGAGTCAGATTTACATTATTTCACACGTGGAGCCTGACTTGCAGTTTAACAACATTGTTTGTTCCAAAGGAGAGTCACATCAGACCTGAAACTTGAACTCCGTTTCTCTCTCCACGTGTGCTGCCAGATCGGCGAGGTGTCTGCAGCATTTTCTGTTTTGTTTCAATTTGCCAGCATCCACACTTCATTTGAGTCACATCACTGTTGACTTCTCAGCACTCATCCAGTTTTTGCAATGTTTTTTGATCCCCTTAGCATCACAAACACTGCAAACCATTTTCTGAAATGTAGTCAGAGATTCACTTCTTGAGGTGGAAATGATCACAGATTCACAGATATTTGAGTGAAGATATTTCTGCTTATCTCAGGCACTCAGGCTGTTCTATCACTTTCAGACTGATCCATAACGCTACATTCCTATCAGCAAAGATAGCATCCAACATGTATCCTGTCACTGTCTTTGGTAATAACCTACAGTGCAAACAGAACACCTCTTTATTCACATGCAACACAGGATATCCAGATCTAGCCTACTCAGTCACACCTCATCAAAATCTCCAGTTGCAAGAATGAGTCTGGTGCCCCTGTGTTACAATCACTCAAATGCTAATGATTGCTTCCTTAAGTGTGGAAAACAAATCTGCACACATTTGTGTATCTCTGGCTTCAGAAGGTTCCACAAAGTGCGTTGATGGAATTCACACTGCAATGAACACATCCTTTTTCCAGGTGCTCAAGTAACATCATGTGCAATTTGGAGACAAAAGAACTCTGTGTTCTAGGGAACATAATCCCAATAATGACAGGCTGTTGCACACAGCAACATGACCCTCTCACAAATACAAACCATCGTCTTATGTTTTAAATCAAAATGCTAAGCAGAAACAAAAGTCATGTAAAAAAAAATCACTCCTCGTCACTTTAATGAAAGAATTTGCTGATAAGATAATGCTAAACAAAGTAGAATACAGACAGACGGGGTAAGTTAGTGTGGCGAACTGGTGAAACTGGCTCATAACGACTTCAGACTCCGCAGTGAAGCAATAGATTTACCGAATCATTGACAAAAATAGCTCAGCAACAAAGGGTTGAATTCTCATAAAACTGACAAGTACCATCAGATCGACAGGTAGAGATTGGAATTGTTCAGGAGAAAAAAACTTACCAGATACACTGGTGGATGGTGTGTGCTAGAAACCATTCTGAGTGAAATAACTTTGTGATCGAACACTTATTCAGTGAGAGACGAATCTCTGCTGCACCAAAGAAAAGCCGGTGCATAGTTTACTGGCCACCTGCTTTGCAGGCAAAGGAAACCTGATCCCAGGACTCTCAGGTAAATTACACTGTTAGTGACAGCCCCTCATGCACAAGAAGAGCCTCTTACACTGAGAGCAGAACGGATTATAGTTAAACAGACAAGAATCCCAACATGAATATCTGCCACTTATTCTGATGTCATCTGCAAACCTACCTCCAATATTCACAGTCAAACTATTGATGGTTTGACAAAAAAGCAGCATCCTTTTGTCCCCGACTGTCCATCCAGGTTTAACTTTGATCCACATGTTGCCTCTATGAACAACATGAACATGTAGCCGAAATACTTTGACTTTTAAACTGTCAGTTATAACTATGTAATCTTTCTCAATTCAATGATCATTTGGCTTCTATATATTTTTCAAGCTACTTTGAGCTGTGTATTTACAATTAGTTCCTGGGGAAAACTATCTCTTGTGTATTCTGTTGAATAAACACATTTTCAACCCGTGTGCTCCTTGGTCCAATTATCTTAGCAAAATGTAAATATTTTTAGCCAATTACAGTAATGATCTTTTAAATGGCTAATTCATAATCACAAATAATTTCTAATTATTCCGAGTACAGAGCACCTTGTAAACCAAATTATTTTTCTCACAGCCGACATTATATATCTTTACAGTTTACAGTGCAGTCATCCAATTATTGCATTGGTCCATTATCACAGTGAAGCTAAAATTAAAGTTTTTTTTTAAAACTGACATCATTGTTACTGTGTTCTTGAATTATAATGACTAGTGTAGTATTTTAGAAGCATTAAACAAGGCTGGATTTTCAATACAAGAATTAGTGCAAATAATCATATTGCTTATTCTATTAATTATTGTTAGCTCCTAATGATTTGTTTTGCTGTGATCACACTAATATCACTTTAATAATCAGTCTACTTTCAGCTCTGCAGATATATAAAATGAATGTCAAGTTATTATTCAGTGAAGTTTAAAATGTCATACTTTGTTCTTCTGTATTCTAATAATCACAGAATATGTTTCATTATTATCAAATCCATGAATCAAAGGAAATATATTTCACTGTACAGTTTAACAGGCACCATGAATATCGACTCATTGTCTCTCGGTCCCTCTTTTATATTTCTCCTCCAACAATCTGCTCTGTGAGCAGAATATTAAACCAGTCAGTGATCAGCTGTGTGGATCCTAATCACGTAAGTATATTCAATATTTACCACACTTTAGGCAGGCAGTAAACCCTAGAATCGCTCTTGGCAACATAAAAAGAACAATGCGGGAGAAGGGAGCTGTGCTGAATTCAGTGGACAATTGACAGACCTCGTCCACACCTGGGAGGGGTTGAACCACACAGCAGGACATCGTGGTGGAAAAGTGGGGCACGAGGGGAAGCATAAGCCCAAGGCGGCCAAAATGGATTCTGAATGGGCCCTATCCAAGGACGACAACAAAAAAAGGCCTCAAGGGGTGTTTGTTACAAAGTGTATTGGATTGCAAAATGAAACTGATCATGAAGATGATCATGAAGGGTTAAGACCTGGGTGCCCTAAAACCAGAGCAGAGACCCTGGTGGAATAGACAAGAAAAATATGTCAATATGAGAAGGCAGCTGTAACTCTGACAGCCTCCAACAGAAATATGATCAATGAGAAATGGGAACAAGCAAAGGTGGCAGATCTTACACGAGGGCTTAAAGCGAAAGGGCATGATGGTAGTTATAGGAAGGGAAGGACAATGACACTAACTCAAATGGGTTGGATGACAAAACACCCACTTATGGGCAGAGGGACAACAATGGGTGGGATGACCTGGAAGTATGAGAAGGCAGTGCCTATGGTACCGTTGTGGATCAAAGTTAAACCTTGGACAGACAGTGACGGACAAAAGGACGTTGTTTTTTGTCATTTACGTAAATGATTTGCATGTGAATATAGGAGGTAAAGTTTGCAGATAACATCAAAAGCAGTGGTGTAGTGAATAGTGAAGGAGGTTATCTCCAGAGTACAATCACATCCTTACCACATGGGCTAATAAGCTGAGGAGTGGCAGATGGAGGTTAATTTAGATTAATGTGAGGTGTTGCATTTTAGGAAGGCAAATCAGTGCAGAAGTTATGGATTTAATGGTAAGGCCCTGGGAGTGTTGCTGCACAAAGAGATCTTGGAGTGCAAGTTCATAGTTTCTTGAAAGTGGAGTTGCAGGTAGACAAGGGAGTGAGGAAGGCATTTGGTACGTTTGCCTTTGTTGGTCAGTGTCTTGAATATAGGAGTTAGTGTGTCATGTTGCAGACATATTGGGCATTGCTTAGGCTACTTTTAGAATAGTGCATTCAATTCTGATCTCCTTGTTACAGGAAGGATGTTGTGAAACTTGAAAGGTTCAGAAAATATTTACAAGGACGTTGCCATGATTGGTGGGTTTGATCTGAAGGGAGAAGCTGAATAGGTTGGGGCTATTTTCCCTGGAATGTTTTAGGCTGGGGTTGGGGGGGCACGGGGGTGGGGGGGAAGGCAGTGCTTACAGAGGCATCTAAGTCATGATGGGCATGGATTGGGTGGGAGTCCAAAACTAGAGGGTATAGGTTCAAGATGAGAGGAAAAGAGTTAAAAGGGATTTCAGGGGCGATGATTTCACACAGAGGGTGGTGCATGTATGTAATGAGCTGCCAGAGGAAGCAGTCGATGAAAAGTAGAATTACAACATTTACAAGTCATCATCTGGATGAGTATATGAACAAGAACGGTTTAAAGTGATGTGGGCCAAATGCTGGCACCTGGGACTAAATGAATTTAGGATGTTTGCTTGGCACAGAAGACTTGGACTGAAGGGTCCATTTCCATGCTGCACATCTCGATGACTCAGTGATAGATGAAGTGAACCTTTTCAGATGCAGATTGGGAATATGACATTCTGGGGGTTGATCTCTGAAAACAATGAGGAGCATCTCACGTTGTAGATTCCCAAACTACGACGGGGGACCCTCCAGCCCGGACATGGGAACGAGGAAAAAGAAGGCTGCATCTCCAAAGTAGTGACACTGTAGGGAGACTGGGACAGTCAGGCAATCTGGGAAGTTACACCTGGGATCCACTCACAAACAGGAATATGGGTTATCTGTAAACCCTGAAAAAGATCAAGGGCCCTCTCATTCCACCACAAAAACAGTACCCCCTCAAATCTGGGGCTGAGGAGGCAGTAATTGTGATCATGAACAATTGGTTGAAGCAGGTAATGGTCAGACTGACAGCATCCCAAACTAATTCACTGAAGCCTGATGACTCAAATTGCCACCCTATTGATTATACCTCCCTGAACACATTTGTCACTGAAGAGTATCCCACAGTAGCAAAAGCACACTGTACTTAATGGGCTGAAATCGCAACAGGATACTATCTCAGTCCAGGTCCGTACCTGTGGACCTGGAATCCCAGAATAAGCTGTCGTTTACTCTCTGAGGAAAACAGCACACATGTTCCCAGTTGTTCTGGCAATTCCACAATAATTCGGCCATATTCCACTGACGTATGGCTCATGGAATTAGCCAAATTGATCTTACCAAGACCTCATCACCTCAGTCAGTTAGAAAGAGCATATCTGGATCTTCAATAGAGTATTGAATCACATCTGCCAGGCAGGGCTTAAAATTAAACCACAAAAAGAAAATTGGAATGACAGGGAGTGGTGTGTCAGGTAGGGACACAGGATAGTCCCGTAAACACAAAAGAATGTGATTTTAAACTACCCAGTCACACACCATGAAAGGAGTAAGGCAAACTTGAGGGTTGTTTAATTATTGTAGGAATTATGCGGAAAATGTTCAGAACTGGCACAACAACTAAAAGCCCTGACATCAGCCAGGAGCCAGAGAGTCAACATGTACACAGACAGTCCTGATGTCTTTGGTATAGTTCAGGACCATATATTGGCCTGGCCTCAGCGAGGGTCGTCTCCTTGTCTGGGGGCCGCATACAGCATGAAGAAAAGATTAAAGTGTTGATGGAAGCAGCTAATTTTGTGACTGAAGCAGCAGTAATGAAGATTAGAGCTCACAGGAAAGTAGAAACCCCACAACAACAGGGCAATGAGTATGCGGGTCAGGCAGCTAAAATACTTACTGAGACAGGACAGATATTGGAGGAAGTGGCAGTGGCAGCAGTTACTGGAGGAAGAGAAGAAAGTTTGAAGACATTTCAAGAAACAGCCCCACAACACGAGAAATGTGAATGGGAAAAGGGTGGGGCAATGAGAGGACAAGATGGAATCAGGAAGACATAGGATCAGACAGTGCCACCACATATCATCGGCTGGCCCATGCTGGGTGGTATAAAATGCAATATCAGATGCCTCATTGCTGGTGGTGACCTGGAGTAAGGGATGATATAATAAAATGTTATCAAAGACTCCAGACACACAGACTGTGGGAGCACCAAGTTCTGTAGAGCCATTAACCATGTGTTTACGGGACTGGATGTATCGCTTAGGCAAATGTGGCTAACAATTACATTATAACATTCCATGTCATTGCTGTAATGTGAAATACATAAAAATGTTACACTTGGTTGGGGGGAGTGAGACAGCACCAGAAAATCTCCCACAATGAATTGCTAAGGTGCTCCGCGTAAAAGTTGCTCGTGCTGCTGAACACAGAACACAAGACTCCTGTTTGACATTTCACCCGTCAACAGTTGTGGAATGTGTTTTTCTGACTGGAGGTCGGGGCTAGCGCTGTCCCACAAGGATCAAACCTGAGACCATACACACACGCACACGTTACTATGAGGTGATGCATTCTGGGAGGCCAATTGCAAGGGGAGCGTAAACCATAAATGGAAGAACCCTGAGTAGCACTGATATACAGATGGGTCTGCAGGTCCAAGTCCATAGGTCTCTGATAGTGGCAACACCTATGCATAAAGTGGTAAAGGAGGACTATGGCATGCTTGCTTTCTTCTGTCAGGGGGCTGTATAGAAAGTTGTCATTCGGCCACCTTTGGAGTGATGTGTGCAGTTTCGATCACTACATTACAGGAAGGGCGTGGAGGCTTCGGAAAGGTTGCAGAAGAGGTTTACCAGGATTTTGCCTGGCTTGGACAAACTTGGATCGTTATCATTACACAGAGTGAGGGGCTGAGGGGCGACCTGAAAGGGAGACAGTGGACAGTCTGAGCCTTTTTCCTCAGGTGAAAATGACAAATTCTAGGGGCAAATGGATTAAGGTTAGAGGGGGAAGTTTAAAAAAGAGTTGTATGAGGCACATTTCTTATACAGAAAGTGATAGGTGGCCACAATGTACTCTCTTGGGAGGTGATAGAAGCAGAAACGATCAATCACGACATTTAAGAGGCACTTGGGCAGACAATATGAACAGGCAGGGAAGAGAGGGATATAGATCATGTACAGCCAGATTGTATTACTTCAGAGTGGCATCTATATTAGAACAGACACGGTGGGCCAAAGGGCTTCTTCCAGTGCTGTACTGTCCTGTTTTCCAAGTGGCAGGAATAGTGGAGCCACAGTTAATATTTTGAGTAAACATCTCTTCTTTAGAACACAGTGAGTTTATGCATCTTGAGGGAAACAACATGGAAGGGGAATATATATTTGAATGGCACAGATGCAAAGAGCAGCGAGCAGGGAGTTACTATGTACAAATGTTATGCTGCAGCTGTACAAAACTCTGGTGCGGCTGCACTTGGAGTATGGCGTACAGTTCTGGTCACCGCATTATAAGAAGGATGTGGAAGCTTTGGAAAGGGTGCAGAGGAGATTTACTAGGATGTTGCCTGGTATGGAGGGAAGGTCTTACGAGGAAAGGCTGAGGGACTTTAGGCTGTTTTCATTAGAGAGAAGAAGGTTGAGAGGTGACTTAATTGAAACATATAAAATAATCAGAGGGTTAGATAGGGTGGATGGGGAGAGCCTTTTTCCTAGGATGGTGACAGCGAGCACGAGGGGGCATAGCTTTAAATTGAGGGGTGAAAGATATAGGACAGATGTCAGAGGTGTTTCTTTACTCAGAGAGTAGTAAGGGAATGGAATGCTTTGCCTGCAACGGTAGTAGATTCGCCAAATTTGAGTACATTTAAGTCAGTGCACAAGCATATGGACGTACATGGAATAGTGTAGGTTAGATGGGCTTGAGATCGGTATGACAGGTCAGCACAACATCGAGGGCCGAAGGACCTGTACTGTGCTGTAATGTTCTATGTTCTATGTTCTAAATCTTTATTGGAGAGAGAACATAACCAAAATGCATTGAGGAGACGGTATGGGATCTTGGGCTTCATTAATGGAACCCGCAGTTTCATCAGAGCCCTACATGTGTTCAGCTGTATGACCCAGCACTGTTAGTATAGATGTGTGACTGTTAGGATAAATAAGAATGTCTCCAGTGGCTATCCCTCTGCCAGATATTCAGCTTTTGGAACTGTTGAAGGACGTGGTCTCTCTGAGGAAAATGGAATGGCCAGTCACTTTTTCGACACTTGGAATGATTCTTAGGTTAGGCAGAATTTCAGGAGATTTAATAGAATTATTTTGTAGGGGACTCTCCTGTCAGAGGCTTAAACAGGAAATTCTATAGCAGTGAGTGTAAATTTAGGACGCTTTGTTAATTGCCTTGTGCTCCGATTAAGGACGTCTCTAAACGTTTCAAATCTCGTGTGGAAGGTGAGATTGAGAGGCCAGAAATTATTCTACACATTATTGCAATGACATTTTTAGAGAAAAGATTAAAAGCACTACAAAGTGAATTTGATCAGTTAGGTAAAATATTTAAAAGAAAAAAACTTGACAAGTCTAACTTTCTTGTTTACGCCTAATGCCAAACAACTTCGGGAGAACAAGGTTAAAGGGGACAAATCGACGGTGAAGATCTCGTGTATTGTTCAGGGATTCAGGTTTTTGGACAATTGGAATGTCTTTTGGGGTAGAAAAGACATGTCCCAAAAGAATGGATCTAATGTAAACTGGAAAAGGATCAATATCTCAGCAAGGAGCTTTGCTCATTCCATTAAAGGAGACATTATACTGACAGAGATGGGGAGTGGGGGAATTATACGTAGCAGCGTAAACAGAAGGATTGATGAGGAACATTCTGAATGTGAGGAGAGCACAGCAACTACAAAAGAAAGATGAGGGAATCAGAGTATGTAGTAACTCTGAAGAACTTTTCTTTTCAATGCAAGGAGTCTTAAAGTTAAAGCCGACGAACTCATAGCTAGGGCAGAAACTTGTCTGTGAGATGGACAGAACCGGCAGCGCACTGTTCTAGGTTTTAGGTGATGTCGGAACAATAGAGTGTGTGTGAGTGTGATTAACGGCAGGAGCCAGAGAGTAATGGCAGAGGGTTGCTTTTCGGACTGGGGGCCTGCGACCAGCAGGGTTCCAGCAGGATCAATTCTGGATCCTCTTTTGTCATTCTATATAAATGATTTGGATGAGAATATAGAAGGTACGGTTAGTAAGTTTATGGGTTACACCAAAATAGGGGCATAATGGACAGTGAAGAAGGTTATCTAAGATTACAAAGGGATCTTGATCAAATGGGCTCAAAAAATGGCATATTGTATTCAATCTGAATAAATGTGAGTGTTGAATTTTGGTGTAACAAACAAGGGCAGGACGTATACAATTGATGGTAGAGCCTTAGGTAGTGTTTGAGAACAGGGGACCTAGGGGTGTCGATACATTTCTTTTTAAAAGATTGCATCACATATACCGACAGGGCGGTTAAAAGGCATTTGGCATTCTTTCCTTCATTGCTCAGTCTTTTGAGTATAAAGAGTTGGGATGTTATCTTGAGGTTGTACAGGACATTGGTGAGGCCTTTTCTGGAATATTGTGTCCAGTTCTGGGTGCCCAGTTATAGGAAGGATATTATCAAACCGTACATTGTTCAGAACAAACTTACCAGGATGTTGCCTGGCATGGAACAATTGAACTATAAAGTTAGGCTGGAACTTTCTTCATTGCAGTGTAGCAGGTTGAAAGGCAATCTGATAGAAGTTTATAAAATAATGAGAGCTATATATAGAGTTGATGGTAGTTGTCTTTAGATGGGGAATTTCAAAACTAGGGGACATACTTTTAAGATAATAAAATGTGAGGCTGGATGAACACAGCAGGCCAAGCAACATCTCAGGAGCACCTGAGATGCTGCTTGGCCTGCTGTGTTCATCCAGCCTCACATTTTATTATCTTGGAATCTCCAGCATCTGCAGTTCCCATTATCTCCGACATACTTTTAAGGTGAGAGGAGAAACATTTAAAAAAGTCACAAGGCTTTTTTTTAAACACAGAGGGTGGTTTGTGTGTGGAATGAACTTCATAAGGGTGTGGTGGATGCAAGTATAATTACAACATTGAAAAAGCATTTGGATAGCTACATGCATGGGAAAAGTTTGAAGGGTCAGGAGCAGGCAGATGGAACAAGTTCAGTTTGGGATTATGTTCAGCTTTGACTGAAGGGTCTATGACTCTGGCTTTAAGAAATAATAGAGGAAATGAGAACACACTCACGGAAAAGATGCTGAACCTTGATAAAGCTCTGGCGAGATCACAGTCAATCAGTGCATCCAATTCTGGTCAGAAAAGATACGAGGGCCCTTTAAATTGCGGAGTACAGATTTACTGCGGTAGTTCATTGAGAAAGAAAACGCTTCCAACCCCCAGGTCCTCAGTGCAAAGCAGTGACCATTCTGTCCGAAACACGCGGGGCTTTGGGGCCAATAAATATTCTGGCGGTAACCTGGGCCTCTCGCGGCCTGAAGCCTGCAGCCCTTTTCAGTTTCCTGAAAACGCATGACCAAGAAGCTCTAATTCGGAGTTGTGTACAGTTGTACACAAGCGGTGATAAAGTCTCCCAGACCACACTAACCTTCACTGTTTCCCCAATAGCTTATTCTTTGTTCCTTTACCAGCTCCGACAAAACCGGCAACCACCAGCTTACGGCGGTCAGAATGACGCTACGCCTGCGCGCAAACACCGGCCGGAACGTTGCTGTTCTGAGGAAGGGTCACCGGACACGAAACGTTAACTCTGATTTATTTTCTTTTTTCACAGATGCTGCCAGACCTGTTGAGCTTTTCCAGCAACTTCTGTTTTTGTTCCTGATTTACAGCATCCGCAGTTGTTTCCGTTAGGATTGATCACGTGTCGCCGCACGGCCCCGCCCCTTGCTGTTTCCGAATGGTTGGAGGACCGACCTCTCCAGCTCGGTCCTCCAGCCCTTCCCCCTCCTTTCTCATGGACCGAACCCACCGTCAATCACACGTGCTCTGTGCTTGGGCAGGAGAGAAGGACTTCCTGTGCAGACCTACCACCCTCTCTGCCTTATCGAGACGGAAGGACTAGTAAATTCAGGGAAATAAAGAGCGATGTCTTGAAAAGAGTCCACACGACAGAAGAGTGCTGTTGGAGGTCAAGAAAAGCTTGATGAAGTGTATCTGAGGACGTTTGAGAAACGGGCTGAATTTGTGGGAACCCGAGCACAGATATGTCCCTCAAGCAGAGGAGGCTGTGGAGTGTATGCTTCGTGTTTCCCGTTTTCCCTGCTGTAGCTCAGCTTCAGGAGTGAGGGTAACAAAGTGTGGAGCTGGATGAACGCAGCGGGCCAAACAGCATCTCAGGAGCACAAAAGCTGACGTTTCGGGCCTAGACCCTTCATCAGAAAAGGGGGATGGGGAGAGGGTTCTGGAATAAATAGGGAGAGAGGGGGAGGCGGACCGAAGATGGATAGAGGAGAAGATAGGTGGAAAGGAGCGTTTAGGTGGGGAGGTAGGGAGGGGATAGGTCAGTCCTGGGAGGATGGCCAGGTCAAGGAGGTGGGATGAGGTTACTAGGTAGGAGATGGAGGAGCAGCTTGAGGTGGGAGGAGAGGATAGGTGAGAGGAAGAACAGGTTAGGGAGGCAGGGACGAGCTGGGCTGGTTTTGGGGTTCAGTGGAGGGAGGGGACGAGCTGGGCTGATTTTGGGAGGCAGTGGTCATATTCCGTTTGGGAACCCTGCATCCCAATGGTATCAATGTGGACTTAACAAGCTTCAAAATCTCCCCTTCCTCCACTGCATCCCAAAACCAGCCCAGCTCGTCCCCGCCTCCCTAACCTGTTCTTCCTCTCATCTATACCCTCCTCCCACCTCAAGCCGCACCTTCATTTCCCATCTACTAACCTCATCCTGCCTCCTTGACCTGTTCGTCCTCTCCAGACTGATCTCTCCCCTCCCCACCTCCACTCTCCCCTCCCCACCTCCACTCTCCCCTCCCCCTATCTTCTCCCCATCCCCCTCTGTGATGAGGGGTCTAGGCCCAAAATGTCAGCTTTTGTGTTCCTTAGATGCTGCTTGGCCTGCTGTGTTCATCCAGCTTCACGCTTTGTTATCTTGGATTCTCTAGCATCTGCAGTTCCCATTATCTCTGTTCAGGAGTGACGGTTCATTGTGAGGTAGGGAAGAAATGTGTCTCAGCTGCTCTCGTCCATGGTTCACAGCTCCGAGACTCGGAACATTTCAGACAGTTAGAACAACAGGAATGCTGAAAACGGGCTGTCAAGATTAAGTTTCCAGTTTGAAAATGATTGTGGCCGTGATGGTCCGAGAATGTAAAGCCTTTGAGTGATAATCCTGTTCCTCTCAGTGTAAGCCAAAAACAGCAACGATTTGCATTATTTTGGAAAGTTTCAGATATTTATCAAGCTAAAATGTTTCAAGCATTGAATAAAAAGGTTTATTTTACATTGTCTATCTTAAAGAAGTTTAAAGAGATTTAAGGAGGGAATTCCAGAGCTTGTAGTCTCCACAGCTGAAAATGGTGAATGTTGTGTTAGAATGGGGTTTCGGAAAATGTTTCTAGCAAGTGTGCTTGGAGGAGTGCCAGGAACTCACTGGGCCTTAAGACTGGAGGAGTTTAGAGAAACTGTAACAGACGCCACAGCTGTACAGGAGGTGTCTGCTGCCTGAAACAATGTGATGGATACTGTTCGGAGGACAGGTCAGTCAAACCGAAACTTTAGCCATGATTTCTCTCGACAGCTGTTGTCAGACCTGCTGAGGTTTTCCAGCAAATTCTATTTTTGTGTTAATAACAGGTACTGTATCATGCCCTTACAAATTGTCATTGATTTCTGGCAAAGAGGTCTTGGTCTGATTGGTACTTACTGGTGTTCCAGAAGAGGGTGTTGACCTCCACACAACGTTGTAGACTGGCACATTCAAAGTCTAGGACTTCATGATGAGGACTCAGTAAAGCTTGGGGGGAACTGCTGCCAAGGTGCAGTGGGCAACAGCCACTGTACAGGGCTACCTGCTAAAGTTAAATGGGTGTCCATTCAGGTAGTGGACCCTCCTGGTGCCTGGAATGCATGTAAATACAGGTTGGGTGAAGTAAATGATGCCTTTGGTTTGGTTGGACGCAGACAAAGAGTTATGCTGCATGGACACACACCCTTCAATCAGCCCATCCATGCCAATCAGATATCCTAAATTAAACTACCCCCATTTGGCCCACAACAAAACCCTTACTCCTTATGTACCCATCCAGATGCCTTTGAATGTACTTGCCTCAGCTTCTACCATGTCCCATGCTATCTCATTTCATACACGCAGGCCTTCTGCAAGAAAAATTGCCCCATATGTACCTTTTATTTCTTTTCCCATCACCTTTAGCGTATACACTCTAGTTTTGTACTCCCTCACCCCATGGAAAAGACCTTGTTTATTTACCATATCCATACACCTCATGATTTTATAGACCTCGATAAGGTCACCCCTCAGTCTTTGATGCCTCTCTGACGAACATACCCCACCAACCAGGCTATTCAGTCTCTCCCTATAGCTTAAACCTAGCCACTGTGGCAACACCATTGCAATTTTTTTTTCCTCAACCCTTTCAATATCCTGCCTGTAGCAGGGAGAACAAAAGAGCACACAGTATTCCAAAAGTGGACTAACCAATGTGCTGTGAAGCAACAACATGACCTTCCAAATCTTATACTCAAGGCAATGACTAATGAAAGCAAGTGTAGCAAACACCTTCCTCACTATACTGCCCTTCGGTTCATCTGAAGCAATTGTCTCAGGCAATTGGTCTTCAAAATTACGAACCTCATCTTTAATGTCCAGTATGGACCAGCCACTTGTTAGTTTAATCCTGTATCATCATTAATTTCAGTTTTACTAGTGCTCCATGATGCCACGCAAATTCAAGTGAGTCCCATTTTGTGATATCACACCACAGCCTTGTGCCAAACATCAACATGATTCAAAGTTTGAGTTTCAGGTTAATTTCAGTGTGGTACCTTGGAATTCAAATTGCTTTTGTAAAGTTAATTGTAATTCAGAATTCACAATGTAAAAAGAGTGTGAATAATATGATTGGTATCCAACAATCATAATTACTAAAAACTCACATTCCAATTTTTCATGCTATTTTATCAAATGTATTATCAGGTATGAAGATGCAACATGAATGTTGGAAATTTGTCAAATTCAGAGCCTGACTAAAGTCTGAGACTTTAGAAAAAGTGTATGCAGTCTGAAAATTAGATCAGTTTCTGGCTCAACCTTCACATAAATTGAAGTTGCATCATTCGAATGGGCTGTATATCCCACAGTCACTAGTTTAGTGAAAGTTTTAGTATCCGTTTGTTAGGTAATGTATGTTTGGTTGATGTGCTGCTGTGTAAATACATATTCACACACATACACACACACAAGACTTTTTTTAAGAATAAAGTATATTTTTGGAAAAGGAAATGGTCTGCAGCAGAGTGGGGACGTTGAGGTAACTGCTCCCCAAGGGAGGAGTGATGGAGGACACAGGGAACTCGGTTCTGTCCACAACCAAACCAACTGAGTGCAGTGTGGTTTCGGGAAGTGGTGTTGAATGATCCTAGAGAAGTTACTTCAGTGCATATTGGTCTTGGTCAAAACTATTGCTGCTTTCCACCAGTGTTGAAGGGAGAGAATGTTGAAGGTTGTCATTGGAGTTTGAATCACTTAATTGATGCAGCACACAAGGAAACCATTTGACCATACTATCTGCACTAGCCTTCAGAATGAGAATATCTCACCCAATACCATTCTCCTGCCTTCTGCCTCTAAACCTGTACATTGTTCCTTTGCAGCTAATAGACTAATTCCCTTATTGAATAATTTGATTCATGGACAAAGATTATGGTCTGCTTTGTGCAGGATGGCTTTGAGTTGCTTAGTATTTTTGAAGCTGCACTAATCCAGGCAAGTGGGGAGTATTCCATCACATTGCTGACACATGCCTTGTCGATGGTGGGCGGACTGTGAAGTCATTGTAAATTTCCTAGCCTCTGACCTATTGTAGTCACAAAGTTTATATGACTGGTTACATTCAGTATGTGGCCAAAGAAAACTCCAAAATGTTGATCGTGCAGGATGCAATGATGAAAATTCCCTTGATTGTCATTGCAAGTTCCTTAGATTCATTCCTGTTGCAGATGACCATTGCCTGGCAATTGCCTGTAATCATTCCAAGACTGGATCTTGTCAAAGTCTTGCTCTACATGGATATAGACCATTTCAGTGATTGAGGCAAACTGAATAGCCTGGAATATTGTACAATCATCAGGGAATATCTCCATTTCTGACCATCTGAAATAGGCAAGCTCGTTGATAACGCAGCTGAAGGCGTGAGAGGCTGAAGACACCACCCTGAGGAATTCTTGCAGAGATGCCCTCGGGCTGAGATGATTGGACTCCAATAAGCACAATCATCCTCTTTTTTTGATCAGGAGTACTCCAACCAATGTAATATTTTCACACTCATTCAAATTTTGGTCCTGGATACGACACTCCATCCAATGCTTCCTTCATATCACAGGAAAACATTTCCCCGTTTGCTCCCGGTCTGACGACAATTTTATGCAGTGAGTTGAAATGAAAGTTTGAACCCAGTCTGACAGTCAGAGTACTTGAATGGTCTCTTCCCATTGTGAAAGCTCTGGTGTATCAGCAGGTTGACTCACTGTGACTCCTTCCCTGCAGTCAAAGCAGAGTTTCTGCTGTGACTATGTCAGTGAATTCCCAATTTCAGATGGGAACGCGAATCTCTTTCCACATACCTTATGCTTCCATGGTTTCTCTGAGTCAACAGTACATTTATGTTCTGATCGGCTTCATGATCGGCTGAATTCTTGTCCAATCGTAGAACATGTGTATAGCTTCTCTCCAAAGTGAACAGTGATATTTCCTTTAATGTTCAAAATCCAGGAATATTCAGGTTATTATGAATTGGTTGTCTGTCAGATTCTGATCTGCTGTTTGGGTTGAGTTTCCCAACTGCACGTCCAATCATGTATTCCTTACAATGCAGAAAGAGGTCATTTGGCCAATCAAGTTTGCACCAACCCGTCGAGAGTCATCCGACTCAGATCTATCTCCTATCCCATTCACATAGCCCTACATTCCCCATGGTTAAACCACCTAACCTATACACTCCTGGAATTAATATGCAATTTAGCATGGCCAATCCACTGGCCTGCACATTTTTGATCTGTGGGAGGAACCCACACTGTCAGCCAAGTCAGGAATCGAAGCCGGGTCCCTGGCCGTCTGAGGCAGCAAGGCGAAACATTGAAACACCGTGCTGCCTCCCTCTAATATTGTCTGTAGCTTATTCATCTGAAATTTTTTAAAAACTGGAAAAAGGAATGCAAGAGAACACACAAAAGCAAAGGGCAGGTTGTGAAATGGAGCTGAATGAAACGATATTTGCGGGGCTGGTCGTCGTGAAATTTGTCGTGAAAGCGGCTGCATTGTCATTCAAAACACAACTCGTTCACTCCCATTGGTTGGAGGACCAGCTGCTCCCGCAAGGCCATACACTCCCGCCTCTCCTTCACTCCCATTAGTTGGGCTAATTGATTGATAACCTTCTCTGCAGATCCAGCCACCCGGTTTGCAATCGCTTTGAGCATGTGCTGCCCACACAGGAAGCCAACTATTGTACTGAGAGCGGTTTCTGAACCTTTTGGAATTGTGGGTTTTTCTGCATCCATCAGCCAGTATGAACTGGTATTTGCATCTTAAGCTAGAAAATGGATTGATAGCGTTACAGCATTATTCAGGTGAAGGTCTCTCTCCAACCAAAGGCATTTATGAAGCTGTTGGACAATTATCAATAACAGAGCAAACGTTTTGCTGGAACAGAAAAAGAAATTGCCAGGGAAATGCTGGAGGTGTGGCAGCATCAGAACAGAGAAAGAAGTTACAATTTCAAATTCAGTGGCTCTTTATCAGAAGTGAAATTGTTTCAGTTTATTACAGTAGCTGTTCTGCTCCAGCTCGTATTTTGGTCAGAGCTTGATTTTTGACCCAGAATTCCACACGAGTCAGGATGTTGTTGATCTTCATTAGCACGATACCAACCCACTTAGATATTTCACATTTTGAAAAGCATTGTCCATCCATACTCACCCTTTCTCTGGTCAACAGACTCGGAAAGTTTACTCTGACTCTTCTTCACAGAGGCTGCCAAACCTGGTCAGCTTTTCCAGCAACTTGTTTTTGTTCCTGATTTATGGCATCTGCAGTTCTTTAGATTTTTGTGAAGAGTCACTGGACCTAAAATGTTAGCTCTGATTTCTTTTTCTTCTTCACAGATGCTGCCAGGCTTGCTGAACTATTCCAGCAACTTTTCTTTTTGCTCCTTATTTACAGCATCCACAGTTCCTCCAGTTTTTAAAAAAAATATTTTGCATTATATCTGTTCTCTATCTATCTTCTAACCTCCACACAGTTTCCATTGATGTTTACTGAGGATTTCCTATTAGTAGCAAGGACTGTGATCGAATCGGGGTGGTGGTTACATTCCAACGACATCGGAATCATCTCCCAACTGAGAAAGAGCTCGAAAATTAATCACAGTTTCTGAGGAGACAAATTAAATGATTTCGGCCATTTTTAGGATGAGAGAACTGGAAAACACTACCGATGGTTTAAATCTGAAAGACTAATCGTGAATTTGAGTGACAATCAGCAAATCAGGACTCAGTATGATGCACCTCTCCCCCCAAGATCACCAGAGGAATGGGGAGGATTTTCTTTCATTAAACTGCGAGACAGGGACCACTGCAGGAGGTTGGAATCACTAGGAAGGGAGCAATGGGGGGGAAAAAGCAAATGATTGGTTCAGAGAAAGAAGATCTCACAATGAGATATTGAGGTACTCACTTTGGACTATCCCACTCCTCGGCATGGCTGCATTTAGGATCTGGAAGCTGTGAGATGGAGGTTTGCGCTGAACTGGGCAGGAATTCGGGTGTGAGTGACAGGTCTGTGGGGATATTGAGCCTGAGACTTCGAATTGGTGAGCGTTTCTGAACTGTCTGGCCCTGTATTGGTCGGGTTGATGGATTCCAGTTGTCTGCAAGTGTTAGATTTATTTCATTCCCCATTTTTCTTGCCGTTTCTCCCATTACCACTTACAGGATGCAGACGTGGGGTCTCTAGCGAATGAGGGACTATGGCCTAGCTCAGCGATGATTTGGGTGTGCAGGAAGTATTTGTTGGTAATGGCAGATCCTCCTCCCCAGAATGTCTGGCAGGGTAGAATTGAATCACTCTCCATCAGCAAGGAACCACACAGCCCGCAAAGTTTGGGGTTAGTTTCTTTGGAGCAGAGAGAAGTGAGAGGGGACATAATTGAGATGTTTAAAAGTGATGAGGGACATAGACAGAAGAGGCAGCACGAATAGCTCCCCTTGTTGGAGGGTTCAATGACTGGGGGGATGAACTGAAGTAAAGGACTGAAAGTTTTGCAAACGTGGGAGACTTTTTTTTCACCCGAAGTGTATGGGAATCTGGAACTCATTGCCTGCAAGTGTGGTAGGTGCAGAAATCCTCAGTACACTTAAGAAGTATTCAGGTATATACTTGAAATACCAAGGAATTGGCAGCGGGTCAGGTGCTGGAAAATGGATTAGAGCAGTTAGTCTGTTGGTGTTTTGACTGGGACAGACTCAATGGGTCGAAGGGTCCCTTTTGTGGCTCTGGATATGTGGACCATGAATCCAGCCACGTCTGTGGGAACAGAAACTGGGTGAATGTTCAGGCCAGTGAACAAGGGGTGGAGGGTGACAGTGAACAAAAGGAATGAGTGGGTGAAGAACAGGAATTATTGACTGACAAAAGGGTTCACGTTGCAAAATCAGAGGGGATGATGGTGCAGAAGTAAAGAGATAAAAGAAGTGTCCGGATGAAGTGTGACTAGCCCGTGAGCAATCCCAAATGCAAATTAAAGACAATCAGTGAGAAAACAGAAAGAAAAGGACAAGATGAAAACCATTTAGACTGAGGTGAGAAGATTTTCTTTTAACCCAGAAAGTGCCGAGTGTGTGAAACTCTTTGCAACAGGACGTGGCTGAGTCGAATACACTCACTGTTTTCCAGGAGGAGTTAGGTATAGTTCTGGAGGCCAAAGGAATCGAAGGATATGTGGTTCCTGACCTGGACGATCAGCCATAATCATACTGGTGAGCAGAACAGGCATGAAGGGACGAGTGGTCTGTGCTTGCTGCTATTTTTGAAGTTTCTATGACTACCACAGAAATGGAGAAGAGCGGCCAGAATAAGTAGGGGGGGGCGGGAGCAACAGCATAATGTATAACTCACTGGGAATGGAGAAATAGGAACAATACAGAGAATGAGTACAGAACAGTTGTTGTTCTGCACCAGAAATGCCCAGACAGAGTCTGCACACCAAGGCCCATCAGGTATCTACAGTCTGTGTTTACAGGGCCATGGGGATGGTGAGGGAGGGTCAATTTGGGATAAGAAACAGGGCAGGAGATCATCCAACACCGATTCCCCCCCCCCACTCCTCCGTCCCACCTAACTGGTTACAGAGGCTCATCTTGGTCTGACCCACTCCTGAACAGGACTGGGTCAAGCTTCAGGAAGTTGCCAGCTCATAGATGGCTCTGTCAGCTGTGCGGGGTTGAAGTGGTTCCAGGAACAGGTTTTGAGCGATATAAGTGTAGGCATCTTCCCTGCTCCTCTTCCTCCTCCTCTCATGGCTCTTTTACTGGAGCTGTGTTGGTAAGCGTTTCTAAACTCTTTTCTCCCTGCATCCTTCTAATGTACCTGTAGGTGGTCACTGTGAGTAATAGAATTTTAAACGGGTGATGTTTTATCAATGTTTCTTCTGCAGTTATTGTCACAAATCTTTAAAAATAAATGAACTGCTAACTCCATTTTGCTCCACTAGTTATTTTTGAATAAAACTCCATTCTTGAATGTGGACAAGGTTAAGGAGCAAGAGACCAGGGAATATGGTCAATCCCCAGGAGTCTGTGAGCAGGTAAGAGCGGGCCATGTGAACCACGAGCATCTCTATGCATTCTTTCTGAGAATTCTCACACCGTAATGATGAACGAACACTGATAGGTGTATAAGTTACCCAACAAAATTGACATTTATGTAGCAATCTCAGTACAACGAAATGCTGTCTGGAATTTCACAGACATATGATATCGCAGGATTTGCCACCAAGAGACAAAGTTGATGACCAAGAACTTTTTACATGTATCAGCTTTTGAAGGGCAAGTTTGAAAAGAAGGGAGAGTTGGAGATGTTTGAGGAGGCAACTACAGAACTTGAGGGTGAAGTTCGAGGTTATTAATGGGTGGAAAAGGACAATTTCAGATGCTGCCAGAACTGCTGAGTATTTACAGCATTTTGTTTCTCCATTTGTTCTTAGTTCTGAGGAGTAAAGGGATCAAATTGTTTGGGGAGAAAGCCCAGTTCGTCCCCTCCCCCCACTGCACCACACAACCAGCCCAGCTCTTGCACTCCACCCACTGCATCCCAAAACCAGTCCAACCTGTTCTTCCTCTCACCCATCCCTTCCTCCCACCCCCAAGCCGCATCCCCATCTACCGACTAACCTCATCCCACCTCCTTGACCTGTCTGTCTTCCCTGGACTGACCTATCCCCTCCCTACCTCCCCACCTATACTCTCTCCACCTATCTTCTTTACTCTCCATCTTCGGACCGCCTCCCCCTCTCTCCCTATTTATTCCAGAACCCTAACTCCATTCCCCTCTCTGATGAAGGGTCTAGGCCCGAAACGTCAGCTTTTGTGCTCCTGAGATGCTGCTTGGCCTGCTGTGTTCATCCAGCCTCACATTTTGTTGTCTTGCTTCTGCAATCAGTCCTGATTGGTGTTTTTCTTTTTTGCATATGTTGTCATTGAAGGTGAAGTGTGATCTAGTAGTTTCATGTTGGTTTCTTTATTGAGGTTGTTGGTCTCCTGGGTTGCCTGCCTACTTTATCATCTTCTATCCTGGTGTCCTTAATGATATTGAGGAATTCCTGGGATGAGTGAATGAGTGGGTCGTATTGCCCACAAAGTATTTCAATTTGTTGTAGTTCATTGGCAAGTCTATATGTTGGTGTGCCTGATAGTGGGACAATGGGTCTGAGAGGGACCCCTGGTTTGTGTACCTTGGGGTGTTCATAGAATCGGGATGTGTTGGATCCCTCTGGCTTCATTTTTTATTTTTTTGGAAGTATGCCTTGTAGATGTCTCTAAAGTTGTGTAATTTGTTCAGAGTAATTGTAATCCAGTTCGTGAACGGTGATGCAATTGTATTACTGTTTAAAGTGGACATGCACATATTATTATTGATGAAAGATGCAGTATAGAATCTACGTGTAGATAATTGAGAAACAAGGAAATAAGAGTGTTATATGGAGAACCAAACTGTAGTGATGTTGAGATGGCTTTAAGCAGGACATCAGAGATGCATGTGGTAAAACAATATCTATCGTTGTGAGAGATGTTACTCTTCATACAGATATGGTGAATAAAAATAGCCACAATACCATGGAGGGGCAATTAGTATAGTGTGTACAGGATGGTTTTCTTGATGAATAGTTTGTGGAACCAACGAGTAAAAAGAACATTTAGATTGGGGTATTTAAGCAATGAGAAATGAATAATCGACAATGTCATCGTGAAAGACCATTTGGGGATGAATGACTGTAAAATAACAGAATTCTTCATGAGGTTGGGTATAGTGGATTGAGAAATGTTTCTCACATGATAGTGTTCCAACAATGGCAAACATTCACAGAGCGAACCAGTGAATGACAAAACATGTCATTCCTGTATGCTGCAAGAGGACAAGGAAAAGAACGGCCAAACCATGGCGTAAGTGGCAAGTTAAAGTCAATGTGAGATGTTCAGATTGGCAAGTAAACAAATAGATCTCAGAATTGGGAACGGGTTAGAAGTCAGCAAAGGAGGACCAAGAGATTAAATAAAAAGGGGAAGTTGAGTATGAGAGTAAACTTGCAGGCATGTAACAACTGACTGGAAACATTCTGTGTGTATATAAAGGGGAAAGGATTGGTTTTAACTCATATAGTCTATTCCACTCTATATGACCTACCAGAGGAAAGCCATAGTAGTCAGTTCTCTGGCACTGAGCCTGACACTGTGGCAAAGAAGGGAAGGGGGTAGAATAGAAAAGTACTCGTGGTAGGGGACTCGATAGTTAGGGGAATTGACAGGAGATTTTGTGGTCAAGATCGGGATTCCCGGAAGGTCTGTTGCGTCCCTGGTGCCAGGGTCCGGGACGTCTCCGATCTGGTGTATAAGGTTCTAAAAGGGGAGGGCGAACAGCCAGAAATCGTGTTACATATTGGCACAAATGATATAGCCAGAAATAGAAATGAGGAGGTAAAAAGTGATTTCAGGGAGTTAGGATGGAAGCTGCAGAGCAGGACGAACAGAGTAGTGTTCTCTGGTTTACTACCGGTGCCACAAGATAGCGAGGCGAGGAACAGGGAGTGGGTGCAGCTGAACATGTGGCTACGCAGCTGGTGTAGGAGGGAGGGCTTCATATATGTAGATAATTGGGATGCCTTCTGGGGAAGGTGGGACCTGTACAAGAAGGACGGGTTGCATCTGAACTGGAAGGGGACCAATGTCCTGGGTGGAAGGTTTGCTCGAGTAGTTCGAGAGGGTTTAAACTAGTATGGCAGGGGGGTGGGAACCTGAGCTGTATACCAGAGGTGAGCGTTGATGCAGGTGAGGCAGTAGCAAGAGGTAGACCAGCTAGTGGGAAGGATTTTCCTGGGAAGGAACCAAGGGATCGGTTAAAGTGTGTTTGCTTTAACGCAAGGAGTATCAGGAATAAAAGTGATGGACTTAGAGCATGGATCAGTACCTGGTGCTATGATGTTGTGGCCATAACAGAGACATGGGTTTCTCATGGGCAGGAATGGTTGCTGGATCTTCCAGGGTTTACAACATTTAAAAAGAATAGGGAGGGGGGGAAAAGAGGAGGGGGTGTAGCACTACTAATCAGAGAGGGTATCACAGCTACAGAAGCTTCCATTGTCGAGGAAGATCTGCCTACTGAGTCAGTATGGGTGGAAATTAGGAACAGCAAGGGAGTAGTCACCTCGTTAGGGGTTTACTACAGGCCCCCCAATAGCAGCAGGGAGATTGAAGAAAGCATAGGTCGACAGATTTTGGAAAAGTGTGCACGCAGTAGGGTTGTTGTAATGGGTGACTTTAACTTTCCTAATATTGATTGGAACCTCCTTCGAGCAGAAGATTTGAATGGAGCTGTTTTTGTAAGGTGTGTTCAGGAGGGTTTCCTAACGCAGTACGTTGACAGGCCGACGAGGGGAGAGGCCATTCTAGACTTGGTGCTTGGAAACGAGCCGGGGCAGGTATCAGATCTTGTGGTGGGAGAGCATTTTGGTGATAGTGACCATAACTGCCTCACATTCTACATAGCTATGGAGAAGGAGAGGATTAGGCAAAATGGGAGGATATTTAATTGGGGAAGAGGAAACTATGATGCGATTAGACATGAGTTAGGAAGCATGGACTGGGAGCAGTTGTTCCATGGTAAGGGAACTATAGACATGTGGAGACTGTTTAAGGAACAGTTGTTGGGAGTGATGAGTAAATATGTCCCTCTGAGACAGGCAAGAAGGGGTAAGATAAAGGAACCTTGGATGACGAGAGCGGTGGAGCTTCTTGTGAAAAGGAAGAAGGTAGCTTACATAAGGTGGAAGAAGCTAGGGTCAAGTTCAGCGAGAGAGGATTACATGCAGGCAAGGAAGGAGCTCAAAAATGGTCTGAGGAGAGCCAGGAGGGGGCACGAGAAAGGCTTGGCAGAAGGAATCCGGGAAAACACAAAGGCATTTTACACTTACGTGAGGAATAAGAGAATGATCAAAGAAAGAGTAGGGCCGATCAGGGATCGCATAGGGAACTTGTGTGTGGAGTCTGAGGAGGTAGGGGAAGCCCTAAATGAGTTTTTTGCTTCTGTCTTTACGAAAGAAATGAACTTTGTAGTGAATGAAACCTTTGAAGAGCAGGTGTGCATGCTGGAATGGATAGAGATAGAGGAAGCTGATGTGCTGAAAATTTTGTCAAACATTAAGATTGACAAGTCGCCAGGCCTGGACCAGATTTGTCCTCGGCTGCTTTGGGAAGCGAGAAATGCAATTGCTTCGCCACTTGCGAAGATCTTTGCATCCTCGCTCTCCACTGGAGTCGTACCTGAGGACTGGAGAGAGGCAAATGTAATTCCTCTCTTCAAGAAAGGAAATAGGGAAATCCCCAGCAATTGTAGACCGGTAAGTCTCACGTCTGTCGTCTGCAAGGTGTTAGAAAGGATTCTGAGGGATAAGATTTATGACCATCTGGAAGAGCATGGCTTGATCAAATACAGCCAACACGGCTTTGTGAGGGGTAGGTCATGCCTTACAAACCTTATGGAGTTTTTTGAGGATGTGACTAGAAAAGTTGATGAGGGTCGAGCTGTGGATGTGGTGTATATGGACTTCAGTAAGGCATTTGATAAGGTTCCCCATGGTAGGCTCATTCAGAAGGTCAGGAGGAATGGGATACAGGGGAACTTAGCTGCTTGGATACAGAATTGGCTGGCCAACAGAAGACAGCGAGTGGTAGTAGAAGGAAAATATTCTGCCTGGAAGTCAGTGGTGAGTGGGGTTCCACAGGGCTCTGTCCTTGGGCCTCTACTGTTTGTAATTTTTATTAATGACTTGGATGAGGGGATTGAAGGATGGGTCAGCAAGTTTGCAGATGACACAAAGGTCGGAGGTGTCGTTGACAGTGTAGAGGGCTGTTGTAGGCTGCAGCGGGACATTGACAGGATGCAGAGATGGGCTGAGAGGTGGCAGATGGAGTTCAACCTGGATAAATGCGAGGTGATGCATTTTGGAAGGTCGAATTTGAAAGCTGAGTACAGGATTAAGGATAGGATTCTTGGCAGCGTGGAGGAACAGAGGGATCTTGGTGTGCAGATACATAGATCCCTTAAAATGGCCACCCAAGTGGACAGGGTTGTTAAGAAAGCATATGGTGTTTTGGCTTTCATTAACAGGGGGATTGAGTTTAAGAGTCGTGAGATCTTGTTGCAGCTCTATAAAACTTTGGTTAGACTGCACTTGGAATACTGCGTCCAGTTCTGGGCACCCTATTATACGAAAGATGTGGATGCTTTGGAGAGGGTTCAGAGGAGGTTTACCAGGATGCTGCCTGGACTGGAGGGCTTATCTTATGAAGAGAGATTGACTGAGCTCAGTCTCTTTTCATTGGAAAAAAGGAGGAGGAGAGGGGACCTAATTGAGGTATACAAGATAATGAGAGGCATAGATAGAGTTGATAGCCAGAGACTATTTCCCAGGGCAGAAATGGCTAGCACGAGGGGTCATAGTTTTAAGCTGGTTGGTGGAAAGTATAGAGGGGATGTCAGAGGCAGGTTCTTTACGCAGAGAGTTGTGAGAGCATGGAATGCGTTGCCAGCAGCAGTTGAGGAAGCAAGGTCATTGGGGTCATTTAAGAGACTGCTGGACATGTATATGGTCACAGAAATTTGAGGGTGCATACATGAGGATCAATGGTCGGCACAACATCGTGGGCTGAAGGGCCTGTTCTGTGCTGTACTGTTCTATGTTCTATGTTCTATGTTCACTCAGAAAAGGGGGAATTTATAATGGCACAAGAAATGATTTTACACAAATTGATGGGATCAAAAGCTGATACATTCCCAGTTGATTTTTAAAAAGGGGTCTTCAAAATAATGGATGCATTGCTGGCTATCTTCCACAATTTCTTTGACACTTTGACAGTCCCTCCAGACTACAGGGTAGTTACCGTAATCATAGGATTTAAAAGGGAAGAGAAAAACCCTTTAATTATGGACCAGTGAGTTTGAGATAAATCTTATGGAAGATGCACAATTCCATTGCCAAGAATTTTGGAGCACAGTACGCAGAATACAATAACAGAAGCAAACAGTCTCCATAGATTTGCAAAAGGGAAATCATTCTTGACAAATCTGATGACTGCCTTTCAGGATGTCACGAGTAGAGTTGATCATGGTGACCCAGTAGATGTGTTTCTTAGGTTTTATGAAGACCTTTGAAGAATCGATTAGAGATTAATGTGTACGGTTGAAATGCAGGGGATTGGGGTGAGTGTAATGAGATGGTTACGAAACTGGTCAGCACGTAGTCAACGTGGATTCATAGTAAATGTGTCTTTTGCCCACTGGCAGACAGTAACTAGTGGGGTATAACAGGGGCCTGTTCTTGAAACCCAGCTGTTCACAATGTCAGACAGTAACTAGTGGGGTTTAACAGGGGTCTGTTCTTGAACCCTAGCTGTTCACAATGTATGTTGCTGATTTAGATGAAGAAACTAAATATAATTTTTCAAACTTTTTAGATGGCACAAAGCTAGGTGCATACATGTTGCAGTCTGATTTGGAGAAGCTTTGTAAGTGAAAATTAATATTGGTTACGTTATATTTGGATAAATGTAAGCTTATCCATTTTGTAGCAATACAAAAAAACAAGGCAGATTATCGTTTGAATGGCACATGGGAGTGTCAATGAGACCAGAGGATCCTTGCGCACCAGTTGCTGACAGTAAGTGCACAAGTGCAGCAGGCAGTAAGGGAACAAATTATCTGTTGGCCTTCACAGAGTGAGGATCCAAATACAGGGACAAGAATGCCTAGCTGCAACTGCACAGGGCCTAAGTAAGTCCACACCTGTTATATTGTGTACAGTTTTGGCATGCCTATCTGCAAAAAAACTGTTCTTCCTTTCGACAGAGTTCAGCATGTGTTCACCAACTTGCCTCCTGGGATGGTAGGAATAACGTATGAAGAGAGACTGAGTCGGTTAAAATCGTATTCACCGGAGTATAGAAGAATGAGGGGATCACATTGAAATCTCCAAATTCCAAACAGGACTGGACAAGTTAGATGCAGGAAGGATGTTCCAATGGTGGGGAATTACAGAACAAGGGGCCACAGTTTAAGGATATGGGGTAAATATTTTAGGACTGAGATGACGAGAAACACCATCACCTGGAGAGTGCCTGGAAGCGCATTCCTTTTTTCTCTTTCAAAATAAATTGATCTCCATCTCTTGTTTTCACGGTCTTTTCCTGATACCACACTTGCTTTACAGGGACCCTTTTCGGAAAAGCATCCCAAGCAGATAACAGACATCTCATTTCATTCAGTCAAATGTCTCAGCTTTTACTTAAATTTTGATCTTTTGAGCTTACACCTGAATGCCTGTGAATAGCATCAATATGACTTTACCATGTACATGTCAGCACTAGGAGCAGATATGTGCCATTTAGCCACTCTCGCCTGCTTGGTCATTAAATAAAATCACGTCTGAACTGAGTGTAGCTTCAATTCCACAAGCTATCTATCATAATAACCTTTGACTCTCTTGTTGACCATCAATATATTTTGCATTAATATAAAAAATCCTACCTCCTTCATCTTAGATAGCAGCCCACCAATGTTTATTTGTTTATTTGTTTGTGGGATGTGAATGTTGGTAGCTGGCCAGCATTTATTGCCCATCCCTCATTGTCCTTGAGGGAGTGGTGGTGAGCTGGCTTCTTGAACTGCAGCGGTCTTAGTTTTATAATTCGCCCCACTATGTTGTTTGGGAGGGAACTCCAGAATTTTGACACAGCAACTGTGAAAGAATTGCGATACATTTCCAAGTCAGGATACTGAGCGATCAGCAGGGGAAATGGCGGTCATTGGTTTTCCTGTGTATCTGCTGACCCAAAACCCATTGGTGTAACTGAAGGTTGGTGGTAGAGGGAGTGGATGTTTATGGCTGTAGTGTCAGTGATGTGGTTTGCATTGTCCTGGATGGTCTCAAGCTTCTCCAGTCTCAATGGAGTTGCACCCATCCAGTGGGAAGTTATTCCATTTCACTTTTATAGAAGATGGACAGGCTTTGGGAAGTCAGCAGGTGAGTTACTCACGGCAGTATTTCATCGGTTTTGACCCACACTTGTATTCACTGTGTATCTGTGGTAAGTCTAGTTGAGTTTCTGGTAAATGGGATCCACCTGCATGTTAACAGTGGGGCATTTAGTGATGGTAATGCCATTGAATGTCAAAGAATTGTGATTATATTGAGTCATTTTGAGAATGTCATTGCTTGCCATTTATATGGAGCAAATGATACCTGTCACTTGTTAGCCCAAGCCACGATAGTGTCCAGTTCTTTGGACTTGTACTCCTTTACTGTGTCTCTGAAATCTTCTCTCTCCACAAGGCAAGCATCATTTCTGGATGCTCTTTCTCTTTGCAGAGAAAAGAAAAGTAACATCTTAAAACAAAGGATAGAAGTGCTGATTTGATTTGTTCTTGGAGCTGTCATCTAACTCTTGTGCTAAGCCTGACGCACAGATTAAACACAGAAGATGTTTCCACTAGTGTGTGGACACAAAAAAAACCAGATACGAGTCACAAATGAATTGATTGTACAATTCAGAAATCAGTTATTTGACTGAGTATAAAACAAGAAGATATTGGAAATAATAAAATGTGAGGCTGGATGAACACAGCAGGCCAAGCAGCATCTCAGGAGCACAAAAGCTGCCGTTTCGGGCCTAGACCCTTCATCAGAGAGGGGGATGGGGGGAGGGAACTGGAATAAATAGGGAGAGAGGGGGAGGCGGACCGAAGATGGAGAGTAAAGAAGATAGGTGGAGAGAGTGTAGGTGGGGAGGTAGGGAGGGGATAGGTCAGTCCAGGGAAGACGGACAGGTCAAGGAGGTGGGATGAGGTTAGTAGGTAGCTGGGGGTGCGGCTTGGGGTGGGAGGAAGGGATGGGTGAGAGGAAGAACCGGTTAGGGAGGCAGAGACAGGTTGGACTGGTTTTGGGATGCAGTGGGTGGGGGGGAAGAGCTGGGCTGGTTGTGTGGTGCAGTGGGGGGAGGGGACGAACTGGGCTGGTTGAGGGATGCAGTAGGGGAAGGGGAGATTTTGAAACTGGTGAAGTCCTGGGAACCCTGCAGCCATATGGTATCAATGTGGACTTCACCAGTTTCAAAATCTCCCCTTCCCCTACTGCATCCCTCAACCAGCCCAGTTCGTCCCCTCCCCCCACTGCACCACACAACCAGCCCAGCTCTTCCCCCCCACCCACTGCATCCCAAAACCAGTCCAACCTGTCTCTGCCTCCCTAACCGGTTCTTCCTCTCACCCATCCCTTCCTCCCACCCCAAGCCACACCCCCCGCTACCTACTAACCTCATCCCACCTCCTTGACCTGTCTGTCTTCCCTGGACTGACCTATCCCCTCCCTACCTCCCCACCTACACTCTCTCCACCTATCTTCTTCACTCTCCATCTTCGGTCCGCCTCCCCCTCTCTCCCTATTTATTCCAGTTCCCTCCCCCCATCCCCCTCTCTGATGAAGGGTCTAGGCCCGAAACGTCAGCTTTTGTGCTCCTGAGATGCTGCTTGGCCTGCTGTGTTCATCCAGCCTCACATTTTATTATCTTGGAATCTCCAGCATCTGCAGTTCCCATTATCTCAGATATTGGAAATATTCAGTCTCGATGATAAGTCTCTGGCTTGAGAAAAAAGAGTTAATTTTCCCTTTCTGTGGACTGATGCAGAGAAGTCATGTAATATAAAGTGTATTTCTCTCTCAACTGTTGCTGAATATTTCGAGTTGATTGAGTCTGCTTTTGTTTATTCAAAGAGTGCTGAGACAATGAAACTCATTACAGGAAGTGATTGACATCTCAGTCTCTTCTGAAGCTCGTGTGTAACATTTCACGCTTGCCTGAACATCTTAAACTACTGACATATCAGCACAGTCACCGCACAGGAAGACTCTTCACCCTTTAGTGTGAGAATGCATTTATTTATTAGTTTCCTACCTGGCATCGTTCAGCTATGAAATTTGAAAAGATTTTATCACCAGTAAATGCATTCTTCTTGAGGCGAAATTCAAATATTCTACACAGGAAAGGTGTATATTTTGTTCACTTTCTCCGTTGAGTGTGTGTTCATATCTCTTTGTTCTGCTGTTTATTAGAACTAGGACAGACAGGGACCATGCACTTGTATCAATGGATTCCCGCATCTTTCGTCCTGGCATATTCCTTCATATCTTCCTTATATCAATATTGCTGCTCAATGGCAGCGTGTTTTTCCCAGCATTCTGGGCGGGAATGCATTTGCCCAGATGACAAATGTGTGGAGCTGGATGAACACAGCAGGCCAAGAAGCATCTTAGGAGCACAAGAGCTGATGTTTCAGACCCACACGAGTTATCTCGGACTCACCAACATGCACAGTCCCCATTATCTCTGAATGTATACGCCCACTTGTGCGTGCGCAATAGAAGATAGGTGGAGAGAGTGTAGGTGGGGAGGGCATAGGTCAGTCCAGGGAAGACGGACAGGTCAAGGAGGTGGGATGAGGTTAGTAGGTAGCTGGGGGTGCGGCTTGGGGTGGGAGGAAGGGATGGGTGAGAGGAAGAACCGGTTAGGGTGGCAGAGACAGGTTGGACTTGTTTTGGGATGCAGTGGGTGGGGGGGAAGAGCTGGGCTGGTTGTGTGGTGCAGTGGGGGGAGGGGATGAACTGGGCTGGTTTAGGGATGCAGTAGGGGAAGGGGAGATTTTGAAACTGGTGAAGTCCACATTGATACCATATGGCTGCAGGGTTCCCAGGCGGAATATGAGTTGCTGTTCCTGCAACCTTCGGGTGGCATCACAATCCGACCCCACCACCTAAGACATTTTTCCATCCCCTCCCCTGTCTGCTTTCCGGAGAGACCACTCTCTCCGTGACTCGCTTGTTCGCTCCACACTGCCCTCCAACCCCACCACACCCGGCACCTTCCCCTGCAACCGCAGGAAATGCTACACTTGTCCCCACACCTCCTCCCTCACCCCCATCCCAGGCCCCAAGATGACATTCCACATCAAGCAGAGGTTCACCTGCACATCTGCCAATGTGGTATACTGCATCCACTGTACCTGGTGCGGCTTCCTCTACATTGGGGAAACCAAGCGGAGGCTTGGGGACCGCTTTGCAGAACACCTCCGCTCAGTTCGCAACAAACAACTGCACCTCCCAGTCGCAAACCATTTCCACTCCCCCTCCCATTCTCTTGATGACATGTCCATCATGGGCCTCTTGCACTGCCACAATGATGCCACCCGAAGGTTGCAGGAACAGCAACTCATATTCCGCCTGGGAACCCTGCAGCCATATGGTATCAATGTGGACTTCACCAGTTTCAAAATCTCCCCTTCCCCTACTGCATCCCTAAACCAGCCCAGTTCATCCCCTCCCCCCACTGCACCACATAACCAGCCCAGCTCTTCCCCCCCACCCACTGCATTCCCAAAACCAGTCCAACCTGTCTCTGCCTCCCTAACCGGTTCTTCCTCTCACCCATCCCTTCCTCCCACCCCAAGCCGCACCCCCAGCTACCTACTAACCTCATCCCACCTCCTTGACCTGTCCGTCTTCCCTGGACTGACCTATCCCCTCCCTACCTCCCCACCTACACTCTCTCCACCTATCTTCTTTACTCTCCATCTTCGGTCCGCCTCCCCCTCTCTCCCTATTTATTCCAGTTCCCTCACCCCATCCCCCTCTCTGATGAAGGGTCTAGGCCCGAAACGTCAGCTTTTGTGCTCCTGAGATGCTGCTTGGCCTGCTGTGTTCATCCAGCCTCACATTTTATTATCTTGGAATCTCCAGCATCTGCAGTTCCCATTATCTCGCGCACATGTCCTTTACTTGTTGGGAACGGGGCGAGGGGAAGGCGAGCAGGATTTACGAACAGCAACTTCAAACCAAGAGAAATGCTTTTCTTTTTCTGCTCTGAATCTCTATCCTGGATTGATCGTCATGGATTTTACACTCTTACAGATCAATGTCAGCAGAGGAATTTGGCAGAGTTGAACCTCAGACCAAACTGTGAAAGAGTAACTCGATTGATGAGGATCTGAATATTATCAGCATCTGAATGTGGTAGCATTCAGGTATGCGTGTGTGTGCCTGTGGAAAAAGATTTAAGATATCAGAAATTGAGATACACTATCTGTGGTGAGATTACAGTTGATTAGCTGTTTTTAGTTCTCAGACTTGCTGTCAGGAACGGTCTAACAACTATGGAGTGCATGTAGCACAGATTCACCTGATTGATAACTGAATCTGTAGGTTTAGAATACAAGAAGGACCATATAAAACAATCAAAAAGTGCAAACCATTCAGCCAATGCCAAATGTCTGGAGCAATCCAGTCAGTCCTATTCCCTTGTTTTATCCCTGCACCTTTGCATTTTTCTCTCAAATGCTGGTTCAGTATTTTTTTGGAATCAATCAGCATCAAATTTTCTCTGACGAATTAATCTATTTTATTCCTTTCAAATATCTGTGCATGTGAATCCCTCAGACTCTGCACACTCTTTAGTGTTGTGTTATTGCCTCTTCCTATCCCTTCTGCTAAAACACATCACTTCATTCTGACAGAGGTATCCCTGGAAATTGATTAATAAGAAATATTTTTGATCAAAGTTTTGGGAATATGATTAGTGACTGATAGCGGAGTTACAGAGAAAATATTTCCACTAAGTGGGGAATTGACGATGAGCAGTAACAGTCTGAACGTGACATCAGTACCAGCATATTTCCAGGTCAAGTTTTCCAGATCCTTATAATTGTTTGATGGTGCAGGGACTGCAGAATTCCACATTCAATCTGGAAGATTGAAAAGTGTCAAATTGAAAGAAAACTGCTGTGCCTTCAGGTCATGTGAGCTTCATTAGAATGGTGCAGTTGTCCATCAGGGCAAACTGGTACAAAGGATGATGTCACATGAGCTGGAGAGATAGCTACATCGAAGGCAGAGTGTAGCAGTGGAAAGATACTTTTCAGAATGGAGGGTTTTGATTAGTGGTGTTCCACAGGAATCAGTGCTGGGACCTCTGCTGTTTCTGATCTACATAAATAACTTGGAAGAACACGTGGCTGGTCTAATAAATAAGCTTGCGGACAATACAAAGGTTGGTAGAGTTGCGGATAGTGAGAAGGATTGTCAGATGATACAGCAGAGTATAAATAAATTGGAGTTATGGGCAGAAAGATGACATGTAGTTTAATCTGGACAGATATGAGGGGATGTAATTTGGAAAGTCAGGTACAGGTTTAAATTATAGAGTAAATGACAGAACTCTTACGAACATTGATATGCAGATGGATCTGGGTGTGCAGGTCCACAGGCTACTGAAAGTGATGGTGCAGGTAGATAATTTAGTATAAAAAGCCTTTGGTTTGACTGCCTTCATTGGAAGGTGCATTGGCGATATGGACAGGCAAGTCATGCTGCTGCTTTGTAGAACTCTAGTTAGGCCACACTTAGAATATTGCATTCAGTTCTGGACATCACATGTGGATGTGGATGCTTTGGAGAGGGTATAGAATAGGTTTCCCAGGATGTTGCATGGTTATGGGGGAGTTTAGCATTGAAGAAACGTTGGAAAGACTTGGTTTGTTTACACTGGGATGCAGCAGGTTGAGGGGGTGGCCTGAGAAAAGTTTATAAGATTGTGAATGACATGGATACAGTGGAATATATGAGACTTTTTTCCCCCAGGGCAGAGGGATAAATTACTGGAGGACACAAGTTCAAGCTGCAGGGGGAATGTGTGAAAGAGATAAGCAAGGCAAGCTTTTCACACAAAGGTTGCTGATTTCCTGAAATGTGTTGCCACAGGAGGCAATGGAAGTGGACGCAGCAGCAGCAGTCAAGAAGCACCTGACTGAATACATGAACAGGAAGGGAAGAGAGGAATGTGGATCCTGTGAATCAAGGCATTTTTAGCATGGAGGGTTAGAATGTGCAGGCATAGGCTTGGAGTGCTAAAGGGCCGGTTCCTGTGCTATGTTGTTCTTTGTTCTTAACAGAGGATTTTGTCTGGGTTGGGAAGTTAAAATGAAAGTCATGGTGCAGCTTGCAAACTGAATGGATTTTTTTTCTGCAGAATAATAGCCCAATCTGTATGTGCTATTCACTATGTGGTACAGTCCCCGTCATAAGCAGTGAGGACAGTAATTAAAATGTGTAAGGTACAAATGATTCATCATTTATTTTCTTCTTGCAAAAACTTGAAGATAGCCTGAAGAAAGATGTTATTTGCAGAATAGGTTATATGATACAGAAAATCATTGGCAAAGTATTACATTCTAACTGAACTAGAGGCTGAAATAAACTCTGACTGTCAGAATGAACACAGTCCCTATTTTTTCAGCAGGTTTAATTTTTAATAAAATGCATTCTGACATATTGAGCAAGTCAATAATCTTTTCCAGTCTGAACCTGCTGCTAAGAGTCCTGGAAGTGATGGTTTTCCCATGCACCACCTGATCTTGTGATTCTGTCTGGTGAGTTTGGGAGGTTGTTAGAATTACTGGCAGATGAATTAGATTCCCTACAGTGTGGAAACAGGTCCTTCGGTCCAACAAGTCTACACCGCCCCTTGAAGCATCCCACCCAGACCCAGACCCATCCCCCAATAACCCACACCCCCCTGAACACTATGGGCAGTTTAGCATGGCCAATCCACCGAGCTTGCACATCTTTGGACTGTGGGAGGAAACCAACACAGACAGAGGGAGAATGTGCAAACTCCACAGACAGTCGCCCAAGGCTGGAATCGAGCCCAGGTCCCTGGTGCTGTGAGGCTGCAGTGCTAACCACCGATCCACCATGCTGCCCGTATGAAGCCCATCTCCATTAATGCTCTCCGTATTTCTCAGTTTTCCCACAAAGAACACCTTTATGCAGCCCCAGATTTGGCAGCCAGTTCCTTTCACTAACGCTTAATACTGAACCAGTTCTATTGTTATAACAATCCAAGAGCTTTCATGGTCGCATTGTCCACTGTCTATCGCACAAATGATCAGATGTATTCAGTCCAGTTTTAAAGTTCTGCCTTTTTCTCTGTGGGTCACATTTTCTTCTTACTGTCTGTAATTCATTTTACAGGAAGTTGGAGCATTTGCAGTGAGTGAACTCAAATCTCACTGCAGATTCTAACGGAAATGTTGAATTCATCATGTCTTGACTTTCATGAGGCTTTGATCATGGAAGCCAAAACCAGTGTTCGCACTGAGAAACCGTGGAAATGTGAGGAATGTGAGAAGGAATTCAAATATCCATCTTCCCTGGAAAGTCATCAGTGTGGTCACACTGGAGAGAGACCGTTCACCAGCCCTGACTGCGGAAAGGGATTCATTTGATCACCCAGTCTGCTGACACACCAGCAAGTTCATATAAGAGAGAGGCAGTTCATCTGCTCTGTGTGCAAAAGGATTCACTCGCTCATCCCATCTGCTGACTCACCAGCACGTTCACACTGGGGAGAGACCTTTAAAAGATCCACACTCTAGGAATTGCGAGAAAAGTTCGAGAGAACTAATATCTCACATTAGTGAGAAACCATTCAGGTGCTCTCACTGTGCGACTCGGTTCAAGCGATCATCTAAACTCCCAATACACCAGCGCATTCACACTGGGGAGAGACAGTTCATCTATTCCATATGTAGGAAGCATTTCACTCACTCATCTGACCTGGTGAAACACCAGAAAGTTCATTCTAATGAGAGACCTTTTCAATGTTCAGACTGCAGGAAATGCTGTAAATGTTCTGGAGAACTGATGTCCCATCAACATGTTCACACTGTTGAGAGCCCAATAAGATACTCTCATGATGGGACTGGGTACAGATGAATATGTAACCTCGCTGTACACCAATGCAGCCACACAGGGGAGATACCATTCACTTGCTTCATGTGCAGGAAGAGATTCGTCAGATCATTGTACCTGCTGAAACACGAGCAAGTTCATTCTGGCCAGAGAATGTGGGAAATGGTATAAAGATTCTGAACAATTAGCCCCGTGAACTTGTTCACATTATTGAAATAACTTTGAATGTTCAGATTGCAGAAAATGCTTTAAAAGTTCTCAACAATTGATGATCCATCGATGTGTTGACACAGGTGAGAGACCATTCCAGTGCTTTCACTTACAAACTGGGTTAAGGTGATCATTTCACCTCATTGTATGCCAGTGATGTCAGACTGGAGAGAGGTTGTTTGCCTGCATTGAATGTGGGAAGGGATTCACTCAAACACCCGACCCCCTGAAACATGAGTGAATTCACAAATAACCACAGTGGTTGCATTTTGCTATGAGTTATGTTCGGTAATGAACACATTTCATTGTTGTCTGTTTCTACTGTTGTTAAATTGACTTTCCTGAAAATATAGGTTTTTATTTTCTGGATAAGCGTCAAATAAATTAGCTTTGTATTTAACACAAAACTTACATTTTGTTTTCAAATGTCCCAAGCACAAGTTAGTTTCTTTTGGCCTTCTTAACGAGAGGATTCAGATACAGGAGCAGGAACGTCCTTCTGTGATTCCACAGGTCTCAGTGAGCCCATAGCTGGATTCTTGTGTGCAATTTTGGTCTCATTATTCTTATGGAAGAATGCTTTGGATGTGAAGGGAGTACAGTGAAGGTTGACCAGAATGATTCCTGTGATGACAGGACTGACATGTGAAGAAAGACTGGATCAGTTAGGACTATATTCACTCGTGTTCAGAAGAGTGGCCTTTTATAGAAACAAAGAATTCTGACAGGGCCACACAGGATAAACACAGGAAGGCTGTTCTCAATAAACAGGGTGTCCAGAACCATGGGTCAGACTTTTAGGATATGGGCATACATGGGAGCATAAAGATGGGATCCTAGTGTCTCTTTAACCTGTCATCGACAAGCTATTTAGGACTGAGATAAGAAGAAATTTCCTCACCTCTGGAATTATCTGCCACAGAAAGCACCTGAAGCCAAAACATTGAATGTATTTAAGAAGGATTTGGATATAATCCTTGGGGTGAAAGGGATCAGAGTATGGAGAGAAAGCAGGAACAGATGGATGATCAGCCATGATCATGTTAAATGGTAGAGCAGGCTTGAATGACCAAACGGCCGACCTCTATTTTCTTTGTCAATGGTTATTATTTTCCCTAATACTTTTTCTCTTCTGATCATTATTATGGTTCTTTCCTCCCCTTTTTGCTGCTGAGCTACTTAATTTTTTTGTAATGTTGTAAGTGTTCCCTACTGTGAAGATTGATTAAAATTATTTGTTTAACTCCCCTGCTCTTTGCTGGCTCCCCATTATCACTTACAAACCTCATTCTCTAAGGGGCCGATGTTCACAGTTCTCTTCTCTTTTTAGCTTTTGAAACACTTCATTGACCACAGTATGTTTTCTCCTGTTATGGTTATTTCCTCCCCTTTTTGCTGCTTGACTATTTTTGTGTATTTTAAAGTTGCAAGAATGCTCTGAATGTGAATATTATTGAAAAGTATTTGTTTAACTCTCCTGCCCTTTCCTAGCTCCTCAATGTTACCCTTTACAAAGCTCATTTTATAAGGGGCCGATGCTCACAGTTCTGTCCTCTCTTTATTTATTGAAATAATTAATCAACCACAATACACATTGTTCCTCCATAATCATCTACAAGGCCTTGTGTGGTGGCATTGTGAGAGAGGCCGAGCCACAACAATGTACAACAGTTCAATAATGTCTAACTGTATGCAAAAAAGGCAAGTTTCATCAAAGCTTTTTGTCTTGCACATTTCGGTTCATTCACAATAAGCACCAATGGAAAGGGAACAAACGTTTTATACTGTCATGACCTGACTGGGCGAATAATAGACTCTGATTGGTCAAGGCATTACCAGGAAAATGCACCAGTTAGATGATGACCAAACTTTGTTTAAATTTCACGCAGACAGATTGACTCTGATTTTTCAAAGCATCACTGGAGACCTCAACTAAAGAAGGGCTGGCCCCTGTCTGGTTGAGTTGAAGGAGGTGTTATTAATATTAATTGGGCACTATTAATATTTGAGCACTGTAACCACAAACTGGTTGGCTGTGGCTAATGCGTTATCTGTTGTGAAGAGACAAAAGGAAATGCTGTTTGCCAAAATCTCCCAACCTTTAGGTGGAGGTGAGGAATGCTGCTGAATGTGATTGTTAATATTATCTCCGAAGTGGAAAACAGGTGGACTGTTGCACTTAAGAATCAATTCCTGTGAAAGATAATGTGGGAACATCATGCTGGTAAGCCAGTCGCACATAGTGAGGGGATGGGCAGTGGGAGAAGACACAGTAAATGTGTAGCCCGAAACAGAATCTAAAATACATGCATGATTGGAGGCAGTGGAAGTTCGATAATGGCAGAGAGGTGATCAAGGAAAGCAAGGGTCATAAAGCCATACAGATGGACAGAGTTATACAGATTTACAGCACAGAAAGAGTGCCCTCCGCCCACCAGTGAAAGAGAGCAATAGATTAACATGGATTCAGATCCCAAGCAAAGGTGTCACTCCAGGTGCAGAGACATTGAACCTCTCCCAAATAACACAGGACAACAATAAAATCCCTAAATTATTAATGACTCATTAAAAAAATTTAGCCCTGAAACAGTCTTATTGATGACAATATTAAGATCTGCTGGAATCTGCAGCTGGAAAGATTTCAAAAGTTCCGTGTCAGAGAATAGTTTCAAAATTAAGGAAATCCCTTGGAATCGGGTGATGTAACTGAGGTTAATCCGTGGAAATTCTATGAGTTAGTTTGTAAAATCAATCTCCATCAGCCATAGCGAGCCATTCAGAAGAGATAATCATTTCAATTGATTTGAGTTTTCCTGTGTGTACCAGCCACTCTGAGCTCTGATAAAAGGAGTTTCAAAAATCCAACCGTCAGTCCAGGACAGATGTTCACAACATCCCCTCTTCATAGCTCAGGATGACTGACTATCCTCCCTGCTGTACAATATCCCTCAGCGTGGCCAGCAGTCACTCAATTTGAGGATAGCGTCTCCTCAGGGCCATAAGTTTCTATCCTAGGTTTTCATATGAATGAATCAGGCTTCTCCATCCACCCAACCAGACAATTGGCCACTTGCTCTTGCTGCAATCCTAATGTGTCTGAATGAAACCTAGAAACAAAACCCTGTTCATTGCCATTGAGAAATCTGAACCACCTTGCTGTTGTACTCAAAGGCACTAATAATAAAACACAATATCGTAGGGTCTAATAAATTCTCGTTTAATCTATCCTTCTACATTCAATTACTTATGCACATATATACCCAGGTCATTCTATCCTTGCCACACCTTTAGAGTTGCACCTTTTATTTTATATTGCTGATGTACATTCATCCCATCAAAATGTGTGGCCTGACACTTCTCCACATTGAAATTCATCCACCTCTGATCCACACACCCCACTAACTTTACACAAGTTTCCAGAAAATTATGAGAGGCATTGATTGAATGGAGAGTGAAGTATTTTCTCAGGTGAAAATGTCAATTACTATGGGACCTAAGTTTAAGGCAAAAGGGTGTATGTTTAAAGGAGATGTAAGAGGCAAGCGTTTAGACAGAGGGTTGTAAGTGCTTGGAATACACTAGTAGAGGGGGTGGTAAAGGTGGATATGAGAGATAGGTGAATAGGCAGAGAATAAACTGATATGGATTGCACAGAAACAAAAGGTTTTTAGTTTCGAAAGGCATCATGTATCAGCACAGTCTTGGTGGCCCAAAGTACCTGTTCCTTTGCTGTGTTGTTCTTCTTTGTACCATTCTGCTCACATTTTTCTCTGTTTCTGAATCCTAACGTATGCACAAATATTGATCCTGTCCCCTGTAGTCCTATGTTTAGAGCATTAATATATATTTGGAAAACACAAGGGTCTCAACATCGCCACCGAGGGAATTTCAATAGATTCATTCAACTATCCCAAAAAATATCCAAAGCCACTGTTGTATTTCCTTTCTCTCAGCCAATTTTGTACATGGATTGTTATTGTAGTTATTTTCCCCAAATACATAAACTCACGGGTCAGCTCAATAACATTGAATCACATACTTTCTGGAAGTCTTGGACAAACATGAACTGTATTCCTCTGATCAACCCCATATTTCACACGTTGAAAAGAAAACGTAGGTCATTAACAGCAAGTTAACTAACATCATGTCTCCTGGAGAAATGTATGGCAACTTCCCATGAATTGACTGATCTTTGCCCATGTAACTCTTCATTTTGCCTTCACCGTTGCGTCTACAAGTTTCCAAGCACCCGAAGTAAATTGGCTTGTCTGTAACAGTTGGATATATTCTTGCAACTTCTGTTTAACAAATGACTAAACTTTGCAATTTCCCTGTATTCCAGCACTACTCTCGATAAACTTACAAATTCAGCAAAGTTTCTGGTCGCCTCGAGCAGACTTTGAAAGTAGACATGGAGACCCCCAGTGAGACAGTTCTCATTCTTCCATGTGGCTCACGATCTCAGAAGATACCCATTTTTGAAAAGCCTGATTGGTATTTTCTTGCTGCTGAATACCATGGGATTGTTACAGCTCCACTTGTCTCACGTTCAAAGCCATTTTCAAAACTTAAACACAAGCACAAGACTGATGAATGTAGAAGGAGTAATGTGCACTGAGCATATTCATCTAACTAGTACATGGGAGCATAAAGATGAGATCCTTGTGCCTCTCTAACCTGTCATCGACAACCCCATCACGTTGTAACACCTTGTGTCTTGTGTTCCTCCTGCTCGCTTTCCAGGTAAACATTGGATTTGCCATTGGCCTGCATTGGCATTGAGCACTAATTGACATTGGATCTGGCTGGGCTGAGGGAGGTGAAGGTGAGACAGGGCCAGAAGCAAAAAGAGATGCAAAATCGGAGTGTTGTGAATCAGTTGATTTCAGTGGGGACCGAGTGCTGTGATTTGCAGCCTGAGTTTCCCAGGAGTTACAGTGATTGGGCTAGTGTTTTTTTTTAAATTGAACATTTTCCTCAAGCATGGATTCCTTTTTGTAAACCATGCTGACTCTGCCTGGATCCGATCTGATCTGTACCACTCATAAACAAAATATTTTACTGTATTTCAGTACATGTGACAACAAATCAATCTATGCATCCCTCTGTTTCCCTCTCGGTCTGTCTGTTGATCTCTCTCTGTGTCGGTTCTACACTTTTTCTCTCCCTGTGAACCATCCACACTATTCTCCAAGAGCAAAAGCCTGTAAGCCCATCCCCATTCTGTTAAGCTAGCAATGGCCTGTCAACACATCTCCACTGTTCTCCTATCAATGACCTGTAAACACGTCTGCATTCCCTTCTTCTTGCAACAACTTATTAACACATGACCAGTCTTTTCTTGTAGCTACAGCATGTGAAACATTCCCAATCTGTTCCCCCAGCAACAATCTGTGAGCCCATTGCCACTGTGTTGCCCGAGTCAAGGCCTGTGAGCAGATCCTTAGACGGTTGCCCTTGGAAAGGCCTATGAATCCATCCCCACTCTGATCCCCTTGCAACAGGCTCATACCCATCCCCAATTTCATTGCAAATGTCTGTGACCACATCTCCACTGTACCCCAAGCAACAACCTGTTGAACATCCACAAAATGTTCTCGTAGCAACAACGTGTGAACTGATCCTGCCTCTGTTCCCTTAGTAACAGTCTGTCAGCCAATCCCTACTCTCTTCCCCGAGCAACGGCCTGTGAAACCACCTCCACTCTGCTGCACTGACAACTGCCCGTGACACCGTTCCCAATCTGCTCTGCCAGAAACAGTCTGTGAAACCATCAATACTGTATCACTTGCACCAGCCTGTGAACCAATCCTCACGCTTTTGCCTTAGCACCAGACTTTTCAACCATCTCCACACTGTTCTCCGAGCAGTGACTTGGGGACACAATCCCAATTTAGTTTTATAGCAATAGTCTGTGATCCCATCCCCATTCTGTTCCTCTAGCAATGGCCTGTGAGCCCATCTTAATCTTGTTCCCCTCGCAATGATCTGTTAACCCACTCCCACTTGTTCTCCTTGCAATGGCCTATGAACCCATCCTAACAATGTTCCTCTAACCATAGACTACAAACCCATCCCACACTCTGTTCTCCTAGCAGCGATGTGTGAACGTATCCTGAAACTGTTCTCATAGAAAATGGCCTGTTAACTCATTCCCACACTATTATACCGAGGGATGGCCGGTGAGCCCATCCCCATTCTGTTGTGCTAGCATAGGCCAGAGAACCCTTCCTTAGTATGTCCCTGTGCAGCAGCCCGTGAATGCATCCTCTGTTCTCCTCGCACCCCCGCTCTGTTCTACCAGCTATGGCCTTTGAACACAGCCCCACACTGCTGCTTTAGCAATGACCTAGTAACGCATTCCCACTCTGTTCTCCTCGCCTTGGCCTGTGAACCCATCTTCATTCTGTTACCCTAGCATTGACCTCTGAACCCATCCCCATTCTGTTACCCTAGCATCAACCTGTGAATTCATCCCCACTCTGTTCTCCTTTTAACAGCCTGTGTACAGTGGATAGGGGGAGATTTGAAGGATGGAGGGGAGAAGGGGATTTATAGAAAGCTGTGAGAGAGACAAGAAGCTGGGAATATGGAGGCAGAGGAAGGCAGTAAAATCTGTGGGATCAGACTGTGTAGCAGCCCCATTTTTGCCCCTTTGTCTCCCCCAAGTCCCAGCCCAGAGCTCACGCCCTTGTGGTCCAAACTCCAGAGACTGCCTGAGCCCCACAATTCATTTCCCCTGTGAGCATGTGAGTGTGTAAGTGAACGACAAGGACACTGGATGGTTGATTATAATTCTCTCAGTCTCGGTCTCTCTGGTCCCAGCTCCTGTCTGACGATTCCTCACTGCAGAATGATTTGATTCTCTGACTCTGCATCATCGAGTTTCAGCTCCTGAATAAAATCTCCTTGGGGGTGGAGGTAAGACAGAGAGAAATGAAAATGGATTAAAATTTTTAAAAAGCACCGAAAGCACAGCAAAATCTCACCGCTTGCTGCTTCAGCAATGTGAGACATTCCCCACCCAGCACAGCAAGATCCCACTGCTGGTTGTCTGAACACCCACAACCTCACAGTCTCCTCACCTCACCCCACCCCGCCCTCCCCACCTAAACACCAGCACAGCTCCTGATTTTAAACCCAGAGAGAGAACGGGGAACAGGAAGATGTCTCAAACTGCCTCAGGACTGTCCCAGTGTTTCTGTTTGAGGGGAAGGGCAGGAGAGATATTTACTCCAGGGCTGGGATTCACACCCCCTCACACATCCCCCATCCCCACTCCCAGAATCTGTGCGCCTCACTCTGTCTGCAAGCTTCAGTGTCAGATATCTGCTCGCCTGCCCCAGCACAGAAAGAGAGAGACAGAGTCAGAGATGGATGAGTGTGGGGTGGGGGGAACGGAGAGAGAAACAAACAGACAGAAATTGATCAAATCAAAGCCAAGATGTTTTGAAACAAAATAAACAGAAACAAAGGCAATCCCACCACTGACTGACCTCCAACATTTCACCATTTTATCAGCACTTTCCCCTGGTTTTGAGCTCAGCGAAATGGAAGAGATTTCAACTGGGATCAAGGGGCAGATGCTTTCTGACTGCCCCCAGGGTTTATTTCCTGAGAGGCTGGGCAGTGACTCAGTGGTGGGGAGTCACTCCCCAGTGCCTGTGTCTCTGTCCCTCTCCATCTCCACACTCAGTGTTTAACCTGTCCCCACCAGCTTGTTCTCTGACACTCTGGCGAGGCAGTAAAAAAAACACAAAGAAATGACCAATGTTCCCCTCTGCCCACTCCCATGAACCAGGCACAAACCTCTTGCCCACTCCACCCGGGATTGGTGCTGTTTCTACATGAAATATTAATGATGAACCTTCCAAAGTGTCCAGTCGCCTGTCTCTCTCCCTCCCCGTCTCTGTCTCTGTCCCTATCCATGGATCCATCTCTGTTGACTTTCTCCTGCTCGAGAATCGATCAATGTCCCTCACTCTCTCCATTTCCTCCATGCTTCAGTAGCAATGCCCTCTCCTGCCTCACGTTTGCCATGTGTTCCCATCTCCCCACTGTGCCTTGTGGGCATTTGCAATGTCAGTGTCACATTTTGGAGGTTGCAGGGGTGAGGGGACGTGGGTTGGCTCTGGGCTGCGGGAGCGGTGGGGAAAGGAAGGATGACATACCAACTGAGTACACTCACTATCAGGCCATCAGCAGACTCAGCCCAGGGCCCTTTGGACAGCCTCGCGTTGCACGTGAGGGTGACCTGCAGGCTGCAGTGGTGCACAGTAAGATCCCACCGGCAGCTATGTGTGGGACTGCTGAGGGACTCCCTCTACACCTTGTCTGAATCTGGTCCAATGCCTCCACAGGCTGCAATGTGTAAACAGGCCCCTCCCCCACTGAACCCGCCTAGAAATATTACACTCCCCCATTTCAACTTTTGAGCAGAGTCGGACTGAACACGGGAATTAGCCTCTCACCACCACCTCCCAAGATTCTGTACCAAGCCCCCTCAAATATGCCCACCTCTACCTGTTCAGCTGTATTCCTTTTCACCCCAACACTCCCATCATCACCCCAACCCCACCTCCACACTTCCTGCTGTGCAGGGTCCCACAAACAGCAAAATGTGAAAATGGCCACACGTTGATGGAGGAGCTTAACTCATCCTGAACACTGGTGTAGAGGGAGTTGGGGGGTGGTGTGGGGGTGTGGGATGTCAAACCCTGCAGTTTCTGCCCCTTTGTAATACTGAGCCCCTCCCCTGACCCAGAGCCTGCACTGACACTCCAACTCTCTCTCCCCCACCCCTCCCAGAGATCAGAATAAGGTCCCAGTCAATGGGAACAATTCCCTCCATTCACCCCCAAACCTCACAGACAGGCCGAGAGGGGCCAAGAGGTGGGATTGGGACTTGGTGTGGTGTGGGGAGGTCCTGGGATCCTAGTCTTCCTTTCCCACATCCTGGCATCGCCATCCTACCCACCCACCTCTCCATTAAAATGACAGTAAGTCCCAGCGGAGTTTCTCCCAGATATTCCAAGATGAAATGCAAGAGAGAAAACAGTTTGATGGATGGACAGGATATTCAGCTCACCCCTCCCCTCCCCTCCCCTATTGCCTTCAGCTCGCCAATACACTTCATTCGAGTGGTGCCTGTGAGATGTTATTGGGATAACATCCCATTGATGTCTATACTCCTATAAATTAAAGTCTTTTATCTACCTACACAATGGTATGCAGGCACGACCCTGAAGCTTACTGCCCAGCTAGGAATTCAGTGTAATGCTTTTGTAACTCCTTATCTTCTCACACATCGGTATGCAGGCACTGTGTTAAGCTTTCTGACTGAATTAAAATCCAAATCAAACTGTTTGAAATAGGGTTAGGTGGGGAAATTTTGTAAAGGTGTGAAACCTCTGAAGCATGTCACTTCTGTCGCTGGCAAAGGGGCCAGGGCACTGATTTGGTTCCAGCCAGACACACTGGCAACTAGAAATCAGAATCTGTCCCAGACAGCAACTCAAAATCGCCTCCTGCCATGAGCAGCTACTTCACAAGCAATCGATACTATATCCTGGTCTTTTATGTTGTTGATGTAATAATTGTTTGGTATCCTGTTTTTGTCTGTTGTCGTAATTGTTTTATGTATCATGTCATTGGAGGTTGTGAAATAGTTTTCTGTATCATGTCTTTTGTAAAGTATAAAAAGCAGGGACTGTCCGGGGAGAACTCCTTGTGAGACTTTGCACTGTGTGCCGGGTTGAGTACAGTGATTCTTCACAGCTTGTACTTGCTTGGTAAGAAAATGATTGGCGTTTTTCTAAACAGGTCAGTGTCTTGTTATTGCAGCACGTCCGTGAGGGTCTCCGAAAACAAACTTGACAGGTGGGAGGAGGTGTATTCTCGGTAGCTGTGGGAGTCAGTGGGCTTGAAATATATATCGGTTTTGAGATTGTTCCCCAAGATGGAAATAGAGGACCAGGAAGGTGAGAGAGGTGGTTAGAGATGGTCCAGGTGAACTTAAGGTTGGGGTGGAAGGTGTTGGTGAAGTGGGCGAACTGTTCGAGCTCCTCATAGGAGCACGAGGCAGCGCCGATACAGTCATCCATGTACTGGATGAAGAGGTACGGAAGAGGGATTGTTCCAACAAAGAGGCAGGCAAAGCTTGGGCCCATGCAGGTACCCATGGCCACCCCCTTTGTCTGTAGGCAGTGGGACGAGTTCACCAAAGCACATAATGGGGTCAGTGGAGGGGAACTGGTCAGACCTGCAGGACAGGAAATAGCGTAGGGCTTTGAGGCCATCTGTATGGGGTATGCAGGTGCTAATGTGGTATACTGCATCTGCTGTGCCCGTTGTGGCCTCCTCTACATCAGGGAAACCAAGCAGAGGCTTGGGGACCACTTTACAGAACACCTACACTCAGTTCGCAATAAACAATTGCTCATCCCCACCTCCCTAACCTGCTCTTCCTCTCACCTATCCCCTCCTCCCATCTCAAGCCACACCCCCATTTCCTACTTGCTAACCTCATCCCAACCCCTTTGACTTGTTGGTCCTCCATAGACTGACCCATCCCCTCCCCACCTACACTCACCTTTACCTGCTCCATCCCCACCTCTTTAACTTGTCTGTCTCCGCTCCACTTGTCTCCCACTCTCTCCCTGTTCGTTTCAGCATCCCCTTCCCCATTTCTGAAGGGTGTGGGCCCGAATACGTCAGTTTTCCTGTTTCTCTGATGCTGCCTGTCCTGTTGTGTTCCTCCAGCTTCACCCCGGCCCTTTTAAAGTTTCAAAGCTGTCGCGCATGCGCCCCGCGGATCACTGCCCCCAATAAAGATGGTGACGGTCACACGGGCCTATCGCCATCTGAGGCGTTGATTTGTTTTCTGCAAACGTGAGTCTGGGAGTTTCAAATGGGTGTGTTTTCCGACGTGCACTAACTGTTTGTAAAACTTCCAAACCCATACGAATATCACTTCCCTCCAGCTTTCTACCGTTTTGCTTTCTTTACTGTGGCCTGCTCTTACCTCAATTGCACAAATCTTGGTCTCAGCGAAGGATCTAGGCCCGAAACGTCAGCTTTCCTGCTCCTCTGATGCTGCTTGACCTGCTGTGTACATCCAGCTGCACACCGTGTTATCTCGGATTCTCCAGCATCTGCAGTTCCGGTTATCTCAGCGACTCTGCACCGCACTCGTGGATGATCACGTGGTTTTCACTGATCCCGCCCTCCCTTCATTCCGATTGGGCGACATCCGTCCGGTCATGCACGGCACACCTGTGCTCCTATTGGTCGCGCACTGACATCAATCAGCCAGACTTCACTGTGAGCTGGAGCATGCGCAGTGCTTTGTGTTATTGTTGGGAGCAAATGAACGTCGTCGCAATGTTGCATTTTGAGACGAATGAGACTGAAAACTGGATCTGTCTTTTTACCTTCACAGATGCTGCCAGACCTGCTGAGCTTTTCCAGCAACTTTGTTTTTGTTCCTGATTGACAACATCCCAGTTCTTTTGTTATTTTTTAATAAGTCGCGATTGAAAAGGCTTCCGGCAGCTCAAAGCTAAAGATACTTTTGATACCGCTCTGTCAGCCAATAGAGAAATAGCGGTGAAATAAGGGTAATAAATACAGGTCTAGCAGTCCTCAGGTAAGATGTAAAGGGAATAATTATGAATATGAAGAACATCACGTGGTGAAGTGAGGTGAGTGTTGTTCATATGAACTGTGATTGGGCAGAGAGGGAGGTTAATCAAAAAAGAACAAGCAGAAAAGAGATTCTCAAGAAAGGTCTGTGCAATGGAAAGCAACGAGAATCAGAAGATAAAAGCCCAACACAAGAAAAAGTTTGAAGACCGCGGCTGCAGAAACTCCAATAAGTTGTTTCACTGCTCTACTGCCTAGTTATTGACTTAAGCAGTATAATCCACATTCAACTGTAAGTAGCTGTCTGAGTTTGTCACTGTAGTTTACTTCATAACAGATAAACTCCACACTTTGTCTCAATAAAGCTGACAGTTGGTTCACCAATTAGTTCTGCTGCCAAGTCCGTTCTTGTTTGAAAAGGGGTATAGATCACATTTAAATAGACAATGAAAAATGTCAATCCAGGCTGGGAGCAAAATTCTACTCCCTCGCCACTGACTCCATCCCTGCCCCTGGTAACTGGCAGGTAACACACTGGTCACAGTCAGGGTGCAATATTTCACCCCAAGATGAGCGTCTAACCACATTACTCACCCCCACACTCATTATCACAAAGACCACATACAATTTCAACCTCAACAGCATCTCAGGTCATCTGCTGCTGAAACTCTCATCCATTCCTTTGCTACCTCTCGACTTAACTCCCCAAACACACTCCCGGCCGGCTTCTTAATACTACTTCCCTGAAATCTTGAACTGATCCAAAAATCTGCTGCCCATGTGTTTATTCTCACCGATTTTAACATCTTCAAGTTTTGCCATTCTGTGCTCACTAACATAAACATTTTCTCAGTGGCAAAGCACCAAGGTTTTGAAATTCATATCCTTATTTTGAAATTTTGGCATCACACCACTTTCGTTTGATAGTCCGTCCAGCTGCAAACCCCTCTGAGATATATCTGAAGAAGGGTCACTGGACACAAAACAGTAATGCTGCTCTCTCTCTCCACAAGCACTGCCAGATAAGCTGAGTTTTACATCAATTTCTGCTTGTGTTACAACTTTCAAGCATCTACTGTCCTTTTGCTTTTTCCTTCAAGACATTTGTTCTCCCTGACTTCCAACCTCCTGTGGATTTCTGGTTTTAACTCCCACCTTTTTCATGTTTTCAGTTCCTAAGGCCATAAGCTCTTGAATTTACTCCCTAAACATCCCTGGTTTTCAAAGTCCCCTTGTTTGTTCAGGATATTCCTTGAAACCTACTTCTTTGGCCAGTTTTGGGTCACTTGTCCTAATAAGTACCTGGTATCAAATATTGTTTTGTGACAACCTTGTGTAATATGTCAGATCATTGGATTGAATCAAAAATGTGAAAACATTTAAATTGTTCTTTTGGAAAACATCACTAATCCTTCACGATCATTTGGGAACTCGTTACCTAATATCATTGCAAGTGCGACTTCACCACATGACCTGCACTGGTTCAGAAAGGTCAAACATCAAGTTCTCCAGATGTAACTGAGGATTGGCAATAGTTACTGATACCTTTGGAGAGTGATCCAACGTTCATGTATCTGGATATGGTGAATGAATAGACAATAGGTGCTGGAGTAGGCCATTCGACCCTTCGAGCCAGCACCACCATTCATTACGATCATGGCTGATCATCCACAATCAGTATCCTGTTCCTGCCTTATCCTCATAACCCTTGATTCCACTATCTTTAAGTGCTCTATCTATCTCTTTCTTGAAAGTATCCAGAGAGTTGGCCTCCACTGCCTTCTGGGGCAGTGCATTCCATATATCCATCGCTCTCTGGGTGAAGAAGTTTTTCCTCAACTCTGCTCTAAATGGCCTACCCCTTATTTTTAAACTGTGTCTTCTGTTCTGGACTCACCCATCAGCGGAAAGATGCTTCCTGCCTCCAGAGTGTCCAATCCCTTAATAATCTTATACGCCTCAATCAGATCCCCTCTCATCCTTGTAAACTCAAGTGTATACAAGCCCAGTCGCTCCAATCTTTCAACATATGATAGTCCCGGACGCCATTCCAGGAATTGACCTCGTGAACCTACGCTGCACTCCCTGAATAGCCAGAATGTCCTTCCTCAAATTTGGAGACCAAAGCAGCACACAATACTCCAGGTGCGGTCTCACCAGGGCCCTGTACAGCTGCAGAAGGTCCTCTTTGCTCCTGTACTCAATTCCTCTTGTTATGAGGCCAGCATGCTATTAGCTTTCTTCACTGCTTGCTGTACGTGCATGCTTGCCTTCATTGACTGATGTACAAGAACACCTAGATCTCGTTGTACTTCCCTTTTACCGAACTTGACTGCATTGAGATAGTAATCTGCCTTCCTGTTCTTGCCACCAAAGTGTATAACCACACATTTATCCACATTAAACTGCATCTGCCACGTATCCGTCCACTCACCTAGCTTGTCCAACTCACCCTGTATTCTCATAACATCCTCCTCACATTTCACACTGCCACCCAATTTTGTGTCATCAGCAAATTTGCTAAAATTACTTCTAATGCCTTCGTCTATATCATTAATATATATCGTAAACAGCTGCGGTCCCAGCACTGAACCTTGTGGTACCCCACTGGTCACTGCCTGCCATTCTGAAAGGGACCCGTTTATCACTACATTTTGCTTCCTGTCAGCCAGCCAATTTTCAATCCAACTCAGTATTTTGCCCCCAGTACCATGTGCCCTAATTTTATTCACCAATCTCCTATGTGGGACTTTATCAAAGGCTTTCTGAAAGCCCAGGTACACTACATCCACTGGTTCTCCCTTATCCATCTTCATATGGACATGTTGCAGAACCTGTTGGGTAAGAGAAGTTCAGAAACAGAACAGTGATGGCTTCCTTCTGACTCGAGAGGGTCTAACTTTACTTTTTAATTGAAAAATCTTCAGGTTCATTTATAGTTCTTCACGGAGTATGAATTGTTGAACTTATTCAGCTGCATGTGTACAATAAATTTCTTCAGATGTGAGGTCAAAGAAATTCAAAACTATTCCTCATCCTCCCACAGACTTTCTCTCACTGTTAAGGTGCCTATTCTTGGACTTAGGGGATCCAGGTACATGATTATTTGAAGTTTACATCCCATTTAGACAGTGGTTAAACAGTCTTTTGGCACGGCAGCCTTCATTACTCAATTGTTTCAGTTTAGGAGTTGGGAAGTCATATTGAGGTTGCACAGGATGTTGATGAGACCTCTTCTGGAATACAATGTGCGGTTTCTGTCACACAATTACAGGAGGCATATCATGAAGCTGGCGAGCGTTAAGAAGAGGTTTACCAGGATGTTGCCTGGTATGGAATCTTTGATTTATAAAGAAAGGTTGGATAGACTTTGACTTTTCTTGCTGGTGCTTAGGAGGTTGAGAGGCGGCCTGTTAGAAGTTCATAAAATAATGAGACATGTAGATAGTATGAATTGTGGTCGTCATTTCCCAAGGATGGGAGATTTCAAGACTAGGGAATGTTTTTAAGTTGGGAGGAGATAATTTAATAAAAAAATATGCAAGGCAGAACTTTGCAGTGACTGTGAACAAAGCAATGGCAAGTTCCAGCAGAGAAACAGGTGACAAAGAAACAGGTGACAGTGAACCAGGCATGTGAGGGCTAATGTGTTTCGTTTGCCAGTGACATTCACCGCTTCACAAAGTGGAGAACGTTGAAGTGCAGCAGCGACGGTGATTATTTTGCAGGATATTCACCTTGCAAATGGGTTTTCCGCCAGTATCCCTGATTACATCGCAATCGACAGGATGAAAGCTGCAGCAAGACGTGTGGAGCCAGTGGTGTAATTGATACGGCATCTGATTTTGAATTGGAAGTTTGGAATATTGTATCCTCTCTCACTCGAGTGAAGTTGACAGCTTTTCTACCCTTGCAAATTGACAGACACTCCCGAAGAGGAATGTCTGGCCAACACTGTTTTTGTCAGGTTCCCAGCAGCGGAAGTGAATGGATTGCTGGGTTTTGGAAATTGAAAATTGAAATTAAAAGGTAAATGAGTAACTTGAGTGTGGGGCTACTTCAGCTCATTGTATATTTCATATCCCAGCTCATGGCAACAGTACCCATTGTCAGGAGAAACTGCATGTGTTCCACACAAAGCTGCCTTTTGCTGGGAAACCTTGTGTACAGCAGGAGAAGCGGGTAGAACACTGTGTGTATAAGACTGACACTGAGCCACACATTAAACGGTTAAGATAACAAGTAAAGTTGTAAACTTGCTCGCCCAGCTGGCTTGTTTTCGTTCAGAAATTTCGTCACCACGCAAGGTAACGTCATGAGTGAGACTTCCGAAGAAGCGATGTTGTTCTCCTCCACTTGAAATTTATACTGCCCGGTCTGTTCCGGCAACTTCTGTCATTTCGCATTCTGTTCTGTATGGGTTGCATATGGGGTCCAATTCTATATGTTTGCCGACTGCATTATGGATTGAGAACCATGCCTCTAGGAATTCCCATGTGTGGCTATGTTTGGATTGCACTACTACGGTTATGTTGTCCCAGTTAAACTGATGGCCTTCATTATCCGGGTGTACTGATATTAGGGAAAGTTTGTCATGTCATTTTGCTGCCGGCTGATGTTCATGTACACTGACGGCTAGTTTCCTTCCTGTCTGTCTGATATAATGTTTGTGGCAATCGTTGCACAGTATTTTGTAAACACTGTCAGTTCTGCATGTCATGGGTATGGTGTCTTTAATCCTTGAGAATGTTTGTCGTAGCATGGCTTTGGGCTTGTGTGCTGCCGTAATTCCTAGTGGTCATAGGAGTTGTCAGTTCTGATATGTTCTTGATGTGTGGCAGTGTGTCCAGTGTGTTAGGGCATAATGTGTCCTCTTGGTGTTGCTGTTTAGTCAGCACCTGCGGATGAAATTGCAGGGATAGCCATTCAAAGCGAAGATTTTGTTTTGGTGTTCTTCCTCTTTCTGCATAGTTCTGGGTCATTGCAATGAGTGGTGACCCATTTAAATAGTGTCCCGACACAGCTTAGTTTGTGCACCACTGACCTGAGTTAGTTGCCAAATTTAAAATATCCGAGCCCCTCAAGGCACTGACCCGAGTTGTGATGTGCAAAGGACAACACACAAAGGAGGATCCTTGTGTGATTGATCCAATGTGATCTGTATGCCAGGGTAACAGTGAAGACTGGTCTTCAACACCCACATTGAACCTGGCTCCACTTGGCCTCCAGTCACCTCTCACAAACTACCATTGCCCTTCACTTTTCCTGACCTCCCCTCTGTTCTTGTTTTAAACTGATTGCACGCCAGGCAGTTTCAGCTGGCATTGCTGCTGTGGAACTGTAACATGGAGTGAATCGATTTTGACTGATCAATGACATAATTCTCCTTCTCAAGATCAGTCAGTATTTCAGATTTATTACTTTAAATGATAACCATGAACAGGCTACGACAGTGAAGGCACTGAATCGTAATCTCTGGACCAGCAGGAAAGATCAGTTTATGGCACTCAGGACACTGTCTGATTCGGCCTTGCATTCTCCCAACCTTCTGCACATGATGCCCCTCTGCTCTGTTTCGGTTTTGTTACGTCTTGATATATAATAGTCTCCAGTTATCTATTCTTTTGTTATTTCCAATACATGAGACCCTCTTTCCATGTCTTTTTGGCTGGCTGCACAGCTCAGTGGTCAGAGCACTGGTCTCAGAAACAAGTGGTTGTGAGTTCGAGCCTGTGATAGTGTTTGTACACCCCCTGCTTCAAAGGGCAAAAAGAGCCCTTTAAAAATTATCTGAAATTATAACAGTATCATTTCCTCCACAGGTCGGAAATATGTGTGAATTTCCACATTGCTGTTTGTCCTTCCACTTGAGGAGGAGTATTTGGAATGGCAGGAAGCAGCTGACATCAGTGATGTTTGGCTGGAAGTACAAGGTGAAGCGGGAAAACTGTAGGTGAGCAATGGGGGAGGAGCACAAACCCAGGGCATCCATCAAATACTTCCATTTGTTGCTGTAAATAGGTTCTAGTTTTGGAGTCTGGAATGGGACAATAGAGCCAAGTGAGTGAAGTTCTGCTTTCTGGGGGTTGCTCTCTCTGAGAGCCTCTGGCACTCTCGGTGGAAGGTCTCCTTGTTAGTTTCCTTCTGTGGGTGAAAATGAGGGTCACTTCCCCGAGGGGGCATGGACACAGTCTTCCCATCTCAAACTTCAGTTTTGCTTGTTGGTTCCTCAAAGTGTTGACCCAGAAACCCGCATTGCACACACTTCATTGGGGAGACAATGGCCTGAGGTTTTTATCACTGGACACTGAATCCAGAGACCCAGATAGTACTTTGGGGACTTGTGTTTGAATCCACTTGCAGCAGACGGTGGAATTTAAATTCAATACAAACCAGGAATTAAGCGTCTAATGATGAGCATGAATCCGTTGTCCTTGAAGGGAAGTAAAGTGCCATTCTTGCTTACATGTAACTCCTGACCCACAGCAATGTGGTTGACTCTTAACTGCTCTCTGGACATTTAGGAATGGGTAATAAATGTTAGCCTAGCCAGTGATGCCCTCATCCCGTGAATGAATTTAAAAAGTACGTCAGGAATTCCTCCTGTATGGAATGAAAACTGATTCGCTTTGCCCAATCTTTATGCAGGCTGAAGTCACCTGACTCTTGAAGTCAGTGACCTTTCATCATAGTTAGAGCTCTCCCTTTCTGCTGGTGTCTTCAATTTCCTTTTTAGTGCCTTCTGCTAAAATTACCACTCGAGTTGACTGGGGTGTATATACATCGACCACTGTCAATTTCTGTCCCTTGATGTTTCTAAACTGTACCCAGACTCCATTTCACCAGAACTAATATCCATTGTCATTACCATATTAATTTTATTCCGTAACCAGTAATGCTAACCTACCTCCTCCTTCTTGTCAGTCCTTCCAAGAAACTGAATACCCCTGGAGCCCAGCTTCAGACATCGTAGATATTTTGGTTTCTGATTTACCAAAACATCCTGGATTCTGGAAAAGTCTGAGTTCAGTAGAAATTAGCAGTTGTAACACTGCTATGTAAGAAAGAAGGAGGAGCAAAAATAAGGAATAAAGCCAGTTAACATGACTTCAATCAGTTGGGAAAGTGCTGAATAATGTCTCTTCATTAAGTATGTTTCAGCAATGCTTTTAAAACAAAAATCGTATCATCTGATTAAATCAACGTGGTCAATCCAGAAGAAGACTTGCCATGATGGAGACAGGGCAGTTGCAGGTACGTTCAAGGTCACCCTGGGGCCAGGCATGTTTGACAATTTCATTCCTTTTTGATAGTCAAACAAGTGAGTTTGGAAAGAGGAAACCAACAGCTGCATAACACTTGGATTCCCAAGAGGCATTTTGTAGGGTGTCACACTGGTGGCTAATAGATAAGATTAGGGCTCTGGAACTGAAGGTAATGTATGAGCATGAATAGAGAGTTTGTGAACATGCAGGACATAACAGTAAGTGTTGTTGTGACTGTGATGAGAGGAGTGCAAAGGATTCGAAGGTCAATGTAAAGGTTAAATTAACCTCAGGGATGTTTTTAAGGGACTTTCAGGACAGATGAGACCATCCATCCTCTTGACAGCTGACCAGCCAGTCTGGCCACCAAATAAATTAATCGCCGTATTGGTCACATGTGGGCAGGCCTCCTGGTGCCTTTACCCCCATGGGCAATATACCAGGAAGGCCGTTAAGGGAAGATGGCGGAGATGGGAAACTGCTTCCATGACATGATGCCCACGTTTACAAACAAGCCCTCCCCACATGACAACCGCGCACATGGAGATGAAGTGGAAAACAGCAGGTAACTGCTGGAACAGGTTTTGTGTTCTTTCTCGGGAAGGTTTTCTTTTAAAAAAGAATAAGCCCAGTGACATCACAATGGTTTGCCTGTGATGTCATAAGCACAAACAAGAATATACAGTAACTGCTGTGTGTCTTCACTTCATGTTGAGACAACGTGAGGTGAACATTGCAGACTTGTAGCTCTGCAGTTTCAAGTGCGAATCGCTTATTTCTTTTCTCTCCCTCATCAGTGTAATTAGAACTAACACTAATTGAAGCGGAGGGAAAGGAGCAATACCTTCGTGGTAGCACTCTTGGTTGTGAGAAGAGTTTTGAGGTAATTTGAATTCAATATATACTGGACACTATTTGTAAAGAAATTGGATTTTAGTACGAATTTCAAAGACGGGAAAACTGGAAAAATGATGTGAATTTGGGGTAACCCGATTGAATTAATGCGTGTATGTTGTGGGTCGCAATGGTTCCAGTACTTGCCAAAACCAAAATTATATTGGCCACATTTTTGTGTCCGCTCTTTGATGGAGCAAAATGTTTCTTCTGGTCTTTGCTGAAGGTGATATTAGCAGGAAAAATGTTCATCTCGGATGACCACAAGATCCCATTATCACAACAATTTGCAAAAAAAACAAGAATGGAATTCTCCCGTATAAATCATCTACTATTTATCCCTCAGTGAATGTTATTTCAATGGAAAAGCTAATCATTACCAATTGTTATTCATGAAAACGTGCTTTCTGCACATTAACCAGTGCCTTTCCTACATTACAGCAGCCAAAAAATAGTATTTAGATGAAAAAGGCCCTTTGGGAAATCATTCCAGATGTTCAAGGTGTTGGATTAGAGCAAAGCTTTGTTGAGTTTCATTTTGAACTGAAGTATCTGAAGGGTGATGTCCTGGCTGCTCAGTTGACAAGTTAAAATGTTAAATTGTTGAAGGAAGACCAAGTAGACAGTGAAGGCGCAAATGAATATTTGACATATGTAATGAGGCTGAAGTCAGCATATTTTTTGGTCTAGTATTTAAGTGTGATCGTACTCTTTCTCTTTTCATGTTGAATTTGGTTTTTACTTTTATGGTGTTTTCATTTGTCTTTTAGGTTTGACGATACTTCACCTTTCTCATTCCTCAGACTCCAACCCACTTTGATTCTGAAAGGTATGAGTTATCATTAATTTTTCACAAAGCACAAGCTTCAATCCAGTTCCTTGTCTCCCTGTGTTCAGTCAGACATCGACTCACTTATTCCAGACCTCACATGGAAATTTGCCTTTAGAGACAATGGGAACTGCAGATGCTGGAGAATCCAAGATAACAACGTGTGGAGCTGGATGAACACAGCAGGGAACTGCAGCTGCTTGGCCTGCTGTGTTCATCCAGCCCCACACTTTGTTATCTTGGAAATATTCCTGCTCCTTTGTTCCATTTGCTCATACTCATCTGTGACATATTAAATTAGATTAGATTCCCTACGGTGTGGAAACAGGCCCTTCAGCCCAACAAGTCCAAACCGCCCCTTGAAGCATCCCACCCAGACCCACCTTCCTTTCACCCACACACCCCTCAACACTACGGGCAAATTAGCATGGCCAATCCACCTAGCCGACACATCTTTGGACTGTGGGAGCACCCAGGGGAAACCCATGCAGACACGGGGAGAATATGCAAACTCCACACAGTCAGCCTGAGCCTGGAATCGAGCCTGGGTTCCTGGCACTGTGAGGCTGCAGTGCTAATCACTGAGCCATCGTGCCTCCCGTATCCGACGAGATTAAAACAGCAGCGGTCCATGACACCTGTGAAAAGTAGTAGTTGTCAGCCTTGCATCAATGACAGCAGCCTGACCCTGGAGTCAGACAGTTCTCAGTGTAATATCTTTGAGCACAATGAGGACTGATGTGGCAGCCCCCTTTTGCGACCTTGACAGACTGAGCAATAGGTGACCCGACATCTAACTGATGTCTCTACAGTTTCCCAGCTGTTTTCTCCCCACTCCCCACACCGGGTTCGGTCTCCCACTGGGCTGACTGTGTCCCACTCTCTGGACTGCAGAGGTGTGGATTCTGAGAAGCTGACTGCCTCAGGTGTCCATCTGGCAGAGCCCATTACCCTGTATTAATGCCAGAGACTGCTCTTGGTGAACCTATCCTGCATGAAGGCAGCCTCCCTTGCTTTGACTCTGGGTTACTCCCTTTAGATTCTGAGACAGTGCTTCCAGGGTGTGTAGAGTGATTTTTATTCATATATTGATGTGAAAGCTTTGTTGATTTTTATTTTGAGTGGCCTAAAAAGTCTGAATCCTGACGTCCGTGTTGGCTCAGTTAGGATTTTAAAGTTGTGTTTTCTGAACAAGAGCAACATGATATCAGAAGAGCAAACAGATCATGGACACATGTAACTACACTGAAGTCAGCATTTTATCTTTTTTGGTCCAGTATTTAATTTTTTTATGGCAGTCTTTCTCTTTACATGTTGAATTTGGTTTTGTCTCTCATGATGTTTTCATTTATCTTATAGATTTGACTGTTGTTTCCGGTCAGTCAGCTTGCCGAAGCAGTCAGATTTCCGTCATACTACTCAGAATAAAAATGGTATGTACTATCCTTGCTTTTTCACACACAACAAATTCCAATCCCCTGATTACTTATTCTTCATATTCCTAGAGACCATCCAACACTCACTCACTCGCACATTCTTCCACGATGTGCAAGATGTTTTATATATTTGGTCACAGGTTTGTCCCGTTTCATTTTGAGGGAGCTGAAATGTTTGAAGGCTGATGCTCTCATCTGCTCACTTGGCCTTTTAAAGTTTCAATTGTTCTAAGGAAGAGCAAGGTGATATTGAAAGAGTAAATAAACATTTGTGTTGACCATGAGGGTTTGTCCTTATCAACTTCTCCCCGTGCCTGACATGCAGGTTAAACAACCACCAGCTGTCTCTCTCTCTCTCTCACTGATGTGAGCACAGCCCTATGATGTGGTGTGGTAATGGTGACTTTTTTTTCGAAGGTGGGTCACTTTGGAACAGACAAGCTGGGTTTTTTTGTGATAATCACTGACTGTTTATGTCAGGAAATATCTATTGCTGCACTTTTCAAATCTGAGCTACGTCCGATGGGTGTGAAATCTGGCGACAGACGTTTTTCCAAAAAATGTCGTCCATTGGAGGTTCTGAAGTTGAAGTCTGTTGGGTTCATTCAGAACTTCAAGACTGCCATTTATGTTATGCTAGTGTATTCACAGTAAATGGATAAATGGAATTAAGAGAGAAATGCATCATGATGTGATACAATGGAGCAAACTCAAGAGACCTTATTCCTATGAATTCAAAAAATATAGTTTAAGTTCTGAGATATTCAGCAAGCAAACTGTAAGACAAATGGAGTAACAAAAGTATGCTGTGTACTAGGATAGAGATCTGTTCAAACTTTTCTAATTGTTATTAATTAAGTAAGCGACATGTGCAAATTCTTCTTTTCAATTTAAGACTGAGATAGAATAGTCACCCAATTTACATTCATGATGAACATAGAGCAACGATATAATCATGAAGAGGGATTGTGTCCCTTGATGTAGTGTAGTGGGGGTGGTGAAAATAACTGTCATGTTTTTCATAAATTTTTGACAATCATCATGACTAGAACTAACTTATAGCCACAAACTGGAGTGTGTTAATAGGGGTAAAGAGTGGGCATTAGATGGTGTTTCAATCACTGGCCACTTTCCACTGCTCTGCCACATGCTGTGCCTGGCAACCTTCAGTGAACAAAGTCCAAATTTGAACCAGATTTGCAAACCAATTCCTGAATTCGAAACAAGAAAAGAACATGTCATCTGTCAGGCAAGCTAGTGTGTTGTGGCATTTTGACTACGAGAGGGAAATAAAACAATGTTCATGTGGAACTCTACTTAATATTTGAAACCTGAATGTGCACACTTCAGTTGATTCTCTCCGCTGCATAATTAACTTCAACTCTTCCATCCTGCTTTTATTGACATATTAATATCTGCTTGAGAGATTTCCTCCATGCCTGTTGATTGCTTACTGACTGCATGTGTACAATATACTGAGAAAACGCAGCAGTTTTGATTTATCGCCGCAAAAACTGTGCATTGAGGGACCGTGATTTACTGCGCTCGATTGTATTTTTTTTTCCTTTTTGCTGGAATTGTGAAAACTTAGATCACTGGAGGGCACATCCTTCCATAGATATCCTGCCCTTTCTTCTGTTACACCGTGCAATGAATGGGAAGGAAAGGAGCGGGAAGAATGATTATGAAGTAAATTTGAGTAGGGGAGCTGATAGCCTTTTACCACAACAGCAGAACAGATGGAAGGAATGAGTAGTCGGGTGAGAGAGAAAGGAACAGAGATTTCACCATTAAAAATGTTGAAGGCAATGTATTGGCAGCTGGTAGCCTTTATTTTAGTAATGTATTGCAAACATTCAATAGTTTTGCTCTTTTAATATTTAAAGATGGACATTACATAATTTCTCTCACTGAGATTGTCATCATCGTCATAAAACATCAATTTATTTTTAATGTTATTTGTCTTACTGGATCAAAATATGATGACACATAAACAAATTGAGCTTCAAAATCTCCCCTTCCCCTACCGCATCCCAATACCAGCCCACCTCGTCCCCGCCTCCCTAACCTGTTCTTCCTCTCACCTATCCCCTCCTCCCACCCCAAGCAACACACCCATTTCCTTCTGTCTAACCTCATCCCACCCACTTGACCTATTCGACCTCCCCAGCCTGACCTATCCCCTCCCTACCTCCCTACCTACAATCACCTCTACTGGCTCCATTCCTGCCTCGAAATTTGTCTGTCTCCTCTCCACCTATATTCTCCTCTACCCATCTTCGGTCCGCCTCCCCCTCTCTCCCCATTTATTTCAGAACCCTCTCCCCCTCCCCCTTTTCTGATGGAGGGTCTAGGCCCGAAACGTCAGCTTTTGTGCTCCAAAGATGCTGCCTGGCCTGCTGTGTTCATCCAGCTCCACACTTTGTTATCTTTGTTTGGAGGTTATGCTTTTCTGCAGTCATGCTTTTTTATACTTGTGTGGGGTAAAGTTCTTAAAACGGCAACTTCATTTAATTGAAACACATTTTGTACAATTTTCTATTACTTGGAACAAGTCTTGGAAATACATTTCCTGTGAATACAGACGATTCATAATTCTGACAGAACCGGTCAGCTACTCTGGCAAAGTTGAGAGGTTCGCATTGGATTTCACATTTCAAATCAGGCTCCTTCAAGAGTGCTCCAATTCCCTCCTTTGCTGACATGCTCCACCCTGACCCCTGCCCAATCCCAAAGGTATATTCATCTGCTGACATGAAGGAAACTGAATTTGATATCGGGGTGCTTGATGTGATTTGAACTATGAAGTTCTTTGTGAGAGTTCTTAATTTCTTTTGCACACTCCACAGTATCAAGTATGATAACCCTTCGGCAGCACATTGGAAGAGACCTTGCATGGCACGAGTTGTGGAACAAAAAAAAACAGAGGTTTCCTTTTATCTTCAGTTTCTCCCTCCTTCTATTTTCCGCCAAGTCAGCAAACATTTTATACCTCTCTGCTTTCCTTCCAGTTATGTAAGCTTGCTTTCAAGAGTAATTAGATTCCTCAAAACAATATTGTTCAGAAATGTGAAGTCAGTGATATTGTTAGCAGAGAATTCAAACAGGATTGAAGCCAGACTGTCATGTTTCCTGTTGCTTGCTGTGGCCTCGAGCTGTAGACAGAAGTTGCTGCACATAATTCCACATTTTCTCTGTTGTGGAAACTTTCTGGCCCGTCTGATGACTGGATTAAAGTAGAAATTGAGAAATAGTGGGTAGTCAGCTGAAGGGATTTAATATTAAATGTTTATTTACTTAAAATGATGGTTTAATATTCTTGAGATCGATACAAAATAACTCCAAGGCTCAAATTTCTGTTTTGTATGAATCTAGCTGGCCATGTTTCTGTGATGTTTTGACTTTAACTTTGTGTTTTTTTTAATGGTTCAAGCAATACATGAAGTGACCAGCTGCTTTATCATTGGATTGAACATGTTGTATCTCCTCATCAATGGTATTCCCCTCCAACCCTTCAATGCTCATATCTTTGCACTTCTAATTCCGGCCACTTTGATCTTGCCTGCATGCTTGATCTTCTTTATTCTGTCATTGGTGTGTTCAGCTACCCAGTTCTGGGACACTGTTCCAAAACATCTCCTCTTTGTCCTCAAAACCAATCTTTCTGACCAAGCTTTTGGTGACCTGCCCTAGTTTTAGCTTCATGAATCTTGGAGCGATTTTTAAATGATTATGTAAATGTGAAGCATTTTGAAATATTTCTACCATGTCAGAGATCGATACAAATAAACGTTGTTCCTGCATCACATTTACTTTTTAAATTTGTATTCTCTGTAGGCATCAGGAGATGAGCTTCCATCCCATCTCGCTGTCGATACCTCCAACGTTCAAATTCTTAACTCTGAGACCTCAAAAAGACTCGTCGAAAATTTTGTAATCGCTCTCATGAACAAGGAGCGTTTCTACATCCGCACATTCTTTTCGACATACAAAGCATATACCACTGCTGAAAGTGTGTTGTACATCCTCCTGGACAAGTGAGCATAAATCTAATGAGCATCTCCTTTGTTTAATGGTAATGATAGAAAAGTATGTTCTGTCGAGTAATTTTTGTTATTAATCCTTCTGGCAATGAATCGCTGAAACTAGCCATATGGAAACAACTCTCAGTAAACTGAGAATCTCCATCCAACCCTCAGTCAGGGAGACGATTTTTTGTTCATTGAAGACATAAACTTACCTGCACCCCAATCCCTTGGACGTTAAGCTCTGCAAATTTGGGCTTTAACTTTCACCCAGTTTCATCAGAAAAGTCACATTTTTTAAAGTATTCTGGAGGATTTTATCCTCCACACAGATGGTTTTATCCTCCACCTTCTGCCCAAAAGGTCCGGATTCAAATTCTATCTCCTTTGTCATGTGTCATAATAAGTTTGAATAACTTGATTAAAAGTAATTAGACTTGAAGTCCTTCATAAAGAGAGACTGCAGTGGGACTGATGAGCTTGTTTGTTTACAACAAGGCAAAGCAGTCCTGCTTTCAGCTCTCCTGTTTTGTGCCCCCATCGCTTTCCAATATCCCTGATCCCAAATGGTGGCACAAATCATGTTTAAGCACCCGGCTAGTGATTTGGGACAGAAGTGAATAAAACATACTCACAAAACATAATGCTGAGACAGGTGCCAATGTATTTTTGATTATTTTTTCGCAATAACGAAGCGATCGAGAACCAGTACAATACAACGATTGAAAAGTGTGGTGAATGTATTGGGACAATGTCTGGACCTTGGTATTAAAGATAAACAGTGACGTTGACTTCCTTCAATGCTTTTTATGTAGTTTGGAGCATCCTACAACTATGGAATGTTTAAGTTTCTGCATGTAGTGAATGGAAAAATGTTATTTTAATTGAAAGAAGCCTATCAATTGTCTGTAGTAACAAAGTGTGGAGCTGGATGAACACAGCAGGCTAAGCAGCATCTTAGGAGCACACACACTGACGTGTCAGGCCTAGACCCAGCTTTTGTGCTCCGAAGATGCTGCTTGGCCTGCTGTGTTCATCCCGCTCCACACTTTGTTAATTCGATTCTCCAGCATCTGCAGTTCCCATTATCTCTGATCAATTGTCTGTAAGTCTGTGTTGGGCATAACAATCAAAGTTTGGAAGCTGAGTTCAGGGTGAGGAACCTTCATTGCAAAACTGAAATGTTGGTCAAATGAATGTCTGCTTCCAACTGAAATATGCAGGAATACCACAATTCTGTAATAATGGGTGAAATGTTTTTCAAATGACATCAGTGATGGTTTCTCTTGTCACCTCAGTTTTTATACATTAGTTTTTTTGCATGTTGGGTGAGGATTGAACAGTTTATGTACTTCACAAATGGTGTTTTGGGGTAATTTATCAAAACTCAGTTCAGAGACAAAGCGATTCTCACCACTGCTGACCTTCAATTGATGTATCTCTGACATTAGAGGGATATCCCTGGGTAGGAAAATTTTCCCAAATGTGCTGTGGTTATAAAATTTGAGAAAATCAGCAAATAACCAGAGATGATTAGATTTTTCTTCAAAACAGTAAGCTGATGAGCTGGCTTTCATGAACCCAAAGGGTTGCAGAAATCGATCCAGCTGGACCTTTCAAAAGTGAATTTGGGTTTCTCTTTTTGCCTGTTGCCAAAATATTCTCTTTCTTTGCCCAACTAAATAAATGTTCCAGCAGAATAATTCCAACAATAAGCTTCTGAGTTTTTAAAACAAGATGACCCATACTTGCCGTAGAATTTGAAACATCACAGCTCACTCATGTGTCTCATGTTATCTCTCAGAGGTGAGATAGTGGACAACGATTCTTCGCAGGTTATTACTTTCTTATTTGCTTTTGTGTTAGGACCGGATGATGGTATTCTTTTAAAGGTAAAGCGAAAATTTCGTAAAACGAAGGAATCTCAGCAAACTGTGGTTTGTTGAAATTTGAGGAGTTTGGTTCTCATTAAACTCTAAGGTAGCTGTGGTTAAGACAATCATCTGTTATATTTACTGTTTCCTCCTTTCACAATGTAGCTGTTTATTACTTTGGCTGCTTAGATCTCTAACTTGTCCATTGTCTTTTGGTGAAAGTCTCCATCTGCAGGGAGATTCTTGGAGTTTTTAAAAAGTCACCAACAAAATGGCTTCCATGCCATTCAAAAGTTCAAACCCATTTTACCAATTGGACAGATTTTGTGTTTAAGATTAGTGTTTGAGCCAACCATTTTAATTCGGCTAAAAGATCATCATAATTCAACGGATGTTTATAGCATCCGTTCACCTTACACGCACCCGACATTTCAAAATTTTCCTTTATCCGTGGTGAAAGGGAGAAACAGTCTGACTAGATGCTACAGTTATTTTGGTGTTCTGCAATTAGATCCAGGGAATTCATCTCTTTTTACTTGAGTGTTCTCATTTACTGAGGTTTTTATTTGAGACTGAGAATTAACTTGAGTTCAAAATGGTTAGGATCGTATAGTATGAGTATAATTTAAAAAATCTGTTCCTGCCCAAGTTTTCCAAGTGTTGACGATCAGTCCATGACTTCTGAAGGAATGAATTTATGACTGACAGATTTGGTGACGTGACAAAGATGCGCTAAAAAATTAACCTTAGAGGACTTCAGAATACTGCAGAGAAATATAGGTTTAGCAAGTCGTCAACGATCTGACAAATAGAGTTGTATATGGGTAAATTTGAAGTCCATTTTGGCAGAAAGAATAGCAGTTTTGTTTTTATTGAGGGAGATTGCATTGCTCTGAGATACAGTGGAATCTGGGTATCCTCGTGCATGAATCACAAAATGATCATGTACAGACACATGAAGTAATTTGGAAAGCAATTAAATGTTTTCATTTTATCATGAGGGAATTTAAGCACAAAATTAGGGATCACTGGTGAGCCAATATCTTGAATGATTTTCTCTGTATTGGGAAGTGTATTTCAAGGATGGAAGTAAATATATTAGACACAGTTCAGAGCAGGTTTACCAGAATAACACCGAGACTAAGTGACTTGTCTTACAAGGAAAATTTGCACAGGCAAGGCTTGCGTCAGTTGGTGTTTAGGGAAGGAAGAGGCAACGTGTTTGAAACAAAAAAAAACTGACGATTTGGACAGGGTAGACATGGAGACAATGTTTCCTCCTATAGAAGAGACTAGAATGAAGGGTGAGTGTCTAAAGGGCAGTGGTTGTCAATTTAAAACAGTGATTTTTTAAAATCTCTCACAATGTAGGTATTCTTTGGAGTTTTCTTCCAGAAAAGATGGTAAAAGCAGAGCTCTGGAATATTGTAAATGCAAAGATAAACAGATACTTGTTGAGGGAGAGGAGGTGAAAGGTCATTAGGAGAGGCAGGAATGTAGATTTGAAGTTACGATCAGATGAGACAGAACCACATTGAATGCTTTACTCTTCCCTGTTTGTATGGGATGTGGCAGGTATGCTGTAAAATGCCAAATTGGAATTTCAATGCAAAGTATTAACAAACTCGGTAATCAAGGCTTCAAATGCCGAAATCCTGAACCTTCAGATGTTTTTCAGTGGCTGAATGCAAATTGTAGATTCAAGCTTGTTTAAAATCACTTAGTTTGTGCTGTCTGACCAATTGCAGATATGGAAGCTTTGACACCTCAGAGGCAGAAGAGATTCCAGTAATCGATTCAGTGAGCACAAAGTAAGATTTAATCTTATGTGTGACTTAATTAAGTTTCATCCAAAATACAACAATGTTAAAAAACCTGCTGGCACTTCCTGTAAGATCTGTGGAGGGCCTTCCTCCCACAGCAATGCAGCAAACACTAGACAGCAGCAGTCACATTAACAAAGTTAATAAAATGTGAGGCTGGATGAACACAGCAGGCCAAGCACATGAAGGGTCTAGGCCCGAAACGTCAGCTTTTGTGCTCCTGAGATGCTGCTTGGCCTGCTGTGTTCATCCAGCCTCACATTTTATTATGTTGGAATTCTCCAGCATCTGCAGTTCCCATTATCTCTGATACTACATTAACAAAGTTGCTTGATTACATCAAAAACCTACACAGATTTTGTTTGTTTAAAAAGAAAAGTTGTTTCAACAGAAAAGATCCAGAAGTGTTCAGTGAAAAATTGCTCATCCATTCACTATTCAGATCTCCATTTGTCGCCAAACATTTAGACAGCTGAACTCTGAATTAAGGATACAACATGTCGAAGAATTGAGGTTCCTACCTCCTCCCCTCCCCTCAGCCTGCCTGTGGTGTCTTTCAAATCTCCTGTGAAGGTTTTGAAGAAAAACCTACTCCCAGTACATCTGAAGGGTGATCTATTTTATAAAAACAGTTGACCAAGAATGAAATAGAGGCAGAACTGCAATCTTTTCTTTGCTGTTATTCCGGTTGGTATTGCTGAGCTTATACAAAAGAGGTCTGCAGGCCAATGTCCACTGTAGGAGTTGTGGAGCTCCAATATTTGCCAGAGAGACAGACATGTGCACCTCTCAGCTGGTGACTTAATTCATGCCCAGTGTGTCGTTAAGCCGGCTACTTTGCCCACCGCTGACAATACAGTATAATGGTGCAGAAGAGACTTCAGCTTTCCTCCTGAACTCCCCTCCACTTTGCGAAGAATGTCATGTCTCAGGCCAAGGCCAGTTGACTTGGGACATTCAGCCCTGTATGTAGAGACACGATCTGAAGTTCTTCTATATTTGGGCCAGGAGCTCTTTGTTTGAGATATTTTTAGACTTTGCAACAAATATAAAATGTTGAAGAAATGAATCTGTTACATCCTTCTGTCTGTCTCTCTCTCTCTCTTTACTACCACACTCCAGTCTCACGGTCTTATCCTGTAAACTATCATTCAGGGTTTTGGGGAGACCAATCATCATATTCTGTAGTTGCGTCTTGACCCGTTGTTAGAAAATTAGCTCTCAATGGCACGAAATGCCGACTCAATGTCTTTCAGGTGTATGGAGATAATTTTCTTGTGGATGTGGATGTTTGCTCAAATTTACTTGATAACACTTTTAGGACCATTTGCAGATCACCTGACGGTGCAAACTACAAGGTAGATGGGAAACCATGCACTCTAAAATCTGTCATGAAAGAGTAAATTTGAATACAATATGTGGTTAAGGTTTGCTTTATTCAGAGTACAAGGAATACAAAGGAAACTACCGATGAGCTAAGAATTACTGGGTACAAGTGTTTGTTTAAAATGACATTCTTCACAACTAATTTCAGCAGCGGAAACAATGATAACATTCCGAGCTGTGAGGAGCTTGAAAATGCAATTCCTCTAGAGACAGTTGCAGAGATCAAAAAGTAAGTATTGATCCAATGTGTGAGGAAATGATGCTTTAATCAGAATACAACTATGTGAAGGGCAACCGCTGGAGGCCGCCATTTTCAGGAACATTATTTAGAGACTTTCTCCTGAAACGTAGCAGCATCTGTGGAGAGAAAGCAGAGTGGGCAATTTGAGTTGAGGTTCTCCTGTTCAGAACTTCGCATCTCTGAAGACGTGTCGCTTGGCTCAACTTGAACTCTGTTTTCTGTCTGTAGATGCTGCAAAACCTGTTGAGTTTCTCCAGCAATGTCTGCTTTTCTTTCAGCTTTTCGGCTTCTGTAGTTTGTTCTTTTACATAAAAGAAACAGTTGGCTGTTGTTCTAATATTTGCTCTGTTCTTAGTGTTGTAAAAAGAAATTTTAGATGGAAGATTGTGGTTCATGCTGCAGGCCTTCTGCTGGAACTGCAACCTGGAGGCCTTGGCGGATTCCAGCGGTGACCAATAAAGAGATTATTGCCGGGTTACTCACCAGTTGACGGTTTGGCTCAGTTTTGACAGCTGCTAGTCCAGTGAAAGGGATGGCAGATCAGCACCTTTCTCAGCCCTACTGTTAATGCTGATTGTCACTGAGGTTGTTTAAGTGGGCGCCATCAGGGAAATGAGGGAGGCAGTCCTTAGATGTCAGGGAGAGCCCAGGTGAAAAAGAGAACTGGCCCATCTCACATAGCTTTGCAATGTGTAGGTGGTAAACTCCCTCCCTGCCATTTTCCTAATCCTCCCACCTCCAATTTAATTGTCAGCGAATGATTGGCCATGCATTAACACACAGTCTTTAATGGAATATTTCTTTTCCAAACATTGGACTGTGCACTGCCGGTAAATATACTGAAAAACTTGACTCTCTAACTCTGTTTGCAGTGTTATTACATGTCCCACCTCCCCGCATCGCCCAAAAAAATCCAGACCATTGTGCTTTGAGAACTTGTGTGAAAGTTGAAATTCCTTCTTCCTTGCAACTCCCCCAGCTTCTCTTCCAGACTCAACTCCTGTCACTTGCAAACCACCTGTTAGAGCTTGGAAGGGAAAAACAAATCTCGATCTATTGTAGTTACATACATCAGAAATGTTGCCTGTTTAACAAATCCAGTTGAATAGGACTTGAAAACTTGAGAGGGCTTGTCATCTGAAGAGTGGTTGAGGGTTTTGGTTCAGTTTGGGATGGAGTTTAGAAGGATGGGAGGGAATTTCATTGGCACTTACAGAATACTGAGAGGCCTGGAAGGATTGTACATGGAACAGAGAAGATGTTTCCACTAGGAGGAGAGATTAGGACATGCGGGCACAGTCGCGGAGTGAAGAGGCCAACCTTTAGAACTAAGGTAAGAAAGAATTTCTTCAATCAGCGAGTGGTTAATCTGAGGAAAACATTGCAGGAAGCCGACGTCATTAGGACTATTTAAGATAGAGAGAGAGATGGGTTCTTGATTAATAAGGGGATCAAGGGTTTCAGAAGAAGGCTGGCGATTGGGCTTCAGAAACATCACAGCCAGAATTGAATGGCAAAGCAGACTGAGGAGGTCGAATGAGCTAATTCTGCCCCTATATCTTATGGTCTTATGGATTTGACACTAAATATTTCATTGGTCCTTTTGTGATGAAGCCACTTCTGGGTGCAAGTGCTTGTTTAAAATGTCTTTAATTTTTGCCTTATATAGTCAGGAAGGCAAATGCAATGTTGGCATTTATTGTGAAAAGACATGAATTTAAAAACAGGGCTGTACCTCTGAGGCTTTATAAGGCTCTGGTCTGGCCATACTTGGAGTACTGCGTGCAGAGTTGTGTCCCATATCTCAGGAAGGATGTAATGTCCCTGGAACGGGTTCAGAGGAGGTTCATGAGAATGGTCCAGGGAATGGAAACCTTAAAATATGAGGAACGGTTGATGACTCTGAGACTATACTCATTGGAGTTTAGAAGGATGAGGGGTGATCTAATTGAAACTTTCAGAACACTGAATGGCCTGGACAGAATGGTTGTTGGGAAGATGCTTCCATTGGTAGGAGAGATGAGGCCCCGAGGGCACAGCCTTAGAATGAAGACAAGACCTTTTAAATTGGAGATTTGCAGAAACTTCTTCAGCCAGAGAGTTTTGAATCTGTGAAATTCACTGCCACAGAAGGCTGCGGAGGCCAGGAAATTTAAAACTGAGACAGATAGGTTCCTGATTATCACGGGGATTAAGGGCTATGGGGAGAGAGCAGGAGAATGGTGTTGAGGAACTTATCAGCCATGTCTAAATGGCAGAACAGACTCAATGGGCCGAATGGCCTACTTTCTGCACCTATGTCTTACGGTTTTGTGGTCTTAAATAACTGCAGGTCTAAAACCTTTGACAGCCCAAACTCTGAGAAAGATGAAGAACCAAGTTCACCAAAAGAGACAGCAACAATTTCAAAGTAAGTTTCATCCTTCTGTGTTTCATTCGTAATAAATACCATGAAAAGAAATTGCTGTGAATATAGTAGCTCTTGAAAGATTATATCGCCATTCGAGACGATAAAAATCACATTAAAGAAACAGCTTTAATCCCTCCGAGGCCATTGCCAGTAATTAAATCAATGACACATTTCAGCCTTTGATCGATAGAAAACATTTTAAAATGTTCAGTGAAAATTTGATTGGCCCTCAACATCCAGACCTTGGTGGTCTAACTTGCAACAATGCTAAACTGCGAAACCTCCCACCTCCCCTCAAATGCACCAGCCGATGTAACTGGAGTGACCTACATATTTTCTCTGAAAAATTGGAAAGCAAACCATCTAATGTAGTCATTCATCTGGACTTTGACCAAATGAGGACTTGAAATACAGAGCATTTTGGGATTCAAAATTTATTTTCAATGTTTACAAGTCATTTGTAGATGCAAATCCTTTCCTTAATTTGTGCTTAATGAGCACTTGCAGCTGCAGATATTTTGGCCGTATAGATTGTCGGGTGGGTGGGAATCAAAGTTTGCCAGGCATCTGTGTAACCATGAGGAAGCAAGTTTGATCGGAAATACTTTTGATATGTTTTAATTCTGCAACATTTGGAATGGAGCAGCGTGAAAAGGGAATGATGGAGAATCATTGATTTCAAAACTTTTTGTGCAATGTAATGAATGCCACTCCAGACTATGGCAGTCACATTAAAGTGTCTGCTGGACTGCTTTCCTAGAAAATTCATGGTAGAGACATTTGCCTTTAATGATAGCATCACCATTGAAGCATCCAAAACACTGAGATGGGAAATTGTTTTCAGTTCAATATTGAGGTTATATTTCTGGACAATGTGGCTCTGGTAAAAATACTAAAGCAATGGGTTAATCTCCTCTACCCCAACTCAGCACTTCTCTGTGTTCCTCCTTCCTGCTTCAGCTGCGCCCTCCCCACAAACGCCCTCCAAGTTCATTGAAGTGTCCTCCAAACGTCTGTGACATTTGAAGAAATATTTCTTCAATTAAGAATGTGACCTGCTCCCCGTGTCCGAGCCTTGGTATTTCTCCCATACAATATTGCCATTGAATAATTTGCATTTTGAATTATCTAAGTTGGCCATCTGCCATTTGTATCCATGGAGTCAGGCAGAGACCTGGAATTAATCCTGAGTTTATTCTGTCCAGGTCTTTAAGGAAACTCAGAACTGTTAAAGGAGCAGGAAAGAAAAATGATTTTTTTTTCAGCAAAACAGCCAATGGTGACTAATCTGACCTTAAGCTTCAGTGAATTTGAGCAATGACAAATTCCTACATCAGTTCTCCAAATCAAACTATGAGTTACAAGCTGTGCTTGTGAGGGTTGAATTGTCAATAGTCTGTAAAGAGCTTGAGTTTCTTTGTCAGAGATGAGGAAGTTAAACTTAAATCCTCTCTTTTGGGATGTTTATTGTCTGTCCCAGTGCAGAGGTTCTTTATTTGACCTCTTTACTCCTCATCTACCCACTGGCTCCCCCTCACAGCCAAAATAAGATGAGTGCCAGAAATTAAAAATGTGATCATGTGCACAAGTAAAATGATTTATTTGGTGTTTTGTGACCAGTTGCAGCTGTGAAAATATTGACATGTCACACTGTGTGGTGGGTAGAAACCTAAGTTTGTCAGAAACTGAAGGAGTAATTGACAAGTAAATTTGATGTGACGACAGATTAAACCTGTTGTATGGTATTTGGAATCTAATACTGTGAAAGCAAGCTGTTGGGATTTGCTGTAAGATCATGTCAGGGTTGCCTCAGGAAGATACCCCAATTGGCAGTGCAGTGAGCACCAATCCAGACAATAGCAATCACATGAAGCAACTGCTTCACTGCTTCTGCAATGTTTGGCTTATTTTGGGAGGTGAGATAATGTTGAATTAGCATAAAGCTTTCAAAGCTTTTCAATGGTAGACTGAATTTTGCTTGTCTTTCAGTATCAAGTTCTTGCACAGCGCAGGAACGGCTTTCAACAAGGGTGAAATACTGAAGAGATAATGGGAACTGCAGATGCTGGAGATTCCAAGATAATAAAATGTGAGGCTGGATGAACACAGCAGGCCAAGCAGCATCTCAGGAGCACATCCTCTCTGATGAAGGGTCTAGGCCCGAAACGTCAGCTTTTGTGCTCCTGAGATGCTGCTTGGCCTGCTGTGTTCATCCAGCCTCACATTTTATTATCTTGAAATACTGAAGAAATGGTTTTCTCTCCTTATTGCCCTGCTCTATCTCTTCCAACCCCCACCCCAGCACTGCCTCAGTATGAAGGCCTGAGGGCATCCTGTGGAAGTCAAAAGAACCCCTCTCTCAAGACTGTGATTTTTTGTTGTTGAATTGGGTTGGATTTAATTCTGGACGGGTTTGCCTGTTCTAAATGACTTAATTTGTTCTCTTTGATCAATTGCAGTTCTGGAAATGTTGACAGTGCAAATGGTGAGGAAAATGGAAGTTGTGGTTCTTCAGGATCCAGCGAAATAATTGCTGAGTAAGTTTAATTGCATGCATGACAAAGTGAATCATTATTCAGAATATGACAAAGCAGTAGGAAATAGCTGGGGAGCTAGCAGTTTGTGCAATGTTATACAGCCATCAAATGGTAATAACCTAGAGACAATGATTTGATGTTTGTACCAGCTCTCAAAGAGGGATTTGCCTACGTTCACTCCTAAGTCCTTTTACTGTGTAATACTGCGAAACTTCTTCTTTCGAAAATTGTAGTTCACTTTTGAAGACCGCAATTGAAGCTGCATCCACCACACTATTCGGCAGAGCTTTCCAGTTCCTGAATAGTCTATTGAAAAAAAAAATTCCTTGTCACCATTGGTTCTTTTTGCTGATCATCTTAAATCAGTGTCCTTTTCTCCTTAAGTCTTCTGTCACAAGGCACCGATTGTTCTTATCCATTCTAACCAAATCCCTTATAATTTTGAACACTTTTAAAATCACTTCTTAGTTTTCTCCAAGAGCAGCCTGAGCTTCTTCAGCCTCTCCACAGGGCTGTCTAGTTTGTCATCTGTCAGACTGCGCCAGCTAGTTGATGACGATGATGCTGACCTACAGTGTGGAAACAGGCCCTTCGGCCTAACAAGTCCACACCGCCCTTTGAAGAATCCCACCCAGACCCATCCCCCTATAACCCACACACCCCTGAACACTACGGGCAATTTAGCATGGCCAATCCACCTAGCCTGCACATTTTTGGACTGTGGGAGGAAACCGGAGCACCCGGAGGAAACCCACGCAGACACGAGGAGAATGTGCAAACTCCACACAGACAGTCGCCCGAGGCTGGAATCGAACCTGGGTCCCTGGAGCTGTGAGGCTGCAGTGCTAACCACTGAGCCACTGTGCCGCTTGGTAATATTTTTTGTGAATGTTTTGTGCACCCTCTCAAATCCCTTCCTGAAGTGTGGTTGGTAAATACCAGAGTTGAGGGCATATCAGGAGTTTTTTTTATAATGATTAGTCAGAACATATTTGTTTTTCATACAATGCTCCAATTTTTAAAGTTCAGAATCCTGATGATATCTTCAACCTGCACTACGACTTCTATAATTTGTGCGCACACGCACACTATATATCGAGTATCAGACATGGATCATTTCAGGAAGCACCATATCATAAGATATTTATTTTGGCTCCAGAAGAGAGGAAGGAACAATCCAGAATAATTTTGATTTGGAGGAGGTCCAACTTCAAAAGGAGCAATAAGGCGTTTGCAGCAAGTAAATTTCAACACAAGTTTAGGCAAAACTGCAATGAAACAGCAGTCTGTCTTACAGCAGGAGGTTGTTTAGTGACAGTGTCAGAATGTTCCCACAAGCAGGAGAGAGTGGCAAATGGTACAAATGATGAGGATTATTGATGACCCCTATGTGTACAGAGTTAAATATAGGTACTTCAGAAGGGAAGTGTAGAAGGAAAGGAGACTGGCAAACATTTTCAGGTGCCTTGCAGCATTCAGTAATCTCTTGCTAAATGTGGATTTGCATGCATAAGAGATTTAAAGGACCCACAAAATATTGTGCCGTATTAATGCAGTCAGAATGATTTCACGGGCAATACACAACTGTTCTAATTTTCAAAATGAAAAGAAAAGAGATGTGGAATCCAGTGTGTGACGTTCATTCTGCTTCCCCGACATTTACATTAGATTTTATTTTCTCGAAGATGAACTTGTAACTATTTTGGGCTCTCCCATTTCCTGCAGGAATCCTTGACAACATCCTGTGATGAACTTGTTTGTTTACAACAAGGCAAAGCAGTCCTTCAGTTCTCCTGTTTTGTGCCCCTATCCCCTTCCAATATCCCTGATCCCAAATGGTGGCACAAATCATGATTAAGCACCCCGCTAGTGGTTTGGGACAAAAGTGAATAAAACATACTCACAAAACATAATACAGAGACAGGTGGCAAAGTATTTTTGATTAATTTTTCGCAATAATGAAGTGATTTTGACCCAGTACAACACAAAGTTTAATAAGTGCGGTGAATGTGTTAGGACAATGACTAGACCTTGAGATTAAGGATAAAATGTAACGTTGACTTCCTTCAATGCTTTTTATGTAGTTTGGAGCTTCCTGAAACAATGTTTGGGATGTCTAGGTTTCTGCATGTAGTGAATGGAAGAGTGCTATTTTAATTGAAAAAAATCTATCAATTTCTGTAAGTCTGTGTTGGGCATAACAATAAAAGTTTGGAAGCTGAATGCAGTATGAGGAGCCTTGTTGCAAAACTGAAATGTTGGTCAAATGAATGTCTGTTTACCACTGAAATATGCAGGAGTACCGCAATTCTGTAATAATGGGTTGCATATTTTTCAAATGACATCAGTGATGGTTTCTCTTGTCACCTTAGTTTTTTTTAATACATTAGTTTTCTGAATGTTGGTGAGTATTTAACAGTTTATGCAATTCACAAATGGTTTTTTGGGGTAACTGATCAAAACTCAGTTCAGAGACAAAGCGATTCTCACCGCTGCTGACCTTCAATTGATGTGCCTCTGACATTATAGGGACACCCCGGGGATGAAAAGTTTCACAAATGTGCTATGCTTATAAAATTTGAGAAGATCAGCAAATAACCAGAGGTGATTAGATTTTTCTTCAAAGCAGTAAGCTAATGAGCTGGCTTGCATGAACCCAATGGATTGCAGAAATGATCCAGCTGGTCCTTTCAAAAGTGAATTTGGGTTTCTCTTTTTGCCTGTGGCCAAAATATTCTCTTTCTTTGCCCAAGTAAATAAATGCTCCAGCAGAATAATTCCAGCAATAAGCTTTTGAGTTTTAAAGAAAAAGATGACCCATACTCGCCCTCGAATTTTCAACATGACAGCTCACTCATGTGTCTCACATTATCTCTCAGAGGTTCAATAGTGCAATTCTTCGCAGGTAATTACTTTCTTATTTGCTTTTGTGTTGTGCCTGTAGTCGTCTTAGATGATGGTATTCTTTTAAAGGTCAAGCGAAAAATTTGTAAAACGAAGGAATCTCAGCAAAATGTGGTTTGTTGAAATTTGAGGAGGTTGGTTCTCATTAAGCTCTGAGATAGTTCTGGTTAAGACAATCATCTGTTATATTTACTGTCTCCTCCTTTCACAGTGTAACTGTTTATTACTTTGGCTGCTTAGATCACTGACTTGTCTATTGTCTTTTGGTGAATGTTTCCATTTGCAGGGAGATCCTTGCGAGATTTTAAAAAGTCAGCAACAAAATGGCTTCCATGCCATTCGAAAGTTCAAATCCATTTTACTAATTGGACAGATGTTGTGTTTAAAATTCGTGTTTGAGTCAACCATTTGAATTCGGCTAAATGATCATCATAATTCAATGGATGCTAATAGTATCCATTCACCTTACACACATCCTACATTTCAAGATTTTCCTGTATCCGTAGTGAAAGGGAGAAACAGGCTGACTAGATGCTCCAGTTATTTTAGTTTTCTGTAATTAGATCCAAGGAATTCATCCCTTTTTGCATGAGTGTTCTCATTTACTTAGGTGTTTATTTGAGACAGAGAATTAACTGGAGCTCAAAATTGTTCGGATCACATAATTTCAATGTAATTTTAATAATCTGTTTCTGGCCAAGTTTTTGAAGTATTGACGAACAGTCGATGACTTACGAAGGAATGAATTTATGGCTGACAGATGTGCTGAAGAGACAAAGATGCATTTAAAAATTAACCTCAGAGGACATTGGAATACTGCAGAGAAAGAGAGGTTGAGCAAGTAGTCAAAGATCTGACAAAGACAGTTGTACATGGGTAAATTTGAAGTCCATTTTGGCAGGAAGCAGAGCAGTTTTTTTTGTTGAAGGAGATTGCATAGCTCTGAGATACAGTGGATTCTGGGTATCCTCATGCATGAATCACAAATTGCTTATGTACAGATACATTAAGTAATTAGGAAAGCAAATAAATGTTTTCATTTTATCATGAAGGAACTTAACAACAAAATTCGGGATCACTGGTGAGCCCATATCTTGAATGTTTTTCTTTGTGGTGGTCAGCCTTATTTAAGGATGGAAGTAAATATATGAGAGGCAGTTCAGAACAGGTTTACCAGAATAATACCGAGACTAAGTGACTTGCCTCACAAGGAAAATTTGTACAGACAAGGCTTGCATCAGTCGGTGTTTAGGGCGGAAGGCGCAATGTGATTGAAAGAAAAAAACCTGAGCATTTGTACAGGGTAGATATGCAGACGGTGTTTCCCCTTACAGAAGAGACTAGAATGAAGGGCGAGTGTCTAAAATTCAGTGGTTGTCAACTTAAAACAGTGGTTTTTAAAAATATCTCAAAATGTGGGTATTCTTTTAAGTTTTCTTCCTGAAAAGATGGTAAAAGGAGAGCACTGGAATACTGTAAATGCAAAGATAAATAGATACTTGTTGAGAGCAAGGGAGTGAAAGGTCACTCAGATAGGCAGGAATGTATTTTTGAAGTTACGATCAGATGAGGCAGAACCACATTGAATGTTTTACTCTTCTCTGTTGTATGGGATGCGGCAGGTATGCTGTAAAATGCCAAATTGGAGTTTCAATGTAATGTTTTAACAAACTCGGTAATCAAGGCTTCAAATGCCGAAATCCCGAACCTTCAGATGTTTTTCAGTGGCTGAATGCAAATTGTAGATTCAAGCTTGTTTAAAATCACTTAGTTTGTGCTGTCTGACCAATTGCAGATATGGAAGCTTTGACACCTCAGAGGCAGAAGAGATTCCAGTAATCGATTCAGTGAGCACAAAGTAAGCTTTACTCTAATGTGTGACTTAATTAAGTTTTATCCAAAATACAACAATGTTAAAAAACCTGCTGGCACTTCCTGTAAGATCTGTGGAGGGCCTTCCTCCCACAGCAATGCAGCAAACACGAGACAGCAGCAGTCACATTAACAAAGTTGCTTGATTGTATCAAAAATCTACACAGATTTTGTTTGTTTGAAAAGAAAAGCTGTATCAACAGAAAAGATCCAAAAGTGTTCAGTGAAAAAAATTGCTCATCCATTCACTATTCAGATCTTCATTTGTCGCCAAACATTTAGATAGCTGAACTCTGAATTAAGGATACAACATGTTGAAGAATTGAGGTTCCTACCTCATCCCCTACCCTCAGTCTGCCTGTGGTGTCTTTCAAATCTCCTGTGAAGGTTTTGAAGAAAAACCTACTGCTGTCCATGAACACACTAAATCTGGAGGGTGATCTTTTTTCATAAAAACAGTTGACAAAAGGATGAAATAGAGGCAGAGCTGCAATCTTTTCTTTGCTGTCATTACAATTGTCATTGCCGAGCTTATAGAAAAGAGATTTGCAGGCCAATGTCCACTGCGGGAGTTGAGGAACTCTAATATTTACCAGAGAGACAGACAGACGCAAGTGACTGTCAGCTGGTGACGTGATTCATGCCCAGTGAGTCATTAAACCAGCTACTTTGCCCACCGCTGACAATACAGTATAATGGTGCAGAAGAGAGTTCAGCTTTCCTCCTGAACTCCCCTCCACTTTGCCAAGAATTTCATGTCTCAGGCCAAGGCCAGTTGACTTGGGACATTCAGCCCTGTATGTAGAGACGCTGTCTGAAGTTCTTCACTGGAAAGTTGGTTGCCTTTCTATATTTGGGCCTGGAGCTCATTGTTTGAGATATTTTTAGACTTTGCAACAAATATAAAATGTTGAAGAAATGGATTTGTTGCATCCTTCTCCCTCTCTCTCTCTTTCTTTACTCCAGTCTCACGGTCTTATCTTGCAAACTACCGTTGAGGGTTTCGGGGAGACCAATGACCATATTCTGTAGTTGCGTCTTGACCCGTTGTTCGAAAATTAGCTGTCAATGGCACAAAATGCCGACTCAATGTCTTTCAGGTGTATGGAGATAATTTTCTTGTGGATGTGGATGTTTGCTCAAATTTACTTGATAACACTTTTAGGACCATTTGCAGATCACCTGAAAGTGCAAACTACAAGGTAGATGGGAAACCTTGCACTCTAAAATCTGTCATGAAAGAGTAAGTTTGAATACAATAAGTGGTTAAGGTTTTGCTTTATTCAGAGTACAAGGAATACAAAGGAAACTGCCGATGAGCTAAGAATTACTGGGTACAAGTATTTGTTTAAAATGACATTCTTCACAACTAATTTCAGCAGCGGGAACAATGCTAACATTCCGAGCTGTGAGGAGCTTGAAAATCCACTTCCTCCAGAGACAGTTGCAGAGATCAGAAAGTAAGTATTGATCCAATGTGTGAGGAATTGATGCTTTAATCAGAATACAACTATGTGAAGGGCAGCTGCTGGAGGTCTGGCATTTTCAGGAGCATTACGTAGAGGCTATCTCCCGAAACTGAGCAGCATCTGTGGAGAGAAAGCAGAGTGGGCGCTTTGAGTTAAGGTTCCCCTGTTCAGAACTTCACATCTCTGAAGAAGTGTCACCTGGCTTCACTTGAACTCTGTTTTCTGTCTGTAGATGCTGCAAAACCTGTAGAGTTTCTCCAGAGACATCTGCTTTTCTTTCAGGTTGTCGGTGTCCGTAGTTTGTTTTTTTTACATTAACGAAACAGTTGGCTGTTGTTCTAATATTTGCTCTGTTCCTCGTGTTGTAAAAAGAAATTTTAGATGGAAGCTTGTGGTTCTTGCTGCAGGCCTTCTGCTGGAACTGCAACCTGGAGGCCTTGGCCGATTCCAGCAGTAACCAATACAGAGATTGCTGCCGGCGTTACTCACCAGTTGACGGTTTGGCTCAGTTTTGACAGCTGCTGGTCCAGTGAAGGGGATGGCAGATCAGCATCTTTCTCAGCCCAACTGTTAATGCTGATTGTCACTGAGGTTGTGTATGTGGACGCCATCAGGGAAATGAGGGAGGCAGTCCTTAGAAGTCAAGGAGAGTCCAGGTGTCAAAGAGAACTGACCCATGTCAACATAGCTTTGCAATGTGTTGGTGGCAAACTCCCTCCCTGCCATTATCCTAATCCTCTCACCTCCAATTTAATTGCCAGTGAATAATTGGGCATGCATTAACACACGGTCTTTAATGGAATGTTTCTTTTCCAAACATTGGACTATGCAATGCAGGTAAAAGTATTGAAAAACTTGACTCTCTAACTCTCTGCTTTCCAATGTTATTACATGCCCCACCTCCCCCCATTGCCCAAAAATAAACAGACGGTGGTGTTCTGAAAACTTGTGTGAAAGGTGAAATTCCTTCTTCCTTGCAGCTTCTCCCCAGCTACTCTTCCAGACTCAGTCACAATCACTTGTATACCACCAGTTAAAGCTTGGAGGGGAAAAACAAATCTCGATCTATTGTAGTTACATACATCAGAAATGTTGCCTGTTTAACAAATCCAGTTGATAAGTACTTGAAAACTTGAGAGGGCTTCTCATTTGAAGAGTGGTTGAGGGTTTTGGTTCTGTACAGGATGGAGTTTAGAAGGATGGGTTGGAATTTCATTGAAACTTACAGCATACTGAGAGGCCTGGAAGGATTGCACGTGGAACGGAGAAGATGCTTCCACGAGTAGGAGAGATTAGGACATGCGGGCACAGTCGTGGAGTGAAGAGACCAACCATTATAACTCAGGTCAGAAAGAATTTCTTCAGTCAAGGAGTGGCTAATCTGAGGAAAACATTGCAGAAAGCCATGGAGGCCAAGTCATTAGGTCTATTTAAGATAGAGAGAGAGAAGCGTTCTTGATTAATAAGAGGATCAAGGTTTTGAGAAGAAGGCTGGAAATTGGGCTTGAGAAAGATCTCAGCCAGAATCGAATGGCAAAACAGACTCAGTAGGCCGAATGAGCTATTTCTGCCCCCATATCTTATGGTCTTATGGATTCCACATGAAATTTTTCAATGTTCGTTTTGTAAGGAAGCCATTTCTGGGTGCAAGTGCTTGTTTACAATGTCTTTAATTTTTGCCTTATATAGTCAGGAAGGCAAATGTAATGTTGGCATTTATTTTGAAAGGACTTGAATGTAACAGCAGGGCTGTACCTCTGAGGCTTTATGAGGCTCTGGTCAGGCCATACTTGGAGTACTGCGTACAGACTTGGGCCCCGTATCTCAGGAAGTATGCACTGTCCCTGGAACGGGTTCAGAGGAGGTTCATGAGAAAGGTCCAGGGAATGGAAAGCTTAAAATATGAGGAACATTTGAGGACTCTGAGACTACACTCATTGGAGATTAGATGGATGAGGGGTATCTAATTGAAACTTTCAGAATCCTGAATGGCGTGGACAGAGTGGATGTTGGGAAGATGCTTTCATTGGTAGGAGAGACGAGGACCCAAGGGCCCACATTTAGAATAAAGAGGAGATCTTTTCAATTGGAGATTTGGAGAAACTTCTTCAGCCAGAGAGTGTTGAATCTGTGAAAGTCACTGCCACAGAAGGCTTGGGGGCCAGGTCATTGAGTACATTTAAAACTGAGACAGATTATCAAGGGGATTAAGGGTTATGGGGAGAAAGCAGGAGAATGGTGTTGAGGAACTTATCACACATGACTGAATGGCAGAACAGACTCAATGGGCCGAATGGCCTAATTTCTGCTCCAATGTCTGATGGTCTTATGGTCTTAATGAATTGCTGGTCCAAAACCTTTGACAGCCCAAACTCTGATAAAGCTGAAGAATCAAGTTCACCGAAAGCAACTGCAGAAATTTCAAAGTAAGTTTCATCCTTCTGTGCTTCATTCGTAATACATAACATGAAAAGAAATTGCTGTGAATATAGTAGCTCTTGAAAGATTATGTCGCCATTCGAGATGATAAAAATCACATTAAAGAAACAGCTTTATTCCCTCCGAGGCCATTGCCAGTAATTAAATCAATGACACATTTCAGCCTTTGATCTATAGAAAACATTCAAAAATGTTCAGTGAAAATTTGATTGGCCCTCAACATCCAGACCTTGGTGGTCTAACTTGCAACAATGCTAAACTGCGAAACCTCCCACCTCCCGTCAAATGCACCAGCCGATGTAACTGGAGTGACCTACGTATTTTCTCTGAAAATTTGGAAAGCAAACCATCTAGTGTAGTCATTCATCTGGACTTTAACCGAATGAGGACTTGAAATACTGAGCATTTTGGGCTTCAAAATTTATTTTCAGTGTTTACAAGTCAGTTGTAGATGCAAATCCTTTTCTTAATTTGTGCTTCATGAGCACTTGCAGCTGCAGATATTTTGGCCGTATAGATTGTCGGGTGGGTGGGAATCAAAGTTTGCCAGGCATCTGTGTAACCATGAGGAAGCAAGGTTGATCGGAAATAATTTTGATGTGTTTTAATTCTACTTCATTTGGAATGCAGCAGTGTGAAAAGGGAATGATGGGGAACCATTGATTTCTTCAAAATTTTTAGTGCAATGTGATGAGTGCCCCTCCAGACTATAGCAGTCACAATAAAGTGTCTGCTGGGCTGCCTCCCTCGAAAATTTATAACAGAGACAGTTGTCTGAAATGATAGCATCACCATTGAAGCATCCAAAACACTGAGATGGGAAATTGTTTTCAGATCAATATTGAGGTTATATTTCTGGACAATGTGGCTATGGTAAAATTGCTAAAGAAATGAGTTAATCTCCTCTACCCCACCTCAGCACTTCTCTGTGTTCCTCCTTCCTGCTTCAGCTGCACCCTCCCCACAAACTTCCTCCAAGTTCATTGAAGTGTCCTCCAAATGTCCGTAACATTTGAAGAAATATGTCGTCAATTAAGAATGTAACCTGCTCCCCGTGTCCGAGCCTTGGTATTTCTCCCATACAATATTGCCATTGAATAATTTGCATTTTGAGTTATCTAATTTGGCCATTTGCCATGTGTATTCATGGAGTCAGGCACTTTCCCAAGTCAGAGACCTGGAATTAATCCTGAGCTTATTCTGTCCAGATCTTTAACTAAACTCAGAACTGTTATAGGGGCAGGATAGAAAAATGATTTTTTTTCAGCAAAACAGCCAATGGTGACTAATCTGACCTTAAGCTTCAGTAAATTTGAGCAAAGACAAATTCCTACATCAGTGCTCCGAATCAAACTTTGAGTTACAAACTGTGCTTGTAAGGGTTGAATTGTCAATCGTCTGTAAAGAGCTTGTGTTTCTTTTTCAGAGATGAGGAAGTTAAACTTAAATCCTTTCTTTTGGGATGTTTATTGTCTGTCCCAGTGCAGAGGTTCTTTATTTGACATCTTTACACCTCATCTACCCACTGGCTCCCCCTCACAGCCAAAATAAGATGAGTGCCAGAAATTAAAAATGTGATCATGTGCACAAGTAAAATGATTTATTTGGTGTTTTGTGACCAGTTGCAGCTGTGAAAATATTGACATGTCACACTGTGTGGTGGGTAGAAACCTAAGTTTGTCAGAAACTGAAGGAGTAATTGACAAGTAAATTTGATGTGACGACAGATTAAACCTGTTGTATGGTATTTGGGATCTAATACTGTGAAAGCAAACTGTTGGGATTTGCTGTAAGATTATGTCAGGGTTGCCTCAGGAAGATACCCCAATTGGCAGTGCAGTGAGCACCAATCCAGACAATAGCAATCACATGAAGCAACTGCTTCACTGCTTCTGCAATGTTTGACTTATTTTGGGAGGTGAGATAATGTTGAATTAGCATAAAGCTTTCAAAGCTTTTCAATGGTCGATTGAATTTTGCTTGTCTTTCAGTATCAAGTTCTTGCACAGCGCAGGAACGGCTTTCAACAAGGGTGAAATACTGAAGAAATGGTTTTCTCTCCTTATTGCCCTGCTCTGTCTCTTCCAACCCCCACCCCAGCACTGCCTCAGTATGAAGGCCTGTGGGCATCCTGTGGAAGTCAAAACAATCCATCTCTCTAGACTGTGATTTTTTTGTGTTGAATTGAGTTGGATTTGATTCTGGATGAGTTTGCCTGTTCTAAATGACTTAATTTGTCCTCTTTGATCAATTGCAGTTCTGGAAATGTTGACAGTGCAAATGGTGAGGAAAATGGAAGTTGTGTTTCTTCAGGATCCAGCGAAATAATTGCTCAGCAAGTTTAATTGCATGCATGACAAAATGAATCATTATTCAGAATATGACAAAGCGGTAGGAAATAGCTGGGGAGCTAGCAGTTTGTGCAATGTTGTACAGCCATCAAATGGTAATAGCCCAGAGACAATGATTTGATAATGTTTGTACCAGCTCTCAAAGAGGGAGATGCCTATATTCACTCCGAAGTCCTTTTACTGTGTAATACTGCGAAACCTCTCCTTTAGAAAATTGTAGCTCACTTTTGAAGACCTCATTTGAAGCTGCATCCACCACACTATTAGGCAGAACTTTCCGGTTTCTAATGATGCTATTTTAAAAAAAAAATCCTTGTCACCATTGGTTCTTTTTGCTGATCATCTTAAATCAGTGTCCTTTTCTTCTTAAGCCTTCTGTCACAAGGCACCGATTGTTCTTATCCATTCCAACCAAATCCCTTATAATTTTGAACACTTTTAAAATCACTTCTTAGTCTTCTCCAAGAGCAGCCCAAGCTCCTTCAGCCTCTCCACAGGGCTGTCTAGTTTGTCATCTCTGGTAATATTTTTTGTGAATGTTTTGTGCACCCTCTCAAATCCCTTCCTGAAGTGTGGTTGGTAAATACCAGAGTTGAGGGGAAATCAGGAGGTTTTTGTTTAATCATGATTAGTCAGAACATATTTGTTTTTCATACAATGCTTCAATTTTTAAAGTTCAGAATCCTGATGATATCTCCAACCTGCACTACCACTTCTATAATTATTGTGCACACACATACACACACACTATCGATCAAATATCAGACATGGATCATTTCAGGAAGCACAATATCATAAGGTATTTATTTTGGCTCCAGAAAAGAGGAAGGAACAATCCAGAATAATTTTGATTTGGAGGAGGTCCAACTTCAAGAGGAGCAAGAAGGCGGTTGCAGCAAGTAAGGTTGAACAGAAGTTTAGGCAAAACTGCAATGAAACAGCAGTCTGTCTTACAGCAGGAGGTTGTTTAGTGACAGTGTCAGAATGTTCCCACAAGCAGGAGAGAGTGGCAAATGGTACAAATGATGAGGATTATTGATGACCCCAGTGTGTACCGAGTTAATTATAAGTAGTTCAGAAGGGAAGTGTTGAACTAAATGATGCTGGCAGCTAATGTTAACAGGGAATCCGAATGTCATCCTCCATTGTGAGCAGTGAAAGGGTCGCAAAAGTGGGGCTAATGGTCATAAATCCACTGTTTAATCTTCACAGAGGTAAGGGCCTGGCTGCGATACTATTCAGAAGAAGTTGCTGTCCAATTCACGATGAAAAGTAAATAGTTGAGACAAGGGTGAGCTGAGGTTGGACAGCATTTTAGAAATGTGAAAATAAAACAACTGCAGATGCTGGAAAACTGAAACGAAAATGGAAATTGCTGGAAAAGCTAAGCAGGTCTGGCAGCATCTGTGGCGAGAAAGCAGAGTTAACATTTTTGAGTAATTTGAACCACTGAGCTTTTACAGCAATTTCTGCTTTGATTAGAACGGCTGGTTGTCCCTGGTGTTGGTAACTCAGAAGGAAGTGAATTGTAGACAACTGAGGATACTGAGAAAGAAAAAAATAGCTTGAGGCTGCAGTGGCACTTTGCACAACAACCTAATGCTGTTTGAATGCAGGGGTGGTATCAGAGGACTGGAGGATTACAACATGTACTATGTTTATGTTCAAAAGTGTGTGGATAAATCCAGCAACTAGATTCATCTTATTGGTGGGACAGCATCACTGGAACTGTAATCCCAGTCTCAAGCAAGAATACTTGGGGAGCATATGGGCTCACATTTTATGTTGACTCAGAAATCTTCACCATCTGGTGTGTAACCTGTTTCATAAAACCATCTGATGGAGGCTTGTAATTCTGAATCTTCAATTTTCATGGGTATTTTACTGGATTTAACTGAAGATGAAAGGGTTTGCTTGAGGTGTTTTAAATTGTTCTTCATGTTCATTTGCAGCTGTGAAAGCGTTGAGTCTGAACACTGTCCGAATTCTGATGAAATTCAGAATTTAAGTTCACCAGAAAAGGGAGCGACAGTCAAGAAGTGAGTTTGATCCAAAATGTGACCATGTTATGCTTCATTTGCAATACAGTAGTGTATAAAGGGAATGGCTGGAGAGCTGGTGGCCATAGGTTGGATAATCAGAAATCTCTTCATGAAGGCAGAGATGTTTCCATGCTGTATGACTCTGTAACACATACCACAGAAACAAAAACACGGATATCATTCCAGATCATGGCACATTGATGAAGAAACAGCTTCTGAGTTCTTTGCCTATTCTCTCCCTAATTCTGAGGAACAAGCAATACAAAGCACAAGCAGCAGTTGCGTGTGAAGGTGTTGAGTTTATCTCAGACTGAAATTTCTGGACTAGTAGCAAATGTAAGCTATTGAAGAAGTGGCTTCACTCCTTGCACCTGCTCCTTTCCCCTGTTACCACCAGCCGCCACCACTGCTGGTGAGCTGCTTTGGCCCTCAAGGGCATTTCTGGTAAACTTCCTGAGGAAATTTAAAGAACGTATTCACTATTTTATGCAGTTTTACATTTAGAGTGTGACCTTGTTTCATAAAGTTAGCTGATCACAGTTTGGGATGCTGAATTTTGAGACTTCATTTTTTTATTTTACGTCTGGCAACCAATTGTAGACCCAAACACCATTTTAATTTGCTTTTTCTTTTGTGGTTTATGATCAATTGCAGAAGCATAGACTTCAACAGATCAAGCTTTCTAGAAGAATATAATTTCAGTCCTGCAGAAAAGGAAACACTAATGAAAATGTAAGTTTGATTTGACATGTAGTGAAATTGTATTTTCAATGTGAAATTTAAGAATGTGAGAAGAATTGCTGGAGAGCCAGAAAGACCTGTAAAATAATGTAGAGCCTTTGTCATGAAGATATGAGGCACCCAGAACAGGATGGCAAACGGCACTCCAACCCATAACAATCACATTCAAGAAGCTAAATAATAACTGAAAGAATCACGGACGCTGCAACTCAGGGACAAAAACAAAGTTGTTGGAAAAGCTCAGCATTTCTGGCAACATCTGTGAAGGAAAGAACGGAGTTAATGTTTCAGGTTGTGTGACCCTTCCAGTTCTGAGGGAGGGTCGCTGGACCCAAAAGTTTAACTCTGTTTTTGCATTAAAGAAGCTGCTTGCCTTGCATGTGCAATGATTGCATTATTCCTAGAGATTGGCTTGTTAATATTTTTCAGTGTAAATCATCCAAAATTCTTTGTCTTTTGGAATTGTTTGTCCTACATTATCACGCTTTTGGGGTTGTTTATCTCAGATTGTCATTAGTCTAGTTTGTGATAATGATGCATTATTGCAGGAATGGTTTTCCTCTTCACACCACTTTATTAGTAGTTACCCTGCAAACTTCCTGTGAATAGTTGAAACCGAATTATACCGCTATCTAGAGCAGTCATATACTTGGCAAGTGGTTTGTTTGTGGTGTCCTGACTTTGGTAGCCCTCCCACTCCATGCTGCTGTTGTACGTTTTGCACATAATCGATCTTGAATTAATACTTCCTGAATCTATGAAATCCAAATAATCTCGTGAAATCATTTTTCATGTTTGAAGTTTATCAACGAAGTGCTTTCAAAGATATTTGACTGTAGAAAGCATCGCACAAATGCATCTCTAGCTGGAAAGCTAGTTATTTTTGAGCTATACCAGATTGCTGAGGTTGTTTTACTGCTCTGAATAAGATTAGATTACCTACAGTGTGTAAACAGGCCCTTCGGCCCAACAGGTCCACACTGTCCCTTGAAGCATCCCACTCAGACCCATTCCCCGAACACGAAGGGCAATTTAGCACACGGCTGATCCACCCAGCCTGCACATCTTTGGACTGTGGGAGGAAACTGGATCACTTGGAGGAAACTCACTCAGACATGGGGAGAATGTGCAAACTCCTCACAGACAGTCACCCAAGGCTGGAATCAAACCCGGGACCCTGAAGCTGTGAGGTGGCAGTGCTAACCACTGAGCCACCATGCTGCCCTGCATGACACTTTGGCAGCATGGGGTTAAAGATGGGATTATTCTGGTTTGTCTGGCCGTTCGATTAAACTCTGTGCTTTTTGATTAAGACAAAAGAACATTTATCCAATAGATTTGAGTGCTGGACTGGACTTGGGGACTTTAAAGTCTGAAATTCTTATCTTTATATATACAGTGATTTATTTTCTTTTGTACATGGTTTGCTTATTCATTTATTTTGTTTTCTTGAGTTGATATTGTTTGTCATTTTTATAATCAAGAAAGCCAATGCCTGAAGGGCCCAGCACAGATAAATTACTTGTGAGCAAATACAAAGGCAAATTTTTGCAGTATTGCATTGAGAAAAATGGTCAATTTGAGGGAGTGAGGATTTTCAGGGAATATTTTTACTTCAGATAGCAAGCGTTCACAACTGGGCTGCACTGAAGTTTGAAAGAAAGCTCAAACAATTTATGAAAAATGCAGCAAAGGAAAAATCCCTCTTGTTAATCAAACAATTAGGACACAGTTGGCCAGGCAGCATCAGAGGAGCAGGAAAGCTGATATTTCGGGTCTGGGCCCTCCTCTAGAAATTTTCTGAAGAACGGTCCAGACCTGAAATGCCAGCTTTCCTGAGCCCCTAGTCTGCTAGCCTGCTGTGTTCATCCAGTTCCACACCTTGTTATCTCAGACTCCAGCATCAGCAGTACCTACTAACTCAGAACACAGTTGGGATGCCTTGTGCATTGCTATTCACTCTAACCCACCCAGTTGGCTTTTTGGGTAAATGAAACAAAGTTTTAGAAATCTAAGCCACAGGGCTTGGTGGTTATCTGGAAATTCTTCTCCAACACCTAGCTACTCATGTCTGGACGGACACAGCTAATTGTGGATACCAAATTGGTCCTGATTAATTTCACAATATTCCTGTACTAATGTCTCAAGAGACATATAGGGATGAAGTGTATGAAGGAACCTAAATTATCCTGATCCCCGATTGAGGACAGTGTAATCCTCATGAAAGTAATGTGCTGGTTTGGCATGTTATTTGGTATGTTAATCTCCTTTTGAATTCAAGTTTTTTGGGTTGAGTAATGTAGAAAAATATCATTTTTGTTTTCTACAGAATAGTAGCTTACAACCTGTCAGTTTGACATTGAAGAAAACACAGATATTTTGGGGGTTGAGTAAAAGCGTGGTCAAAACATGGTTTTAAAGGAACATCTTGAGTGAGGGCAGAAGTGGCAGGAACATATCCAGTGAAGTTGTCATCGATGAAACAATTAATCTCAGATGCGCAAGTGGCCAGAATTGAAAAGAAAGACAAAAGTGCACCTGTACATAATTATTTCAATTCTGGAAGACTCTAATACTTTAAGAATACACTTCTCTCCAGTGCCATTGCAATCTAAGTTTATGTTGTGCTCGCTTTAGGAAATGATCCTTTTAGATGGTGGAAGGATGATAATGAGTAATTAAATGAAATGATGTTGTACACTGCAGCTGATTAGAGGTTTCAGATTACTCGGTAGGGATGTAGTAACTTGTTGATGAATCTATTGGAAACAGAGACTTTAATTCTAGTGGGACGACAGAAAAGTGTTTTGGGTCAAATTTTGGACTCTGCACAGTACTAATTAAGTTCTACCATATTGTCAGCAGGGTAGAGGCTCTTTAGCTCAGCAACTTATTTCCCAGCCACGAAGGCTTTCAGTAGGATATGGAATTTTTTGGTTTTGTGATCTTTTGAATTGATTTTTCTTTCTATATATTTTTGGAGGGTTACTGTTCGAGTGTTTGTAATGTGATCGAAGGATTTCTGAAAGATTCAGGACCAAATGAGCCCAGGCAACTTCCTTAAGTCACATTTCCAGTGTGTTTCAGTTAGTCACTGTTTCCGAGAGGTAACATAACAAATAACATTTCCACAGCCTTGTCCCTCCATCTCTGCAATTTCCTTGTGTCCACTTCAGACGTTTCTCTTTTTTCCTGTCCAGTTTCACTTTTTTGCCTATCCCAGATTATGTTTGTCCTGTTGTTACCAGCCATGGCTTCAGCTGTTTAGACTCTAAAATCTGAAATGCACAGTATGCTTTTCTCCATTTTTTAAAAAGCTGATTAAAAACTTCACCTTTTATCAAGCTTTTCATAATTCTTCTGACCTCACTGAAAAACAATCTCTTGACATTTCCAAAAATGAGTCACTTCATTTCATAATTTGCCATGTTCACTAGTTAATATCATTCAGCACCTTAGCAGTGTTGGCCAGCTGTGTTTTTGAATCATTGCAAAAGAGTACGACCTATGCCAACTGACCTGAAAGCAGATGAAGTCAAAATAGTCCCTCCAGTGTAAACTATTTCTAAGTCGTATATCTTTCTCAAACAACAAGAGGCTATTGCTGCATATGGCACTATGGCTGCCTAGCACTTCCTACACCAACCACTGTTTAACAGGAATGGAGCTGGTAAAGTCTGAGTGAAGCCCCAATGTCTGTGTGTAATGTTTCACATCATATAATTTCTGTGCTGTAATGATCTATTATGAACGGACTCAAATAAGTGATCATCTGTTTCAGTGTAGGGCTGCAGATAAGGAAATTCCAAATTAAAAACTAGAACAGCACTTTCAGTGTAAAATATTCCATGTAAATTGGGGATGCTAATCAAACAAATGTTTACTTTTTGGAGTCTTTGGAACATCAAAGGTTTCTTCTGCCTATTGCATCATAGACCATAGCTGCAACTCAGTCCATGCTGGCCCACGTTGTCTCTCGGTCGACCAATGTCTGAACTTTAGATTTTTTTTCGAAAAAAACTTTCAATTCTTGTGTTCACATCCTTTCACGTTCTTATTTTGCTTTTGTCTGGAATTATTTTAGGGCCCAAACTTTGCCTGGTACATTTCTGTTCTGCCACGTCCAGTGTGCTGTGTACTTCTTATTTTTTTCATCAGCCCACCACCGTTAGTGCTTCTTCCTGCAGATGTATAGTTTCTTCCTCTAGACATCACCATCTCTCGCCTTTAAGAAACTCATGAAGAGTCACTATGACCAAATGTTTGGACACCTGTTTGAATATCTCCTCCTTTGTCAGTTTTTGAATGGTTAATCTGCTGTGAAGTGCCCTGGGGAGTTTTTCTGTGCAAAGGGTTCGATTTCAGTGGTGTGATGACTTCTCTGTGCCGCTGACGTCTTGTTGCAAAAAAGTAACCATTGATTTACCTGTGAAATAATGCTACGTGGCCTCTCAGTATTAGCCAGGCAGGCAGTTAAAATAAGTGAATTGAAAGCTGACTATGTTGGAGTATTTCATTATTCATCCTCAGCTGGACCCAATTTATCCATGTTCCCGAGGTATCCAACTGCTGGCAATGCAACTCCCAGAACAAAGACAAACAAATCATCATTATCCTTGTGTTTTTCTTTGTTCATCTGATTTGTCCCATTTGACTTTTATAAAGAAGATTTTTTGTTAAAGCTCACTTTCTCTTTACTAGCAAACTCTAAACACCAAGAGGTCCTGCTGGTGTAATAAGTAACCTCAGACACATGTGAAATCACTTTATACGTGAGCCTTAAGCTTACCTGTGCAATCTACAAAGAAGAAAACTTGGAAACATGGCCAACTTGCAGTTTCCATCCATGGCCAGTGTAATTCTAACTTGGACAGTCATTTCTTCATCATTGGGTCAAAGTGCCACACAGCCCCCCTCTGATGGCACAGCAGGATCACCATTGCCATGTGCACTGCAGCAGTTCAAGATGGCAGCTCATCTCCTGTGTGAGCACGATGACCCCATATTCCAACTTTAATCTATTGCATTTACATTTGTAGAATTAGAAGCTTTTTTCCCACACGTTTTGCTTCCCCGATAAACAGATATAAACTCTGACTTTATTTCCAGTGCTATACCTGAAATTCTTGAAATCTGGCTGGAGGAGTCTGCCGAAGACTTTCGTCAAGTTCCAACTTACTCTTGTCTCCGGAAGGTACTTTGCTACTTGAACCAGACAGTGCCGGGGTCAGATGCTGAACATCGGGCCCAGAAACTCCTGAGTCGGTTTTTGGCAGAGGAAACAGCGGAGAAAGAGATGTTCAGTAAGATTTATAATTATGTTGCAAAAATGTGGTTTTAATTCAGGGTGCCTCCCTACAAGTTTGTGTGCGGCTTGCCCCTCTGTCTCAGGATTTAGTTCATTTTGGTTTCCTTTGACAAGCTTCAAAATTACTTCCAAATTTTTGGGTAAACGAAGTTAATTAAAATTATTGCTGAATGATTACCCCTGTACTACATGATGTACAAGACCAAATTCTGCATAGATTTGATACTCTAATATGGTCCGATAAGACCCAGCAGCATGTAATACGACTTTCTGGACAATTTCCTTTTGAACTGTTGCCGTCAATGACATTTTATTTTATAATCTGATGTAATAAGTTTGCAAGTTATTGTGAAACAATAGATTGTGATTCGGAAGATTTCCTAAAGCTAGAAATTGGGATGGGAATCTGTCATTAAATACAATTTCTTTTGCAATTGAGATGCTCCCAACAAGAGGATTTCAGTGCAATATCGTATTAATTTCACCAAATCGAGATTTAGAAGTATGAATATTAGATAACTATTGTAAACCAATGCATGACTTCTATTCACAAGTTTGTGAGATATTTTAGAGCAATGTGAACTTTGGGCACAAAATAAATGTCTATCTTCACTTGCACAGAAGGCTACCGTAGAAGAGTTAGATTCTATATTGGAGAAGAACACGACCAAACCATCGAACAAGTTGACGAAAAGCTCCTGTCCTACCCATCACGCTTCATTGCAGAGCAGCTGACTTTTATGGATGCTGTGAGTAAACAGGAATCTGGGGCCCAGTCATTCTGAATAAGATATTTCAGTCAGCAGTAGGCATCTGAATCTCTCTGTATTGTTTAATGCTATTACTGCTCCACCAGTCGTTATAACTGAATTCCCTTCAAAATGCAGTCTTCCAAGATGTTAAAATGTGTTGTTTGACGTGTAACTTCAGTATCTCGCTTGAAATACCTGCCAACTAATACTTCAGCACTTGTCATTTGTTTTGAATGAACGTCATGTGAAATAAGTGACCTGAGAGAGCACTGAAAATCCTTTGTAACTTAGTGTTGAACCTTTACAAAATGAATAGTATTTCAGGGTAAAAGTTTAATTGTTTCATCATAACAGTCACTGTTTCTTCAAGAGTCCACTGATTTTGTTTGAAGTATCCAGGATGGCAATTTTTTTGTTTTCCCAGAATCTTCTGGAGTGGAATCAGCCACAGGGTATTCCAGTCTCGTCTGCAAGGTGGCTTGATGTCTACCTCTAAAAAATGAGACTCGTAGTTGCTGAATCAAAATTTGAGTTATGTCAAAGTCTGGTCATAGGCTGAGGCTTGAAGTGGAAGTTCAGTGGTCTGTATGTCAGCATTGGGTGTGACTCTAGAATGTAAGTAGTCCTCTAGGTCTCAAAAATCCCAAGCATATGTTAGTGTTCAGAACAGGGGTGCAGCGATCTCATCTGGAAGTGACCACTTTGTCAAAAGTTGGTTTTGGTTATGGGATAAGAGATAATGGGAACTGCAGATGCTGAAGAACCCGAGATAACAAAGTGCAGAGCTGGGTGAGCACAGTTGCTCCTAAGATGCTGCTTGGCCTGCTGTGTTCCTCCAACTCCACACTTTGTTATCTCAGTTTGTTAAGGGGCAGCTGCTTTTCTGCACAGAGTTCCAAAGGTAACAGTCTGTTTTCACTGCAGTTTCTGTTGCATATGTGTATGTATATACCGACTGGCATTTAGAGTCTAATCATGTGATATAATGATGACAGCAGCCATTTTTGGTGGGAAGCAACCTCATTGGGTGTCTGTCGAGGAATGTAGCTGCTTTTCTTTTGTTGAATCATAGAGATCTGCAGTGAGGGCTGTGAGTCTTTTTCAAATCAGTGGCTTGAACTGGTGAATATCAAAGCGGTTTTTTTGATCCTCATCGCTAGTTTTTTTTCTTTACCATGCAGGGCCAGGGGGCTGAAATGTTAAACAGCAGGAGTTTTATTATGTAGTTTACTGTCGAGGCAGCAGGGTAAGCCGAAGCTATTCCTTGCCGGAAATGATCGCTGACATCATTGTGACGTGATCAGACTGTTAAAAGTGAGAGCCCACCGTGCTTGCATAAACATGCAACAGTTTCCCACTCGATGGTTTCTGAGCATTCCATTCTATTCCAACCTGTCACAGCCAACTCTGGCTTTGAAAGTGACGAGACTGACAAATTTCTCCATTCTGAATGAGTTTACGGGGATCTGAAGGAACTATTTGCCAGCTGTGTTAACTTTCACTGTTGGGGCATAATTGTTGATGGGAGTTGCTCATCTTGAAGAGGGACACAGAAGGACATGATGCAATCTGAATGGCCAGTTGACAAGCTTGGATGTTTGGCAATATTCGTGTTCAGCATGAAACCAACAGTGGGGAAGTGTTGATATTGAGATCTGTTGAACCAACAGAGGGCCGGGCTGCCATTGTGTTCTGTCAACCTGCCTTGGTGCGAGAAGTAGACATGATGCAGGGCTGCTATACTGATGCCCAGCCTGTCTAGCCTGTGGGCCACCAGGGCTGAGCATCTGTAGCAGTGACTATTGCCAGCAGAGCCATGCATGATGGTGTGCGTGGAGCCAACAGTCGGAGTTGGGTGGAGATAACCAGTGATTTTAAATCTAACCTACAAATAGGAAGCAGATGACTGAAAATTCGAGGGTTTTGATCTGTCTGAATAGCCAATGTGCCCTTGTGCATCAATGTGAGTATTATGTAGCCAGTCGTCGACAATATAGCACGCAGTTTTAATGTACAATTGCAAACTAGCAGGACGAATGTACCCATGGACGGACAAATCTTGTTTGTCGTTCATTGCTAAAAACATGGCACGACTGACACCTTTACCCTTTGTTTCCTTTTTATTTTTGATCATGATCTTTTTCGGAAACTTGTGCCCAGCCAATGTTTAGGGTCCATCTGGTCTCAACGAGGGAAGGAAGCAAAACAGCATCTGGTATCAACCGTCCAGGCCACCATTACACAGTTCAATAATGTTGCAAAATGTGTCACCAGCACCATATTAAGACCTCAACAGCTGAAACCACGGCAGAGGGCTAAAATCATTGAGAAATGGATTGATGTTGCCCAGGTACACTATTCTTTATTGGTTTTTAGCCTTTGTGACATGTTAAAGTCCACAGTGCATGAAACAACCATGGTGGAAGAGAGCAAGCCATTAACACTATGTGTTGATATGTCCAAGGTTTGAAAGCCTCTTGAACTGGCAAGCAGAATGCTTTTCTGAATAAGAATTGAATGCTTCATGGAAAATCCTAGCATTCATAATTTCTGTAGTGCTGGCTGCTAATAGTTCTTGCCTCAGTTTACAGTTGCATTGAAATATTAATGTATTTTTTTCTCATCAAAAATATTTATGTGGATAAAAAAGGCAAACTGATTTCAGATTTTTACTGGCCCTTCAAAAATGAAGTTAGTTATTGGGCATTACATAGTTTTATTTGCCTCCCTTCCAAGCTGTAATCAGTCTGTGAAACAGTGTACATTTTATTCCCAATGTTCTGCATTCTGTGTGCCTACATGACGGCCCTTCAGTAACTTGCCTGGTTGTCTGTTTCTTATGTGTTTGCCAAAGGAATTTGTCTCAGCATGTTAGTCAGCAATCGGGAAAAGAGTGAGGAAGGGCTGTCAGATCTGATACCAGGTTTGTACTTGTCGCCAACATGTGGCATTCCCACTCGTACATTTGGAAAGGATCAGGATAGGAACCGAGTAATTAACTAATTAAGTAAAGGAAGTAATTGATTCTTACTGATTTTGTAATCCTAAATTGCACTGGATTTTGCAACAAAACTGTACTTTCAATGTATTTTCCCGTATACAAACAAAATATTCATTCATTCGTAAGGTTTGGAATGAAAGTTCACAATAATTCTGTTGCCAGCTAATTTAGAGAAGTCTGGTTTGGGTCTTGGCAACACTGCCTGCATCAGTTTTGACTCGTTAAGAGTCTTGAGGCATTAATGGGACCTTGATGGGGATTTGAAAGTCTGTCTCCAGTTTTACAATATGGAGCAGTTCAACCAAATGTAGGCTGACACCCAGTCGTAGACATGGATGAAAGAGTTCCTGACATATCCACTGGCACTATCAAAGGCTATTTTGAAGAGGAATCACTTGATCACTTGGCTGACTTTTCTAGTTCTGATTTTGAGTTTTTACAATAGTTGACAAGGAGTGGCTTCCATGTTGAAGTGCCCTCCATTATTTCCATTTTACTGCAGCAGCTTTATTTCCCTGAAGCCGGAAGACTCTGGGCTTGAGAACCTACCTGCTGGCCTTAATCAGATAAGGCACTTATGATTATGCCAATTGACGCACCTCCAAAGAAATCCCAAATGGTGTGATCACCCTGCCCCTCCCTGGCCTTCCTCCCCAAGCAGAAGTGGCTTTGAGACCTGATAACAAACACTCGCAGGCTTCCTCCTCATCTCCACCACACCCCAAAGTACACATTTGGGAGGTTTGATTTGATCCAGTTTTCTCCCTACCTCCAACAGGTTGGGGGGGTGGTGGAAACAGATGAAGGACATTCAGCTGCTAATCTACGTAAGATTAGTTAACTCAGTATCAATAACGTAGTGATTCATAAAAGTAGACCCAATTTCCTGATTTGTCTGTTTTCCCTCGAATGAGTATCTCACGTGACTGGTCCTGCCCTCCTATTCTGTCAGATAATACAACCTATCATTCATTTATGAGCAAAATGTGATGGATATAACAAAGATGATTACCCCGCCTCCACCCCCCTACCTTCGCCACTTCTACCACTCAGATGTCCATGTGTCAATCCTACTCATTTTAAGCTCTCCTTTGGTGTCAGTAATCATATCGAACCAGTCACAGGATGGCAGCAAGTGAACTGAAGAGGTTGTCTCAGAGGGATACAAAATGAATATCAAGGTTTGAGTTGCCAAGAATCATGGAATTCTTTCCCTCAGAAAGTTTGTTTGTTAATGCTGTTATTTTCTCAGCTAACATTTTACTGATAGAACCTTTTGAAAAAGTCTGAGGTGTTGGGTAATGGAGAGTCACTTCTTTTTCCACAGAACTCACGGCTTTTTTTCTCTGACAGGAATGTCGGATCTTGCAGAATTTCTCGTCAGTGCATGCTATTACCACTGCATTGCAATCAAATAGTGTGTTCAATTTGAAGAAGACTTGGGCAGCCGTGTCAAAGTAAGTCATTGTTCAGAAAGAGCCATGTAATTTTTATTTAATAAGTATGAGGTAGGAAATTGCAGGTTTGACCTCCAGGTTTACTTGCACAAGTGATCTTCACACACTCGGTGCATTAACAGGATTACCAGAGGCACTACAGTGCAATCCTAACAATTGGTTAATTGGCAGAATCTTTCATTCTTTCACGAAGGAGCGAAGAGTTAATTTGTTTAAGTGGAAAAAGAAAACTGTTTGGCAACTTGAAATATTTAACTATCGTGTTCCAAAACTGATCTGCTGTCGGATGGAACGTAACACAGTTTCCTGTGGATATGCTGTGATGGGGTGATATAAGCCAGAGGTTTATGTGGGATACTAAAATACAAAGACAACAATTATTTTAATCTCCCAAGAAAGCACTCTATAACACTTTGAAGTGCACACCTGTAGTTTATGTTCGTGTGCCTCAGACCATTTGATCATGGTTGTTTTTTGTCGGCAGCTTGGGAATGAAGTCTCTCTTGCTGCAATGAGATTCACCAAAACCACTGCACTCAAGAGCTTTTTCGGCACAATGGCAGTATCCCCATCCCTGGGTTTCAACAATCAGGGTTCAAGTTCTACCTGCCCCAGAGATTGCCAAAACATTTCTGAACAATTTGGTTAAAATAACTATACTTATTGTAAAAATGCTTCACTGCTGTTCACTGTCTGTATTACTTGCTTATTTGTCAGATTCTATGTCGGCTGTTTGTTATCTTGACTCTATTCTGCCAAGAGTAATTTGTCTCATTCTCTTGACTCAGAGCAGTAAGACAACATTTGAAGACCTTTCAAACAATGAAGAAGATAACTTTATAGCAAGTAGAGAGCTGCTAATGGAGGTAAGGTGTTGCACTTGGCCCAGTGTGACTATATTCAGGGCATGATCAATAGTTTATCGTAAAATATCTGCAATGAACTCAGTTGGTGACTGAATGCGCACAGATTCTGTCAATCAATAATGCAACAGGAATATATGTATTGCAGTCCAGGTGGTCTGGCTTGGCTCAAGTCTTCCAAGATTGTTTTGCCATGATTCTTATAATTGCTGATGATATTGCAGTTAACATTTTAATCAACATCAAATGTGGTTATACTGCAGTGATGCAGCCTTCATAGATTATCTTTCTCAGTGTTCATTATCTTCGGAAATTTGAACTGAAGCAATGTCTAAAGTGCGATATGTGCCAATTTCTTTTTCTTTTGCTTTGTACACTTCAAGGGCCTTGTAATTAATAAAAGCCAAGGCAAAACATTAAGAGATTTAACTGGTTCTCCTAAGTGTTTTTACTCAATTACCATGTCTTCCTTTTATTGTTCTCCGCAGTAAGGACTATTTGCTGCGTAGGAATGGAGAGATATTCATATCTCTTTGTTTGTTCAGTATTTCAGACATCAACTATCTAGTTTCAACTAGCTTGGACGAAAACTGACAAGTTTCTAGCCATTCCTCCTCACTCCTTTTATCATGCTCTTTGTCCACTCATTTTGCTCCTGAATTTGATAAAAGAACAAAATAATTGGTCAGATATAAATATTTTGGTGCCACTTTACCAAACTAGTTGTCCAGCTCAGAAAATAGTCAAAGTTTTCTTATTCTCTAAATCATTCTTAGATGGAATTGAAGCATTTTAAAGCTGGTATTTGAAGAGGGAGAAATGCAGTAATCATGCTAGCATGTTGTCAGTTTGACAGACACTCCATGTTTCAAACTGCTCAATGTTCCAGTTGCAGTGAACTATCTTTTTACATTGCTTTCCAGATGTTTGCCCCAGAATTTCTACTGCCCTGCTGTCACACTTTGTTTATTGTGTGTTGTGATTGGTGCACTGTGCAGAATTTCAACATATTTTTATGATCTAGATTGAATCTAAAAGTAGGTTTGCTTTTATAATCAAAAATGTGTGCTCTGCGTGATGATTGTTTTTGTGGTGCAAAATTCTGTAAGTATATAGGGGAAAATGTGAGTTCATGATTGGACAGTTGTATAACTTCCATAAAGCTTTCTCCCAGATTATGCAGTGAATGACAGTGCATGGTTTGCTAATCTTGCAGCATCTTACACAAATGTGCTTTGGCAATGGTGCAGGGCACCGCAATAGTTCTTGCTTTGAGTACATTAATGTTCAAGACACAAAAGCTCCAAGTATGAACAGCAGGTTCACAGATGACACAAGATTTGGAGCGGTAGTAAGTAGCAAAATGCCTTCGTTTTGAGGCACACATTGTTCCAGCTGTGGCTCAACTAATGTTATTTACAGCTCCATCATTACTTCTTTGCTCTTATATTTAGGCAAGTATCCAATATTTTATCAACTTATCCACAGGTCCTCCTGCCTTCAAGAATATGTTTATGCACACACCAAGGTCCTTCTGATCCTCTGTCATCCAGACCCAAAACATCAACTTTCCTGCTCCTCTGATGCTGCCTGGCCTGCTGTGTTCATCCAGCTCCACACCTTATTATCTCATTGAACATATATTGTCCTGACTTATTAGACTCCCAAAATGCTTCACCTCACACTTTTCTGGATTGAATTCTATTTGCCTCTGTTCAAGCCTTCTAACCAGCCCATATGTGTAACCCGAGAGACTAAGGCTTTTTGCTGTTTACAACCGTCCAATTCTTGTGTCATCTGTGAACTGGCTGTTCATACTTGGAACTTTCGTGTCTTCAACATTAATGTACGCACAGTAAGAACTATTACTGTACCCTCAGGTATGCTGCTGGATGAAAGCATCAAGTTGCCGAAAAGCCCCTCAAAAATCGCATTTACTTCCTGCCACAAACCCAATATTGGTTCCAATTTGCCAATTCCGATAGATCTCCTAGGCTGTTAGGTTCTTAACCAACCCACCGTCTGAGACCATTAAATTATTTCTTTGGGTAAGAGAGGTGTCCTATGAAAAGACATTGAGAAGAATTATATTCTTGAGTTTAGAAAAAAAATGACGTTTAAACTTGTTGAGACAAAGTTTTGGAGATCTGGTGAGGTAAATTGTTTTTATCTTCAAGCGAAATTGCACACTACGTAGAACATTTCCAATCTCCAAATGATGAGGTTACACAAATATTGAGTTTGGTTTCCCGTTCACAGATCAGGGATCAAACGTTGAACTTGCCTGGCCTTTATAGATCTAACTTTGCATTCCACTGTATAACGGTTTAAAATTTTGAGTCCTAAATTTTGATTCTAAATAGATTTAGTTGTATGATCAAGGGAATAAATAAGACATGGAGTAGTAATTTTGAGAAATAGGACAATGAGTTCACAATGGATTAAACAAATTCACCTCTCTTTTTCCAGGATATTGTTCAGGGAATTGTGCCGTACCTGGGAACTTTCTTAACAGAATTTTCAGCGCTGGATTCGGCTTTCCCGAATTACCATTCAGTAAGTCTCTCTTACAAGATTTGGATTCCTTATTTGCTGATGAGCGCTATTATTATGGTTTCATTGCAAGCTGCTTGTAGATGAGAATCAAAGCAATAAAAAAATGAATGAGCTTGATTAATAATCCCAATCAGAATAATTTGATGCTTTGTGCTGTGAATCAAACAACTTGTAAACAAAGGAACATGCAAATCACTTTGCAGTTAATTGAATATGGGTTTAGTTTTTCAAAAGGTTGGATAAATTGCACATCATTTTTATTCTGTACAGGTAAATTGGTTACCTGGATGTCACTGCCGATTGAGCAGTTGAACAGCTGAGAATGTCTTCAGCTTGGTACTGATCTACTTGACTGGAGCAAAGGGCTCTATGTAGTGTCCAAGATATGACCTGGTGGTATGATAGATCATTTGTGATTGGCCTTTGACGATATACTAAAATGGAACCAAGTTTACAGAGCTTGTATTTCACTTCTGATCTTTTAAATTTCATAATCTTGTCGTACTGTTTGACCTTTGTACATTTGAATTAATTTTCTTTGTCCTTGTCTATCTCTTACAGAATGGCTTGATCAACTTTGACAAGAGACAAAAAGTTAGTACTGAAAATTGCACTGTACAAAATGTTTGGAATTGCATGAAAGGGGAAAAGCATGCTTTTCAATCTTGTGCTGCTTTATTTGCTTGATGGGGGTGTAGGGTGAGTCCCCAACAGCATCCTAAATGTATATGGTCACTAATAAATCCAATAAAGAATTAAGGAGATGCTTTGTTGCTCAGAGCAGCCAGAATGCAGAAGCTGCTGCTACTAGGACTCGTTGAGAGGATGAGCACAGATGTATTTGAGAGAAAGTTATATGTCAGAAAGGACACAACGGCATATTTAGAGTTTGAAGCAAGGTGGGAGAGGTGTATATATCAGCATGGAGCAGTTCAGTCAAATAGACTGCTTTTGCGCTGCTAATGTGCTGCAATTTACCTTTGAACAGTCACAGCCATGTACAGGATATGCTAGGCGTTATGTGAATGAAGATGTTGTTCAAATAATCTCAGTGTCATGGAAGCTATTTCATTATTGAAGACACTGGGTAAACAATCTCTCCATATTAGTATTTTCCTTTATATGAGAGGCATCATTTCATCATGGGATGTCAGAAATTGAGGGAGTGCACCTGTTTGGATTCTCACTGACTGGGCAGTATGTTTTACTCCATATTTCTGAATTTGGTAATACCAAATTCTCAAACATCCCTGTTGTCATGGCTACTGTTGAGGGTATCATCAAATCCCTATAGTGTGGAAACAGGCCATGCGGCCCAACAAGTTCATAGGGCCACTCTGAAGAGGGTCCCACCCAGACCCATTCCCCATGTCTAACTCACTGAAGCTAAATATCCCTGGGCACTACGGGCAATTTAGCATGGGCAATCCACCTAACATGCACATCTTTGGACCTTGGGAGGAAACCAGAGCACCCAGAGATAACCCACTCAGATTGTATTTTCATCTTGTACTGCAACATTCAGCAGGCAACCTGACAATATGAATTTGAGAGGAATTTGACCTTATGGCAAACAATGAATTCTTGCTTACAGAGCTGTAACTTGAGGTCCCTATGAATAGAATAGGTTCCGATCAGAAGCAGCTGATGCTGAATTTGCCAAACTGGGCCATGTGATGTAAAATCAGCTGGTTGGTAAAATAGGCATCCAACGCTGTGTGACTCCAATTCACCAGCTCAGAATGTAATCTGTCAAATGGCCCGCCATTTGTCGTGGCTGATGTGGATGTAGTGAAGTGTTTCTTTTCACTGACCTGTTGAAAACTGGCTGGCACTTTACAACTTGGCAGTAACATGTTGTCAGAGTTTGACTTGGAAAGGTCTGCCCCTTTTTACATGTCAAATTGTGACAAGATTCAACCAAGAACCCACTGTGGTTGAAAGAAAATAGTCCAGTAACTTCGAGCTGCTCATGGTCCATTCAATTTCATGGTGTTGCAACCTTGAAAAATTAACTCAACATTTTCACCGTCTGTCTTGGTATCAGTTACTATAGATCAGCCACTTATTTTGTACTTGGCAGACTTCCTTTTGCATGGATGAATGATCTTTCATAACATTTCTTGTCTTCACCCTAAATCAGCTTATGGTTCTTAAGTGAATCATTTTTAAAAAATAATCCATCTTTGAAGCACTGTCTTGGGAGTTAGTGTCCTGAAACCATCCTGGATAATTTGTACAGAAATATCTCCTTCAAAAAATCACGTTCGTGTCATTTATTTCCAAAGCAGAAATATTTTTGTGACATGATTGACTGTGCACTTTGAATAAAGTTATCGATGCTGTTCAAAATACCATGGACTCGGATTTAGCAGGAGCAATTATAGCAGTTTAAACTTGCTTTAACAGCTCATTATTTATTTGTGTTCTTTCAGGAATATGAAATAATTTTGGGTATCAAATCCCTGCAGTTTGCTTGCTCATCTTACACCCTTCGTCCAAACGAGAATTTCCTAGACTTGTTCTTTCTGCAACAATACTTAAGTGAGGATAGCGAGTACGTAACTGGTATTGTAGGAGTGTGCAGGTAAAACAGTTAAGTGTTGTGTGTGAAATCTTCTCTAGTTATAATTGCTGTTTAATGCTAGTGAGCTGCCAGTTTACTTACTGTCTTCCTTTTCCTTGGTTTCAAAGTTTTGACAATGAATTCTGACCTATGAGGATAAAGCCAGTTGCTCAATGAATCAATTCTGTTGTAGTGCATCAGAATGCATTTCAAAGGTATATAATAATGCAGAGTATACTACCACTAAGCCAATGATTGCAGGAAAATGCAAAAAACTTGATGAGTGACCAATTTTAGCAACATGTCCAAGAGCTCCTATTGTGGGTGCACCTACAAATCCAGATGTAAATTGTACCAGTTTTGAGAAATGTTTCTTTACCTTCCAATTTCTTTTCAAATACATAATCCTATTACTAACATAAAATTAACAATAACCCTACACAATTGGCCAGCATTTTAAAGTATCTTTCAATGGCTGCCTAAAAACATCATTCCCTCATCTCGAAATAGCCACAGTATATTTTTAATAATGCAACCAAAAATAATCTCCAACTGAAAAACAAAACACTTTGCCATTCCTGGACCAGAGTTGATTAAGGAACCAGATTATAGATCACTGAAACTATTTTTTAGTTTTGACAGAGCAGGCTTTGTAATAATTACATTGTTTGAAAACAGTTTGCTTCTTCATAAATTGGTGGACCAAAGTTCTTGTATAAAATGTACGTGATGTAGCAATTTACATTCCTGCTTTGAAAATCAAAGCTCACTATTAAGCCCATCCTCAGGCTATGGATGACCATGTGCAGCAAGCACCTGGCATTATCGTCAATTCCATCAGTGGCACAGTCAGTATTGGGCCAACTTCAAACATGGTATTTATTTATAACAGTAATTACAAAATGTTACCGAAATTCACTTTGCATGGATCATAAGTTATATTTAAAGTTCTTTTGGACTTCTCGGATAGTTTGGTTGATTTTCGGACAGTTTGTCTGAAAATATCAGCAACAGAAAGTCTGGTCAAGAGATATACTCCTCATTTTACTACCTCCGAGATATGGCATGTGGTGTTTTAGTCACCTGAAGTGACTGATTCATGACTACCTTTCATTGTTTGACATTGTCTGTACATTCACATGACAGTGTGGATGAGGCCCAGAGAAACTCCTGTCTAAGTTTACAACCTAATGTATCACCTTCGGCACTGGAAGTTTGATTCTCATGTTTTCCAGTTAACTTTTTTCAAGCCCAGTCCTTGTTAATTTTTTCTGTACCTGCTGTAGAAGTTCGACCATTTTGTTCAATTCCACGTGTTCTACAAAAAGACTGAGGGGGTTATCATCTTGGTAAAAAATTACGCAAAGGAACCGCAGATGCTGGGAATCAAAAACACAAAAGAGAAATTGCTGAAAACATTCAGCAGGTCTGGCAGCATCTGTGGAAAGAAAGCAGAGTTATCCTTCGGGTCTGGTGACATTTCTTCAGAACTCTTATTGTCTTGATCTGCTGTTCATAAAGCAGAAAAGATCGATGTGCCTACAGTGAGAACTTTTGTCGCTCATTAGTCAAAGTAATGTTCAGTGTTCTCCTGCCTGAAAACACGTGCCTTTTGCAAACAAAATTATCATTCTGCAATTTCAAATCTATGTAAATGATTGATTTTGCCATAAATAATAAGAATATTGAACAAAAGCATCTGATACTTTTTAAATGAATCTTGTCTGAAAATGTTTATTTGCCACCCTGCAGCTCCTCTGAACTCGAGAAACCGCCAAAGCCCAAAAAGAGTGTGTTTAAACGCCTCAGCTGGTAAGTATCCCATGTTAAGCAACGCAAATATCTCATTATTTCCTTTATTATTGGGATGAATGGACAGAAGGGTAATTACATCTGTTCCTTGACAAATGGAGACATTTGATGTGTGGTCATTATTGCTTCATTGGAGTGAGATTTTTTAGTAACTGTTCGAGTAATTTGAGATGATGCAAGGAGTGATGCTGTTATTCTCACCTCGTGCATGTGTCTAGTGTAGACTGATTGATAGAGATTCTTTGCTATGACCATGATTGTAGAATGTGGACCTGTGATGAGCTTGGTATTGCCTAGTGATTCTCATTTATCCAGAGAAGTTTCTGCACCATGGCTAAATTTCACCGGAATAAATTTGTTTATGAGAGACAAGTAAGCAAAAAAGGTGTTACAGTGAATTAAATTTGCATATTTGTGGGCCTGTAGAATGAAAACTAGCAATGTTTAACGATTTTGAGTGAAAAATCAGATTTGTGTTCTACTTTGTGGGCCAGCAGGCAGCAGAAATATCTTCTGTTGAAAAATTATCAGCCATGCTTCTCACATCTGAAGCTCCACCTCAAAATTACTATCTCAATGGAGTCAAGTTAGGTAAAGGAGAAGCACACGAGATCTAGGCGTTCTTGTACATCAGTCAATGAAAGCAAGCATGCAGGTACGGCAGGTAGTGAAGAAAGCTAATAGCATGCCGGCCTTCATAACAAGAGGAATTGAGTACAGGAGCAAAGAGATCCTTCTGCAGCTGTACAGGGCCCTGGTGAGACCGCACCTGGAGTATTGTGTGCAGTTTTGGTCTCCCAATTTGAGGAAGGACATTCTTGCTATTGAGGGAGTGCAGCGTAGGTCACAAGGTCAATTCCCAGAATGGCGGGACTATTATATGTTGAAAGATTGGAGCGACTGGTCTTGGAGACTTGAGTTTAGAAGGATGAGAGGGGATCTGATTGAGACGTATAAGATTATTAAGGGATTGGACACTGTGGAGGCAGGAAGCATGTTTTCGCTGATGGGTGAGTCCAGGACCAGAGGACACAGTTTAAAAATGAGGGGAAGGCCATTTAGAACAGAGTTGAGGAAAAACTTCTTCACCCAGAGAGTGGTGGATATATGGAATGCTCTGCCCCAGAAGGCAGTGGAGGCCAACTCTCTGGATGCTTTCAAGAAAGAGATAAACAGAGCTGTTAAAGATAGTGGAATCAAGGGTTATGGGGATAAGGCAGGAACAGGATACTGATTGTGGATGATCAGCCATGATCATAATGAATGGTGGTGCTGGCTCGAAGGGCCGAATGGCCTACTCCAGCACCTATTGTCTATTGTCTATAAAACTCAAATCTCTTTCCATGCAGGTGACGTGAAAGTATGTGTTTGTGTTGTTGTGCATACATGTGTAAAGACTTCAAAGTTATTGTTTTTGATAATTTTCCTGAGTTGGGGATATTATCTTATATTTCTGTTCAATAGGTAAGGACAGACCAGAACTCAGCAAAGTCAGATTTTCCACCACCTACCCGTGTGGAGTTTCAGAGAAGCAAAACCATGCCTTGTTGCTGTGTTGTGCCTTGCAGTGATCTGGACTGTGACATGTGACTATTGTTATATAGAAACCAAGAAAGAGAAGGGAAACACTTATTCACTTCCTAGGATATCTTCTCTTTACATGAGTGTGGATGTTACATGGATGTGATTTAGGCTTCCGTGGCTTAATTGTGATTCTCGAAGTGCAGGCAATCAACATTGCAGCATTATTGTGCAATCTCACATTTCAGCAGCCATCTGCTCTTGCTCCCTGTACTATTTCATGCCTAATATACCAACAATCGGGATTTTCAGTGTGGGAATTTTTTTATCATGCCATCTGCTGTACTTCTTTTGGGAGTTTTGGAAAATTTTCGATGTTAATCATGCAATATAAATGCAAATTCCTGAATAGAAATCCTTACGTTTGCAGTACCAATATACTGAAGGCCAAATTCAGAGTACACTGTCCTACCTTACAAAGTGTTGTATACAGTTTTCTATCAATTATCAATGGTGTTACTTTGTTTTACGTTTTATTTTTAATAAACTGCAGCTTTTGGGATGAAATTACATACACATTAGCATGTGGCCAGGTTGGGGGAAATTTTCCACCCTGTGGGTATTCAAATCCACATTTTGCCTTTCATGAGATTGAGGTTGATAGCAAGTTGAACAAACACTGCAAAAAGTCCAGATTCTTGTGCCATTGGAATATGCAAACATTGTAACCTATTCATATACTCCCTAACTATTAGACAATGTAACGGTGTTCAATACTAGTAATGCTAGCTCTTGGTATGAGTGTGCCACTATTAATTTCTCACAGGTCAAATGTGGCGAACATCAAACTCCTGGTACTCTCATCATCAATATACCTTCATTCTAGTTTATTTTTAACAGTTTGTCTCGAATGCAATGACATTTTCATGTTTGTTGTGTCCCCTTTCCCTTGTGCAGCCTGTTTTCAAAGAGAGGTGTTAAAATACACAACACTCAAACTAAAAGCTCTGAGCAGCGAGCATCCCTTCAGAATGAGGATTCAGACGACAGCATTACCGCAGCCAACATTTTATCCGATTCCAGCCACTTGGAAATGGAAGAGCCGAGCACTTTGCAAAAAGCGCCGGAAAAGGTGAGACAGTGAGGCACTCATCACGTAAAATATGTTGTTCTTGGAGACTCTGGTTTGTCTCATAATGTCCAGACACTTTTTTTCTTCTTTCTTTCCTTCCTTTCTTCTGCCTTCCTGCCGTCTATTATCCTGACTACACTTTGGCAGTCAAGAGGATACAAGGGTACTCAGTGATACCGTCCCAGCCACTGGAGCTGGATGGCTGCCTAGCCAATCTCCTTCGCCTTTCTTTGAAGAGCTATTAGCCGAATAGCCATTTTGATGTTTCAGCCAGACTGAAATCCTTAATGTGAATGCCGTTCCACCAAGCATCTTCATAACTGGCTGCTGCCAGCAATTTTCCATCCCAGGTCCCACTTGCCAAAGTTGGGTTACTTGCTTTCAGAACGAAGGCAAGACAGCTGTGCAATTGCCAGCAAAATTCAACCTTTGTGCTGGTTACTGAAGCATTTGATTCCAGAAAAGGTATTATTCGCTCACGAAGTGAGAGCTGATTTTATTTGTTTTTTTTTTGAGTTGTGCTGTTGGCTTTGTTTTGCTTAGATATTTTATATGATTTTATACTAATAGCCAAAATATTTCATCTTTAATTATTCACAGCATGTTTAATTTCTACACAGTAAATTTTAGTGCATGGGGTACATCTGTCGCAGCTTGAAGCGCACTGCCCACAAAAATAGTATTTAGAGTATGTTGGATAAGTCTTGATCCAGCAATTGCAACAAAGTAATGCAGCTCTCTGCATGGAGTCCTCGTGACTGCACGTTTTGTTTTTCTTCAATATTTGGGCTTTGAGCTGTTGATTAGTGCGTTCTCTGCTGAAGACCATTGTATCTTGGGAGATTATCAAAGTTGTGTTGTGGTTATTGTTTACAGAATATGTCTAGGACTTGTCCCGGGGATATTTTCATAATGTATTCCCCTAAGAATTGGGCTAAGTATTATTAGGTCACATTTGGGTGTTTTGGAGTGGAATTTTTTTGTTTCAAAATACCCTCTTCCTTTTTATGGATTCTCCTGTTTAGTGTTGTGACTCCATGTATGTTAATCATAAACTGAGAGCTGTAGTGACTTGGATGATTTCACTTCTGGTTTCTTTAGTTATCTGCTGTATGTGGTTTGCTGATGCTGTCTGTCTTTCTTTCTGCCAGTGGTGCTGTGCCGCACACATTCTGACCTGCACAATGCACTGGTTGGCCCATTCGCAGTCACCTGCAATTCATAAATGTGTTTTAACTTCAAACAGTATAGTTGTATTCAAGATTTCTGTGCGTAGCAGGGTGAAGTGGGCAAATAAATATTTATGTAAGCATGTTCACATACTGAGTGCAAACTGAAACCCCGAAGGGTTTATCTGACAAACTTAGAATTGAAGCACCAGTTTACATGGTCAAGTGAAATGACCACAATGTTATTGTGCCGAAGGAAACTAATTAGTAATTTATGGGCATGCTAAGTACTGAATTGTTGATGTTGACTGAACAGCTAGTAAACACAAGCGGGAGCATAATTCCTCAGAAGTGATCTTTACGGGTAGAGGAAAGAACTGCAAGTAAAAAATTTCACAAGACAGCAACGACCCAGAATTCATGTACAACATCATGTTCTTGCAATTAAGCTGTCCTGCGCAGAATGCCTTCACCTTTGTGGGCAGCAGGAGAGCATATTTTGTGTAATAATAAATATAACTGGAAAGGGGGAGGTATCTAATATGCAACAATTGACAAATGTTTTCTTAAACAAAATAATTATTCCACAGTCATTAAGATCCGTGGATACTGCCTCCTCTGGAGGTTTATCCAACAGTGGTGCATCAGCAAAATCAAATTATGACAAAGCCAAGTCTGGTAGGCGTGCGGGTTTGGGCAGCTGCTGGTGTGCAACACGTCGGAGGGACAACCGCCAGAATGAGAAAAGCTGCCTCATCCGAATCAGATTAGAGGAGGACAGAGCACAAGAATTCAAAACTATTTTGGTAAGTCCCTGGACTGTTTGCTGTCGTCATGCTCGGTCCAAATAATTGCCATTGCTCTCTGCCAGTATCGCAAGAAGAATTTTTATCCCAATTATTTGTTGCCATGCAGTCATATTCAGCGTGTATTTTCCACATTGCTGAAGCCTTTTTTGCTCTATGAGAGTGCTTTGACCATCATTTTGATCCTGTTTTGTAATGCAGTAGCAATGTTTAGGTTTTAGGCCTGAACACATTTTCCTTGCATTTCTCCTTTAAGTGTACATGGCAAGGTGCAGCACTCTGTTGCCCCATTTTGGGGACTGGCTGATAACTATTGAAGAGGAAATATCACAAATTAATGTGCACCATTAACTGTACAATAAATCAGCAAGGAGTTACCAGATCTTCAGTTAGCTGACCACAGGCACTTTGGTCCATCTGTAAGCCAATCGAGTAATACTAACAGAGATATTGAATATTTCTTTCCTGGCTTTGGCTCATGTGAAATTTAAAAGGCTGGTGCATGGAAGAAAGCACATCAAAAATGGGTTGGAGAAGAACATAGAACATTACAGCACAGTACAGGCCCTTCGGCCTTCGATGTTGTGCCGACCTGTCATACCAATCTGAAGCCAATCTAACCTACACTATTCCATGTACATCCATATGCTTGTCCAATGACGACTTAAATGTACCTAAAGTTGGTGAATCTACTACCGTTGCAGGCAAAGCGTTCCAATAGCAAGAGTGCAATCCAAAACAGAATAATTGCCTGCTGGCTAGTTCAGGGAAGCCGAAGGAATATTGGCCAAATTAGAAGGCACATAGATTGTTATGTTTGGTCATGCATTTTCCTTGACAGGATCAGTCGTACTCTGATTGTGCCTCCACAGAGGTCAGTGTGATGTGTGGAAATTGCTTCTAGTGTTTAAATATTGTTAACAAACAGCGCCTCTTTACTCTGGTGAAGAGAATATTTGTTAGCTTGTCAGTGAGTTGGAGATGGGGCAGAACCAGCCTAAGATCTGAGGCAGAATTTGGATAAGCAAATGGCAAACATCTTGTTTAAATTGAACATCTATGAAACACAGAAAACAAAATTCTCAACCAAAATGATGAAAATGTCTCCTGATGAATGTGCAACAAATTGTTGCCAACTAATACAGTCATGAGAGGCCAACTAGAGAATCGTGGAATGTTATCACAAAGCAAAAAAAAAGCTTGACTTATTGTGTCTGTGTTAAATCTCAGTAAGAAGTAGCTAAATTCGCCACCCACCTCCACCACCATTGCCCTTTTTAGCCCTGCCCTGCAAATTTTGCTCCATGTAATTATTCAGTCGTCTTATGAAAGTAATTTAATCTGCTTTAACCACCTATTCAGATATTGCGGTTTGGAAAAAGCAGGATTCTTTTTTGTTTTTGCTTTTTCTCCCCACCAATTACCTTAGATTTTGACCTTGGTACATAGTGTCAGAAGGACCAGTGAACAGTTTCCCTCATTTACTTTAGTTAGCCTGAGCAAATGACTGTTCTTCATGATTCTATGTTCTAATCCTCACCCAATTTTGAGTCTATACTGCCACTGCCCATTTCATTCCACAGGCTTCAATTTTGCTTGCACACTTGTGTGGCACTTCTTCGAACATAATTTAGAAAATCCAATTTATCACCAATGAATCACTAAAATTAGTGATTAATCATTTAAAGTCTGAGCATACAGAGTGGAAAAGGTATTGGTTATTCAAAAAAGATCACTTTTGGGGATGTTAGTTAATGTAAAATAACAAGGTGTCGAGCTGGATGAACAGTGCAGGCCAAGCAGCATCAGAGGAGCAGGAAGGCTGACGTTTCAGGCCTAGACCCTTCTTTAGAAAGATAATGTAGTTCATCTAATCTCTAGTTGTGTAATATTTGACTCTACCACTTATAGAATTGTCGAGACGTACCGAACAAAATATCCCCCCAAACCTTTCCTATTTATGTACTTATTCAAATGTCTTTTAAACATTGTAATTGTGTCTGCATCTGCCACTTCCTCAGGAATTTAATTCCACTACATTTTTTGGATTTTTCAGATTTGCTATCCATTAATATATTTAATATGATCTTTGCTTTAGACTGGGTGGCAAAAGTAATTTTTTTAGCCATGAACTATAGCAAAATTAAAGTAGAATTAAGTGTGAGTTTACTCAACCAGAAAACATTGCAGTTCTCCAGAAGAAACAGAAAATTTGCTGGTGCATTTCATCTTCCAGGTCATTGCTCAAATTTGAGCTGAGAAAAGCAATCTCCAAATATAACACAGAATTAAACAAAAGCAGACAATTGCCCAAAAAACTGGTCTTCTCAATATCCTGCCTATCAAATATTATTCCTGTACAGTCACATTATGATTGAATATTAAATATTTGCACTGTCTTCAAATCACAAATTGCTAAATGTTTCAAACTGTTGAAGCAATTTTATGAATAATTTATATGAATAAGCATAACATTAGGAAATGTCAGACTTCACAAACAACATTGAGCCATTTGCTGTCATGACAATAAATGTTAAAAGCAGGCAAATTGTATGGGGGTAACAAAGTGGGAAGCTGGATGAACACAGCAGGCCAAGCAGCAGAGCATCTCAGGAGCACACAGTCTGGCCTTTTAGGCCTAGATCCTTTTCTGATGAAGGGTCTAGGCCTGAAACATCAGCTTTTGTGCTCCAAAGATGCTTCTTGACCTGCTGTGTTCATCCAGCTCCACACTTTGTTATCTTGGATTCTCCAGCATCTGCAGTTCCCATTATCTCTGATACAATTTTAACCTCATTGTGAAGCCGCTTCCAGGGATGCCTAACCTGAAGAAGTTACCCTCCTCTCTCCGGAAAAACCTCAGTGGATCTCTCTCCCACTGCAACTCTCTTGTAATCTCTTCAGCCTTGAAACAAAGCTTTTCTGTTGAAGGGTCTGTGTCCGAAACATCAGCTTTTGTGCTCCTGAGATGCTGCTTGGCCTGCTGTGTTCATCCAGCTCCACATTTTGTTATCTCGGACTCTCCAGCATCTGCAGTTCCCATTATGTCAAATGGTATGGGGGTTTTGGGTGGGAGGGGATGGAAGTGGATTATTTAAATTATGAATTTCGTCATTAGTTACTTGTTTCAAACTGTGTGTATAAGTAAACTTGATCACTGGGCTCTGTTTCCATTCAAATTCCAACATTTACTGTTCACAATAACTGTGTTATGGAGCATCGAATGCAGATTTTACAATAACTGTCCTACCAGATATTATTTCATTAATGTAACTTTTACAGCTTTCAGTGTAATGTCCCAATTAGTTTTCTGGGTGAAAGCAGCTATATTTATAAACCCTTTGGAAATTGAGGCATTATATATTTCATTTGGTGTGTGTGTCTAATGCATTAATGAAAAGTGAATGTTGTTTTAATTAGGTGACAAATCAAGATCGTGTATCTGAAGTTCTCAACAAAGCCATCACCGCGCTCAAATTTGAACCCGAGGGTCCTCAGCAATTTGCTCTCGCACAGATCATTGAATCAAATAAAGGTGAGCAGTGGAAATTGCTTCAATTTAAGTTAAATCTATTTCTGAACAGCATAACCACTGCAAGGGAATTGATATTTTCTTTTGATTTCACCAAAAAGCTGCAGATATCTAAATTTGTATCATTGAACATATCCAAGCATGTTCAGCAGGATTCAAGTCTGAGGAATGTAAAGCCAATAAACAACTAATATCTGCACCTAATAAAAGCAAATTATTTCATCAGATTGCCCTAAAGCCAAATCAGAACAAAGAACCACAAATGCTGGAAATCAGAAACTGCTGGAAAAGCACAGCAGCAGTAGCAGCACTTGTAGAGAGAAGTCAGGGTTAGTGTTTGGAGTCCAGTAGCCCTTTTGTAAAACTACCTAAAGCCATATTGAGTGAAGGATGTACATCAGGATTTGGGTGTGGCATTAAATCCTGAATTATTCGCATTGTTAGCACATTGTTCTGCTTTGTTCATTCTTATTTTAACTGGTTATTCCAAAATAAATGTTTCCTGTTGCTGAAATTAATCTGTTCTTCCCCTCTTTTTGGCCCGTGGCTGAGAGACCAGAAACATGGATGGGGTCACTGCTGTCAAGTTGCTGATCTGTCGCAACCCTCCCCCAACCATTTCCTGGTGAAAAGTAGAAACGAGGTCTCATGGGTTTAATTCTGCTGTGGTTTAAAACTTGCCATCCAGGCTGTGTTAAGCAGAATGCATTATGAAAATGAAGTGTCCCAATGCCTTTGCAGCATGCTATCCCTGTCAGATTTCACAGAAAAGAAAAATCAGTTCCCTGGATGTAAGTCTCACTGACAAAGCTGGAATTTATTCTGCATCCATCATAGCCCTCAGAAAATGGCCATTCACTGGATCACTAACTCGTGTTTGATTTAGGTGCCCTCAGTGGTGTTAGTTTCAAGATTCCAACACAATGCTGAAGGAGCGGATAGCTTTTCTCAGTGTTTTCACGTTGAACACACTGCACCTTTTTGTGTTTGATGCTGGTATCAGCAGTAGTGACCTTGTAGCTGCTGGGTCATTCGTGAATCAGTTGGGGTTTTGCATTGTTCTGTAGTAAGGAAAATCTGACATCTTTACCTGGGCTACTGTATGCTGACTCTTCACAGCCTCATATCTGGCCCAATAAAGCCACTGAATTGTACAAACTGTCATGAAGAAGGCATGTGCCATCGGACAGTGAGAGGTTTGAAATGGATTTTAGTCTTGACCAACAATGCTCATTCTGAGAATGGGTCTCAGATATAATGGTTTTCAGTTATTGAGTTTACCTAATTTGGTATAACTCCAAGATTTTCTCTTGTGTTTTGTAATACGTTCTGAATCCTTGCAATATATTCGTTCTGTTCCTCCCAGCCATTGATATTTCCATATCCAGGAAGCAGTTGGACCTGTGCACAATTAATATGATGAAAACACGTGTGAATAATAATGTGCTTTCCCTCTGCTTTTTCAGTGCTCATACTTCCGGCCGATGCCATCCTGTATTACGCAATGAACAAGAAAGTGAATCATGACTTCATCCTGAGATTCACCGAAAGAAGATCTTCATGTCTATGCAAGTTTTAGCTGTAAGGAACATAATGTTTCATGGGACTCTATTGGATCTAAAATCTCTGCTCAGTATCAAAAACCCTGCAATATATGAATAAATTACTTTGGCAGTGTTCTACTTTAAATTATTGGACAATTTGGAGAGAGTGACTTGACTTCAGACAATTGCTTAACATTAACTTTTGAGTCCAGTGCTTGTTTGTCCTTTTCAAACATCTTGCACATCGGCTATTTTTTCTGGAATGCTGGAGAATTGAACCCTGCCACCGGTCTTCTATGAACATCACAGTCATGTATCAATTGGTTGGATGAGAAAAAGAATCTTCTACTTATCAATCTTGTTGACCAATTGTGATTGAATTTGCCTGGGTTCCTCAATGGTTGTTTGGTTAAAAAGCAAACCAGCCATTTGTTCAGCCAATGGCAGGATGATGAATACTTCAACTGAAGTGTTTGGTTTGGCCTTTAAACTCTTCAGCACTCCATTCCTGCCTTCAATATTTTTATTTCTCCAGTGGTTTAAACTAATTTGGACAGAATGCCATTGACATGCCTTCAACAAAGGGTAACTACAAGAAATAATAGAGTTGTTTATTACTGCCAGTCATATTGCACTTGTTTGAGACCTTAACTGTTTTTTACTTAATGTTCAATTTTACAACAATTTAACATAAAATTATTGTGCCATAGTGGGACATATGAGTGAGACTGTGTGAGTGAGAGTCAGAGTAAGCCATGTGTGAGTGAGACTGTGAGTGTGTGTAAGAGTGAGACTGTGAAGTTAGAGTAAGACTGTATGTGTGAGTGAGACTGAATGACAGTCAGTGTGAGACTGTGAGTGATGCTGAGAGTTTGTGTGAGTGGATGTGAGAGAGTGGGACTGTACGAAGTCAGAGTGAGACTGTGAGTGAGACCATATGTGTGAGTGAGACTGTGAGAGAGAGAGTCAGAGTTAGATTGAGAGAGAGAGACCAGGGATTTGTATGTGAATGAAACCGTGCATTTGTGAGAGTGAGACCATATGTATGACTAAGAACATGTGTGAGTGAGAGAGTCTGAGTGGGACTGTGTGTGAGTGGGTCTGTGGGTGAGTGAGTGAGTCTGTGTGTCAGTGAGTCAGAGTGAGACTGAGAGAGAGAGAGAGAGTAGGAATTTGTATGTGAATGAGACCATGCATTTGTGAGAGTGAAAACATGTGTGTGACTAAGAACATGTGTGCGAGTGAGAGAGTCTGAGTGGGCCCGTGTGTGAGTGGGCCCGTGTGTGAGTGAGTCAGAGTGAGACTGAGAGAGAAAGAGTAGGAATTTGTATGTGAATGAGACCGTGCATTTGTGAGAGTGAGGCCATGTGTGTGAATAAGAATGTGTGTGTGAGAGAGAGACTGAGAGAGACTGTGTGTGAGTGAGTGTGTGTTAGTGAGACTGCGAGTGATCCGATGTGAGTGTGACTGTGAGTGAGAGTTTGAGTGACACAGTGAGATTAATTGAGAATGTATGATTGAGTGTGAGACTGAATATTAGTCAGACTGAATAAGATTGTGTGAGAATGTATGAGTGAGAGAGCATGTGTAATTGAGTGAGTTTGAACAAGACCATGTGTGATTGAGACTGTGAACTCAGAGTGAGATTGTGTATGAGTGAGGCTATGTGAATGTGAGAGGCAAGGTGTGTGAGAGTGAAATCGTGGGAAGTCAGAGTGATACTGTGTGTTTGAACCTCCAAGTAAGACCGTGTGAGGGTGAGACGATGTACGGGTGAGACTGCATGTGAGTGAGACAGCGTTATGAGTGAGACTGTGTGCGAGTGAGATTATGTACAGGTGAGATTGCGTGCGAGTGAGACTGTGCGCAGGTGAGACTCTGTGTGAGTGAGTCTTTGTGTGGGTGAGACTGTGCACTCAAATGAGACTGGCTAAGAGTGTCAGAGACAGCCTGTGTGAGTGAGACTGAGTTGGTGCTTGAGAGTCAAAATTGGGCATGTGTGTTATTGAGCCTGAGTTTGTGCGTGTGACACAATGTGAGTGTCTGTGTGGGAGGGAGTCAAACTACGTGTATGAGACTGTGTGAAGTGAGAATGAGACTGTATGTGTGAGACTGAGACCATTTGTGTGAGTGAAAAAGTCAGAGTGAGACTGTGTATGTGTGTGACTGAAGCTGCAAAGTCAGCGTGATACTGTATGAGAGAGAGTGTGTGAGATTAGGTTGGATTCCCTACAGTGTGGAAACAGGACCTTTGACCCCACAAGTCCACACTGCCCCTTGAAGCATCCCACCCAGACCCATCCCGCTACAACCCACACACCCCCGAACACTACGGGCAATTTAGCGTGGCCGATGCACCTCGCCTGCACATTTTTGGACTGTGGGAGGAAACCGGAGCACCCAGAGGAAACCCACGCAGACATGGGGAGAACGTACAAACTCCACACAGACACTCACCGGAGGCTGAAATCGAACCCGGGTCCCTGGCGCTGTGAGGCTGCAGTGCTAACCACTGAGACACCGTGCCACCCTTGAGATTGTGCTTGTGATACTGTGTGAGACTGAGTGTGAATAAGACTGTTTGAGAGTGTGAGGGAAGGGAGTCAGTCCATGTGTGTGAATGAGTCCATATTTGTGAGTGAAACTGAGTGTGAGTGAGGTTGCGTGAAGTGTGAGTCAGACTGACTGAGTGTGTGTGAGTGACTATAACAGGCTGAGTGAGACTATGTGTGTAAGTGTGAGACTGAATGAAACTGTCAGAGTGTAAGAGTGAGAGAGTGTGTGTATGAGAGGATATATCTGTAAAGTGCAAGCCATCTCAGGGGAAAAAAAAACTAACAAACTAACCATTTATCCAGACCGTTAGGTGGGATGATGAGTACTTCAGCTGGCCTGTTTGGCTCGGCCTTTAAAGTCTCCAGCCAACCTTTTGTTTCCAGAGGCTTTAACTAATTCTGCATTAAAAACCCATTGATATGTTTTTAACTGACTGCAACTGCAAGAAGTAACAGCATTGTTTATTATTGCCAGTGGTATTGCACTTGTTTGAGACTTTAATTCGTGCTCAGCTTTATAATGAATTTATTTTGAATGGTTATGTTGTGAGATGCGCGCGCGTGTGTAAGAGAATATATATTTGTAAAGTGCCAACCATTTTGGGGATAAAAGGTATTTAAAAGATGCACAGGGGACCAGATCACCTCAGACATGAATACTGTAATACACTTGTGTTCCCAGTTTATCTGCTTATGTTCCATTACTCAGACCTGTCATTGTTTCAAGTGGGTCTCATTGGTTAACAGCCTAATCTGACACTCATTCATTGACCTTTTTATCTTCATGCAATCACATCTCACGTGCAGAACAGTGTTGGTTATGTATATTCACTTTTCAAATGGATCCAAAACAAAAATCCATTCAAAGTAGCAAAATATCAGGAATTTTTAACCGTATTTGAGTCTCTGTCAAATTCACATTTGCACGATGTATAAATTAACGCCAGGAACAACAAGCACTTGAACATTTCTGGCATTCCTTTCTTCCACAGGCAATGTTCGAGCCTCCTTCCCAATGTGAATCAATGAGCTCTGGTGAGGAAGGGCGTTAGAGAGCTCACCGCCCTGATTTTTGAGACGTCGTATGTATTTTATTTCCTTCTCCTCCTGTAAATCGCTTGGTGCTCGACATAGGATTCACTAATTAGACATTTACACATAACCACTTTAAAATTAAAATGGTTCAACATCGAGGCTATCCCAACAATACCAGCCACAGATAGAAGAGAAAATCATCTGAGTTCTTTGTCTAAGTTTGTTTCTAAAAATAGTGTTCAATAAATGTTTTCAATGTTCTTACATTTGTTTTAAATTAAAAAACTTAAATTGCAATCTTTTGTTTCATTCTTTTGAAGTAGAAGACAAATTCTGGGCTGAGGGAGTATACTTCATATCTAATTAGTGCTGCCTCACTAAATATAACCTCCTATCAGCAATTTGTGTTGAGAGCTCACCTCCACGAACCATGTATCAGGGGCAATTGACAGTCATAATCCTAGAGAGCAAGGCAGGTACCTTGGCACCACACAGGAAATCTCTATTTGTGGGGTGGGGGGGCAGCTGATGGAGAAACTGGTTGAACAAATAATGGCTCTGACAGGATTGGAAGAGTTTGTTTGCAATATGTGGGAAAGGTGCCTCCATTAAAAATGGCCTCTGATATCCGTCTACTCACTTGCATCACTGACCCCATGCCATTTGTAAAATGCAAGCTTTAGTGCAAAGGTCACATTGGCCTTGATGCACTTTCAAATAATTTCTGTGCAAGACTGTTGAATAATGGTGTTTGCAGTGACTGTCACATCAGTGCTGTGGGGCAACTCGTGCTGGCACAAGCATTGGTGGTACAGATAGAAGAGTTAGCTCCAGGAATAGTGGCTGTACTGTTATAGTTTTCCTCATCTTTGGATTCTGGGGAAGTATCTGGAAAACTGCCAATGTGACACCCCTATTCAAAAAGAGAGGAAGGCAAAAGGCAGGTAACTTTAGGCCAAACATTTATTGTTGAAAAGGTGTTGGGATCAATCATTAAGGAAATAATAACAGTGCATTTGGAAAGCAATAATCTAATTAAACAGAGTCATCATGACTCCATGAAAGAGAAATCATGTCTGACTATTAGTTTTTTGAAGAATGCTGAACCAGAGCAGTTCGGGAGGAACCAGTACATGTGTTGTATTTGGACTTTGAGTATGTGTTCAACAAGGTGCCTCACAAAAGGTTCAGCCTTACGATAAAAACCATGGTGTTGGAGGTGGTAAGTTGACATGGATGGAGAATTGGCTAACAGCCAGGAAGCAGTGAGCAGGGATTAGAGGTACTTTTCCAACTTGGTGACCAGTGGAGTTTCACAGGGATCAGTACTGGGACGGCAACTGTTTACAACAAATATAAATAACTTGGGTCAATAGAGTGTAAGCACCTGGGCCAAATTTGCAGAAAACATAAAAATAAGTAGAAAGGCGGGTTGTGAGAGAGATACAAACAGTTCACAATGAAATATTGCTATTTGAGTAGACGAAAAGCAAATGGATTATAATGTGGGAAAGTGCAAATTTGGTATATTTGGAAAGACGAATAAAGGAGTTGTTTTATTCAAATGAAAAAAAAAGCAGAAATCTGCAACAAAGCTAATTGAGTTCCTTGTGCACAAAACACAGGAAGCTAGCACACAGATGCAGCAGGTAAACATGAAGACGAATCGAATATTGGCCCTTACGTTAAGGGGTTGGAATGTAAGACGAGGGAGGTGTGCTGGTGGGACACATTTGGACTATGTCAGCAGTTTTTCCTCCCTTATTTAAAGGATATCATTTTACTGGAGGCAGCACTAAGAACGGTCACTAGATGATCTCCAATGTGTTGGGATGACCTTATGAGCAAAGGCTAAACAGATTGGGACACGACTGTCTGGAATTTAAAAAAAACCGAGGATGTGATTTTGTTAGAACATAGAACATAGAACAGTACAGCACAGAACAGGCCCTTCAGCCCACAATGTTGTGCCGACCATTGATCCTCATGTATGCACCCTCAAATTTCTGTGACCAGATGCATGTCCAGCAGTCTCTTAAATGACCCCAATGACCTTGCTTCCACAACCGCTGCTGGCAAAACATTCCATGCTCTCACAACTCTCTGTGTAAAGAACCCGCCTCTGACATCCCCTCGATACTTTCCACCAACCAGCTTAAAACTATGACCCCTCGTGCTAGCCATTTCAGCCCTGGGAAATAGTCTCTGGCTATCAACTCGACCTATGCCTCTCATTAGCTTGTATACCTCAATTAGGTCCCCTCTCCTCCTCCTTTTCTCCAATGAAAAGAGACCGAACTCAGTCAACCTCTCTTCATAAGATAAGCCCTCCAGTCCAGGCAGCATCCTGGTACACCTCCTCTGCACCCTCTCCAAAGCATCCACATCTTTCCTATAATAGGGCGACCAGAACTGGACGCAGTATTCCAAGTGCGGTCTAACCAAAGTTTTATAGAGCTGCAACAAGATCTCACGACTCTTAAACTCAATCCCCCTGTTAATGAAAGCCAAAACACCATATGCTTTCTTAACAACCCTGTCCACTTGGGTGGCCATTTTAAGGGATCTATGTTTCTGCACACCAAGATCCCTCTGTTCCTCCACACTGCCAAGAATCCTATCCTTAATACTGTACTCAGCTTTCAAATTCGACCTTCCAAAATGCATCACCTCGCATTTATCCAGGTTGACCTCCATCTGCCACCTCTCAGCCCATCTCTGCATCCTGTCAATATCCCGCTGCAGCCTACAACAGCCCTCTATACTGTCAACGACACCTCCGACCTTTGTGTCGTCTGCAAACTTGCTGACCCAGTTGAATTGTACAGGATTCTTAAGAGGCTTGACAGGGCGAATGTTGAAAGGATATTCCCTTCATGGGAGACTATATGACCAGAGGGCGTAGTCCCCAAATATAAGGTGCCATGTTAGAAATGAATCTGAGAAGTAGCTTTAAATGCCAAGTACTGGGCCATTTTAGGTCCAGAAGTACCCAGGTTAAGATTCTTAAGTACAAAGTCTTGGTCAGGAAGACAATTAGAAAAATAAAGAAAGAAAAGTTCCAGGATTATAGATCAGAGGAATAAGTGAGAACAGTAAATTTTTAAAAATCACCATGATAGATCATAGGAATAAATTTTAAAATATAAATGTAAAGTTAGAATGTCAGTCGTTTTAACCCAGTTCGCGCTGGCACCAAGCCTCCAGTTTGAGTTTTGACACCTGACCATGCCAGGCTTCACTTTGAGCCTCTCGAGGCCGGGAGACTGCTCTGGAATCACATCAAGGCCAGAAGACCACGCTGAGGGCATGTCAGCCGACAGATCAGCTTGCCAGACCCACACTGAGGCCTGACCTTCAGGACATTACTGAGAAGAAAGAAGCAAAAAAAGGAGGGAAGAAACAGAAAAGAAATGGACAGAGTGGACAGGTCCTACTCCTCAGCCTAAGACTGAGGTGAGGAGGACTTTGGTCTCTGGTACTCATGGAGTCATTGAGCTGTACAGCACTGAAACAGACCGTTTGGTCCAATTGTCCATGCCAACCAAATATCCTGAACTGATCGAGTCCGATTTGTCAGCATTTGGCCCATATGCCTCTAAACCTCCCTATTTATATACCCATCCAGATTTCTTTTAACTGTCATTGTACCCACTTCCACCACTTCCTCTGGCAGCTTGTTCAATATATGCAACACCCTCTGCGTGAAAACATTACCCCTTAGGTCTTTTTCAAATCTTTTTCCTCTCACCCTAAACTTTTGTGCTGTAGTTTTCAACTGCCCTCCCCTGGGAAAAAAGACCTTGGCTATTCACCCTCCCCATGTCTATCATGATTTTTAAAAAATCTCTCCCCTCAGTCTTTGACATTCCATGGAAAATAGCCCGAGCCCCTCCTGATAGCTCAAACCCTCCAAACCTGGCAATATCCTTGTAATGAATCCTCGTAATGACAGGAATATGAATTGTGTCAAGTTTCACATCTTTCCTATAGCAGAGAGACCAGAATTGGATGCAGTATTCCAAAAGTAGGCTAACCAATGTTCTGTACAGCTACAACATGACCTTGCAACTCCTCTGCTCAATGCACTGAGCAATAAAGGCAAGCACACCAAAAACCCTCTTCACTATCCTATCTACCTGCAACTGCACTTTCAAAGAACAATGCACCTGCACCCCAATGTCTCTTTGTTCTGCAACACTCCCCAGGATCTTACTGTTAAGTTTATAAGCCCTGCTGTAATTTGACTTTCCAAAATGCAGACCCTCACCTTTCTCTAAATTAAACTCCATTTGCCACTCCTTGGCCCACTGGCCCAGCTGATCAATGTCCTGTTGTACTCTCAGGTAACCTTCTTCGCTGTCCACTACACCTCCAATTTCGGTGCCGTCCACATTTCTACTATCCATACTTCCTCTGTTCACATCCAAACCATTTACATAAATGACAGAAAGCAGTGGAGCCAGCATTCATCCTTGTAGCACACCACTGGTCACAGGCCTTCAGTCCGAAAAGGAACCTTCTATCACCCTCTGTCTCCTACTTTTGAGCCAATTTTGTGCCCAACTGGCTAGCTGTCCCCGTTTTCCATGTAATCAAATGTTGCTTAGCAGTCTACCCATGCAGTACCTTGTTGAATGCCTGACAAGTTCATATAAACAACATCCACTGCTCCACCTTCAACAATCTTCTTCATTACTTCTTTAAAAAATACTCAAACAAGTTCGTGAGAGACAATTCTGCATGCACAAAGCCATGTTCACCATCTGTAGTCGGTGGTTGCCTTTCCAAATACCTGTAAATCCTGTGTCTCAGGATCCCTTCTAACAACTTATCCACCACTGGAGTCAGGCTCACTAGTCTATAGTTCCCTGGCTTTTTCTTACCACCTTTCTGAAATAATGGCACCGCGTTAGACAACCCCCAGTCTGCTGGCACCTTGCACATGGTTTTTAATGATACAAATACCTCAGCAAAGGGCCCAGTAATTTACCCGAGCTTCCCACAAAGCTCTGGGTTACACCTGATCAGGTCCCAGGGACTTATCCACCTTTATGTATTTTAAAACCTCCAGCACCTCCTCTGTAATATGGACTGTTTTCAGGACATCACTATTTATTTCCCCAGGTTCCCAAGCTTCCATGTCTTTCTCCAGGGGAAATACTGATGTGAAACATTCATTTAGTATCTCACCCATCTCCTGCGGTTTCACACACAGACGGCCTTTTTGATCTTTAAAGGGCTCTACTCTCTCCCTCATTACTGTTTTGCCCTTATTATTGTTATAGAATCTCTTTGGATGCTCCTTAACTGTACTTGCCAAAGCTATTTCATGTCCCTTTTATGCACGCTTGATTTCGCTCCTAAATATACACTTATTGCCCCTATGCTCGTCCAGGGATTCACTCAATCCCAGCTGTAACAACACAGCATATGCTTCGTTTTTCTTAACCAGACCCTCACTTTCTCTATTTTCAGCATTCCCGGCACCTACCAGCCCTGCCCTTCACATTACCGTCAACAAACTGTCTCTGGACTCTCCTTATCTCTTTTTGAAAGGAGTCCTGATTCCCAATCTTTACCTGCAAATAATCTCTCCTAGTCAGATTTTGAAAGTAATAATGTGGAAGAAACTGTGGATGCTCTAAATTGGAAACAAAAGCTGAAATTGCTGGAAAAGTCTGGCAGAATCTGTGGAGAGAAATCAATGTTTGCGTTTTAGGTCGATTGACACTCCCTCAGAGCTTAGGAAGGGTCACTCGACCTGAAACATAGAACATAGAAAAGTACAGCACAGTGCAGGCCCTTCGGCCCACAATGTTGTGCCGTGGAGTAATCCTAATCCAAAAACAAAATAACCTAACCTGCCTTCCCCTCAATTCACTGCTGTCCATGTGCATGTCCAGCAGTTGCTTAAATGTCACTAATGAGCGTCTGATTTCTCTCAACAGATGCAGTAACACCCGCTGAGCTTTACCAGCAATTGCTGTTTTCGTAACTTTTGGAAGTTCCTGCCTAATACCATGAAAATTATTTTTTTTTTCAATTTAAGTTTTTGATCAGTCTGTCCTTTTCCATAACTATTTTAAAACTGGTAGAATTACGATCACTTGCCCCAAAGTACTCCCTTCCTGTCACCTCAATCATTTGCCTGCCTTATTCCTAACAGGTCAAGTTTTGCTCCTTCTCTTGTACGTACATCCACAGACTGAATAAGAAAGTTTTCTTTCACACACTGAAAAAATTCCTTCCCATCCCACCTCTTAACACTATGCCAGGCCCAGTCTATGTTTGGAAAGTTAAAATCCCCAACCATTACAACCTTGTTATTCTCACAGACATCTGAGATCTCCTCACTTTTTCATCTCAATTTCCCATTGACTACTGAGGGTGCCTTTTGTACAATCCCAACAAGACGGTCATCCCTTTCTTATTTCATAGTTCAACGCAAATAATTTCCTTGGGCAAACTCCCAGGAATCCTCCCTAAGTACTCGCTAAGTACAGCCATAATGTTATCCCAAACAAAAATCACCACTCCCCCTCCTCTCTTTCCTCCCCTTAAGTCCCTCATATCATCCACAAACAAAGCTGTTTAATCCTGGTGTCAAATTTAAGTCCTTTAAGAAATTTCCAATAAGTGTTGATATTTAACCCCAATCCCGAGCTCTAACTTTGAGTAATAACCTATTTAATTGTATTTTTCAAAATCTTACTGATGTTTTCTGAAGGCCCAAACACATTATTTGCATGAGGGAAGCAGCAGGGACCTGTGGGGCAATATTTTCACACTGAGGGTGGATCGCATGTGGAATGAACTGCCAGAGGAAGCGGCACATACATGTACAGTTGAATTCTGCTTATTACAAAGTTCAAAAGACATTTGGACAATTACCTAAAAGAGGAAAACTTTACAGGGATATAAAAGCAACTGGGATTAGTCCAGTTTGGGAAACTTGGTCAGCACAGACAAGTTGGACAGAAGGGTCTATTTCTGTGCTGTATGACTCTGAGACTCTAATAAATGGTCATGTTTATATTACTACCCTTCATTATTGGAACTAATGGATATTCCTGCAATCCTTAAGTGGAAATATGAAATGCAAACTTGCTTTCAGTAATGTATGTTTCCCATGGCCTGATATAGATGTTTGCAAAAATCTGAGCTCAGACATCCCCACTAAAAGATTTAACTTGGCTGCAGTGGCAAATGTGATGTGTCTGTTCTGCAGGGAAACCAGCTAATTGCTTAAGTTGTGAAGGTGACCCATGGCAGCTGATATGGGGGATTTTCTCAATAATTCCAACATGGGTATATTTGTATAATCTCCGCTGCATCATGTTTGGCAGTCATCAGCACAGTTTCAGAACACAAATGGCAGGTACATGAAGGCAAATTATGGTATTTGTCAAATCAGATGATCGCAATATGTTTGATAAAGCTACCCACCCAGTTCCTGTTCATTACTGAATTCCTCAGCAAGGCTCCCTGTCCATACAACCTTAATATTTTCTGCAAAGTAGAAATTATTCTTCAACGTTAGCAGTTGAATTGTGCTCTTTATAACTTCTGCACACTGAGCTCTGTTTAGAGCATTAGCTACCCCCTGGTGATGAAGCTTTGGTCACAAGGTCTTTATCAAAATGATGTTTGATGCTCATTGCTTACATCTTGTTCCCTTTTCTTAAAACAAAAGCTGCATGTTCATTTTTGCAGAGACTGAGCTGAGGTGGGTCAGCTGTTTATTGGAAAATGCATCTAGGACCAAAGCAGGTCGAAGGATTGCATCCTGAAATGTTAGCTTTGTCTCTTCACAGATGTTGCCTGAGTATTTCCAGCACTTTCTGTTTTCCCCAACTTCCCCACATTCTGATGTCCTGCATCTGTAGTATTTTGCTTAATTACATTTAGGTTGAGTTGGCCTGTGAAAGGCCTGAGTAATTTTTTTTTGCATATTACAAAAAAAAACTGTCCCAGCAATATCAAACGGCTTGGAAAACATCAGCCTTTCAACAGCCGACCCTTAACTATTGAAACAGCCATTCCTCATCCCTGTTAAATTTCTGTTGGAATATGCGATTTGCAGCAAGCAGAATATTCAGTTCTTCGTACGGGGTTGGTTTGGCCTCTATAGTGATTAGGTGTAGTGAATGAATGGAGAACTGAAAACCAAAAAATAATTTGGAAGAGGATCGCATTGTAGCAGCATGTATTGTCCATTTCTGCAGAGGCAGCTGAAACAGTTGGAACAGCAAACAACATATTTTCTGAGAAAAGCTTGAAACATAACTAAGATTCAATGCAGCTAAGGCAGGTTGCACATGGTTTGTATCTGTCCTGTCCACAGTTCGTTGCCATTGAAATACACTGCATGGGAAAAAAAACTAATAGTCCAGTATAATAAAGTGTGAAACTGGATGAACACAGAAGGGCAAGCAGCATCTCAGGAGCACAAAAGCTGATGTTTCGAGCCTTGACCCTTCATCAGAGAGCATCTTCATCTCTGATGAAGGGTCTCGGCCCGAAATGTCAGCTTTTGTGCTCCTGAGATGCTGCTTGGCCTGCTGTGTTCATCCAGCTCCACACTTTGTTCTCTTGGATTCTCCAGCATCTGCAGTTCCCATTATCTCTGCAGCATGTTCTAAACAGTTTAGTTTCCTGGATGACCTCCTGACATTTACACCTCCTTGAGGTTTCCCAAATTGATCATGTGGGAATTGTGGTAATGTCGGCTAGACTGAGAACTGGAAATTCATCTTTTCAGATGTTGCCTAGAATGGTGACGAAACGTCTGAAAACTAACCTTCCAGCTCAGCGAGCAAACTCACATCCAGAACTTCAACCTGAGCTACAAATCTTCTTAAAACTCACTGGCACCTATGGGCGCAATACGCTAAAACTGGCCCGAAGATGGGAAACCAGTGCCATCCGACAGAGTGCCACCCGCGAACAGCTGTACTTCCTGCATGAATGCCTAAGGAAACAGGTACTACCTAAATGTCTCAAATACAAACCTCCCCTTAACACCACACGAGACAGAAGAATAGCAGAGCAAAACGGCCGCAGAATGCTTAGAGAAATGATCAATGATGCCCACAACAGACTCCGTAAATACAACCTGGAAATTTCGCACCAAAAAACTTTACTCACTAACGCGACAGACCATGAATGGACAGGCACGGTACCACAACCCAGGGGAGTGGACGACGGTCCGGAAAGCAAGGAGGAAGGTGCTTCGGCGGGCCCAGGAACCGCAACCATCAGGCGGGAAGAGGCAGCTACAGGGGGGCTATAAGAGCTCCTCTGACAAGGGGGATTCGGAGAGGGCCTGCCCGAAGCAGAAGTTAAAGATCTCAAGGGAGAAGGAAAGCAGCACCACACTTCCAGGTGACGGGAGGCGTCCTGAGGCTCCCTCCGGCACCCAGCCACACGCCGTTGGGGCGCTGGAGGGCCCCCCGGAACTTCCAGGCGGGAAGGAGGAAACAGCACGTCCCCAGCCTGACCCAGAGCTGGACTCTCCTGCCTCCGTACCCCCGACGGGGGGATGCCACCCGGAAGGCAGCACGGACGGTTTCCTCAGCCTGGAGAGTGTCCAGCAGTTAGCCCGGGCAATGGGCATGAAGGGACAGATGGAAGGGCTGGACCTTGGACTTGGGGAGGGTATTGCGGTCACTGCCCACAATGGGGGTACGAGTTGCGAGCATTAATGTGCGCAGTGTCAAGACCAGCGCAGGATGTGTATCCACGTTGGCCTACCTGACCACCATCAAGGCGGACCTCCTGTTTCAGCAGGAGTGCGGGATACCGCACCTCGGCAGGTACGGGAAATGGTCCGGCACCTGGAACTGTGGGCCTTCGATCTGGTTGTGGGGTAACGAATGTCGGTCCTCGGGCCTGGCTATTCTGCTGCAGGGGCGCGACTTCACCATCTCTCAAGTTCAGGAGGTGGTGGGGTGGCGCCTCCTAGTGGCTGACATCACCTACAGGAACGCTCCCCTGAGGCTGATCAACGTGTACGCCCCAGTGGTACGGAGTGAGCGGTTGGCCGCCCTGCAGTGGCTTCCACCCCTGCTGGCTACGTCCAGGCCGGTCAGCCTAGGCGGAGACTTCAACTGCATCATCGATGCAGATGGAAGATCCAGCGCGGGAACAGCGGGTGGGGGGAGTCAACTGGATGTCACGTCCAGATTCCTGATGGGCACGGTGAAGGACGCCAAGCTGCTCGACATTTTCAGCACCACTGCAGAAGCAGCGCAGCAGAGGTACACCTGGTCGCGGCCAGACGGGTCTACGCTCAAGGATAGACTTCCTGTTTGTGTCACAGGCGTTCTCAGTCAGGTCCACCAGTCAGGTCGAGCCGGTGTTCTTCTCTGACCACTGCCTCCTGCTGGTGGACTGTCACTTACAGGATGACCAGCCGGCTGGCAAGGGGACGTGGAAGCTCAACACGACTCTGTTGACCCCAGAGAACATCGAGGACCTTAAAAGGGAGTACGCCGGTTGGAGAACCGTGAAACCCCTCTTTGAGTCTCCGGGCGACTGGTGGGAGATGGTGAAGGAGAACATCAAGAGGTTCTTTGTCTTCAAGGGTGTTCAGAAGGCGAGAGAGAGGTGGGGAAAGCTGTCACGACTCCAGAAAAGGATGAAGAACCTGCTCCTTCTGCAGTTGATGGGGGCGATGTCACTGAGGAACTCCGCAAGGTGAGGGGCCAGCAAGCCTCACTCTTCGCCGCGGAGGCCTCCAGGATAATCTTCCGGTCCAGGGTCCGCTCCGTGGAGCAGGAAAGAGACATGCTCGCGTTTCTTCTTTCAGAAGGTGCACAAAGAGAGCTCTGTGCTTAGCCAGCTGAAGGAGGACGACGGCTCGGTGACGTCGTCTCGGCCCGACATTTTGAGGATCAGCAGATCCTTCTATGCTGGACTGTACGACACGAAGCCCACGGACAGCACGGCCTCTGAGTCGTTCCTGTCGTCTATCACGGAGGTCTTAGACGACGGCACGAGGGAGTGGCTGGACCGGCCGATATCCCTGGACGAGCTGACCAGAGCCTTCAAGTCCTTGGAGAGGAATAGGACTCCCGGGAGTGACGGCTTACCGGTCGAGCTGTATTCCGCTCTGTGGGACCTGGTCGGCCAGGACCTGCTAGTGGTGTACGATAGTGCGCTTCGGGCAGGGGAAATGTGCAAGTCCATGAGGAAGGGCATTATCACCCTCATTTACAAGAGGAAGGGGGAGAGGGAAGAAATTAAGAATTGGCGTCCCATTTCACTATTGAACATGGACTACAAAATCCTGGCCAAGGTCATAGCCAACTGGGTCAGGTCTGCCCTTGAGTTGCTGATTCACCCTGACCAAACCTGTGCTGTGCCGGGCAGGAAGGTAGCTAAGAGCCTCGCGCTCATCAGGGATACGATCGCCTACGTACAGGAACATCGGGTGGACACCTGCCTCGTCAGCCTGGACCAGGAGAAAGCCTTTGACAGGGTCTCTCATGCTTACATGAGGGACGTCCTCTCCAAATTGGGGTTCGGGGAGGGCATCCGCAATTGGATCTGGCTGCTTTACACCAACATCGTTCGCGCAGTCTCGATCAACGGGTGGGAATCGGACAGTTTTCCCGTCAGATCTGGAGTCAGGCAGGGCTGCCGGCTCTCTCCTGCCTTGTTCGTGTGCTGTGTGGAGCCCTTCACCGCATCCATCAGGAAGGACGTGAGCCTGAAGGGCGTGACTATCCCAGGCAGGGGAGGCCTTCAGGTCAAGACCTCTCTGTACATGGACGATGTCGCCGTCTTCTGCACTGATCGTCGGTCAGTGAGTAGACTATTGGACATCTGCGGCCAGTTTGAACTGGCCTCGGGTGCCAAAGTCAATAGGGGTAAGAGCGAGGTCATGTTCTTCGGGAACTGGGACGGCCGCTCCTTCATCCCCTTCACCGTCAGGACAGACTACCTGAAGGTGCTGGGTGTTTGGTTGGTGGAGCTGGGGCATGCACTAAGACTTGGGAGGAGCGTATCGCCAAATTGAAGCAGAAGCTGGGCAGGTGGACGCTCCGGTCCCTCTCCATTGCGGGTAAGAACCTGGTTGTCAGGTGCGAGGGGCTTTCGGTACTGTTGTATGTGGCGCAGGCCTGGCCTATTCCCCGGACATGCGCCGCTGCGGTCACCCGGGCCATCTTCCACTTCATTTGGGGGTCGAGGATGGACCGGGTCCGCAGAGACACCATGTACAAAGACCTGGAAAATGGGGGAAAGGGCGTACCGAACTCCAGCCTCGCCCTGACAGCTACCTTTGTGTGTGGCTGCATCAAGCTGTGCGTAGATCCTCAGTACGCAAACACCAAGTGTCACTACTTACTGAGGTTCTACCTGTCCCCGGTGTTGCAAAGGATGGGCCTGGCCTCGTTGCTGCGGAACGCTCCGAGTTGTTGGACCGTCCTCTACCACCTGTCCTTTGTGGAGAAATTTTTGAAAGGAAACACCTTTGACCACAAGGCCGTCAGGCAGTGGTCAGCACGTAGTATCCTCGGGACCCTTCGGGAAAAGGAGAGGGTGGATCCCGTCGTGTGGTTCCCCACGCAGACTGCCAAAGTCGTTTGGCAGAATGCCTCATCGCCAGAACTTTCAAACAAGCACAAGGACATTGCTTGGCTGGCGGTGAGAGGGGCTCTGCCAGTGAGATCCTTTATGCATGCCCGGAATCTCTGCACCACTGCACGCTGCCCTCGAGGTGGCTGCGGGGGGGACGAGACTGTTGATCACCTCCTACTGGAGTGTGCCTATGCGCAGGAGTTCTGGAGGGGGATGCAGTGGTATTTGTCGAGGTTCGACCCGAGCAGCTCCGTGACGCGTGACTCCGTGCTCTACGGGCTGTTTCCGGGGACGCACTCAGAGACCAACATCAACTGCGCCTGGAGGACCATCAATGCGGTGAAAGACGCTCTTTGGTCTGCCCGCAACTTGCTGGTCTGCCAGCTGAAAAGAACTGACCCCGACCGAGTGTTGCAGACTGGCGCACTCCAAGGTCCAGGACTACGTGCTGAGGGACGCGCTAAAGCTTGGGGCAGCCGCCGCCAAGGCGCAGTGGGGAAAGACCACCGTATGAGCCCCCTCGTCCAGAAAAGGGAAAAGAACCCTATCTGGTAACTGGGCCCAGCTGGCACCTTCCCCAACTGGTCTGGGGGCCAACTGGGACTGTGCGGGGTGACGACTGCCGGGGCGGTTTCTTTGCTTTGTTTTTTTTTCTCTGTTTGGTTTATTTTTTCCTTTAGTTGGTGTACGTACCCCCGGGTAACCCGCAGCGGCTTGCATGACTGGGTAGGTGTATAAATGTTTTATTTTTTGTACATTCTATGAATAAAGTATATTTTTTCAAATAAAAAAAAGCAAGGTGACGAAACTTCTGAAAACTAACCTTCCAGCTCAGTGAGCAAACTCACATCCAGAACCTCAACCTGAGCTACAAATCTTCTCAAAACTCGCTAGCACCTTATCTTTACCATGCATGGACAGCCCCAATACACTTGCATTCCCTATGCAGATGGCCTAACGAAACTCCAATTCTTCCTGTCCCACAGGCCGGACTCGTCCCTCTCTACTGAGACCCTCATCCACTTAGCCAAACTCATCCTCACACTTAACAACTTTGCCTTAAATTCCTCCCACTTCCTACAGACAAACAACGTGGCCATGGGTACCCTCATGGGCCTAAGTTATGCCAGCCTCTTTCTAGCTTACGTGGACCAATTCCTCTTCCAAAGCTCCACTGGCCCTAAACTCCATCTCTTCCCACGTTACATTGATGACTATCAGTGCTGCCTCGTGATCCCATGAGGAACTCAAACAGATAATCCACTTCACCAACAACTTCCACCCCAACCTTAAGTTCACCTGGGCATCTCTGATTCCTCTTTCTCCTTCCTGGACCTCTCTGTTTCCATCTCTGGCTACCACCTGGAAACTGACATGCATTTCAAGCCTACTGACTCCCACAGCTATACAGCATAAACCTCCTCTCACCCACTGACCTGCAAAAATTCCATCCTCCACTCCCATTTCCTCTGCCTCCATCACATCTGCTCCTGAAATGAGGCATTCCACTCCCGTACATCCCAGATGTCTTCGTTTTTTCAAGGCCCAGAAGTTCCCCTCCACAGTTGTCAAAAACCCCGTCGACTGGATCTCTCATGTTTCCCACAACTCATCCCTCACACCCGCTCCTAACAATAACAACGAAAAGAGAATCCCTCTTCTCTTCATGAACGACTCCATGAACCTCTGGATCCACAGCATCATCCTCCAACACTTCTGCCACCTGCAATCTGACTCCGTTTTCCCCTTCCCACCCTGATCTGCCTTCCAGAGTGATCACTCTCTCCGTGACCCCCTTATCCGCTCCACACTCCCCTCCAGCCCAACCACACCCAGCACTATTCCCATCAACCACAGGGAGTGCTAGATCTGCTCCTACACCACCCCGCTCAATCCCATCCCAGGCCCCAAGAAAACATTCCACATCAAACAGAAGTTCACCTGCACATCTATTAATGTTGTATATAGTATCCACTGTTACTGATGTAGCCTCCTGTACATCAGGGAAACGGTCTTGGATACCACTTTGTGGAACATGTACGCTCGGTTCATGACAAATGACTACACCGTCCAGTCGCAAACCACTTCAACTCCACCTCCCACTCCTTGGATGATATGTCCACCCTGGGCCTCCTCCAGTGCCACAACGATGCTACCCAAAGGCTGCAGAACTCTCATTTCGCTTGGGAACCCTACAGCCCAGTGGTATGAATGTGGATTTCAAAAGCTTCAAAATCTCCCCGCGTCCAACTACATCCCAAAACCAGCCCAGCTCCCCTGACTCCTTAAACTGACCATCCTTTCTCCCACCCATCCACTCCTAACACATCAACTCCCACCTCCACCTCCTACCTACATGCCTCATCTGTCTCCTTGACCTGTCCACCTTCCCTTGACTGAACAACCTCTACCCTAACTCCCCACCTACACTGCGCTTTTCTGGCTCTATAACCGCCTCCTTGACCTGTTTGTCTCCTCTCCACCTATCTGCTCATTTATCCATCTTCCATCCACCTCGCCCTCCCTCTCTTTGTCTATTTATTTCAGAATCCCCTTCCCCTCCCCCATTTCTGAAGAAGGGTCCAGGCCTGAAATGTCAGCTTTCCTGCTCCCCTGATCCTGCTTGGCCTGCTGTGTTCATTCAGCTCTACACCTTGTTATCTCAGATTCCACAGCATTAGCAGCTCCTACAATGTCTGGAGACTGCAATGTTCGGGGCATAAATTCTGCAGAAATATTCTGGTCGATGAAAAACCTCGATTAGACATTACTGAACACCAGAGATGACAAAAGAGCATGTTTCCAACCCCAAAAGACCATATTGCAGATCACTATTTCCCACCTCTAACGTGCGACAGCCTCCTCCTAAAACCATTAAATGTTACAAGGCCACAAATTATGTTCTCGGAGCAAAAGCAAAATTTCTGGGAAAGCTCAGCAGGCCTGGCAGCATCTGTGAAGGAAAAAAAAACAGAGTTAATGTTTGGGGTCCAGTGACGCTTCCTCAGAAGTGAACGCAGCTGGGAAAATGTCAGTGTATATGCCAAAAATAGGGAGAGGCTCGGGTAGAGAGTAAATGATGCAATAGGCCCGAAAGAGAGAGAGAGGAGTTGGACAGACAAAGCAGTTGCTAACAATCAAGCTGGGAGGGTGAGTAGTTGATAATGGGGACTGTTAGTGACTAACAACAGGGAGTGTGTAATGGCAGGGTATGTGGTAACAAGGCCTGGTGTGTGCAGTGGGGTGTGGGACATGGGAGAGTTTAGGCCCTAAAATTATTGAACTCAATACTGAGTCCGGAGGGCTGCAGGGTCCCCAAGTGGAAACTGAGGTGTTGTTCCTCCAGCTTGCGTTGTGTTTCGCTGGAACAATGCAGCAAGCCAGAGATAGATGTTGGCCAGGGAGGAGGGTGGTGCGTTGAAGTGGCAGTCAACAGGCAGTTCAGGATCTTTTTTTTGCGAGCAGAACATGGATGTTCTCCAAAGCGTTCGCCAACTCTACACTTCGTTTCCCCAATGTAGAGGAAACCATATCGTGAGCAATGCATGCAGTAGCCTAGATATTGGGAAGTGCGGGTGAAGTGTTGCTTCACCTGGAAGGTATGTTTGGTGATACTGGGGGTAAATGGGCAGGTGGTGCACTTTCGCCAGTTACACGGGAAGGTGACGTCGGGCTATGAGGAGGTGTTGGGGGTGAAGGAAGTGGGGACCAGGGTGTTCCAGAGGGAATGGTCCCTGCAGAAGGCAGACATGGGAGGGGAGGGGAATATGTATCTGCTGGTGGCATCTCATTGAAAGTGGTGGAAATGGCGTCTGATGATCTTCTGGATGTGGATGCCAGTGGGATGGTAGGTAAGGATAAGAGGAACCTTATCCTGTTGCGGTAGGGAAGAAAAGGAGTGAGGGCAGAAGTGCAGGAGATGTGTCGGACCTAGTTGAGGGCCCTGCTGACAACGGAGCTGGGGAATCTTCGGTTGAGGAAGAAGGTGGACATATCAGAGGTTCCCTTGTCGAAGTTGGCTTCATCTGAACATATTTGACTGAGACAGAGGAAATGAGAGAATGGGATGGAGTCTTTGCAGGAAGTGGGTTGTGAGGATTTATAGTCCAGGCAGCTGTGGGAGTCTGTGGGTTTGTAATGGATATTTAGTGGCCAGTCTATCCCCAGAAATGGAAACGGAAATGTTGAAGAAGGGACGGGAAGGGTCAGAGGTAAACCAGTTGAAAGTGAGGGCAGGGTGGAATGTGAAAGCAACATATTTGAAGTTTTCCAACTCCAGATGAGAGAGAGGAGCAGTACCGAGGATATCATTGATGCATTGGAGAAAGAGTTATGGGTGGGGGGCTAAAATGGGACTGGAAAAAAGAATGTTCCACGTACCCCATGAAGAAACAGGCATAACTAGGGCCCATACACGTATCCATGGCAACCACTCTTTTCTGAAGACATTGAGTCTCCTCACCATCGGCTGATCTGCAATCCACCCCCAACCCCCTCCTACTTCCCTCACAAGGTAAACCAAGCTCAGGATCTTTGAGAAAATAAAGGCCAGAGTTTGTAGGCCTCCTGGAGATGGGAGGGTCTTTCAAAACATGTCAGGTTTGTGTGGAGGTGGGGTGGGGATATCAATCATTGGTCTGTGGTGTGGCAGATTGTGTTTACTTTGCAGAAATTCGAGACATTGTTTTTGGTAAAACAAACAACGGCAGGATTTATACAATTTAAATTAGGACCTTTGGTAGTGTTGCAGAACAGAGACTAGGCCATCAGATACAAGTCTTTGAAGATTGTGTCACATATAGACAGGGTGGTCGGGAAGGCATTTAGTTTATTACCTTCTTTGCTCAGACCTTTGAGTTTGGGAGTTGGTATGTCATTTTCACGTTGTACAGGATATTGGGGAGGCATCTTCTGAAGTACTGTCACTAGTCTGGTCGCACTGTTATAGGAAGGATAATATTAATCTGGAGAGGGTTCAGCAGAGATTTACCGGGATGTCGCTGGGAATGGATGGTTTGAGATACAAGGAGTGGCTGGATAAGCTGGGACTTTTGTCACTTGTGCATAGGAGGTTGAGGGGTGACCTGATTGAGGCTTATACATCATGATGGGCACATATCAAAAGAAGGTTACTACCGTTTTCCGAGGGTGGAAGATTTCAAGATAATGGGGATCTTACAAATTTTGAGGAGCAACATTTTTTAAAAAAAAAAGACATGACAGGCAATTATTTTACAGAGTGTTGTTTGTGTCTGGAATAAACTTACAGACAAAATGGTGGCAGTGGGTACGGCTACAACGTTTAAAAGACATTTAGATAAGTACATGAAGTAGAAATCAGTTTGGATGGTCTTGTGAGCTGCTGCCGTCCCAGGGCCGATCTGAGTAATTCTCTGATGGTTCCCATTCACTGCTGCTGCCTGTGCAGTGGCGTGTGGAGACCAGCAGAGGCTGGCATTGCATCACATCAAACAGCACAGAGACTGTCAGACCTGCCCCACACAGAGACACACAGAAACACACACAAGTACACCGATACTTACACAAATAAGGGGAACCTATCAGAATTTCTCTGCCTCTGTATTTTCTCAATATTTCATTCATTCCATCTGGTGCATGTCAGGATTTCTGTTATTCCGTTCATTATTTGAGTCACTCTATGAGAGTGCATCAGTATTTGCTCACTCCAGTGAGTGTGACAGTATTTCAGTTGTTCCATGGGGACTGTGACTCTCTGAGATTTTCAATGCTTGATTATTGAAGATGTAAGGACAAGTTGGGAGACTAGTAAATATTACAGGTTAGTTTCAGTATCTGAGCTGTCTGAAGGAGGAGGTGTAGGAGGGAGACTCAGTGCTCCCTTCTTGGGAGCTGGTGGAGACGATGTGTTGTGAGCCCACCCTCCTGCCCACCGAGACTGTGGAGATTCCATTTGTACCAACTCGATATAAAAGGGAGATGGCATCAGGGGCACGGTTTCCAAGCTGCGCCAGGTGGGAATGGAACTGACAGTGGGTTTAAAGTGAGAATTACCCTTCACTGAACATTGCTCCTTACTCGGTCGGTGGGACGTGTATATTTTGGAATCTCCACACGGGTCGTCCTGGTTCTCTCCGGCTCATTCCAGGGCCCTCCCCATGCGGCGGGGGAAGGTGGGTGAGGGAACTGATGTGCGGAACACCACTGCCCTGCTTGGCCTTTTCTGTCCTATTCCAGGATGTTTCTCCTGGAATGAGGGAAAGGGACGGAGGGAATGAAGGTGAATGTGCATGGCACTGCTGTTAGTGATGGTGTACGTGAGGGGGAAGTGGTGAGGTGTCCGGATTGAATCAGTTGACAGCGTTGGATTCATGCAGTTTTTTTCAGTGTCGGGGAATAGCAGAGGTGAGAGAAAGAGAGAGAGAGAGAGAGAGTGAGAGTGAAGGGGCAGTGAGAATACGGTGATACTGATTCTGACAGAGCATTGGAAGGGCATTGTTAATTAGCTGAAGACTGTGCTCACCACAGTCTCAACCACAAATGCCGAACAAATGCTCAGTCAAAACTCTCCATCATCTGAACTCACAGCAATATCTATTCACGCATCATTCCTGAAAAACTGACCCATGTTGCAAGATGCTATCAAAATGTCTACGTCAGCATTCTAAAACTTGTGAACACATTCTTCCATGACACTGTCTCTCAACCTCCCCATCTCTGTGTACATATGCAACCCATCCCATTTTTTCGTATTTAAACTGAATACCCACCATCTCTCTCTGGCAGTGATTTTCACACCCATGGCACCCCTTGTCATGGCACATTGGAGATATGGAGCTGTAAATGGATGGGAGCCGCACATCCTGTCACTTCCAGCATGGGCTTCAAGTTTCCCCAGGCTGGGCAGTGATTTAACACAGCGTTACCGAACACTGCACTGGGTGGTCTGTACAGATCTACACACTGGGGGGCGGGGGGGGGGGGGTGGGGGTAACTGCTCCGGGTTTACAGATCAGTTCAGTGGTGTTCACTTCACAGCCCCCCGCACTGGAGAGATACCTGGTTCCGGGTTTATAGATCAATGCACTGGTGTGGTCTGCACAAGGCCTGCACAGTGTCTCACTCTGGACAAGATTGCCGGGTTGTATTGAGCAGGACAATAGCCTCGTCTGCACAGTGCTCCATGCCGAACAGATATTTTATCTGGGTTTGTGGTGTCTGGGCTGGTTCGGTGAGGTGGATTGAGAATGTGAGATAACTGACCACTTCAGCTGATCTGGCAATGCCTTTAATTTGTGTTTGCCAGTTGTGTTGAGTTTGGGGAGAGATTCCCACCGCGAGGCTGAGTGGGTCTCACCAAAACTGATGGACACAAGGGCCTTTGTGATGTGGATCTTTATGACTCCATCACATTCTGTAACCGACATTCCCCGGAACATTCTGTATCCGACATTCCCCGGAACATTCTGTAAACGACATTATTTGTGAACAGTTGGACGTCAGTTAAATGAACAAAAGATAAGATCCCGGAGGGAAAAGATCCCGTTCCAGGGAGAAGGAGACACTGTTTCAAAGCCCCCCCACCAGAGAGTTAAAGGGGTGAGTAATCTTCCCTGTGTTCATGTTTCTTCAGAACCGAAAGTTGGCAAAAATTTAGACTGACAAAACAGCAATGTCCAATCTCTGTTTGACTTCAAGAAACTGGGACAGAATCCTTCAGGATAGCAACATCTTCACCCTCCATATTAGGAACTGTAAAGAAGTGACCGCGTCTCCCACATGTTCCGCAAGACATCCCTCACACCCCGCTCCCGCCACAACCGCCCACAAAGGATCCCCCTCGTTCTCACGTAACACACCACCAACCTCCGGATACAACGCATCATCCTCTGACACGTCTGCCATCTACAATCCGACCCCACCACCCAAGCCATTTTTCCATCCCCACCCTTGTCTGACTTCTGGAGAGAACACTCTCTCCGTGACTCCCTTGTTCGCTCCACGCTGCCCTCCAACCCCACCACACCCGGCATGTTTACCTGCAACTGCAGGAAATGCTACACTTGCCCCCACACCTCCTCCCTCACCCCTATCCCAGGCCCCAAGATGACTGTCCATATCAAGCAGATGTTCACCTGCACATCTGCCAATGTGGTATATTGTATCCATTGTGGCTTCCTCTACATTGGGGAAACCAAGCGGAGGCGTGGGGCCTGCTTTGCAGAACACCTCCACTCAGTTTGCAATAAACAACTGCACGTCCCAGTCACGACATATTTTGACTCCCCCTCCCATTCCTCAGACGACGTGTCCATCATGGGCCTCCTGCAGTGTCACAATGATGCCACCCGAAGGTTGCAAGAACAGCAACTCATATTCCGCTTGGGAGCCCTACAGCCCAATGGTATCAATGTGGACTTCACCAGCTTCAAAATCTCCCCTTCCCACACCTCATCCCAAAAACAGTCCAGTTCGTCCCCTTCCTCCACTGCATCACAAAACCAGCCCAGCTCGACCCCGCCCCACACTGCATCCCTCAAACAGCCCAGCCTGTCTCCACGTCCCAAACCTGTTCTTTCTCTCACCCATCCCTTCCTCCCACCTCAAGCCGCACCTCCATTTCCTACCGACCATCTCATCCCGCCTCCTTGACCTGTCCATCTTCCCTGGACTGACCTATCCCCTCCCTACCTCCTCACCTATAATCTCCTCTCCACCTATCTTCTTTTCTCTCCATCTTCGGTCCGCCTCCCCCTCTGTCCCTATTTATTCCAGTTCCCTCTCCCCATCCCCCTCTCTGATGAAGGGTCAAGCCCCGAAACGCCAGATTTTGTGCTCCTGAGATTCTGCTTGGCCTGCTGTGTTCATCCAGCTGCACACTTTGCTGTCTTGGATTCTCCAGCATCTGCAGTTCCCATTATCACAAGAAGTGACCTGAGCCTGCTCTTGAGTGACAATATTCTAGAAACCATCTGTTCTTATGAATGTGTATTTGTGTCTTTCGGAAGGGAGAGTTTCTTGTATTTGATGTTACGTTTTTTGTTCAAAGATGATTCATTCCCTTTTTTTTAATTTCAGCTTCTTTTTTTCCAATAAATCAGTGATACATTTGAAAATGTCACTGGGTCCTCAATCAAACTGGTAACTTTGCCTCCAGGCTGATGTATAATTTGTTTGTTTTCTTTCCTCACAGTTAACGTAGTGACGATCTACGTCCTGCTTTATAAAGATTGTGGATTGTCTCCATGTGTCAGACGTTACCTGGGGGCCATGGCAGTGGCGGATCTACTGGTCATTATCCTCGACCTGATATTGAGACACATTCCCATTGTTTATCCAGAACGGTTTTATTTCCTGAAGTCCATCCCCGTGTGTAATATCCACGCCGTCCTGCTTTATGCAGGCACTGACTGTTCTGTCTGGTTCACCGTCACTTTCACCTTTGATCGATTTGTGGCCATTTGTTGCCAGAAGCTGAAAAGTAAATATTGCAGTGAGAAAACGGCAGGTGTGGTTCTGGGAACAGTGACTGTGCTGAGCTGTTTAAAGAACATTTTCTGGTATTTTATGCTCACAGCTCGCTATTCACTGTGGAACACCCCCTGGTTTTGTGATGTAACAATGGATGTTCGATTATCTCGTGTCTGGGTCCCAATCGAGTTCCTCCACCACATTCTAACCCCGACTCTCCCATTTCTCCTGATTCTGCTGCTCAATGTTTTCACCGTCAGACACATTTTAGTGACCAGCAGAGCCCGCAGGAGACTCCGGGCTCACACCAATGGGGACGGTCAGTGTGACACAGAAATGAAAAATCGAAAAAAATCCATTATTTTACTGTTTGTGATCTCAGCCAATTTCATCCTGTTATGGTCAACGTTAATGGTGTACTCTATATGGGGTCGGATGTTTTTGTTTGGGTATCGCTCTGTGTATCTGGATTACTTTGTGCAGGAATTGGGCTTCATGCTGCAGCTCCTCAGTTGCTGCACAAACACCGCGATTTATGCCGTGACCCAGACTAAGTTCAGGCAGCAGCTGAAGAATGTGCTGAAATATCCTTTTCCCCAAATTCATCAATCAATCAAATTCACTCATTAATCAATCCATCCAGGATTTTCTCATTTCAGTTCAATGTTTCAGCAATGAAGCAGCCTGTCGCTATGGTAACAGACTGAGGGTAGTGCTGGTTTATCCAACCTTATCCCACAGGGGGTTACAGGGAAACATGTCAATGTTTCTCTCAACTCACAGGCCAAAGAGAAAAGGCACCATTCCAGTGACTGCATCAATAACTTCAATACGCATTATCCTTCATTTAAAAAGTGCCAAGCAGCACAACAAAGTATATTGTTGTTGGTCTTTCCATTGAAGAAGCTCAGCTGGAGAGAGAAGGAGAACCTTCCCTCGTTCCTTTCCTCGCTCCTTCCCTCCCCGTTGCTTCCTCCCTCGCTCCCCATCTCTCCCTCCCCATCCCTTGTTCCCTTCCTCCCTCCCTGTCCCTCGCTCACTTGCAACCTCAGTCACTCCCAATACTTCACTCCCTTGCTCCCTCAGTGTCCTACACTCCTCCCCGTCTCTTGCGCCCTCACCATCATTCGCTCCCTCCCCATCCCTCACTCCCTCCCCAAACCTCACTTCTCACTCATCACTCTCTCACTTTCTGTCTCTTCCTTCCCATCCCATGCCTCCTCCCTCGCCCTCTCTCTGTACCTCACTCCTTTCCTGTCCCTTGATCCCTCCCTGCCCGTCCCATCATGTCTTCCTCACTGTGCCTCGTTTCTCTTCTGCCCCTCCCTGTCCACGTCCCTGTCACTCAGTCCTTCCCTCTATCTCCCTGTCCCTCCATAGCCCTAGCTCTCTCCTTCTACCTCGCTCACTCTCGATCCCTCCCTTCCTGTCCCTCACTCCCTCAGTCCCTCACTCTCTCTCCATCCATCACTGGCTTCCCATCGATCGCTCCCACTCCTAGCTTCCTCCATTCAACTTGCTCCTGTCCCTCTCTCCCTCGCTCCAGGCCCTTTCTCTCATCCCTCACTCCCTCCCTGTCCCTCTCTTCCTCCTTCCCTGACCCTTTATCACTCCACCTCCCTCGCTCCATCCCCATTCTTCGGTCCCTCCCGGAGCCTCACTCCATCCCTCCCCTGCCCTCACTCCATGCCGACCCCATCCCTCGCTCTCCATTCTCCGCTCTCTACACCCCCTCCCTGTTCCTCCCTCAGTCCCATCACCGCCCAGGCTTTCTCCCTCTCCCTGCCACATCCCTCCCCATCCACCCCTCACTTCATCACCTGTCTCCATTGCTCCATCCCACCCTCCTCATCCCTCCCTCCCTTGAACCCTTGCTCGCTTCTTCGCTGGCCTTTGCTCCCTCCTTCTCCCTCACTCCATACCTTGCTCACGTGCACCCTCGCTCACTCCCAATACCACCCTCCCTCGCTCCCACCCCATCCCTCGCTCCCTCGCTCGCATTTGCTCACTCCCCATCCTTTGCTCCCTCTCCATCCCTCGCTCCCTGTCCCTTGCTCCTTCACTCCCCCTCTATCCCTCCCCATCCCTCGATCATTCCCTTGTTCCTTTCCTCGCTACTTCCCTCCCTGTTGCTTCCTCCCTCGCTCACCATCTCTCCCACCCCATCCCTCTTTCCCTTCCTCCATCCCTGTCCCTCGCTCAGTTGAAACCTCAGTCTCTCCCAATACTTCACTCCCTTGCTCCCTCCGTGTCCCACACTCCTCCCCGTCCCACACACCCTCCCCATCTCTCGCATCTCATCCATCGCTCTCACACTCTCCGTCTCTCCCTCCCCATCCCTTGCCTCCTCCCTCTCTGTACCTCACTCCTTCCTTCCCTCCCTCTCAGTCCCTTGCGCCCTACTTATTTATCCCTTGCTGTCTCCCTCCTCGCCCTTCCCTCCAGAACTCCATCCCCATCCCTCACTCCCTCACCATCATTCACTCCCTCCCTGTCCCTTGCTCATTCACTCGCTCCCTGTCACTCACTCCCTCACTCCCTCCATCCCTGCCCCTCGCTCATTCCCTCCCACTCAACCCCTCCCTCCTTCACCCCTCCGTGTACCTCCATTGCTCACTGCCCCCTCCTCGCTCCTTTCCTCCTCCCCATTTCTCCCTCACTCCCTCTCCGTCACTCCCTCCCCATCCCTCCCTCGCTACCTTCCCGTCACACCGTCCCTTGTTCCCTCACTCACTACTTGCCCACCCTCGCTCCCATGCACACATGCTCCCCCATTCCTCACTCGCTCCTTCCCTCCCTTCCCCGGTCCCTAATTCGCTAACCCACCCGCAACCCTCCTTCCCTCCCTTGCTCCCTCCCTCGCTCCCACACTCCCTCACTTTCGGCGCGTTATTCCCTCACCTTCCCTCACTCCCTGCCTCACCTCCCATTCCTCGCTCTCTCTGTCCCTCCCAATCCCTTCCTCTTTCCTAGCCTCCCCATTCCTCCCTTGCACCATCCTGCTCCCTCGCTCCATCGCCACCCACCATCCCTCGCTCCCTTGCTCGCTCCCGACCACTCGCTCCCCATCATTCTCTCCCTCGCTCCCCGTCCCTCCCTCCCTCGCTCCCCATCGCTTCTTCTCTCACTCCCTCTATGTCCCTCCCTCGCTCCCTCCCTGCTCCTCCATCCCGGAAGGGAACATGTTTCTCTGGTATGTCTGTGGGAAAAGATTTCAAACATCAGTGTGAGTGGGAAAGCGCCTACACCCGCACACTGACACACCTGATTCTGAATGTTCCAGTGAGCTAACCGCAGAGATTATTCAACATCATCCAGTTAACATTCTGGGAAATAAAAATCCACAGAGCAGAGAAACTGTGCACACATTGTGTTTATGGACAAGGATTCAACAGATCATCCAATCTGGAGAGATGCCAGGAGATCAGCATCATGGAATAACTGTGGGAATGTGTGGATTGTGCGAAGGGATACAGATACCCAGGGCAGCTGGAAGCTCACCGTCACAGTCACTCCAGGGAGAGACCATTCACCTGCTAAATGTGTGGGAAGGGATTTGCTCAGTCACACAGCCTCGGGTCACACCAGTGGGTTCACACTGACAAGAGACATTTTAAATGCTCTGACTGTGGGAAAAACTTTAGGAGCTCTAATGGTCTAATTCAATATAGACTTGTTCACACGGGGGAGAACGTGTTCAGCTGTACCATATGGGGGAAATGAGTCACTTGGAGATCAAACCTAATGTCACACAAAAGTCTTCACGGGGAAGGAAGCTTCACCTGCTCTGTGTCTGGGAAGTGATTGAATTCAAGGTCCAGCCTAATGTCACACGCTCGAGTTCACACTGGAGAGAGACTGATACCTGCTGTGTGTGTAGGAGGGGATTCGCGTCTTCATCCATTCTAATGTCACACAATCAGGTCACACTGGAGAGAGATCTTTTACCTGCCCTGTGTGTGGGAGGGGATTCACATCATCATCCAGCCTAAGGTCACATATGCCGACTCACACTGGAGAGAGACCATTCATCTGCTCTCAGCGTGGGAAGAGCTTCAGTCAGTTTAGTCAGTTACCCAGCCTCACTAAACATCGATGTGTCCACAGCGGGGAGAAGCGATTCACCTGCTCCATGTGTGGGAAGGGAGTCACCTGTTCTTCCCACCTCACTTATGACAGGCCTGTCACACTGGAGTGAGACCATCGTCTGCTCAGTGTGTGGGAAGGGATTTATTAAATCAGCACAGTTTCTGATACACCAGCATGGTCACATTAGAGAGAGACCGTACACCTGCACTCATTGTGGGAAAGGATTCACTCTGACATCTGATAGTCAGTGAACACGAGTCATCCACACTGGGGAGAAACATTTTACTTGCTACGTGTTTGGGAAGGGATTAACTCAGCCCTCCGATTATTGTGGATATGGGCTTATTCTCACTGATGAGAGACCATTTAAATGCTTTGACTGGGAGAAGATCTTTAGAAACATCAATGCTTTGATGAAACACCAGCAAACCCATTCTATCAGAGCCCCCACCCCCCCCCCCCCCCCGCCCGCCCACAACCCCGTCTCAACACGAATGTGGAACAATCAACTTCTGAACCTGCTCAGAGCTGTCAAGCAACGCTGTCAATTCCCTCTCCTTGAATGAATATTAAGCTTCACCCAGACTGAAACTTCTCCCACTCTCCGATATCGTTGAGAAAACAATTTATCCTGATTTCATGCTTTTCAATTCTGGTGTGAAATTAGTGACTTGCAGCAGCTGAAAGGAGAGGAAGTGAACCCAGGGAGGGAGCAGAACCTGTTCAGTCAAGAAGTGATGAACAATTAGATTTGATTGTTTTGAATTTTTAACCTAAATTCTAACCTAATAATAATAAACATGATCTCATTTTGCGGGATCTAAGAAAGGGAAGATTTTCAGACAGAAATCTTGAAACAACCATCATGTAAAAATCCAATGGAGCCACTGAAATAGGTCACAAGTGAATTGTTTTGGGTTGAAACCATAGATCAAGAAATGTCTATTTGTTTCGAAAGATTTGAAACAACAGTTTGTCTGGAAAGGTACTGATACATTTGTACCCAAATGAGAGTCTTCCAGTGAACTGATATACCTTCACTTAGTCTCACAGCTGAAAGAAACATCACAACATTCACAGCGGGAACTTAGAGAGACACAAGACCTCCTATAATATGGATAAATTATGGAAATGCTTGGACTGTGAGAAAGGATTCCATTCCTTGTTGATGCTGCAGTTTCATCAATGCAGTCACACGAGACTGAGACCTTTCACCTGCTCTGAGTGTGAGAAGGGATTCCTTGATTCATGTGCTCTGTGGAAACACCAATGTGCTGCCATTGGAGAGAGGCCGTTCACCTGCTCTGTTTGTTTTTTATAGATTCATACATAGTCTGAGAGCGTTGCTGGCTAGGCAGCATTGATTGCCCATCTCTAATTGCCCAGAAGGTAGTTCAAATTCAACCACATTGCCGTAGGTCTGGAGACACATGTGGTGCAAACCAGGTAAGGATCACAGTTTCCATCCCAAAAAGACATTAGTGAACCAGGTGAGATTTTCCAACAGCCGACAATGGATTCACAGTCGTCATTAGATTCTTAATTCCAGATATTTGTTGAATTCAAATTCCACCGTCTGTATCCATACAGGGAAGAGACCATTCAAATACTCCAAGTGTAGGAAGCGGTTCAGAGATTCATCTGGTCTGCAGGTACACGAGCGAGGTCATGCTGGGGAGAAGTTATTCATATGTTCTGAGTGAGGGAAATGATTCATTCAGTCATCCAGTCTGTCGAAGTAAAAGAAAGTTCACAAATGAACTGAAGAGTTGGATTTTGCTGTTAATCTGCATTATATGTGCTGCTGGACAGCACATTTCAAACAGACAGTATCTACTGTCTAGAAAAACAAGTGAAGCAGCTACGAGGGACAGTTAGCATCTGCATGCTCTTCTCCATACTGCACACCATTCTCATTAACAGGATGTTAGAAAGGGAAGATTTGCAGACAGAAATCTGAAAACGACCATCACATGAAAACCTAATGGAGTCACTAAAATAACTGGGACATGAATATCATAGTCTTCCATACTGGCTGTTTCTTTACTCTCAGTGATTTTAAATCCTGGAACTTCTCCCAAACAAATTTGTGGGTGACCCTACACCTCAAAGACTGCAGCCCCAGAAACCACCATCTTCTCAAGGAGGACAACTGGGATGGGCAATAAGTGCTGACCTAGACAGTGATGCTATATCCCATGAATTGATTTGAAAATGAGGGAAAATCACATCCAAGACTGAGCCATGTTCATTCTGACAGTGAGTTAAGTGGGAGGGACAGAGGGTTTCCTTCTTCTGGACTGGCCGGTCTCAACACTTTGCTTCCAGTGATGCTGATGTTGTTTAACCTGAGACCGCACATTCCAAAGGAAATGATCCCCAAAAGCCGATAAAGTAAATTTATTTTATCTTGGATAGGAAACAATGTTTCCCTCACCACTCCAATTAGATCAGAAGTAAATAAGTTTGTCTTTGTTCCACTGAGTCTCCCGTCCAATCAACTCAATTAGTCTCCATCAATATTTATGCTCCATATCCTCCCCTTTCATCTCTGCCATCGGCAGATCCTTCTATTCCTTTCTCCCTCAGGTATGTATCGAACTTCTTAAATATATTCCTCTGTTCACCTCCATCTCACGCTCTTGAAGTGAGTTGCACATTCTGACCTCTCATAGGGAAAGAGATTTCTCATGAAATCACTATTGGATTTTTAAAGCCCTTCATCATTTTAAAGGCGTCAGTCAGATCATCCTTTAATCTTCTCTTTTCTGGAGAAGTGCTCCCCAGTCGTGCCTGAGGATTACATGCTTTCAGTTCTGATCATGTCTTTTTGAACCTGTGTGACATAATTCCGGAGCGTCTATTTCCTTTGACCAAATGACAATGACAAATGTTGACAGTGCTCCCAGTGGAGTCAAACTTTCAAATCAAATAATTGAAATATAATTTTCATCCTTTCAATTCTATCTCTTAGAAAGGAGTCCAAATATTTACTGTGCCTTTGCAGAAAGATGTTAAGTTCCTAGAGACGTTTGAGACTGGAATTGCAGGAATGTCATCAGGAATTCAGGACTTCAGTTGCTTAGAGATACTGGAACAACTGATCCTGTTCTCTTTGGATCTTATACCACCTATCTTCTCCTCTATCCATCTTCGGTGCGCCTCCCCCTCTCTCCCTATTTATTCCAGTTCCCTCTCCCCATCCCCCTCTCTGATGAAGGGTCTGGGCCCGAAACGTCAGCTTTTGTGCTCCTGAGATGCTGCTTGGCCTGCTGTGTTCATCCAGCTCCACACTTTGTTACCTCGGATCCTCCAGCATCTGCAGTTCCCATTATCTCTTTTAAAATAAATTTGTTGGTCTATAAACTGGTGTGGTGTGATTTCTGACTTTGTCCGCTCCAGTCCAACACCGGCACTTCGACATTCGGGGATTGTTCAGATTGTTGAGGCCCACATCCATGGCTCAACGGATCAGCATCAGGATGTAAATTAGAAAAGATGCTGGCTCGAGACCATGTGCTTCAGTTGCTTTGGTCAAGCAATTAAGGCTCCAATTCCTTCAATTTAACCCACGCAAAACACACCCATCAAAGATTCTGTCTTCCTCTGCTCTACACAGAGTGAGACAGAGACAAGTGGCAGGAGTTGGCCCCTCTCTCCAATTTCCTGCTGCCAGCAGAAAGTGGCCACTGCAGCTTCAATCAGCGGCTTCCTGCCCATCCCTGGGACACAGTTTACAGAAAATCATTCCGCATGAACGGTTCTTCTCGTGTGAAAGGGGCGAAAAAGCTTTTGCTCAATTTGACAAGGGCTGCAGCAGATTCCCCCTGTCTTTAGAACATTTTTAAGCTAGTCTTTAAATTAGAAGCAGCAATATTTTGTGATGAGAACAGCAATATATAATGAACTCTGCTCCCGTTTATGGAATAATGTTAAAAACAAACCTTGTTTGAATAATGAGGGACCACTGCTGTAAGGCAAATGCAATAACGGCTACACTGCAGAATATTATTCTTTACACTGTCTTGCTCTATTATACACAATCTGTTCAGTCATCTATTACACTGCCGTTTCTAATGCATGAGACCCTCTCTCAGAGGACACCTATTCCTGCAGTGTTGGGTCTATCGTTTGGTGATTCGCTGAGTAACCGTGGGTTCATTTCTTTCTGGGTCCTGTGCGAAATTTCACTGCCTGCTGCATCCAACATCCAAAGGAACTCTTTAAATGTTGTTTGAAGTTGTTTCTGATGCAATAGTATTGACGCCAACATGTCATTTCCTCCAACTGCCAGAATTGCATTTGAAACATTACATTCCTGTTTGTCCTTCCGGGTATTTCAGAAAGGTATTTCGGAAGCAGCTGATGTGAGGATGGTTCCATTTTGACAGGAAGAATGAGTTGGAACAGTATAAGTTGCAGAATAATGAGGAAACAATGGGGCAGTAATACGGACAGGGGAGCGGCTGAGTGATTCCTTTCTTTGCTGCAAACAGAGTCTGATTTTGAAGTCCGAAATTGAACAACATAAGTCAGGCGGGTGAAATCCTTGCTTTCTGGGGGTTGGTCTCTCCTGACGCCTCTGTCACTTTTGGCAGAATGTGCTTAATTGCTTCCACTTGAAGGTGAAAATAAGGTTCCGTTCCCCGAGGAACTGAATCTCAAACTTCAGTCCCATTTATTGTAGCTTTTGAGATTAAAACATCACAGGGAAAATATTGTTGTGATCAACCCTTGAACCATCAGAGCATACAAGGCTACAGGCCAAGTGCTGGAAACTGGGATTGATCGGCCGATAAAACCTCACTGATTTGATCATTCCGGTAGACAGAAAAAATTCATAAGCTATGTTATTAAGAAAAAATGCACATGCTTCTGCCGTCATTCCTGGTGGTCTGGTGGTTAGCGTTTGGCAGTTTCACCTCGGCAGCCTGTGTATGATACCTAGTATGAAACCAGGATTGTTTTTTTTACCGACAGGGACAATAGCAGAGGTAAAGAAATTCTGATGGGAATCCTTCTGAATATCTCAGAATAGTTAATGTCCCCAAGAACATGAACTTCAGTGTCCCAGCCTCTTAATGATGGGAATGGTGCCTGAACTGTCTCTGTTCAGTCAGACAGTTCACTCGTCATTCTCCTTTGATTTCACTTCCCAAAGAGATTCTAAAGATTCTTGAAGCTGAGACTGGGTGAGTTGTTTTGTTTCCTTACCATTCCCAGTAGCTGCAATGACTGGGTCAGTGGGTCTGGGATACTAAAAGCTACTCATGAGAAACTTGTGGGACAATTTCAACTTTCCTTTCTCTGATGAGGCTGGGACGTGGGACATTCACCGATCGGAGACAGAAAGTGTTCTGATTCTTGCAGAAATTCAAACGTCATCACATTTTCAGAGCAGTGAGAAAGCGTAGCCAGGAGGTGAAATAAATTGCAACCATTGGGGTCAAGCAAGGTAGAAGTCAAACCTACAATCTTCTGCGTAATAATCAGGCACGTTATCCCCCGCACCACTGGCACCCAGCACACACTGCCCTTACACACTACTGTTCTAGTGTTAACACGGACACATGTAGCAACAGGTGGCATGGTGGCTCACTGGTTAGCACTACAGCCTCACAGTTCCAGGGACCTGGGTTTGATTTCAGCCTCAGGTAACTGTCTGTGTGGAGTATGCACCTTCTCCCTGTGTCTTTGTGGGATTCCTTCCACAGTCCAAAGATGTGTAGGTTAGGTGCATTGGCCATGATAAATTGCCCGTAGTGTTATGGGATGTGTGGGTAGAAGGAAGATTGGTCTGGTATGATGCTGCCAGGGGCAGTGTGGGCTTGTTGTGCCGAAGGGCTGTTTCCACACTGTAGAGAATCTAATCTATCATTCATAATGTGGACAGCCAGTAAAGATGATCACTATCACTGCTTCAGATTAATAGCACTGACTTTGTGATGCAGCAAGTTTCATGGACAAAGAAAACACGTTTGTCCTCAGGGTGTGAGAGCTCAGCTATTCCATGCCATTATAAGTGTTCAAATAAATCTCAATTCCACTTTACTACTTTTCCTCCACAACTTGAGGAAAACTCGAGCCTGTCACAACATTATATATTCCCATTACTTTTCGTCTAGATTACTTTAAATGCCTGTGTCTATTTGCAGGAAGTTGAATCACATGAAACGAGCGAAAACGCTCCACCTGCAATTAACCTAGTTTGTCCCTGCATTTCTCCCTGCACAGGTTTCTCACTTTACAAGTTAAATGTTTGTAGCATTTTTCTTTATAATTGAGACATTTTCACCGACAGATCCTCCACCAGTTCTCAAACATCTGTGCTGCCGAAAACTATGTTGCTTCCAATTAAAATTGCTGAGTACCCTTTCAGACAGCCTGATGCCCTAACAATCCCTGCTCCATGTCAATAAATGCTGCTCCGGGTGAGGTTGGAGCTCGCAGCCTCGGCATTTCACGCGCCTCTATACCATCATAGAAGGACCGCGTGCTCACCGATTGTGTCATTAGAGCCACAGAGTAGCTCTGCGTGCTCATTGCCACCTCCATTTCTGGTTGTATATTCGCGGCTGTGCCATTGAGTCTCTCTGGTTCTGGGTCTGGGAGCTGGGATTAAATGGCCTTCTGCAGCAGTGGTTACTTCCTTGTATGAGCAAACTGGTGCTGAAACCGATGTTAATCTACATTGCTTTTTGAAGTGTGCATTTTCAATATTTTCCTGCACTATACACTGAAAGTGTGATGTTGTGAAATCTCAGCCTTGAACAGACTCACTTACTGACTCTCCCACAGCCTCTGGGTCACCGAATTGCAAATTTTCGCTCCACTCTGAGCTTCTCACATCTCTATTCCTCATTTAGCAAGTAATCCCACCATGGAAAATTCATTATCTACATTCTAAAATATGAACGTAATGTGGAAAATGTGGGTCCAGTGATGGAATTGGCCAACATGTGATAGTTATATGAAAGTGTAGAGGCCTGTGAAATACCCGTTATGAGTTCGAGCTTCACGTGAATTAGCTCTTAATGACATGGGGGCAGTGTGCTAAGAATACGGCTGATGTTGAGCAAATTCAACTTTATTAGAAAATGTCAATTTCTGTGGATTGGGGAATGGTTTTTTTGGTGGGAAACATCTCAGTTATCAACAAATATCCAGCATGTATTAAACACGTACAGAAACATCAACGCAGAGTTTCAGCTCGATCACCTTTCTCACGTGGCTTAACCTGCATAGCGTTACCCCCGGGAAAAGAAAAGGGTTGGTTTTTTTTTAGCCTGTTTCATATTATTCACTTTGCTGCCAATTGGCAGAATCCATGACAATAATGAAAAAGAATTAGATTTATCTCATTACACCGTTTCTCATTGCATTCAACTTTTGTCGGAATTCATTGAATTGATGTGCTGCTGAGAAGAACAGAGGCTGGAAAATACGAAAACCACTGAGACTATTTGATGGAGTTCTTCAGCAGGATCAATAAGCATGAAACAGATGCAAAAATCATTTCAAATGTGGTCAAATCTTCAAAGCACAAGATACAATCAGAAATTGCATCTCCGAGAGACGAAACACTTCCTGATTATTAGCGTATAATTTTATTTTCCAATTGATAAAAACAAAGTTCTGTTCCCTTTATAATGCTTCACGGAGAATCGTTTAGCACATATTTCAAAGCCGTAAGAATTTTTATTATCGATGCTACTCAACCACACACGCTCACGAAATGTATTTACATCTAAATTTCCTTTACGCTATTTTTAAATCCTGCTCAGTAATTTCACCATTTATAATGCTTCTGATCATCTAATGCCACATCTTCTAAAACCACGATTATTTTTATAAGTAGCTTTAATCAACCATTCACATCTGAAGTTATTCAAAGTCAAACTGATTCCCCACAACACCAACCCCCCGAACTCGCCATCCTCACCATCTCTCCCACCCAGGCCCAGCCACAGACTCTCTCCCCTTGTTAAATTATCTATTGTATGTTTGCTTATATGTCTTTCAAAATGTTCTGGAATCACTGACTACCTTTGTTTCTGGAATATTGTTGCGGATTTAAGTAATGCTCTGACGGGAAGAAACTCTGCTCCAATATTTCCTTTATTATTTCGCGACACTTGTGAATGTCTTCCCTCTCTGACTTCGATTCGGTCGCAAGAGGGAATTTTCCACTTTTTTAGAAACTGAACCTCAAGTCTTCTGGCAAATCACCATTAGTTCACTTCCTAAGTTTCTCTGAGTCAGTTAGAGCATTTCTGACTGACCCCACGTCTGGTGAATATAATCCTGCAAACTTTCCACCACCCTGATAAAACCCATATGTGTCCTTTCTAATGACATTATACCCCAGTAAAGTCCATCTGCATCTTTTTTTTTCTAATCCGATAAGGTTTTTGCACAATGCTCCAAGCGAGGCTGAACTATAGATGTTACAGAAGTTCTATGATCTCGATCACCTCACTGTGGGGCTGCTTTTACTTCCAGTGCTAACTGGGTAAAGACAGTGAATACCTTCGCCAAAGGCAATCGTGGATCTGAGATCTAAAATTTACGAAACAAAACTACCCGACTTATTGTATATCATCTCTCCATATTCGTGTCCCCTTTTAACATCACTTTGTGCTTCCATGTCTTGAATTCTACCTAATTATTCGTTTATTAATTAAGACATTTCCCTCAACTCATTGTTCTAAACTCTGTGGAGCACTATATAGTCGTATGCTCATGGAACATAGACATCTCGTCCCTGGAGTGAATCGAATGGACATTCCTGATGTGGCCTCGGAGGCAAGTATTTCCTGCTCCAGTTCAGGGAGATCATTACTGCAACGACCTGCATTTGTGCGTTCATTACACCCATGGAAATTGCTGTAATACTTTCACATTGAGCTTTTACAATCTGATTCTAGCAAAGGTTGACATAAATGCTGCATTTCTCAGTGTCATTTTCCTGTGCATGGTAGCCTGTACTGTATCGTGTACAATGACGTGCTAAGTTGTCTGAATGCACCATTCCAAATATTTCAAACAATGGTGGTTCGTGTGTACCAAACTGATAGAATGCAGTAGTTTAGCAGCACCTGGCCATTGTAAAGATGTGGTGGCTTGTGGAAAGGGACTGATCTCATGAACTGGAAATCATGAGTTTAATTCCTGCATCTAACTAGCATTGGTTGTTAATTGCCGAACCAAAGTGTGTGCCGTTGCCAACTGTTCGATTTTAAGACCATATCATTCCATTACTGCTCCATTTAAAGCAGTCCTCTCCCTTTAAGTCACGGCACAGCAACAATCTTTGGTGATTCTAATGATGGTAGAAATTGGCTAAGCCAGATTGACGAATGTAGTTTGAATAGTGAGTTGATGAGGTGTTATTGGGGCAATGTATCAGAACAATACTTTCCAGCAACAATAAGACAGTAGGGTATCTGGTAATATGCAACGGCACAGTGTTGATTGATGACCTCATGGTGAAACCACCCCTCAGTAGAAGTAACAACAGCGTGACTGAGTTTTATATTTAGTTTGAGGAAGGGAAGGTTGGTTCCAAGATGCGCACTGTAAACCAAAGTGAGGAAAACGGGAACAGTACGAAGTTAGGACCGACTAAAATAAAGTGGAAAATTAGGTTTAAGAGTGGGTCAGTAGACTTGTAATAGCAAACTTTTAAGGAGGTATTTCAGAATACTCGAAAATGCTATATTACAGTCAGAAAGACTTGAAGGAAATGAAGCACCATCCATGTCTCAGGAAGGAATTTAAAGATAAGATGTACTTGAAATTAAAAAAAGTACTGAATTCCCCAAAGATATTCATATTCAGACATATGCACATAGGCCACATTGTTTAGGGAAGCATGTTTTATATGCCAGCTTTTCCTTGCCACTGTCCGTTCTGAAGAAGCGTTGCTGGACTCTGCCTTCGTGATGGCACTGACACCATATGACTCTTTGTGACATCCCTGTAGAAGATCTAACTCTAACATGTGTTATTATCAATCTACATTTTAAAACTGAAATCTAAATCTGTAAAAATTAGTTGTAGTGTTGCTTTAAATCTGACTAATTTAAGGATGCTATGGCCATCCAGACCTGAGTACTGACAATGCCTGAGCCACAGACCCAGTACAGCAAATAATGCTGATCTTGCAAACGGTGATTTCGGTAACCACACGCCCTGTGCAATGTGACCTTTATGCCTCTGCCTAAGACTTTTCACAACCGCTCATCTGCACATCCTTTTCTTACTATCATCTGCTTGTCCTGCTCATAAACTAAGCTTTTCACTGTACTCTGGCACAAGTGACAACCAATTATATCCAGCGATGATGCCAGTTGTGCTGAATTGTCCAGAAATTTCTGCTTTAATTCAAAGAACATGTTCCATTTTGTTCGTGAGACTGCAGCGAGAGTGTAATTGTCCCAGAGGGCATCCAGAGCCAGTCCTTCAAAGGGGAGGTGATGGTCCAGCGGTATTATGGTTCGACTATTAATCCAGAGGCCTAGATAATATGCTCAGCACCCGGGCTCGAATACTGCTGTAACGGATGGTGGAACTTCAAGCTACTTTATTAAAAACAGCTGATGACGACCATGAATCGATTATCAGGAGAAACCTGATCTAATTCACTCATGCCTTTTAGGTAAGGACACTGGCATTCTTACCTAGTCTGGCCTATGGGTGGATGCAGGCCACCGGGGAAAAGGGATGGGCCTGGCCAGCAATAACTTCATCCTGTTAATGTTTTTTTTTAAAGACCAGGATATTGTCTGGACTCGAGCACTTCCTCAGTGAAGATAGATGAGTGAGGCTAGAGCTGTTGTGTTTTTCTGAGAGCAGAGAAAGCTTAGTGGAGAAACTGATTGACGTGTTCAAAAATATGAAGCTTATAAACGGAAAATTGGAATAAACTTTATCTTGTTGAAAAGCATGAGTAACCATTGACATAGATTAAAAACAAGGCACAGAAGGGTTAGAGGAGATTTTAGGCACATGTGTTCTCCCCCAGAGAGTTGTGGGTATCTGGAATTCACTGCCGAACGTGTGGTTAAGCGAAGAATGATCAGAACATTTTAAGAGTGTTTAGATAATCAGTTGAAGTGCCAGATCACACATGGATAGGAGTCAGGTTTTGGAAAATGGGATGCAAAAACAGAAGTTGCTGGAAAAACTCAACAGATGTGGCAGCATCAGTGAAGAAAATGCAAAGTTAACGTTTTGGGTCTGTTGACCCTGCTTCGAAGACCCGAATAAAAACGGATGCCTGAAGAAAGACACAAAAATAATGCACAAGAGTCAAACTTCTGTACTGCAAAAACGGAACGCCAGAGGCTCTGTGGTGCAATGGAGAGCACGTTGGAATTCTATATCAAATTTAACAGTGCTATTCAAAGGTTGTGGGTTCGAGTCCCACCAGAGTCACGTTTTAATGAAAGTTGCCCATGCCCTATTGCTGACCAGAGGAAATTCGTCAGATTTTCAGGGCAAGCTTTCTGGGAATAATACCGTTTGAAAGACAATCAGACCAGAATCTGTTGCTCACCTGAAAAAAAAATGCGAGTTCGTGGTGAAGTTCAACTGGTTTGTAACAGCAACGTTACCTTCCACAGTTGGCAAGTTATTTTCGAATTTTTTTGATGGTGGAAATCGATTAAGTTCTGATTCCCAATGGTCCACAAGGTTATGTGGACGGTTGGGGAAAAAAATCATTGAAATGTTCTATCGAATGGTGAGGCGTGTTCACATTTTCAGCAGAAAAGAGTACTAAATAATAACGTGGTGAGGACAATGTGAATCAACAGCACTGAATATCAATTCATCAACTTCACCACGCCCCTCTCACAGCTGGAATATTCCAGCGTCAGATCAGGCTGTGGAAGATTAAAAAAAACAGTTTCAGTGCGTTTCTGTGTTGAATAAATTAGTAACATTGTGCAATTTGGGATTTTGGAATTGTCCACTCTGTGCAAAATGTGGATCAGTAATATCTGTCCGGAAGAGAGGTGGTCCCAAGACTGAACCTGAGGACAGTGCTGTGCACCCACCTCGAATCTGGGAAACAATTCCTCACGGACAATGTTATACCCCTGCTCCCCTGGAGCTTTTTATTCCATCGGCTGCAAACCCTCGCAGAATTTAATTCAACAGATGTTGTCACTGAGTAATTTCTTTACATGTGTTCAGCTCATGTAAGCAGAGTGTCACAGTGGGAACCCGATGGGCCCATCACCTATGGCTCACGTCATGTTCTGGAAACAGTCATCTGCTGTTTCTCATTTCCTAAACACCAGGGAGAAGTAACTGCTACTTTGCACAATTTACTCAACCGTTTTCAGAGAAAGGTTAAACTGACTCACTGTTTCCTGCTATCTGCAACTCAATAAATCTCTCAAATTAATTTTATTATCATAGGGGCCAAGGTTGTAAATGATGAAAAAATACAACCGTGGAGACAGTGCGCTCTCACACATCTCTTTTCTCTCCAGGCGCTGTCAGGGTGATGGCCTAAAGCGCCTTCTCCCGTTCTCAGTCACTCTGGGATGGTTTGCAGAGCAACCTCTATTCTCTGTGCTGTGAAGAAGATGGTGAGTTTTATACACATAGGTGCAGTGTGCATGAGGGACAGAGCTCGCTGTAGTAATACTCCACACTGAGTCGGACAGCAGTGACCTCCCCGTGGCATCTGAAAGGCCACAAGCACTTTTCCCCTAAATTGAGAGCAATTATCCTTCTTCAAGCAGCTCTGCATTTTCTGACTATCTTAGATGCAATTATTTGGACAAGGTTCCTAACAGAATGTTAGTTCCTTTGCATGTGCAATCTCCTTTTTGCACAGCCTCTCTGACTTTCCATACCACTCACTTCCACCACACCCTCCCCCGACCCGCAAGACTGTGTTTGACTGGAAGCAGAAGAGAGCATTCATGCTGTTCTCCCCAAGCACTGCCTACCAGTGGAAGATGATTTTCTCCAGCCACCAATGGAGAGAGCTTGGTCTGGAGGGAAGGGAGCAAACAGAGTCACTTAGGAGCAGCGGGTCAGAATGGGAAGAATTTGTTAGTAACACTTAATGCGGCTTTCACTCTTCAAAGCAACGGTAATGAACACAGTTTACAAGAAAACTCACGTGATTTAGTGTTAATGGCTCTGCGCTGTTGCTGGTTCTTTGCTTAGGGGGACGTTTCCTGTTTCAAGTGGGATGTATAAATGGGGAAGCATAGTATGGTGGCTCAGTGGTTAGCACTACAGCTTCGCAGCACCAGGACCTGAGTTCAATTTTAGCCTCAGGCAACAGCCTGTGTGGAGTTTGCATATTCTGCCTAAGTCTGCATCAGTTTCTTCCAGGTACTCCAGTTCCCTCCCACAGTTCAAAATGTGCCGGCTGGGTGGATGGGCCATGCTAAATTGCTTGTAGTGGTCAGGCATGTGTGGGTTATAGGGGATGGTTCTGGATGGGATGCTCCAAGGAGCAGTGTGGACTTGTTGCGACTAAGGGCCTGTTTCCACGCTGGAGAGAATCTAATCTAAATAGGGGCACCTCTCAAGTTCAAATCACAGGCATTCAGTATCACACTCCATTCTTCACCCATGAGGGCAGGTTTCAATGAATTTGAGGGTGAGATGCCTCAGGCTCTTTACAGCAAAGAAATTGCATGTGGAGAAGCAGGATGCAAGCTTGAAAGAAGGTCTGCCCATTGATCAATGGACGTCATCACAGGTGGTGAAAAGTCCAATGTAAACATAACTCTCTTTATCATTTCTGAAGGGCCCAGACGCAAAACTTTAGCTTTCCTGCTCCTTTCATGCTGCTTGTCCTGCTGTGTTCATCCAGTTCTACAACCTGTTATCTCAGATTCTCCAGTATCGACAGTTCCTACTATCTCTCTCTCTTTATCTTCTATGTTCTAAAATTCTAGTTCCCTAGAAAGTGTTTCTTGCTGTCTGCTTCATCCAAGCTCTTGCGCCATCTCCATTTAAACTTCTTTGCTTTAAACAGAGCAATCCCGGCCTCTGGAATCTTGGCACAAAACTGAATTCCCTCATCCCGTGTCATGAGGAAGCCGGAGGATTACGACAAGATTTAAGGGGTAAAAATCAGTTGGTTGTTGGAAACATGGAAACGTAGGAAAAAATAAGTACCCAGTATCCATCTCCATGAATCTTTCAATATTTTTGTGATCCAAGTGGAAGAAAACAATTCACTCCACCATCTGAGAGACCCAGTTCCGTTCAACGGATAAACATCACTGGGCTGGGAGCAGCGAGACAGAATGAAAGGAACATGCTCTACACACAGAGATAATAGGAACTGCAGATGCTGGAGAATCCAAGATAACAAAGTGTGGAGCTGGATGAACACAATAGACCAAGCAGCATCTCCGGAGCAGGATGCTGCTTGGCCTGCTGTGATCATCCAGCTCTACACCTTGTTATCTATGTTCTTGAAACTGTTTGCAGCTTCGAATTCGTAGAACATGGGGGTATTTTGCTTTGAGCACGTCTCAGCTGGTTTTTCGCTGAGTAAGCAAGCGTGTAGCTGGCTTTCTGGCCTTGTGGTATGATCCTCACTGAGGTTACAATTACGGCATTGACGTGCGAGAGGTCCCTGGTTCAACTTCCCATCAAGACCGGATTTCTCCTTTCCCTTTTGCCATATTGCCCGAGGAGCTTTTCTTCAAAGCAGCTTGTTGAAAGAGGTCGGATTGCCTGCAGTGTGGATGGGGCAGAAGTACCATTGCAGTGAACACGGCAAAAGGAATCACCTGTTCAAAGCGAGAACACGTGTTTCAGGTTGTTCGCCCATGCAATCCGCCTCTCAATGAATCCTTCAGCTGCATTATCGTTCAGTCCTGGGCATGAAACTTCAGGAAGCCGGGATTTGAAGTGATGAGAGACAGCACTGAACAGATTAATGTGAATGGTGCCGTGTATGTGGAATGTCAGCAATAATGTTAAGTTGGAAAGTTGGGAAAGCTCACCTTATAGAGTAGAAAACTGAAAGTTGGTCTGTTTGAAGCTTTGAACAGAGAAGTTTCGGGTCTGTTAATCACTGTCTGACAGAACCCCTTGTGCAGATTCTGTTGATATGAAGGGGAATCCGATGCCTGTTAAAATTGATAATGTGCGCAGTTACAAGGAGAAGCTAAAAGAGAACATTAAACGAGACAATAAAATGTGAGGCTGAATGAACACAGCAGGCCCAGCAGCATCTCAGGAGCACACAAGCTGACGTTTCGGGCCTAGACCCTTCATCAGAGAGGGGGATGGGGTGAGGGTTCTGGAATAAATAGGGAGAGAGGAGGAGGCGGACCGAAGATGGAGAGAAAAGAAGATAGGTGGAGAGGAGAGTATAGATGCGGAGGTAGGGAGGGGATAGGTCAGTCCAGGGAAGACGGACCGGCCAAGGAGGTGGAATGAGGTTATTAGGTAGGAGATGGAGGTGCGGCTTGGGGTGGGAGGAAGGCAACATGACTGCATGACAGGAAAAATGTACGGGCACAGCAAATGCACGCATAAAAAGCTTGAGCACCTGTGCTCTCAAAATCGGCCCATATTCAGGAGCAGGAAGGAGAGAAATTTAACAAAGCTTTCCAAAGCAATGCTTTGGCATTACCCTCCTGTCCACAGCAGTAGTGTTATGACAGCTGCAATTTTGGGTGGCTGACCAGAATGAAAGGCTCACTGACGACAAGGGCGAGGCAAGGAAACGCTGTCCACAGGAATGAGGAAACCTGTGGCAGTGATAAAAGGTGTGCCAGTGTTTCTGCCCGGTTTCGAACCGGGGACCTTTCGCGTGTTAGGCGAATGTGATAACCACTACACTACAGAAACACAGTGCCCGACTGCTCTACCCACTGTCCTTCGAACACCATTGAAATTTGCAGCCATTCAACATTTGATTTCTCTGTTTTAAATCGATTGATGCTGTCCAACGTTATTGACATTGTAAAAAGTAAAAGATACAACATAAAATTGCCCAGAAAATGCTCATGACGATGTTGTCAGGGTTGCAGGGTTTGGATTGTTGGCCTAGGCCGAATCGACTGGGGCATTTTTTTTTCCTGGAGCATCAGAAGTTGAGGAATGACCTGATAGAAGTCTGTAAAATCTCGCGAGATATGGATAGAGGGAATAGTCAATGTCAATTTCTAAGAGTCGGCCCGAGTGCAAAATGGGAGGGCACATATTTAAGGTGATAGGAGAATAAGTTAAAAGAATTCTTAGGGTCGTATTTTCACGCCGAACGTGCTGTGTGTATGGTGTGAACTGCCAGCGGAAGTGGTGGGCGCTTGTAAAAATGACAACATTTCAAAGGCACCTGAGTGTGTGTATGAATCGGTTGGACGACGAGGAATGAGACCGTCCCACAGCAAAGTGTTCGGTCACTTTAACCAAAGATTGATTGAGACGAAACAAAGTGGATCATAGTTCATCCCTGTTCTCTACCTGTTTGACGAGTCTTTCTAAATACCATTTAAAAACTTCGCTCACATTTCTGCTTCTGCCGCCTACCCAGACACTTACAAAACTTAGTGGAAGAAAAGTTTCCTTGTACGTTTCATTTCACACTTTTCTCCTCTCACCTCAATCCTATTCCTGCTAATATTTAATATTTCCCCCGGCAAAGAAATTCCCATTTTCCACACGATGCATCCCTCTCTTCATTTTATGTACCTCTATCAGGTCACCCCTCAGCTTCTGTGCTGTTGCAAAATTTTGGTTAGCTTACTAGAATGAAAGGCTCACTGACGCAAGGGCATGGCAAGGGAGCCACTCCAATCCAGGGAACATGCTGGTAAACGTCCTTTGCACACTCTGCAATGGTTCCACATTTATCCTGCAGTGTGGCGATGAGAAGTGCGCATAGTACTCCAAATGTGGTCAAAACAACGTCTTGAAGTCATTGCAATAAGATTGGTAAACTTTATACTCACTGCTTGGACAGATGAAGGCAAGCATGCTGTAGGCTTTCTTTCCCACCTGAACCAGTTGTGTTGTCACTTTCAGGAAGCAATGGATTTGCACCCAGATCCCTCTGTCTATCAATGCTCCTCAACCTCCTGACATTTACTACAAACTTTCTTCCTACATTTGATCTCCAAAAATGCATCATACGTGTCCTGCCAACTTTCCACTTGGTCTATATCCTGTTTTATCCTTTGTATCCTTCCGGCCGATCCACATGTCTACCAATTTTCATTTCATCCGCAAACTTAATCAGATGACTGACGTTTACCTCTAAATTACTTACAAAAACTACAAACAGAGGTCCAGGTATTATCTTAATGGAACCCTACTGGCCACAGACCTCCAGTCAGAAATCCACCCCTCCATAACTACCCATTTCTAACTTCAGACTCACTGTTCATGCAATAGACCCACATGACATATATTTCCTGGAGGGTTGCCTCTAAATCAGACACCAGTCAGGAAGTGGACAGCATCAACCAACCTGATCTCTTTATTTGCCATTGGATTTTACCGAAACAGTTTACAAATTTCAGCCTCACTGTGTAATGTGAAGATGGGCCGTGGGACAGCAGTTTCCTCTCCTGCTGTCGAATAAAGATCATTCTAACTGTAAAAGGAATTATTGTAGTTTGAAAATTTACCTTCCTGAACTCATTGCCACCTGCTTTAACAGGAAGAGCTGGAATATCCTGATAGATTTCAACGAGAAGCTGCATGTTTACAAATTCAGTATGAAAATATCAGTATAGTTTATCAATATGACGCTGTCACTGATTGAATGAAGCAACTGCCCAGAAAGAGGCGGCTGTGTGTTTAAACCCCACGATGAACAGTTTGTGTTGGGCACATCACATCCCTGCAGCAATGTTCCCATTTAAAAATTGATAGGAGAACATCCCCCATGCTTAAAAAGCTGCTGAATAAGCGAAGCACAAAGAAGCAGCATCCCCAATATCGGTGGCTCATGTTGCCGCCAAACACCATGAGCCTGATGTGGCGAGAGCACACAACCTTATGAACTGCCTGCAGACATGCTACTGTTGCACCTCCGGCTCTCAATGAGCGAGCTTTTGCTGCGCAGGATTAAGAGAAGTGATTGTATCCCAACAAGACGTCGTTACCAGCAAAGGGGGACAAAAGGCCGTGCACATTTTATCCAACTTCTTCCCATGCTCTCTGCCTGTCTCCAATCATCTTCTGTCATTCTCCAATTTGTTTGTCTCCCTCATCCTGCCCTTGATTGCTTCAGCCTCTCTCTTGTGCTTTAACATCCTGCTGTGACCAGGGGAGATTGATTCCAGTCTGTATGTCACAGGGCGGATCCAGGAATAATTCTCGATCCTCCATCAGAAAGGGCCAGAAAGAAACGATTTGTTTGTTGGATGGGGATGGGGGCAGATTCCAAAACAGATACCCTCAGGCATCTTACACCAATATCCTTTCAAGTAAAACGACAAAACAATTAACTCATTGTATTCCTGCACTCGGATCATTAGGAACCTAATGCTCTTGGTTTTGAACGAACCCGATGTGCTTTCCTCAGCTCCCTACTGGGTAAGGTAATGGTAATGCATCTGTTTCAAGATCAGGAGTTTGTAATTTTCTCTCTGGCTCGAATGCAGCTCATAGCATCTTTATACTTCCATTTCAATATTTCTCATCCGACTGAAGCCGTGATGAGGTTTGACTTTCTGTTGCACATGAACGAGAATCCTTTCACTGTCTTACATTTGTAAACGTCACCAAGAGCATCCGAGTTAATGTCCCAGCGGCATCAAAGGAAGGCAAGCTGAAATAGTCCCACAAGCTGTGAGCAGGCACTTTTCCATTTCCTAAACCCACCGACCCAATCATGCGGCTTTTAGGAATGGCAAAGAAACAAACCAGAAAACCAAGTCTCAGCTTTATGAATCTTTAAAAATTCTTTGGGAAGTGGAATCAGAAGGGAGTAAAAGGCGAACTGTCCGGTGAACAGAGACAGTCATGGCACCTTCCCCATCTTAAAGAGTCTCAGGCATTGACTCATTTTCTGGGGATCATTCGTTGATCAGGGGCATTAAATGGATTCCTGCCAGAGCTGCTCTGCTTCTGCTATGGTTACTGTCATGAACCAGGAATGGAAGCCAACTCATAGTCGTCAAAATAGCAAATCTCAGCCAAAAGCAAGAAGGAGTCAATTTCATGAATATTTCTTCTGATTTAATTTCATCAAACATCCCCTTTTCACGTCTGCATTTGATATTAGAATAATAAAGGCATTCATCCATCCCCTTGGAAACGGAATGAAAACACACCTCTGGCAGAATTTGAACCCAGTCAATAAAAGACGTCAGATAAAAGCAGGAATTGCATCTCCGAGAGACAGTTCACTTCCTAATTGTTAGGGCATAACTTTTGTTTCCAATAACAAAATAACTTCAGTTCTATTATTAATGCTTCACGGGGAAACATATGCCACCCATTTCAAATTCATGAATTGTTTTTATTGTCAACGCCTTCACGAAATGTATTTACTTCTAAATTTCTTGTATCTGCTTTGAAAAATCCTGATCGGTTCTGTCGCAATATATAATGGGTTTCACTGTGAAGTATATGTCGCACTTTTCAAAACCACAAGCGTTTTCGCGTTGTCTTAATCGTCTGTTCACAAAATTTCCTTACACCTATAGCCATTTAAATTTGAATTGATTCTCCTGCCTGGCCCTGCCCCCACCCTTGCCCTCCCACCTACATTTTGCCCAACACCTCCCCCCACGTTCCCGGTAAGATCCAGCCACTGACTCTCTTCCATTGTTAAATCCACTCCTTCTATGTTTTCTTATTTGTTTTTTTAAACCCTCTGGAATCAGCTTCTAACTTTATTTCTGGAAAATCGTTGCCAACTTAACTCTCTGAGAGAAAGGAACTCTGTTCTAATATTTCCTTCATCATTCACTGATAGTTTTGAATCTCTGACCTCTCTGAACTTGATTCTCATGAAAGAGGGAATCATCCTCCTATACAGGCACTCTGAAACTCGCATAGTCAGGAAAAATACGTTTGTTTACTTCCCAATTTTCCCAGGTTCAGATGCAACTTTTCCAAATTTTGCAACATCACGTGTATGTAATCCTGCATCCTGTCCATCATCCCAATAGTCAGCTGTGTATTTTCTAATCTCTGCATTGTTGGTGAAGACTGATGACAAAAATTACATACGATGATCCAATTGAGGCTGAACTACAGACATTACAGTTGCACAATGATCTTTTTGCTGACTTAATGTGACTTATTTTTTCCATTTATAAACTCAACTAACCCAAATTATTGTCTAATCACATTATGGACATCGTTTCTCTGTGGATCAAAAGCTCTCATCTCCTTTGTTACTTGTTGGAATGTGGGAACAGCTTATAATATCAATATCCCAGAAACCCGACTGACTCTCGGCCATTTCCAAGAGAAGTGATATTCAACCACCTATCTGTGGGGCTGTTGTCACTTGCAGTGCAGATTGGGTCAGGGCAGTAAATTCCTTTACCAAATGTTAAACTGAATCTGAAATTTACATTTAAGTAAAAAAAACCCTCCTAATTATGGTATACTGTCTTTCTGTGTTGATGCCCCATTTGAGCATCGCTTCATGCTTCCCTATATTGAATGAACCAAATGATTACTTTGAGAATGGACGTACTTTCCTCACCTCTCGATATTCTAAACTCTATGGAGCATTGACTGATGTAATTTGTATGCTCCCAGAGGACAGTCCTCACATCCCTAGGATGATTCCAACGAACATTCCTGACGTGACTTTGAAGGCAAGTCTTCCCTTCTCCGAGCTAGGAAATCATTACTGCACTGACCCTCATTTATGCGCTCATTAAAGCCAAGCCAATTGCAGGAAAACTTTTACATGCAGCTGTTGCAAACTGATGACTGTAAAGGTCGACCCAACCCCTCATTGTCGTTTGTCTGCCAATGGGAAGCTTGACTGAATTGTTTAGAATGACATCCTATTTTGTCTGAACACAACCATTCGCTGTTCTGTCTTCACCGTTCCGTTATGTATTTTAACACCAAGTAACTTGTCAGTTTGTCTTACTTTTCCAATATTTCCAAACAATCTCACTCATAGTAATGCAGTGGTTTAGTCAATTCGGAAATACCACAGAAGCAGATGGCAGTGTGTTTGTCTTGTAAATCGGAGGTCATGGGTTGTATCTCTACTCGTGTCTTGTAGCCTATTGGCTGTTAATTCCAGAGTTAAATATTTGTCATTCCCTTTTTGGACCCTAGACCTTCCTTCGAGTGAAGGTGCAACTCGTAGATGTGATCTTAGTGTGACTGAGTTTCCTGTTAACTTTGAAGGAGTAAAGACGAGTGTTTCAAACCTTAAGAGGGCAATGACATCAGTGCGAAGTTAGGGCTGAAGTGAAATGGAAAATTGGGTTAAGAGTTGGCCCAGTATAGGGCCGATAGCAGAGATTTACGGAGACAATTCAGAATAGTCAGAAAAAAACGTTCAGTTGTACTTGCTAGTTGCCCATTGCATTTGAAGACGAGCGCATTTTTTTTGCAGCCTCATTCTGGCTTCGCAATTGCATTGCATCACACCACCCAGAAGGTAAGAGTCAGGCAGGTAGAGACGCAGAACAAGCAAAACACCTTCTGTGCACGTAAAATGACAGTTAAAGTGCTGAGGAGACACACAGCATGCTGAGATGGAGTGAGATTATTTATCTGAAAGAGTTCCTTATATGACCTCTGTTACACGAAGAGTCCCCTCACTTTGGCAAAAGATGTATTTGCAGCCATGAAACTCTGATAAACAAATAAATATTTGCCTCGCTACGGCACAACGTTTAGAGGCAGTGACACAATGTTTTCTGTAGCAGCGTGGCCTCGTGCAAGGGATGCTAGGACTATCAACAGAATTCAAGGCATCAAGAGATACCTATGCGCCTTACAATGTGTTTGCTGTTCCTGCAAGCAGATTTCAATTGCTTTACCCTCTATCTTCCTTAGTTTCCTGCTTGCAGTAAGCACATCAAACCCAAACAAATCTGCCATGTGTTTCCACTTTCACGCTTTATTTGTAGCCACCACCCAAGCGAGCAGACGCATGTACGATAGAGAGATTGGCCATCTCTGGGTCTCTCACTCTGGGATGGCATGAATGGTAATGTGCACTTTGTTTGATCCACAAATCAGCTTGCAGTACTATCCCATGCTGATTCAGACAGCACCGCCCTCCCTATGAAATCTGTATGCTGTGCAGATATGCTCCATTTGTCTAAATGTAACATTTGTCTAAATTGCCAAATTCTGCTGGTCTAACTCTGATTTCACACAGAAACATAAACTTGTCCCAGCGCAGACGGAGACGATGCAACCCAGCTTCACTGTGCCCATTCTCCACAATGAGTACATGGGGAGAACTTTTAGTGTCATTCTCTTGACTTCTCCCTGGAACTCAGTGCTACTTTTAACATAATGATCTAATTCATTTTTCAATAATTTGATTGAACCTGCTTTTTTGTGACAATCAGACAGTGATTACAGATCGTAGGCAACCCCTGTGTGAAAAAAAAAGTTTCTCATGTCATTTTTACTTATTTTCCCAATCACTTTAATTCTCTGCCTAATTGTTCTCGATCCTTTCATGCAAGGGAGCATTTTCTCCTTGCTGACTCTGCATAGATACCTCATGACTTGGAAGGTTCAAATAAACCCACTCTTACCCTTCGGTTCTCCAAGGAGAACTGCTCCAACTTTCCAAACCATCTTCACTGCTGACATTCCACATATCCGGCACAATTAACGTGATCCTGCTCAGCGCTGTCTCCACTCACCTCGCGTACACATTTACTGATGTTATCTGCCCAAATATTAGTGAGAATCCAAGTGGAGCATAATTCAACGCCAGACTGCATGGATAAATGATCTGAATGACTTGTTTTGACTTTCACTATTTGCGTTGCCGCGCCATGCTCACTCCAATGACACCTCTGCTTCAGAAGCTCAATCTTATTTCAAGAATCCCTACTTTGTGAAATGCTACCCAATTCTCAAAAAGCTGATCGGGCGACCTGGCAAAACGAATATCAAACAACCAGAGCTCGTCCGACATTTGAATCTGGAACCTCTCACATTCTGGTTGACTACAAATGAGCCAGTAAAACTCTTGCATTTCTACCACAGAATTATGTGTGAAACAGAAGACCATTTGAAGAACATCTTCCCATTCTGTCTCCCTGCTCCCGGGTGGTATTTTTACTCCCTTGCCCTGGGACGGGACACTCTTCAGTTGCGGCTTGAACCATTTTCTTCCTCTTGCAAACAGTACTTGGAGAGAGAGATAGAGGGGCATATGCGCTCTTCTGATCCCTCGCAATTACTTGAGGGGGTGGTCAGTGGCACACATGCACAGGAAATCAGCATCTTTGGTTGGGAACTTCTGACAAATGTCTGTCATCCAAGACAGAGAAAGATGTTGAGCTGCTGGGAAAGAGAGAAATGGACACCAGAGATTCTTCTCTCAGGTAAATAGTGTGAATTATTTTGTACAGCCTGATTGTTGTTCATAATTTGTCTTCACACAGCAAACCTGCATAAAGACTTTTGCAACATGGCCATCGGTTACTTTGCTGCAACCGGGCACGAGTTATATCTCTTACATCTGACGCCAGAAATCCCACATTAAGAGCATCTGCGTAGAACTCTCACTCATGGCCTCAAACCCGTGCAAAAAAGAAACTGTTCAGCACATCGAGCCCAAGGAGAGTTTCTTGTCACTTTTATCTCTCTGTGGTTATTTAGGAGCGGGGATTTCTGTCCTAATAATAGTGCCTGTGTTGCTATGCTGTCTCCAATAGGCTGATCCATGACTTGATTTATTGCGGTCACGATCCTCTTGTTATTCACAACTTTCCATTTCTTTGGGAGGACCCTGTTGTCTGAAACAGAGTAGGGAATTACTGCAGGTTTCCAGAGCATTGAGCACACTGCATTTCATGCGTCTCATCTTCATTTGTTTTATATGGAGGTTTCATCCAGTGTCGTATTGCTTGTGCTAACATCTTGAGGTATCTGTTTTTGTTATCAACAAGTGTTTCCTTTGCTCTCTCATGACTTCAGGAAGTCGGAACTAATTGAACACAGCTTTCTTTTGGCGGGGTGGGGGGGTGCCAGTTGATTGGGAGATTTGGCACAATGGTTGGAAGCTATAATGGACCGTGTGGGATTTGAACTGGGGGCTTCTCGTGTAGCCATAATGCACAATCTTCAAAGCAACAATCATACCCCTGAACCAATGACCCGGTACAGCTAAAAAAACCCTTCTGACAAACCAGCCATTGCCACCAATTGCACCCAGCTTTGAACCAGCTGAGACTCACTCACAATGAAGTGCATTCCATGTTGCTCCTGGAATTCAAAAGAGCAAAGGGTCTCAAGAATACCTTCTTATTTTGTCTCCCTGCTCTTGACACAGTTTATAAAATTCAGGCTCACCGTTAATGTGAAGAAGTGCGGTCAGGCTGTGGTTCCCGCTCCTGAAGTTGGATAAAGATCACTGTCGCTGTGTCCGGTGAGAGGAAATGAATCACTGTTGGTTGGAAACATTTCTTTCCGAACTCTCTGTCACTCTACTACAACAGGAGGAGCGGGAAACTCCTGAAAATTGCAAATAAATTGGGTGTCTGTTGGTTAATTAATAAAAGATCAGTATAATAGTATTAAAATGGTGCTGTCACCATCTGAAAGAAGAGGCTGCCCAGATGGAGGTGGCTGTGTGTTTAAACCCCATGATGAACAATTGGTGTATTACTTTGCACATGAAGGGAACAGGGCATTCTCTCCAAAACATGGGGCACACCACATCCCGAAACTATGTTCTCGTGTAAAAATTCCAAGACATTTGATACCAATCAAAAACAAGACTTTGATCAATCTATGTTGTCACCAACAACCTCTGCCCTCACATCGACTCCAGGGCAGATCCAGGGCTTATTCCCGACTCTCTATCAGGTGCAATGAGAGACGAAGGATCTGAGTGGGAAGAAACAACTGAAGAGATTCCTCTATCGGATATTGTTCGGTTAATTTAGCCACCAAAACACAATATTTCTCTCATTTCACCAAGAAAAGTGTCATGAGCATCATTAATAGAAATACAGAATCCTCGGAGTTGTTTAATGTGAGGCCAGACACGAAAGTGCCTGTGATTGTAATGCACGACAAAGATGCTTTGCGATCTCAGACAGACTTTGATTTCACAACAAACCACGCTCCCAAGCTGTCGAAGATTTTCGTGAAAAGAAGCCAAACAGCGAGTAGAGTACACCGTTGCAGACAATAAGTTCTTGTTCAGGATTTGAACGTGGGACCTCTCACAAGCCTTTTAATAACCTGAAATGAGAATCATATTTCGACACTAACATAGCCAACTACACCTTTCACTTGTAGCCGAGGCGACCCTCATACAATAACATTTTTCCCAAACTCAGATGTCAGAGGCTTGTTTCAAGGTTCCATCTGCTCAAAGGCTGTGTAATAATATCTCTCAACAGGCTGATTGCATTTTTAAAAATCTCAGTTCCGGCAGTGAAAGCAACAACGAACAGTTTCTTCCCATTCTGCCCCTGCTCTGGGGCAGCTGCTATTTTCTCTTTTTCCCCCAGGACCGGGGTCTCTTCAATGGCAGATGGATTAAACCATTTCCTTCCATGGGCAGGCAGTGCTTGTAGATGGTATACGTTTTGCAGCTCCTTCTTAAACACTGGAAGGGCAAAGAAGCAGAAGAGGCAGAATCAGATGTCAGGGAATTATTTATGGTAACAGGGAACTTTAGTCAACTGACATGAATCAGAAACAAAGAGGAGAAGAAAGAAGTCAAAACTGGGGACTATTCTGTTTAGAAACTTAATATGGGATCTTTATGTGCAGTCTGTTTTATTTCAGGATTCAACTTCAAACAGCAATCTTGCAGCAAATAAACTTTAAGACACCGACATCGGTTCACTTGCTGCGACCCAGCAGGAATTAATTACTGACGCCGATAGTCCCAGATTAAGAGAAACCGATTGAAACACTTATTCAGTGAGTGTCATTCCCAACGTTCTTGAGCAGCGGGGCTGCAGGTAGTTCAACGCGGAAGGGAGGGTTAATAATGAGCCATTGTTTCTCCCTCACACGCCCACTCTGTCACAGAGACAGTAGAAAATGTCAGGAGTCACAGGATACCAGGCTTTCATTCCACAGGGTTGTGTGAAGTCACATGCTTTCAAAACGCTGCTCCTCCTTCAGGTGAAGTGGCACTTTCCACCGGCATCTCCACATCTCAGAGACAGGGATAGTGACGCCATAAACCTGCAGCGTGATTCCAGTGCAGAAAGAAGCCGTTCAGCTCGTCGAGTCCACGGTCACTCTCTGACCCTTGTATCTCTCTGAGATTATTCACTATCTGTCATGGCTATCCTAATAATGGTGTATCGTGTTTGTGCCATGACTTTTTCTCCGATATGATAATCCTCGTGTCATTCACAACTTTTCATTTTGCCGGGAGGACGTTGCTGTCTGAAACAGCGTGAGCAACTGCCGGAGGGTGTCCTGTGCGTGGAGCACACCACAACTGTTGCGTTTCACATTCAACGATTTACTCCTGCCATGTCAGAGAACAGCTTTAATCAGATCATAGCAGACCAACAGAGAACAGGAGAATACCACGCAGACCTTCACAAGTGTGTCACCTCACCAGCGTAAACTTGACCCATATATCAGTATGGGATATTTATTTCAGATGCATGGTGTTGCTGGAAGCAGATCAAAATGCGTCACAATGATGAGGTCTGATTTCGATGAGATCAAGATCAGTTTGAGATCCCTGAGAGTCTTTGCAGTGAACATTTATCACATGGGGTAGAAGGAAGCAAGATTAAAACAACCTCTGCCCATAGTCAACAGATATCATCGCTGGTGGTGAAAAGTCCGGTATAAATACAACTCTCTTTATCTTCAAGGCTCTAAAATACGATCCCCCTGTTTACTGGTCCTGATCTGTGGAAACAGTTTCTCACTGTCTGCTTCATCCAAACACTAGCGGCAAGAAATATCTGTTTAATCTGATTTTCACTGAACAGAACAATCCCAGCCTTTGGAGTCCGTCCAAAAAATCCAAATTCCCTCATCCTTGGGCATGCTGAGGCTGGAGAATTGCGTCGCAAATTTAGGAACAACGTTCATATGGTCGGTGGAAGCATGGAAGCGAAACAAAACAGAAATCCAATCTCCAGCTAAGTGAATCTTTAAAAACTTTTTGTAATCCAACTGGAAGAAAATGGGATAATAATCTGCCATTAGAGTGAACCCGGTGCAGGAGAAGAGGCAAACAGAGCCATCCGGGGAGCAGAGATACAGATTGAGAAGAAAATGTTACTGAAACTTTTCAGTTGCTTCGAATTCCCGAAACAATGCGAAATGTACCGCACTCTGGGGGTTTGGGGTTTTGGGGGTGGGGGTGTGTGCCGAATACCTTTATACAGGCAGCTTGTTGGTCGAGAGGCATGATTCTCACGTAGGGTCATGCACAATACTGACATGCAGGATGTCCCAGGTGTAAATCCCGCATGAGCTCTGGTTTTTTTTAACTCTCACTTTTGCCAAATCAAAACTTGCTTCAATGAAGAGATAATGGGAACTGCAGATGCTGGAGAATTCCAAGATAATAAAATGTGAGGCTGGATGAACACAGCAGGCCAAGCAGCATCTCACGAGCACAAAAGCTGACGTTTCGGGCCTAGACCCTTCATCAGAGAGGGGGATGGGGAGAGGGAGCTGGAATAAATAGGGAGAGAGGGGGAGGCGGACCGAAGATGTAGAGTAAAGAAGATAGGTGGAGAGAGAATAGGTGGGGACGTAGGGAGGGGATAGGTCAGTCCAAGGAGGTGTAAAGAACCTATACTCTCACCTATACTCTCTCCACCTATCTTCTTTACTCTCCATCTTCGGTCCGCCTCCCCCTCTCTCCCTATTTATTCCAGCTCCCTCTCCCCATCCCCCTCTCTGATGAAGGGTCTAGGCCCGAAACGTCAGCTTTTGTGCTCCTGAGATGCTGCTTGGCCTGCTGTGTTCATCCAGCCTCACATTTTATTGTCTTTGCTTCAATGAAGCCCGTCGTAGGAATGGGGCAAAGCTATGATTGCAGCGAACACAACAAGGGAAAAGAATTGTTCAAATTGAAAACGAATGCTCTTGTTCAACACAATCCTACTCTAAATGAATTTGCAGATAGAAAGAACTGCAAATGCTAGAGTCAGAATCGTCACACCATGGAGCTGGATAAACACAGTGGGTCAGATAGCATCAGATTAGAAGGAGTTTTGATGCTTCGGTCCTGGGCTATTCATCAGAGTGAATAGTCCAGCTGTGCTATTGATCAATTATATGCATGTGAAACTTCAGGTCGATGGGATGGGAAGCAATTCGAGACAGCACTGAACAGGTTCATGTGAATGGTGACATGTATGAGCAAAGTCAGCAATCTAGAGAGATTGGTAAGTTGAGACAGTTCTCCTTGCTGAACGGAAAACTGGTTTGATTGAAACTTCCCAGGTCATGACGGGCATGAACAGAGGAACTCAGGGGGTGAAAATGCTCACACCCCTGAAAGGATCGAGAACGATCAGGCAGAGACTTAAAGTCATGAGGAAAACGTCAGAGTGACATGCAAAGGAGCGTTTTTTGACAAAAACTAATGAAGGCCTGCAAATGACACATTTGACTGCGACAGAGGCAGATTCATTCACCACAAAACGGAATTCGATCGTTATTGTTAAAAGTAACAATATGCTGAGTTACAGGGAGAAGGCAAAAGAGATACTCATTTACTCATTGCGGGGAGCGGGCACAGCTAGGCTGGCTGCATGGTTTCCATTTGCTTTGTGACAAATGTTTTGATTCTGAATGGAATCAGATTTTGACCAACAGAGTGTGGGAACTGAGACAGCGGTTATACTTACACAGCCATGGCACGTTTGTGCAACAGAATAATACACAACAATAGTGAAGATCTCTTGGCATCATTCTTGACGGTACATTCCACAAACCAGATGTAAAGCTGAATCCTTGTCTGAACAAAACCACTGTATCCAACAGCAAAGTGGTGCAATGGGAGCATGCTGGCACCATAACTGTGAGGTAGAAGCATCAGAAACCATCCTCTCCTCTTTGCACCAGGTGCGTCATGTTTTGTTCTGTGTTTTGATCAATTTTCCCCTTCTCATAGTTTCATGTGTGTGAAATTAAATATCACATACTGAAACACGGGCCAAATTTAGACAGGTGAGGTTACATGCTTGTGACGGTCTGAAAGTTCTTCTGCTGTTCTCAGTCGGTCTCCTCTGAACTGATTTGTAAACCTTTTCTCTGAGACGGGAATAAACTGGGGAAGTTGAAACACATTCTTCCATGCCCTGCAGTAATTCTCCATGCTAAGATGCAAATAACAAGAGGAGCAGAATGTCGGAGACAGCATCACGGCATAGGCACCATTATTAAGGCAAGATATCACCAATTGGGAAAACACCTCAGAGAAATACAAGTGACAGAGAGTAGATGGGCCGAACGGCTTCATTCTGCGTGGGAATGACACCATGGGGTTATGACATCACTCTCCCTGTCTCTGTGAGGGAGCGGGTGGGGGAGAAACAATGGCTCATTATTAACCCTCCCTTCCGCTTTGTACTGTCTGCAGCCCCGTTGCTCAGGGCCCATGGGGATGTCTCTCAGTGAGCGAGTGTTTCACTCAGATTCACATAACGTGGTCAGACATTAACTCCTGCTGTGGATGCAGCAAAGAAACTAATGCCAGCTTTGCAAAAGACTGCCTGCGAGATTGTTGTTTGAAGACTAATCCTGAAAATCAAACAGGCTGCACCAGAAAAGAACGTATTTTAATTTACCCAAGGGAAGAGTCTCCTGTGTCCATTTATCTCTTTCCCACTAGCTCACCGTCTTTCTATCTCTCGGATAGCAGGCGTTGGGGAAAAGTTCACAATTTGATAATTACCTGCATATGCGTGTAACTGACTCACCCACCCCAAGTGACTGAGAGGGAGGAGATCGAAAGGGCACTGCCCTTCCCCAGCACTGCTTGCAGGCAGAAAAACAATGTTTTAATGAGACGGCTCTGGGCTAATGGACAAACAGCACCGCCCTGCAGCAGGGAGACAGAATGAGACGATGATGTTCTGGAAGTTGTTTGATCCTTGGAATTCCTGAAGCAATGTGGGATGTATGTCACATGAAGTGAGTCTCAGTTGGTTGGGGAGTTGGCCATTTGGCCTACAGGTGGCTCATTGATCCAGGGATATGATTCTTGCTTTGGATCTTACAGCATTTAGAAGTGCCAGAGGGCCCTGTCTCGTATCCCACACAACCACACTCATTTTGTCAAAATACCCAATTAATTAACTCAAAAAGCAGCTTCGTGAAATGCGGTCGAACTGCTTGACTTTGGGATAGACGAGAAGTACCGTTCTGTGTTCAGTGAACACAGCAAAGGGGCGCACTTGTTCAAAGGAAGAGGAAGAGTTTTAGGATGTTCACACAGGCACTCGGATTCTGAATCCTTAGGCTGAAGTATTACTCAATTTCGAGTGTGAAACTTCCGAAAACAGGAATGTGATATGATTGGAGGTAGCGGTGAACAGGTTCATGTGAATGGTGGTCAAAGAGGAGACTGGAAACACACAACAGTCCGGGCTGCATCAAGACAAAATGTTTCTGGAGGCAGAGAAGGTGTTGTGAGTAAGGAGCATCAAAGATAGGTCAAAATATTGAAGGTTTAAAATGTATCTGTGTGTCAGAAATGAAGATGGGTTGGAAAGTTGAGACAGTTCTCTTTGGGGAATAGAAGGCTGTAAAGTGATCCGAATGCAGCTCTCCAAGTCACAAGGGGTCTAGACAGTGGATATAAAGGCGTGAAAGTGCTACCACACCACGCCTGAAGGGATTGAGAATGATTAGGCAGATATTTGACGGCATGAGGAAAACGAATGAAAGTGACTTGAGGAAGAACGTTCTCACACAAGGAGTGGTTAGTGTCGGTAAATCAATATCTGACAGCGACAGAGGCAGATTCAATCAACACATAACGGAATTGGACGGTTATGTTAAAAGGACCTGTGCAGATGCTACAGGGAGAAGGCAAAATATTGATACTGAAAGGGATAATCATTTGCTTATTGTGGAGACGTGGCAAAACTAAGGTAGGGTGCCTGGCCTCTGTCTGTGCTGTGACAAGTTTTGTGATTCTGAGTGAAATCGACCAACAGAACGTGGGAAATAAGACAAAGGTTATATTTGCACAGCTGTGATACATCTGTGCAACAAAACAACAGTGAAAAACATTTAACATCATCCTCGAATGGAAATGCTGCACTGCAGATGGAAAGTTGAATACTTGCCTGTGAAGCTCGCCCAACAATGTAGCAGAGTGGCGCAGTGGGTGATGCTGGGGTCATAACCCAGAAATCGCTGGATCAAAACCATCCTCTGCTATTTTCTGCAGGTGAGAGTTGTGGCTTGCAGTGGCCTGCACCACGCATTTCAATCAGCTCTCTGGTTTGCTCAGCTTCACGTATCTGAAATAAATTCCTCACGTTGATGCACTGGCCAAGTTCGCAGAGGAGAGCTGATACACTTGTGAAGGTCTGAATGGTCTTCTCCTGTTTTCAGTCTGTCTGCTCTGTACGGAATGTAAAACTTCCTCTCTGAGATGGAAATAAACCGGTGAAGTAGAAACTCATTATTTGCAGTATTTTTGTTTTCATGCCTGGCAGTAATTCCCCACGCTGTTTCAGGCATGAATGACAAAAGAATCAGGATGTCAGAGACTGCATCATGACACAGGCAGAGTTCACCATTATTAGGGACAGATATCACCGATTGTGAATAACTACAGAGAAATACAAGAGGCAACGAGTCGCTGTGCAATCTATGGGCTGAACAGCTTCTTTCTGCACAGGAATGACACCATGGATTTATGATGTCACTCTCCATGTCTCTGTGAGGGAGCGGGTGGGGGAGAAACAATGGCTCAATGGAGAAACACTGCTGCTTGTATGTTTTTATTTGTCTTTTCCTTTCAGTTAGTTAGCAGCTGTGTTTAATGGAGAATTGGTCCTATTAGTGTCTACCTCAATATACATCTCTGCTTGTCTTTGCTTATTCACTTCATCCCCTTTTATATTCTTCGACTCTCTAACCATCCATATTGAGGGCAGCACGGTGGCCCAGTGCTCGGGATCAGCGTTTAATTCCAGCCTTGGGCGGCTGTCTGTGTGTAATTTGTGAAATTTCCCTGCGCCTGCATGGGTTTCCTCCCACAGTCCAAAGATGTGCAGGGTGGGTGGATTGGCCGTGCTAAATTGCCCTTGGTGCTTAAGGAGGTGTAGATTAGGTAGGCTATAGGCAAATGGGTCGAGGTGGGATGCTCTGAGGTTCGGTGTGGACTTGTTGGGACAAAGGGCCTGTTTCCACACTGTAGGGGTTCAATATCTATATCCCGCATTTCCCATTGCTGCTCTTTGAAAAGTCTGAAAATCAGAGAGTATTTGAGACTGGAGCTGCTGAGAGGCTTCCCCATCACAACCAACACTCCCAACCCAGTTGTAAAGCTTGGAACTGGGCTGACATTCTCCAAATAGAGTTTCTGTCAATGAGGACCGAACAAAGGATGTACTTATTCCCTCAAAACATGGTGAGTGTTTAGACTTCTAAATAGAATTCCTAATCCACCAGAAAAGAAACAAATTGCCGCAATTATACAATTACAGTGATGTTTTTACTGTTGGTGTAAAATGATTGAACAGGGTAACAGCAGAGAATGAGAGTGATCAGTTCGTGGTGCCTGTCTCATTATAGCAATATTCCGCAGTAGGGCTGCAGTTTATTCTGCCGTACCTTGTTATTCCTACCAAACCCCAGGATGAATTAATTGTCAGCAGGAAACCATTCCCTGATGGGGAGAAAATAGGCGACAGGAATACCAGCACCGAATGACAATTATCTGCACTCAAACAAAGGCACCATGCTCAGTTCTCTGCACCGACAGGACAAGTAATGGTTAAGTGGTATTGTTGCTGGACTGTTTATTCAGAAAGCCAGGTAACTTTCTGGAGACCAAAGTTCAAATATCACCCCCAGAAGATGATGGGATTTCAATTCAATAAATAACTGTAATTTAGAATGCAATGATGGCCATAAATCCATCGTCAGGGGACCAAAACGCATATGGTTCCCTCATGTCCTTCAGGCATCTTTGATCCTTACTGATCACGCTTACATCTGACTCCAGGCCCACAGCAAACATGGTGGGTAATTCGCAACGGGCAACAGATGTTGGCCGAGCTAGTGGCACCCTCAGTCTGTGAATGAATCAAGGGGAGCAAGTAACTTTGTTGTTTAGATCAATAATATGCCAATTCAGAAACGTTGAAACGAGGAATCTTCAATGTAAGGCTCAGGCACCACTGGGATTTTAACTCAAGTTCGCCTGTTTACTACACACTTTTTTTACCCATCTATAGGGCCATTTCCTTAACCACGCAATCACAGTAACTTGGGGAACTTTCCTGTATCAGTGTTACGCAGTGAGAATTTCAATCTTACACCACGTTTCCAAATGGATTGTTGACAGCTCAATATTCTCCTGTGAAAATACATGGAAAGAGACAATTTTCTCCCGAGATAATGGGAACTGCAGATGCTGGAGAATCCAAGATAACAAAGTCTCGAGCGGGATGAAGACAGCAGGCCAGGGAGCATCTCGGGAGCACAAAAGCTGACGTTTTTGGCGTGGACCCTTTGGTTTAAACCTGACAATTTCACCTGTTTCAGCTGACTGGATAAAGAGCATGGGCTCATCCTCTTGGGGCCCATGAACAAAGTTAACACACACTGAGGGAACCTAACAAGACGAATAGGTTCATTTTGGTTACTGAGCAAAGGTACAGCCTGGCCCATTGGAGCCAACATTGATCCTTGCACCAACATCTCCACACTCACTTCCTGCCTCATGCCCCCGCCGCCCCTCACAGCCATTGTTACCTTTCTCTTTTGTTTCACTCCCACACTTTGCTTCTGAACGTGCTCCTGACCGTTTGTAGGTGTTCAGTTAGAAACAGCAACCCGGATGCCTGGGATAGTGCTTCATTCAATGGGATTGGATTTAATTCCCACCCCTAATTCCTCCACAGATAGATGTGATAAGTTACTTTTTTAAACACTCAAACTCCTTGGCACATAGGTGCAGCTTTGATGCTATTAGAAAGGGAGTTCCAGGATTTAGAAGCAACGACACTGAAGGAGCAGCAACATAGTTCAAACTCAGAATGGTGAGAAACTTGGAGGGAAGTTTGTTGTGGTCAAATTCCCATGAAACTGCTGCCATTATCCTTCAATACGAAGGCCACTTCTCACTGGACTGATTCTGGTAGATTCAGAGTGCGTGTTCTGTGCATAACCAGGAACTTACTTCATTCCTACAGTTAACGGGAAGAGATACAAATCATGATTTCCTGACTGGGAATTGTACCCATGCCTGAGCAATGCAAACCCTGAATGCCAACCAGCTTACATGACGCTAATCCTTGCGACCTGACTTGTACACAGCCCCGCGCCTGTTCCTACACCAGAAGCACCTTCACCAGTGAAGTGTGTCTCTCCAAGTTTCAAAATGATTCATATTATTGCCCTGCGTTTCAATGTGGAGAAAGCTGGGCTGTGAGAAGTGTCGCGGTCCGAAACGTCAGCTTTTGTGCTCCTGAGATGCTGCTGGGCCTGCTGTGTTCATCCAGCTTCACACTTTGTTATCTTGGATTCTCCAACATCTGCAGTTCCCATTATCTCTGTGATAATCTGATGTTGTTCAGTTGATGTATTGCAGAAAATCTGCAGTTAGCAGGAGATAGCAAGAACTGCAGATCCTTTATTCATACAAAGGATGAGGGCGATGTTTGGAGAGTCCAACATTTATCAGCCATTTCCAATTTCCAGAGAGGGCAGAAAAGAATCAATCACATTGCTGTGGGTCTTCAGTCACACATAAGCCATACCAGGTAAGGATGGCAGTTTCCTTCCTGAAAAGATATCAGTGAAACGGGTAGGTTTTTCCCCAACAATTGACTTAACTCCCAAAATGACTAAATGTCTGTCTATCTCAGCCTTGAACATACCTCGCCTTGACAGAACACAACGGACCAAGCAGCATCAGAGGAACAGGAAAGCTTGATGTTTCACGTCGGGACCCTTCTTCACAAATGGGGGAGGGGAAGGGGATTCTGAAATAAATAGGGAGAGGGGGAAGCGGATTGAAGATGGAGAAAAGAGATGACAGGGTGAGAGGAGACTGACAGGTCAAAGAGTCAGGGTGAGAGCCAGTGAAGGTGAATGTAGGTGTGGAGTTAAGGGGGGAATAGGTCAGTCCAGGGAGGATGGACAGGTCAGTGAGGCGGGTGAGGTTAGTGGATAGGTGATGGGGGTGGGGCTTGAGGTGGGAGGAATGGTTAGGGAGGCGGGGACGAGCCGGGGTGGTTTTGGCGACATGTCCATCCTGGGCCTCCTTCAGTGCCACAATGACACCACCTGAAAGATGCAGGAAAAGCATCTCATATTTCGCTTGGGAAGTCTGCAGCCCAAGGGTATCAATGTGGATTTCACAAGCTTCAAAATCTCCCTCCCCTGACAACATGCCAGAACGTTCTGGGAACTGGAACCACAGGCGAATGAAGGGTGAACTTTCAAATTGAGCACAAACAGTCCAGACACCTGCCACTTCTTTAAGAGGCTGGGTGTTATTGGGACATGAAGTCAGCTGAGACATGGAAAGAATTCTCGTTCCTGCACATCAGGAATTCAAATCTCGACTCCGGGACAATGAGAAAACTGAGAAATAGACAAGGCACTGAAAGAGTCAAAGGGAGACAGGCCCGGTTATAGAAGATCTGGTTCCCAGTGATGTGGATGGGTCTGCAGAGGGTAGGATCAGTCTGATCCCATGTCCCCTCAATGAATGTCCCAGGTTTTATTTTGGAAAAGTACAGCTGTTACAAGACAATTGTCATTCCAAGCGAAGCAGTTAAAAGTTTGAATTCACTACAAGCCCGCTTTAAGGGCTGCTGCAAGAGCTCGCCATTTTCTGTGGTTCAATTGGCTGGTGCTTACGACTGTGAAATGTGAAGCTGGTGGTTTGAGGCCACTGAGGAAGGAACAAGTGCTGTTCTCTCTCCACCAGTTCCCTTTTGATTGTACAGTTATGGGTTTTAATGTAGTCATTAAAATGTTCACCAAACTGAAATCTTGTTCGGTGAGTGACCATAAAGTTATTTCCATGTTGCTTTAATAGGTACAATAAAGAGCTGGGAATGCTTGGAATCAGAATCAAAAGCCTAAACTGCACTACATAAAGGAGTAAACAGAGTTCTGAAGAAGTTCTGAAATGTTGACTCAAATTCTCGGCCCACAGACACTCCCAGATCTGCTGAGGTTTTTTTTTCCTGCAATGTATATTTTCATTTGCAAATGAACGTTTATTTTATCTATTGGAATTAAACAACCCGAATCACCATGTATTACATTAAACACTTCGAAATCTGCAAAGTGATTAGATTCAGACAAACCTAGCAATAACTCATCCACAGCGTGACTGGCCATGCAAAATGACCTGAAAATAGAAACAGAAGGGCATTTCTCCCAGTTGTCATGGCCGAGTGGTTAAGGCGCTGGATTTGAAATCCATTGGGTTATTCCTGCGCGGGTTCGAAATCTGCTGACTACGGGTGAAAGCTGAGTACAAACGCAAAGGCTGTTTATGACAGGAGTCAAAGCAGGGCCAGCAAGACTTTTTACTGAGATTGCTCATGGTAGGAAAAGGCAACTCACTGCCGGTCATGTTCAAACAAACCAAACCTTCATAAAAGTTGATATCGGTGATAATGGGAACTGCGGATGCTGTAGAATCCAAGATAACAAAGTGTGAAGCTGGATGAACACAGCAGGCCAAGCAGCATCTCAGGAGCACAAAAGCTGACGTTTTGGATCTAGACCCTTCATCAGAGAGGGGGATGGGGAGGGGGACCGCCTCCCCCTCTCTCCCTATTTATTTCAGAATCCTCTCCCCATCCCCCTCTCTGATGAAGGGTTTAGGCCCGAAACGTCAGCTTTTGCTCCTGAGATGCTGCTTGGTCTGCTGCGTTCATCCAGCTTCACACTTTGTTATCTTCATAAAAGTTGACGTGTTTTCGGATATAAACTTTCAGGGACAAACATGGTGACACGGTGAGCCATTTGCTGGAACTCCAGACTAAATTTTCTCATGGCGTTGAAAGTGAAATAAGCTTTGAATTCTTGATCTGCAGGCAACGAAAATCCTTTGAAGGTCTCACCGAGAACAGCAAAAGCGGAGGGGAAGCTGAAATAGTCCACAAGCTGCTCATGGGTATGTGCCAATTTATGAACCCCACCAACCGAATCACTGCAGTTGCTGGGAATGAAAACAAAACACAAAAACCCAGGCTCAGCATTATGAACCTTGAGGAGGGAGGGGAGAATGAAGTGTGAATCTGTCCAACTGAACAAAGACAGTCAGGCACCTGGCCCTTCTTGAAGAGGCTCACACATTGACTCTGATATTTCGGGGACATTTGTTGCTGTGTGTGCAAGTATTCTATGTATATTTCACCTACAAGGATAACATATATAAGCCATGTGTCAGCTTTTGACACCTCCTCCTACCGTCCCCCGATCATAACCCCACCCCCGACCACCAAAACAGCATCTCCCAGACCACCCATAACCTCATCACCAGCAGCCTCCTACCTCATCGTTCCCCAACCCCACACTGCCCGCTTCTATCCCCATCCCAAAATCCAGAAACACGACTGCCCTGATCGACCCATCGTCACTGCTCCTGCCCCAACGAACATATCTCCATTTATCTCGACACTCTTTCCTCCCCCGGGTCCAGGTGCTCCCACACCAACATAAGGGACACCACCCAAGCCCTCCACCTCCTCCAAAACATTCGAATCCTTGGCCGTCAACACCTCATCTTCATCATGGATGCCCAATACCTGGATACTTGCATTCTCCTATAAAGCCCTCTGCTTCTCTCTGTCCCGCAAGCCAGGCCAGTCCCCGTTCACCAATATCCACCAAACCGAACTCGTCCTTAATCTGAACAACTTCTCCTTCAACTCCTCCCACTTCCTACAGATGAAAGGGCTGGCCACAGTGGCACAAGTTATACCTGCCTCTTTGTGGGAAATGTGGAATAGTCCCTTTCCCACAGTTACACTGGCCCTATCGCCCCACTTCTTCCTCTGTTACATCGATGACTGTATCAGTGCCGCTCTATTCTCCCCGGGGGAGCTCGAGCATCCACCTTACCAGCACCTTCCACCCCTCTGCTCCCAAAATGAGGTGTTCTACACACACACACACACACACACACACACACACACACACACACACACACACACACACACACACACGAACAACAACACCCCCAACAGTGGTTGAAAATACCCTTGACCCCATCTCTTGCGTTTCCCACACCTCAGCCCTGACACTCCCTCCCCACAATAAAAACAAATATAGAATCCCCCTTGTCCTCACGTATCACCCCATCAATCTCCGGATCCAACAGATCACTCTCCACCACTTTCACTACCCGCAATCTGACCCCACCACCAAAGACATTTTTCCCTCCCCACCCTGATCTGCTTCCTGGAGGGACCGCGGTCTCCATGGCTCCCTCTTCCACTCCACACTTCCCACTAGCCCGACCAGCCCTGGCACCTTTCCCTGCAACCGCAGGAAGTGCTACACCTGACCCTACACCTCCCTCCTCACTTCCATCCCAAGCCCCAAGAAAACCTTCCACACTAAACAGATGTTCACCTGTACATCTGCTGATGAGGTCTCTTGCACCCACTGTCCCCAATGTGGCTTCCTCTACATCAGGGAGACCAAGCGCAGGTTCAGAGATCACAGCGAGCACCTACACTCAGTTTGTGACAAACAACAACACCTCCCAGTCGTAAACCACTTCAACTCCCCCTCCTGCTCCCTTGTCCCTTGATGACATGACCATCCTGGGCCTCCTCCAGTGTCACAACGATGCCACCCGAAGGTTGAAGGAACAGGACCTCATATTCGGCCTGGGAACCCTGCAGCCCTGTGGTATTAATGTGGACTTCACAAGCTTCAAAATCTCCCCAACCCTGACCTCATCCCAAGATCAGCGCCCGCTCATCCCTGCCCGTTGACTTGCCCATCTTCTCTCCCACATATTCACCTCTCCCTCCTCACTGAACAACCCACATCCCCACTCCCTTCCTACACTCACCTCTTCAAGCTTCATACCCGCCTCATTGACCTGTCCATCTTCTTTCCCACCCTATCCACTCCACTATCTACCTGCTATCACTGTCCACCCATTTATTTCAGAGACCTCTCACCCTCCCCATTTCTGAAGAAAGGCCCAGACCTGAAACATCAAGTTTCCTGATACTCCAATGCCGCCCGGCCTGCTGTGTTCACCCAGCTCCACACCTTGTTATATCAGACACTTCTTTTGTCTCTCCTTCTCCATCGCCACTCCTCTTCGCTTGAAAGCTTTTGTCGGCGAAATTCTCCCAGCCTTCACCCGCTCATTCCCTCTGTTCCCCGTCCCCCTCCCCCTTTCCGTGCCCTTGCTCACTGATCTGAACCAATCTCCCAGTTTCGGAGTCCACAGCAGAGAAAAAGGCCCTTTGGACCATCGAATTATTGCTGGTCAAATAACTATTCAAGTGTCATTTCCAGCACTTTTCTCAGAGATGTGTCTGAAATGTCATCACAATTCAACAGAAATTGCTGAAAAAACTCTGTATGTCTGGCACCATCTGCGGAGAGAATAGATCTAAGGAAGGGAAACTTGACACAAAATGTTAACTCTGATTTCTGTTCACAGATACTGCCAGACCTGCAGAACTTTGTCAACAATTGTATCAGAGATAATGGGAACTGCAGATGCTGGAGAATCCGACATAACAAAGTGTGAAGCTGGATGAACACAGCAGGCCAAGCACCTTCTTAGGAGCACAAAAGCTGACGTTTCGAGCCTGGACCCTTCATCAGAGAGGGGGATGGGGAGAGGGTGTGGAATAAATAGGGAGAGAAGGGGTGGCGGACCGAAGATGGAGAGAAAAGAAGATAGGTGGAGAGAGTATAGGTGGGGAGGTATGGAGGGGATAGGTCAGTCCAGAGAAGATGGAGAGGTCAAGGAGGTGGGATGAGGTTAGTAGGTAGGAAATGGAGGTGCGGCTTGAGGTGGGAGGAAGGGATGGGTGAGAGGAAGAACAGGTTAGGGAGGCAGAGACAGGCTGGGCTGGTTTTGGGATGCAGTGGGGGGAGGGGATGAGCTGAGCTGGTTGTGTGATGCAGTGGGGGGAGGGGACGAACTGGGCTGGTTTTGGGATTCTGTGGGGGAAGGGGAGATTTTGAATCTGGTGAAGTTCACATTGATACCATTGGGCTGCAGGGTTCGCAAGCGGAATATGAGTTGCTGTTCCTGCATCCTTCGGGTGGCATCATAGTGGCACTGCAGGAGGCCCATGATGGAGATGTCATCTAAAGAATGGGAGGGGCAGTAGAAATGGTTCGCGACTAGGAGGTGCAGTTGTTTACTACGAACAGAGCGGAGGTGTTCTGCAAAGTGGTCCTGAAGCCTCCGCTTGGTTTCCCCATTGTAGAGGAAGCCACACCCGGTACAATGGATACAGTATACCACATTGGCAGATGTGCAGGTGAACCTCTGCTGAATATCGAAAGTCATCTTGGGGCCAGGGATAGGGGTGAGGGAGGAGGTGTGGGGGCAAGTGTAGCATTTCCTGCGGTTGCAGGGGAAGGTGCCGGGTGTGGTGGGGTTGGAGGGCAGTGTGGATCGAACAAGGGAGTCACGGAGAGAGTGGTCTCTCCAGAAAGCAGACAAGGGTGGGGATGGAAAAATGTCTTGAGTGGTGGGGCCGGATTGTAGATGGCGGAAGTGTCGGAGGATGATGCGTTGTATCCGGAGGTTGGTGGGGTGGTGTGTGAGAACGAGGAGGATCCTCTTTGGGCGGGTGTGGCGGGTGCGGGGTGTGAGGGATGTGTTGCGGGAAACGCGGGAGAAGCGGTCAAGGGTGTTCTCGACCACTGTGCGGTAAAGTTGTGGACCTTGAAGAACTTGGATATCTGGGGTGTTCAGGAGTGGAATGCCTCATTCTGGGAGCAGATGCGGCGAAGGCGGAGGAATTGGGAATAGGGGATGGATTTTTTGCAGGGAGGTGGGTGGGAGGAGGTGTATTCCAGGTAGCCGTGGGAGTCGGTGAGCTTGAAATGGACATCAGTTACAAGCTGGTTGCCTGAGATGGAGACTGAGAGGCCCAGGAAGGTGAAGGATGTGTTCGAGATGGCCCAGGTGAACTGGAGGTTGGGGTGGAAGGTGTTGGTGAAGTGGATGAACTGTTCAAGCTCCTCTGGGGAGCAAGAGGCGGCGCCGATACAGCCATCAATGTAACGGAGGAAGAGGTGGGGTTTGGGGCCTGTGTAGGTGCAGAAGAAGGACTGTTCCACGTAACCTAAAAAGAGGCAGGCATACCTGAGGCCCATTCGGGAGCCCATGGCCACCCACTTTGTCTGTAGGAAGCGGGAGGAATCAGAAGAGAAGTTGTTGAGGGTGAGGACGAGTTCGGCTGGGTGGATGAGGGTGTCGGTGGAGGGGGACAGGTCGGGCCTCCGGGACAGGAAGAAGCGGAGGGACTTGAGGCCATCTGCATGTGGAATACAGGTGTGCAGGGACTGGACGTCCATTGTGAAAATGAGGTGTTGGGGGCCAGGGAGTTGGAAGGCCTGGAGGAGTTGGAGGGCACGGGTGGTGTCACGGACGTAGGTGGGGAGTTCCTGGACCAAAGCGGAGGAAATGGAGTCCAGATAGGTGGAGATGAGTTCGGTGGGGCAGGAACAGACTGAGACAATGGGTCAACCAGGGCAGGCAGGTTTGTGGATTTTGGGAAGGAGATAGAAACGGGCCAGTGCGGGGTTGGGGTGTGGATTTTTGGACGGCCCGTTTCTATCTCCTTCCCAAAATCCACAAACCTGCCTGCCCTGGTCGACCCATTGTCTCAGCCTGTTCCTGCCCCATCGAACTCATCTCCACCTATCTGGACTCCATTTTCTCCCCTTTGGTCCAGGAACTCCCTACCTACGTCCGTGACACTACCCACGCCCTCCACCTCCTCCAGAACTTCCAATTCCCTGGCCCCCAACACTTCATTTTCACAATGGACGTCCAGTCCCTATACACCTGTATTCCACATGCAGATGGCCTCAAGGCCCTCTGCTTCTTCCAGTCCCGACCAGTCCCCCTCCACCGACACCATCATCCGCCTAGCCGAACTCGTCCTCACCCTCAACAACTTCTCTTTTGATTCCTCCCACTTCCTACAGACAAAGTGGGTGGCCATGGGCACCCGCATGGGCCCCAGCTATGCCTGCCTCTAAGTAGGTTCCGTGCAACAGTCCCTCTTCCGCAACTACACAGGCCCCAAACCCCACCTCTTCCTCTGTTACATTAATGACTATCAGCGCCACCTCTTGCTCCCCAGAGGTGCTCGACCAGTTCATCCACTTCACTAACACCTTCCGCCCCAACCTCCTGTTCACCTGGGCCATCTCCAAAACATCCCTCACCTTCCTGGACCTCTCAGCATCCATCTCAGGCAACCACCTTGTAACTGATGTCCATTTCAAGCCCACCAACTCCCACAGCTACCTAGAATACACCTCCTCTCACCCAACTTCCTGCAAAAATTCCATCCCCTATTCCCAATTCCTCCGCCTCCGCTGCATCTGCTCCCAGGATGAGGCATTCCACTCCCGCACATCCCAGATGTCCAAGTTCTTCAAGGACTGCAACTTTCCCCCCAAAGTGGTCAAGAACGCCCTTGACCGTGTCTCCCGCGTTTCCCGCAACACATCCCTCACACCTCGTCCCCGCCAAAACCGCCCAAAGACGATCCCCCTCCTTCTCACACACCACCCCACCAACCTCCGGATACAACGCATCATCCTCCGACACTTCTGCCATCTGCAATCCGACACCACCACCCAAGGCATTTTTCCAACCCCACCCTTGTCTGCTTTCCAGAGAAACCACTCTCTCCGTGACTCCCTTGTTCGCTCCACACTGCCCTCCAATCCCACCACACCCGGCACCTTCCCCTGCAACCGCAGGAAGTGCTACACTTGCCCCCACACCTCCTCCCTCACCCCTATCCCAGGCCTCAAGATGACTTTCCATATTAAGCAGAGGTTCACCTGCACATCTGCCAATGTGGTATACTGCATCCATTGTACACAGTGTGGCCTCCACTACATTGGGGAAACCTAGCTTAGGCTTGAGGACCGCTTTGCAGAACACCTCCGCTCAGTTCGCAATAAACAACTGCACCTCCCAGTCGCGAACCATTTCAATTGCCCCTCCCATTCTTTAGATGACATGTCCATCATGAGCCTCCTGCAGTGCCACAACGATGCCACCCGAAGGATGCAGGAACAGCAACTCACATTCCGCTTGCGAACCCTGCAGCCCAATGGTATCAATGTGGACTTCACCAGCTTCAAAATCTCCCCTTCCCCCACCGCATCCCAAAACCAGCCCAGTTCTTCCCCTCCCCCCACTGCATCACACAACCAGCCCAGCTCATCCCCTCCCCCCACTGCATCCCAAAACCAGCCCAGCCTGTCTCTGCCTCCCGAACCTGTTCTTCCTCTCACCCATCCCTTCCTCCGACCCCAAGCCGCACCTCCACCTCCGACCGACTAACCTCATCCCACCTCCTTGATCTGTCCGTCTTCCCTGGACTGACCTATCCCCTCCCGACCTCCCCAGCTATACCCTCCTCTCCAACTATCTTCTTTTCTCTCCATCTTCGGTCCGCCTCTCCCTCTCTCCCTGTTTATTCCAGAACCCTCACCCCATCCCCCTCTCTGATGAACTGTTTAGGCCTGAAACGTCAGCTTTTGTGCTCCTGAGATGCTGCTTGGCCTGCTGTGTTCACCCAGCTTCACACTTTATTATTATGAACTTTGTCAACAATATCTGTTTTGTTTCTGATATACAACATCCACAGCTCTTTCAGCGCTTATTTTTTACAGCTAAAGACCAGTGCAATGTGATGATCGTTTTCACCTCTCCCACATTTCCAGGCTGTGAGTTTCAGATTCCCACCATCTGAGTGAAAAAAATCCTCACATCTCATCTAATGTGTCTGTCCTAGGCCCCCACTCCCCAATACTGATTCCACCACCAAGCACAAAGATTCATCTTGTTTACTCTGTCTGTTTCCCTCATAAATGTACACATCACACTCACGTCCTCGCCACCCTCCCCTGTCCCCCGTCTCTCAGTGTATAACAAAAACAGAAGTTGCTAGAAAAGCTCAGCAGGTCTGGCAGCATCTGTGAAGAAAAAAAGTGTTAACCTTTTGGGTCTGGTGACCCTTCCTCAGTCTATGCTGCTCGAAAGAATCTAACCCCAGTCTCTGGGGGTGGACAGATTCCCTGCTGATAGATTAGATTCTGTCCTGCTGGGTGTCTCTCACATTCACTTTTAGTCTTTCAGATTTGAACCATCAGCAGTGTTCTTTCGTTCTGTAATCATAACACATGGATGATACATTATCAATAATTCAATTCATTACTCCATATGTGTTTTGTAGTTTGCTTGAAACTGTGATAAATATTTGAGGCCTTTCTCATTTGGGAGAGAGTTTAAATGTATTTTCAATGTAACCAGCTCCCCCCGATTCGATCAGTTGCCGGCTCTGCAGGCCTTCGATGCACTGGCTGATGTCAGAAGTAAAATTGGCGACAGTTTCTGAAACAGTTGTATAAAGACTCTTCAGATCTTCGCTGAGACCCTGCACGCAGAACAAAAAAAGTGTTGATCGTGTCTCTTCAGCCAAATGAGAATTCCTTACGATCTGTAACAGAAATGAATGGGTTTATTGAAGCAATTTCCCAAATTTATCCAGCGTCTGACAGTGTAATTTGCAGTCATGTGGGCTGCTCAAAGATGAGGGCAATAGCTTTAAAATATTCATTTAAAATCCTGGAATAAGAGCTCAAAATTAGTTTTAATGTTCTGCAGGAAAAACAAAGTCATTTTGTTTCTCTCCAGCACCGTCTTTTTTAAATGTTCTTGTAATTATCTCTCTTCCTCCTCTACTTGGATCATAGGCCATCACTTCCCTTGCTATTCAGCTGTTAACATTTTACTCACACCATCTAACACTTTTTGATCACTGACAGAGACTTATTTTTGGACAGAGGCTCATCAGTTCCGACGTGCCACAGCAAAAACCCGCAATGGCCTCCTCAGAAGACAGACACAGGATGCAACCGATAGAGTGCCCTTCATCATAAAGTAATTCCCTAGAGCAGAGACATTGCACCATGTTCTCCACAGCCTTCAACATGTCAATGATGATGACCAGCATCTCACCAAGATCATCCATACACCTTCACTTCTCTGTTCAAACAACCTCCAAACCTTAATCAGGCTGTCCTTCGCAGCCAGCTACTCAACCTTCAGGACAACGTCGACCACAACACCACACAACCCTGCCACTGGCACCTCTGAAAGATGTCAGATCATTGACATGGATACTAGCATCACACATGCAGCCACCACCCACCACATAAAGGGAGATACGTCTGTGACTGGGCCAACATTATCGACCTCACACAGTGCAGCTAAGAATGCCCCAGGCATGGTATATTAGTGAGACCATGCAGACGCTATGACAACGGATGAATGGACTCTGTGCAACAATTGCCAGACAAGAATGTTCCCTCCCAGTTGGGGAACACTTCAGCAGTAAAGTACATTAAGCTTCCGATCTTCGGGTAAACATGCAACGTGACCTTTGAGATACACGACAAAGCAGAATCACCGAACAGAAACTGATAACCAAATTCCATGCCCATGAAGACAGCCTCAATCATGATCTTAAGTTCATGTCTACATGTGATCCCGCTGTACTGTTCTGCATCTATAAAATCTTCCTTATTGTCCTATTTCAACACCATCACCTTGATAAATTGTTATGACATCTCTCTCTTGATTAGTTAGTACAGTTTTGGATTATTTATTACTTTGGTTAGACTATCAGCAAGTGATTCTTATACCTATCACATAATTCCAGCCATAACAAGGTGTGGAGCTGGATGAACACAGCAGGCCCAGCAGCATCTTAGGAGCAGGATAGCTGATGTTTTGGGCCTAGACCCTTCATCAGAAATTGGTTTGCGCCAAGCACAACCTTATTTTTAGTTTGTTTTTGTAATTATCTCTCTGCCTCATTTAATCAGATCACAGGTCATCCCTTCACCTGTTATTCAGCTGTTGACACTTTACTCACACAGTTCAACACTTTAGATCACCTGCAGAGACTCTTTATAGGAGACTGCACTCAAACCATTTGTACGATCTTTTGATCTCTCTGCCCATAAAATCTGGCAATGGAGACTGGAGAGCGAAGTCAAACCCTGCTGCTTGTCCCAGTCTCACTCTGTGTGGAGCTGGGGAAGAGAGAATCATTGATGGATGTGTTTTGAATCCAATCTTGTTGTAGCTTTTTCATGGGTTAAATGCAGGTCGGTGGTCACTCAAATTGCTTGATCCAAAATAACTAAAGTTGTGTGCCTGGATGGTCTCAAACACCCGACTTTTCAGTTTACCACCTAATGCTGACCGGTTGAGCCATAAAAACTGGCATCAACAAGCCATGCAAAATCCGCAAAAGCAACGTGTTAGCGGAGTTCTGAAGGGCAGTTGTGAAGCCAGAGCTCTTGTTGTTTTTGGAGTCTGTTGCCCATTTTCCCACTTTCAGCACCGAGAGAATCAGAGGCCCAGGCAGCCACAGTTACCCAGAAGAAATGTAAACATTGCAAACTTGAAGTTGCCCAGCTCCTTCGATGTGACTGCCTGAGGTAGATCACTCATGATTTTGGTTACCGGTAAGATTCATACCCATGACTCGATAGAAACTAGAGCTTAAATGTAGTGATTTTGACCACTCAGTCAAACTATCTACAAACAATTACTGCAGCCAGGCGAGAGAAGCCCTTTCACATAGCTTCTTCGTCAGATCTTCCTTATCGATTTTGTACAAGATCTTGTTGACGAATGGTCAAAAATACTCCGCCACGTCACTGTTGACAATTTGAGATTCTCCTGTTCCACCTGCAGCTGGAAAGATATCAGAAATACTGGAGTTAGAGAAAAATCTCTCAGTTGAGGAAATACCTAAGGAACAGGGGATTTCACTGTGCTACTGTTGCTGCATGATGACATCACACATGGGAATACAGGTCATCTGGGTTTGTGCAAACCAGAGATCACCCACACATTGGGAAGGACGTAGGGTCGTTGAGAGGGAGCAGACCTGTTCCTTTGCCTGGAAGGTTAAAAATGGAAAGGCTTATGATGTCAGGGATTAACTGAAGCTGAAGGGAGATTTGACAGAACTATAATGTTTACTGTTGGTTGAGGCAACGTAGACAAAACAAGGGGTTCACATTAACTGAAAAGAAATGGATCATGGGATACAAATGTCAGATTTAGATCAACATGAAGGTTATAACGGTTAAATTACCTGCAGTGAATGGTAATGACAGGGACCCGAATACTTATACTCAAAAGGCCAATAATGTCCAGTTTCTGATTAATCGATTGATCATGCCAAATTTTGATTTGATGTTTGTTTAAAATTTCCTGTCTGTGATTTGTTTTAATATATTCTGTAAAAGAAGTTTAGTAAGGACAGTGTCAGTCTCGGTTGGAAATCAGACACACAAATTATTCCTTTTGTTTGATTTAATATTTTATATGTAGGTCCTCAAATGAGCCTCAGTGAAAGAAGCTTCAAAAATCAATCACTATCAGTGCAGAGATAAAAGTATAATAACTGGTTCTAAACATTAGCACTATTTCTCTCTCCCTAGATGTTTCCAGGCTTATGGGGTGCTCCAACACCTCTCTTTTATTTCAGGAATTCACAACGTCCCTCCTCCTGGCTGAGGATGACTAGGTCTACTCAGAACAGACATTATCATACATTGTGAAGGAGGGGAGGTTCCTCAGAGGAGATAGATTCATTCATAAAATCTCCCTCCAACTCCAGGTGGTCCATCGCTTCACAACTCCCTCAGTCCTGAAACTTTCTGGTTTATGAATGAATCTATCTCCTCTGAGTATCCTACTGCAGCAACAGTAGCACAGTGAGACCATCTGTTCCTTAGGGATTTCCTCAACTGACAGAATTTTCTCTAACTCCAGTATTTCTGATATCTTTCCAGCTGCAGATGCGACAGGAGAATCTCAAATTGTCAACAGTGATGTGGTGGAGTATTTTTGACCATTCGTCAACAATGTTGAGTTTTAGTGCTGTGCCTGTTACCTGTGAGATGTTCTGTAGCTTTAGGGCTGGTGTGTCTCCTTTAGTATGGATCTGAATCCATTTCAGTATATTGCTCTGTTTCACTTCTGCCTTACCTCTGTATCTAATAATGTGTGAGTACCTGTCTGTTTAATGCTTCTGTTACTCTATCAGATTACGTCCAGATGAGCTTTCCACCACATTTCTTTCATTGAACCCTATGGTTTTAGAAGCTTTGTCTTCCCACAGTATGTTTTGTAATCAGGAATTATTCTTAATGCAGTCCTTTTCTTTTCTGTTCTGAGCTTATATTAACCAACAAGTTCTGCACCATGTCATTCATTCAACATTTCCTGATACATGAACTTTGGATCACTCTCCACAGGTATCAGTAACTATTGCCAATCCTCAGTTGCCTCTGGAGAATTTGATGTTTGACCTTTTTCGACGATTGCAGTCCATGTAATGAAGTCGCACTTGCAACGATATTAGGTAAGGAGTTACCAAATGATCGTGAAGGATTAGTGATGTTTTCCAAAAGAGCAATTTAAATGTTTTCACATTTTTGATTCAATCCAATGATCTGACATATTACACAAGGTTGTCACAAAACAATATTTGATACCAGGCACTTATTAGGACAAGTGACCCAAAACTGGCCAATGAAGTAGGTTTCAAGGAATATCCTGAACAAACAAAGGGACTTTGAAAACCAGGGATGTTTAGGGAGTAAATTCAAGAGTTTATGGCCTTGGAAACTGAGGCCATGAAAAAGGTGGGAAAGTTAAAGCCAGAAATCCACAGCAGGTTGGAAGTCAGGGAGAACAAATATCTTGACGGAAAAATCAAAAGAACAGTAGATGCTTGAAAGTAGTAACACAAACAGAAATTCATGAAAAACTCAGCATATCTGGCAGTGCTTGTGGAGAGAGAACAGCATTATTGCTTTGAGTCCAGTGACCCTTCTTCAGATATATCTCAGAGGGTTTTGCAGCTGGAGGCACTATCAAAAGAAGGAGGTTTGATGACAAAATTTCAAAATAAGGATATGAATTTCAATACCTTGGTGCTTTGCCACCCAAAAAATGTGTATGTTAATGAGCACCGGATGGCAAAATCCGAAGTTGTTGAAATTGGTGAGAGTAAACACACAGGCAGTAGATTTTTGGGTCATTTCAAGATTTCAGGGCAGTAGAATTAAGAAGCCGGGCGGGAGTGTGTTTGGGGAGTTAAGTCGAGAGGTAACAAAGGAATGGATGAGAGTTTCAGCAGCAGATGAACTGAGATGCTATTGAGGTTGAATTGTATGTGGTCTTTGTGATAATGAGTGTGGGGGTGAGTAATGTGGTTAGAAGCTCATCTTGGGGTGAAATATTGCACCGTGACTGCGAGCAGTGTGCTACTAGCCAGTTACAGGGGCAGGGATGGAGTCAATTGTGATGGAGTGGAGTTTTGCTTCCAGCCTGGACTGACATTTGGCATTGTCGATTTAAATGTGATCTACACCCCTTTTCAAACAGGAATGGACTTGGCAGAAGAACTGATTTATGAACCAACTGTCAGCCTTATTGAGACAAAGTGTGGAGAAGTTTATCTGTTATGAAGTAAACTATAGTGACAACTCAGACAGCTATTTCCAGTTGAATGTGGGTATACTGCTAATGTCAATAACTAGCAGATAGACAACTTATTGAAGTTTTTGTAGCCTTGGTTTCAAACTGTTTCCTCCGTCTTGGGCTTTTACCTTCTGATTCTCGTTGCTTTCCATTGCACAGACCTTTCTTGGGAATCTCTGTTCTGCTTGTTCTTTTTTGATTAACCTCCCTCTCTGCCCAATCACAGTTCATATGAACATCACTCACCTCACTTCACCACGTGGTGTTCTTCATGTTCATAATTATTCTCTTTACATCTTACCTGAGGACTGTTATACCTGTATTTATTACCCTTATTTCATCGCCATTTCTCTATTCGCTGACAGAGCGGTATCAAGAGCTACCTTTAGCTTTGAGCTGCAGGAAGTATTTTCAGACGCGACTCATTAAAAAAAAACAAAAGAACTGGGATGTTGTAAACCAGGAACAAAAACAAAGTTGCTGGAAAAGCTCAGCAGGTCTACCAGCATCTGTGAAGGTAAAAAGACAGAGTTAACGTTTCGGGTGCAGTGCCCCTTCCTCAGAGCGACTTGTTAAAACCCCAGGATCGCTAATGTAACAATCTTTCTCATCCAGTTCTCAGTCTCATTTGTCTCAAAATGTCAGAGTCTGATGACAATGACAACAGAAAGTTTTGCGCATGCTCCAGGGCACAATGGCGTCTGGTTGATTGATGTCAGTGTGGGACCAATAGGAACACAGGGTTGACGTGCATGACCGGGCGGACGTGTCAGCCCTTCTAACCAATCGGAATGAAGAGGGGGCAGGATCAGTGCAAACCACGTGATCATCCACGAGAGCAGTGCCGGTTCGCTGAGAAAAGTAGGAACTGCCGATGCCGGAGACTCCGAGATACTTAGGTGTAGAGCTGGATGAATATAACAGGCCAAGAAGTATCAGAACAGCAGGAAAGCTGACGTTTTGTGCCTGGCCCCTTCGCTGACACTAAGGTTTGTGTAATTGAGGTAAGAGCAGGACACGGTAAAGAAAGCAAAACAGCAGAAAGCGGGAGGGAAGTGATATTCGTATAGGCTCGGAAGTGCACGTCGGAAAATCCACATTTGAAACTCCCAGGCTCACGTTTGCAGAAAACATATCAACGCCTCAGATAGTGATATGCCTGTGTGACCGCCACCATCTTTATTGGGGGCAATGATCCTCGGGGCGCATGCGCGGCAGCATTGAAACTTTGAGGGCGGAGGTGAAGCTGGGCGCACGCGCAGCCGTCTCTGGTAGAAAGTGAGAGAACAAGGTGTGGGGCTGGAGGAGCACAACGGGACAGGCAGCATCAGAGGGGCAGGAAAGCTGGCGTTTTCGGGCCTACACCCTTCAGAAATGGGGGACCGGAAGGGGATTCTGAAATAAACAGGGAGAGAAGGGGAGGCAGGTGGAGAGGAGACAGACAAATTAAAGAGATGGGGATGGAGCAGGTAAAGGTGAGTGTGGGTGGGGATGTAGGGAGGGGATAGGTCATTCGAGGGAGGATGAACAGGTCAAGGGGGTGGGATGAAGTTAGCAGGTAGGAAATGGGGGTGTGGCTTGATATGAGAGGAGGGGATAGGCGAGAGGAAGAACAAGTTAGGGAGGTGGGGAATGAGCTGGGCTGGTGTTGGACTGTGGTTGGGTGAGGGGAGGTTTTGAAGCTTGTGAAATCCACATTGATAGTATTGGGCTGCAGGGTTCCAAAGCAGAATATGAGTTGCTGATCCTGCAACCTTTGGGTGGCATCGTTATCGTGTTTTAGGAGGCCCATGATGGACATATTGTCGGTGGAATGCGATTGGAAGATGCAGTTGTTTATTGCGAACTGAGTGTAAATATTCTGCAAAGCAGTCCCCAAGCCTCCGCTTGGTTTCCCTGATGTAGAGGTGGCAACAACAGGTACAGCAGAGGCAGTATACCACATTAGCACCTGCATTCCCCATGCGCACGGCCTAAAAGCCCGATACTTTTTCTTGTCCTGCAGGTCTGACCGGTTCACCTCCACTGACCACCTTGTGTGCCTAAGTGAACTCGTCCTCACCCTCAACAACTTCTCTTTCAACTCCTCCCACTTCCTACAGACAAAGTGGGTGACCATGGATACCTGCATGGGCCCAAGCTCTGCCTGCCTCTATTTCAGTTATGTGGAACAATCTCTCTTCCATACCTAGACTGGCCCCGAATCCCACCTCTTCCTCCAGTTCATGGATGACTGTATCGGCACTGCCTTCGTTTTGAGTCTGGACCCTTCTTCAGAAATGAAATGAAATTACACAGAGCAAATTCAAACCAAGAGAAATGTTTTTTTCTTCTGGATTCCTTTCCCAGAGTGTGGGATCATAGCAGCTAGCACTGCTTACTTAGTTCTGTGCTTACTTAGTTCTGTGCTTCCTGATCACATCTTTGTCGGTGTCTAATCTCTTCAGTCTCTCATGATGGATATATTTGATCTCTGTTTAGTATTTTACTGTTATTTTCTTGTACCTATTCTAACTGAATTTTCCACTGCTGTCCGCCTCCTAACTGTGCGCTGCTCTCTTACCAGATTAATTTTTGAATGGCGTCTTTCAAAGTCAGACAATATTTTGGCAGAAAGAGAGTGCATTTTTCTTCCATTTCAGACCTCCAAATTCTACAGCTTTTTTATTCTGTCGTTCATTTCTGCACTTCTGCAACATTTACTCTGTTTCTCCTTCCACAGATACCAGTGATCGTTGCCAATGCCCTGTTGCCTGTGGAAAATGTGATGTTCAACTTTTGCGTGCTGCTGCAGTTTGTATGATGAAGGTACTTCCACAATGCGGTCATTTGAGAAGTTAGAGATCATTCATCTCGTGATACTGAAGAGCTGATGGTGTGTGTCCAAATCAACAAACTGTATGTATTTTTATCATATTTATAATTTCACAAAAATATTATCAAGAAACTTTTGATGTAAGGCCATATTAGATTAGTTGACCAAAAACATTACCAAATTCACAGGTTTTCATGACTATCTTAAAGAAGGAAAGCAAACCTGAGAGTTTTATCATAGGAATTCCAGACCATGTTGCCTGGTAACTGTAGAAACAGCTTCCAATAGTGAAGCAATGATTAAACACATTGACAATTCATTTACTTTCAGACTCCAACAGAGTCTCGAAAGTTGTGTGGTGCAGGGAAACAGGGATCATCACAGCCAGGAAGTAAATCACTGGTGAGAATTTTAAATTGTTGCTTATAAATAGGAGCCTTTGCGCGTCAGGGAGTACAGCAGTGATGAGTGAACAGGTCTTGGTACAAATGAACATGTGTGCAGCAGAATTTTATGTATTCTTTCGATTACAGGGACGTTGAATGTGGGAGGTCAACTGGGAGTGTGTTTGGATAGTTAAATCTAGAGGTAACGCAGGAATAGATGAGAGGTTCAGCGGATGAGCTAATACTAAGGTGTCACTGTTGGGTCATTGTCACTGAAGTGGAAGTAAGTGGTTCTTGTGCAGGGCTCTGCAGTTACCCTCCCCTCACCTCAGGAATTCAGCTGTTTGTGAATTTGTGGATCAAGTCTGTAATAAGATCAGGAACCAAGTGCCCGCCGTGGCCCAAACTGGGTGTCACTGAGCAGGTTACTGCTGAGTAAGTGCTGCTTAATACCGCTGTTGACAACACCTTCCATCACTTTTTACTGATGATAGAGAGTAGACTGCTTGAGGGGAAATTGTTCGGGTTGGGTCTGCTGTGTTTTTGTGCTGAACAGACCTGGGCAGTTTTCCAAATTGTCAATAGATGCCAGCGCTGTAGCAGTACTGAAACAGTTTGGCTTGGAGGCTGGCAAGCTCTAGAGCACTAGTCATTGGTACTGTTGCCAGCGTGTTGTCAGGGGCAGTATTCATCCATTTATTAATATTATTTGAAATGAATCAAATTGGATGAAAACTCACATCTCTGAAGTTGGGGACCTCTGGAGAAGGCTGAGATGGCTCATTCAGTTGGCACTTCTGGCTGAAGATTGCTGCAGTCTTATCTTTTGCATAGATAGGTTGGGCTCCTCTGTCAGTAAGGATGGGGATTTTTGGCATGCTTCCTCCAGTGAGTTGTTTAATTGTCCATCACCATTCATGACTGGGTGTGGCAGAACTGCAGAGCTTACATCTGATCTATTGGTTATGAGGTGGCTTCGCCCTAACTCTTGCTGCTTATGTTATTTGGCATGCAGATAGTCCTATTTGGTAGTTTTACCAGGTTGGCACCTTATTTTTAAGTATGCCTTGTGCTGTTCTTGGCATGCCCTCCGATACTATCCATTCGACGAGTGTTTGTCCCCTGGATCAATGGCAATGGCTGTCTGTAGGATATGCTGGGCCATGAGGTTGCAGGTTGTGCTGGAGAAGGTCTGCTACTGTTGTAGTCTCTCACAAAGCCTCATAGATATCTGGTTTTGAACCCCTATATCTGTTCCAAGTCTGTCCGTTTCAGCCGAAGTTCGTGCCACCCAATGCAATGGGGGGTATTCTCAAATTTAAGATGAGGCTTTGTCTCCACAGGACTGTGTGGTGGTCGCTGTTATCAATCCTGTCATGGATAGATGCTTCTGCAGCTGGGAAATTGGTGACGATGAGACCAGCTATGTTTTCCCCGTTTGGTGCGTCACCACCTGCTGCAGTCCAAGCCAAGCAGCTTTGTCCTTTAGGACCCGACCAACCTGATTGATAATCCTCCTGCAAACTACTCCTGAAGGTGGACATTGAGTACATTTCGTGCCATTCTCACTCACAGTGCTTCCTCCAAGAGCTGTTCAACATGGAGGAGTTTTTTTGCTTATTAAAATTCACTCTTGGGATGTGGAAATCACTGGCTGGACCAGCATTTATTACCTGGAAGGCAGTTGACAGTCAACCACATCGCTGTGTGTTTGGAGTCACATGTCATCCAGACCAGGTAAGGATGGCACATTTCCCGAAAGGACGTAAGCGAACCAGTTGGGTCTTTCCTAATAATTGGCAATGGTTTCATGGTCATCATTCGACTCTTAATTTCAGATCATTATTTAATTCAAGTTTCACCATCTGCCATGGCAGGATTTGAGCCCAGGTCCCCAGAATGTTATCTCGATCTCTGGATTAATAATCTAGCGATAATACTGCTGCCGATTTATCAACAGAGGGAGGATGGTACATGGTAATCAGCAGGAGCCATGAGACTTCCAGGCATCAGAGTCAATGTTGAGTACTCCCAGGTCAAATAATACAGTCGGAATAGCACTGTGCTGCCACACCTGCCGGTTCAGGCCTTCACGACGGACAGTGATGGTGATGTGTATCATTGTTTGTAAGGTGTTTCCATGAGCCTGACGCTGTTTCTTGACTCGCCTTTGAGTCGGCTCTCCAAATTTTGCCACTAGCCCCAGATATTATTAAGCAGGAGTTTGGGGGGTCGATAGGGCTGATTCTGCAGTTGTCTTTCCTAGTTCCCTGGTAGATGCCAAGTGGTCCACCCAGTTTCATTGCTTTGTTGAGAGTTTGCAGTGATTTGCAACTGAGTGGTTTGCTGAGGTTGGCAAATTTCTTTCCCTGAAGGACATTAGATTTTTTTCTTTTCTGCCACTAGCAATGGTTCCATGGCAACAGTTGATTCTTAATTCCATTTTTTTCATTAAATTCAAATTCCATCTGCTGATTTCATGAATTCAAATTTCATCCTGAGATGGGATTCGAGGCCCGACTTCTGTTGTTCGTTTTAATATTCTGGATAAAAGTTTGATTCAGCAGGTATTTTCACTCATTTTTAAATATCACTAACACAGGCATTCTTTGCAAAACACGCCCATCATCCTGTCCCCTCCATCCTCCCCTCCAACAGCAATAGAGGGAGACACATGGAGTTTCTATGTCACTAAGATTGAGACGATCCAATCAGCTGCCTCCGTTGCTTCCCTCTCTTCCACGAGCCCACCAAACCAAATTGCCTGGCATGTTGCTCCTCGTTTTAGGCTTAAACCTGCACCTTTGTCCAGTCTCATGTCAAGCCTTATCAAAGCTCATCTTAACCCTTTGCCCTATTCTCACTAACTACAAATATTCCAACTCTTATTTCTCCTCCTCCTCCTCCTCCCTGCCTCTTTCCCCCATGCCAATTCACAGATATTGTTACTTGTTCTGTCTGTTTCTCTTTTCTGGTTATGTCCTTCTCACCCATTCTGTTCAAAACCAATGTTTGATCCCACCATCATTGGAAAATACCTCTCCTCCTCTCTCTTTCCTGTCTGAAATCCATGTAGTTTATGCCCCTCAAGGATCTATCCTTGGCCCATGCTGGTCTCACCAACATAGTGCCAGGAGGTGAGATCTGCCACAAGCACTGTATTAACTTTCACATGTATACTACAGTGTTCAGATCTAACTCGCCTCCATCACTTTTCTCCACTGTTGCTCAATTATAAAACTGCTTATCATGCTTCCACTACTTGATTAGCTGAAATTTCCGCCAATAACAGTTTGTGATAGTTAAACACATTGCTTTCAGCTATTATGACGAATTATTTTTCCTTACTACTGTACCGACTCAATTCCTCTCATTGGGAACTGTCTGAGGCTGAACTGCACCCTTCTCAACAATGCCCTCACATCTGGTCTCGAGATGAACATCTTACCATACATTTCAATCACAAATGCCAGAAATGTCAATCTCTAAAATGCTCCTTCTCTCCATCTCACTCCAGCTCATTTGCGACTGAAACCCCTTACCCATGTCTGTGTTGCCTTAAAATTCACGATTCCAAAAGAGAACCCTCTCTTCTCTGCCTTATCAAGAATCTGCTCCCACGATGAGAAATATTCCCTCAGCATTTATCCTGTCAACTCCCTTGAGAATCCTGGATTTTTAATTAGATCATCTCTGATTCTTCCAAAAAATATAGTTAGTATATTCCAGACATATTTACTCTTTGGTTTGGAGGGATTATGTTTCACCTATGATCATCTTAGTTCATCTTCTTTGAAATGCCTCCAGTGAAGTGATATACTTGCTCGAATAAGTGGACCAAAAAAGCTGCTCACATTCCTCCAGATGTTGTCTTGCCAGAAATTTGTACATTTGTCCTAAGACATGTGTTCCAACTCTTATACTGCAAACACCTTGACATCAGGGATAACATCCCATGACCCTTCCCGATTACCTGTTGCAACTGTGTGCTCGCTTCATGCTTCCTGCACAATTATACGTGAATCCCTTTATGTCACAGGTTTCCACAGTTTTTACCTTTTTTAAATAACACTGTTCTTTGGTCATCTCCTCAAAAAATAGCAACTTCACCTTTTTTCCATATTATACTCCATGTGCCAACTTGTCGCCCATTTATCAATATCTCTCCATAAACTCTAACCCTCATGGAACTTGGCTGTTATCCCTTTTTGAGATCCTCCCTCATTCTTCTCATCTTTTTGTTGGGAGCACTGGGCAACATGACACATACGTAATTGCTGCCTTTTTAAGGGGCGTTTTTTCAAATGACTGGGAGAAGCTTACTGCCCATTTCTCAGAATCGAGACAACTTGTTCATCAAGTTGCATTGGGCTGGAAAAGCTAATGTCTCATTGTGGCAGTGCAGCAGCACAGAAGGAAAGAAAAGGAAGCAAATCCTGCTGCCTGCATCTCACTCATTCTTTGCCATGTGTCAAAGACCTGTTGATCTGTTCAGGGACGTGAAGTCCAAATGTGGAAATTCCTAGAAACCAAATAGATTTCCCCCGAATCAAATGTTCTCCTCCACAAGGAATAATGTGTAGCAGGAACAATGCAAAGTTATACTCGGCCAGGAGGAGGAGATGTTGTGAATTTCTACTCGGACTGTCAGTGATAGATTTTATGAATTTGCGTTACAGGATATTACAAGTGGACTTTCAGGTGGGAAGCCCAATAATTGTAACACCAAATTGACAGAATTATTCAATTCATCAGGAGGTGGATATTCGCATTGTGTGAGTATTGTGTTCCTGCTCATTCCCATTTGCCATGTAAAATTTCTCTCTTATTACTCCATTCTCTCAATAGATCTTTCCTACAACTTTCACTATATGTGCTGTAGTCCTTTTTTATGGCCAGTTGAGTGTACGTTTTACCATTCTAATGTTTATCTTTTGTAAACACCTCGTATCAAAGGTCCCCTCAAAATCCTTTGTTACAAGGAGATCAATCTTATTTTCCCCAATGACAGATTGAGTGCCTTACACACAGGAAACATCCGGATTGTGTTGAACATTTTCCACTTACCTGCGTGAGTACAGCCCCAACAATATTAAAGAAAGTTAACATCCTCCAGGTGATGCTGTGTCAGAGTGGTGTCCCACCCACCACATTCAACATTCCCCTCTACACCACTGAGGCAAAGTGGCATCACTATGCCTAAGGTAAAGTCACCATTGTCCTACCTGACCATAGGGCTGGTTTAACCTGAAAATTACTGCACCCCAGGCAAGGAGAGAGGTTGAGAAGGAGAGTCCACCTATTGTAGATGGATATTCTCAATATGTACCAGCAATGTCTAAGTCACATGAAATTATAATAAAAAAACCCTAACCATGCGACTAAAACCCTCTTCCTACAAACCATTCTGTTAAATCTCCTCTGCCCCCTGTCAGGGACCCCCCCGACCTTCACAATGATTGGGGGGTGTTTGGTTTGCACAGACTCAGCTCGTCTCTGTTCCTGTCTGTGATGTCATCATGCTGTGACAATGGCACGGAACCTCTCTGTCTGTGAGGGTGGTAGGCACAGAGATCTTCATAGCGTTTAAGACATATTTAGATGCACACTTGTGATGCCAACACAGACAAGTCTATGGGCCAAGTTCTGGAAAATTAGATTAGAGTAGTTAGGTAGTGGTTTTAACCAGCACTGGCTGGATGGGCCACAAAGCATTCTTCTGTACTGTAGACCTCAGACTCTGCACATAGGAAGATGCCCAGCATATTTCAAGTCATTTTCAGAATGAGATATCAGAATAAATGACTCACGATTGGTCAGTGTTTTCAGGAGAAAAATGAGGTATCGAGGTAAAGCGGTTTACCTCAATTCTGGGACCTGAAGACCAGGAAATTAAAAGTGCCGCCATCAAGTGGATGAATAAAAATAAGGATTGTATTAGAGGAAAGAAATATCGTTCTTGTATCATCCATTGTGAGGCTGGACGATATTAGAGACAGGAAAGGTTCTGAGACTGGAGAAGACTACAAAAATAGAGAAAAGTGAGCTTGGAGGAGATTACAGAAATGGGGGGGATTGTGAGGCTGGAGGAGACTTCAGACAAAGGGAGGTTTGTGAGGTGAAAGACAATTATAGAGCTAAAGAAATTTGTGGGCTGGAGGAGATGAGAGATAAGGTGGTTTGTGAGACTGGAGGAATCTGAATAGATGGTGTGAGTTATGAGACTAGTGGGGGATTCCAATTATAGGTAGGTCATGAGGCTGGAGGGGGATTCCAGAGATGTGAAGGGTGTTGAGGCTTGAGGGTGATGCCTGCAGTAATGCAGGTAGTGAGGCTCGAGGGCATGATCGGGAGGGTAGTGAGGTTTGAGGTATGATTCCTGCAATAGGGAGGGTGGTGAGGCTCCAGGGCAGATTATCATCCAAACAGCACAGTGGTGTACTTACAGCACATGGAGTGCAGCAGTAATAGAAAGTATCACTTTCTCCAAATCAAATAAAAATGGACAATCAATATTAGTCTGGGCAGCAAAGACCACATCCCATAAGTAAATTAAAAGTATCGTGGGTCTCTGGTTTGGAGAGAGCTAACAGAAGCTCAGATAATTCTCCGTTGTAGCAATGTTTGGTAACCGTAGAATACAACATTCAGATAATTGGCAAATAATGCAGGGTGATAATGTGAAGATTGTTTGATTCAGCAAGTTCCCAGGCTCTGGAACAGTCTGAATGGCAGCTGGATGCAGATATAGCAGTTATTCTTGGAAGAGAGTTGGGATTTAACTTTTCAAGGAATAATGGCAGGGGAATTGTGTCAGATTTGCAGCACCTCCCAGAGTGAGTGTGAAGCCTTTGACATGATTCCACATGGAAGACTAATGAGTAAAGTTAGATCACACGTGATTCAGGAAGAGCTCGCTAATTGGAAGCGGAATTGGCTTAGTTGTCAGAGAGAATGTGGTGTTGTGGGATTTTTCAGCGTGGAGTTCTGTGACCAGCGTGTTCCACAGCAATCGGTGCAGGGGCCACTTTTGTTTCTCATTTAGATTAATGATTTGGATGAGAATTTAAGGGACACGATTAGTAAGTTTGCAGATGATACTAGAATTAGTTTTTAGTAAAGATTATCTAAGATGACAGCGAGATCTTGATGAATTATGTCAATGAGTTGAGTGGAGGATGAAGTTCAATCTGAATAAATGTGAGATATTGTATTTTGGTAAAGTGAACAAGGGTAGGACCGACACAACTGAAGGTTGCACCCAGGGTAGAGTTGTGAAACAGAGAAATGCTGAGATTCAGGTACATAATTCTTTGAAGTTTATGTCGACAAGTAGTCAGGCTGGTTAATATGTTGTTTAGCACACTTGCCTTCATTGCTCAGACATCTGAGTCTCAGATTTGGGATGTTATGGTGAGGTTGCATACGACATTGTTTCGGCTTCATTTGAGGTATTGTGTGCAGCTCTGGTTGCCCTGTTACAGGAAGGACACTATTATTAAACTGGAGACCGTTCAGAATAGACTTGCTGGGATGTTGCCAGGATTGGAGGCTTGATGATCAAACAGACAGCCAAAGCTAGGACTTTTCTCACTGCAGCATAATGGGTTAAGGAGTGACCTTAGAGGTTCATAAAATCATGAGGGCACAGATTCTGCGAATAGCAAGGGTTTATTCCCAAGGTTGGGTGATTTCAAGACAAGGGGACATGTGTGTAAGGTGAGAGGAGAAAGACACATTTAAAAATCATGAGGGATTTTGTATTTTTACGGGCTTGTCCATGTCTGGAACAAACTTTCAGAGGAAGTGGCAGATGCAGGTACAGTCACATTGTTGAAAAGACATTTGAATAAGGACATAGATAAGAGAGCTTTAGAGGAGTATATGCCAGATGCAGGCAGATGTGATCAGTTTAAATATAAAACTTATACACTTCAAAATTCTAAATATGTATTAAATTGAAGTAAGGCTAACTTTGACATTGTTGGGCAAGAACTTCCAAAGATGATCGGGAGAGGTAATATGCAGTTCAAGGAATGCTTGGAAAGTGGGAGGCCCTCAAAACTAAAATAAGGAGAGCCCAGACACACTATGTTCCTGTTCACGTGAAGGGCAAGGCTGGTAAATGTAGGGGATACTGGATGACTTGAGAAATTGAGGCTCTAGTCAAGAAAAAGAAGGCTGCACATGTCAGGTATTGACAACAGGAATTGGGTCAATCCCTCGAAGGAGAGGGGCAGTAGGAGTATACTCAAGAGAAATCAGGACGGCAAAAAGGAGACATGAGCTATCTTTGGCAAATTGAGTTAAGGGGAATCCCAAGAGATTCTGAAACTTCATTTGGGACAAAAAAGTAACTAGGGAGAAAATAGGGCCTCTTTAAAGATCACCAAGGCTGTCTGTGTGCAACTGCAGGTTGAGATAGTGAATGAGTATTTCGCATTCGTATTTACTGCAGAGAGGGATATGGAAGTGAGAGAGCTTGGAAACATAAATAATGAGATGTGAGAAGTGTCTACATTACAGAGATGTAGGTGCTGGATGTCTTAAAATGCATAAAGGTGGATAGGTCCCTGGCACCTGATCAGGTATTACCAGCAAACTCTGGGAGAAGCTGGGGAAGTAATTGCTGGCCCCTTGCTGAGGTATTTGTATCACTGACACTAGTGAAGTGCTAGAAGGCCGGGTGGCTAATGTGGTGCCATTCTTTCAGGAAAAGCCAGAGGACCATGGACCGTTGAGCCTGATGTCAGTGGTGGGTAAATTGCTGGAGGGGACGCAGAGGGACAGGATTTGCATGTGTTTAGAGAAGCAAAGACTGATTAGGGATAGTCAACATGGCTTTGTGAGTAGGAAATCTTGTCTCACTAACTTGATTGAGTTTTTTGAAGAAGGCAAAGCAGTGGACACTGTCTATTATGGGCTTCAGCAAGGCATTCACCAAAGCTCCACATGATAGACTGGTTAGCAAGATTTGATCAAATGGAACCCAGGGAGTGTTAGCTATCTGAAACAAAATTGGCTTGAAAGTAGGAAACAGGATCATGGTGGGGTGGGGGGGAGCGGGTTCAGTCTAGATGACTATGAACAGCAGTTTACTGCAAAGATCGGTGCTGGGTCCACTGCTTTTTTTATCATTGATGCAAATCATGTGGAATGAATATCGGAGGAATGGTTAGTAAGTTTGCAGATGAAACTAAAATTGTTGTAGTAGACGGCAAAGGAGTTTACCTCCCAAGTACAATGGGAACGTAATTACATGGGTTGATGGGCCAAGGAGTGATAGAAATAAGTTTTTAGTTTGGATAAATGTGAGCAATGTCATTACCATAATGCAAATCAGTGCAGGACTTAAACAGTTAATGATGAGGCCCTGTGGACTGTTATGCAACAGAGACTCCTTGGGGTGCATGTGCACAGTTCCTTGAAGGTGGATGGCAGGTATAGAAGGTAGTGAAGATGATATTTGCTGTGCTGGCATTTATTGGTCAGTGCATTGAGTGTAGGAGTTGGGAGGTCATGTTATAGGCTGAACAAGACATTGATTATGCTGCTTTTGGAATACTGTGTTCAGTTCTGGTCTCCCTGCTATAGAAATGATGCTGTTAAACTTAGCCGGGTGCAGAAAGGATTCACAAGAATGTTGCAAGAGGTGGAAGTTTTGAGCTGTAGGGAGAGGTTGAATATGCTGGGGCTATTTTCCGTGGAACATTGAAGGCTGACTGGTGACCTTATAGACATTGTTAAAATTATGGTGGGCGTAGGTGAATGGCCAAGATTGTTTTCCCAGGTTAGGGGAGACTAGAACTAATAACACTGGCTTAAGCTGAGAGGGAAACCTGAGAACCAAAAGAACTGCAGATGCTGTAAATCTGAAAAAAAAACAAAGTTGCTGGAAAGGCTCAGCAGGTTTGGCAGCATCTCTGGAGAAGAGAAGAGTTTCGGGTTCTGAGGAAGGGTCACCGGTCCCAAAATGTTATTTTTTTTCCTCCTCCACAGATGCTACCAGGCCTGCTGAGCTTTTCCAGCAAATTTGTGTTTTTTTTTTAATGGGAATGTGGGTGGTGCCTGTGTAGCATGAGCTGCCAGAGGAACTGGTGGAAGCTGGGACAATTATGACATTTAAGAGGCATCTGGATGGGTATGTGAATAGGAAGGGTGTAGCAGAATGTAGGTCAAATGCTTGCAAATGGGATTAGATTAATTTGAGATATCTGGTCAGCGTGGAAAACTGGGACCAAAGGGGTTGTTTTGTGCTGTACAACTCTGACGAAGCATTTTTTTGTTTTCATTTCAGATTTCCACAATTTTAATTGTGCACTATTCTTAGTCTTTCAGAGGGATCGAAAGATTGAGTTACGGATCTATACAATGACTGTCCTTCCTCACTGGCTCTCCCACTTCTCTCTTTTGGCAGTTAATGCAAACACTGACTGGATCCCTTACCTGGAGGATATTTATGAATGAATTTGTTCTAATGGTGATCCAGCATATTCCCCAAGTGTTGCTCGACACATGTCCAGAGAATTTCTCAGTTTCAAAATCTGTCCCCTTCTGGTTTCTTCAACGCTACACTTATTTTCTGTTTGAAAAATAGTCTGCAGTTGGAGAATTCAAACAGGTCCACATCCAGGTCTGACAGTCACTTTGTTTATCACAACCCAATGATCTCAGGATTTTGAACATTGAAGGAAAAAGCAGCACTCACAGCGGGGAGAAACGCACATGGTGTGTGTGTTGAAGAGTCTTGAAGATTCATCTGAAATGTCCGAACACCAGTGCAGTGACACTGGGGAGAGACTGTGGAAATGTGCAGATTACAGGAAGGAATTTCTTCATCCAACCCAGCTAGAAACTGACCACCACAGTCACACGGGAGAGAGACCATTGACCTGTTCTGCGTGAGGGGAAGGCTTTGTTGACTGGAATTCCCCACTGATACACCAGCGAGTTCACTCTGGGGAGAGACCTTTCATGAGCTCTGAGTGTGGGAAGGGATTCATTGTCATCCAAACTGTAAACACACCAGCGAGTTCACAGACAAACACAGTTGAAGAACTTTGCTGTCACTCTCACTGTCAAATCAAATGAACCATGGTTTTGGGCTGTTTGTACTGATGTTACTAATCCCTGCTCAATTAAAGGTGCTGGTATTGTGAATAAAATGTCACACTAACAGTTGTGTAAGGTAGATCTTGGAAATAGTCACGTTGTCACAACACATTGACACATTCACACTGACTAAAGACTATCCACCTGCACGATATGTGAAAAGGGATTTCCTGGTTCATCACGACTGGTTAACTACGTTGATTGGTTTGAATATAGCTAACAGTAGAATCCAAAATAGTATCAGTGATAATGGGACCTGCAGATGCTGGAGAATCCAAGATAACAATGGGTGGAGCTGGATGAGCACAGCAGGCCCAGCAGCATCTCAGGAGCACAAAAGCTGACGTTTCGGGCCAAGAGAAGGGTCAAGGCCTGAAATGTCACCCTTTGTGCTCCTGAGATGCTGCGTGGCCTGCTGTGTTCATCCAGCTCCACACATTGTTATAGTAGATTCAAAAACATTGTGTTTTGGGCTTGTTTCTGGAGATCATAGAATCCCTCCAGTGTGGGAGCAGACCACTTCGCCCATCAAGTCCGCACTGACCTGACGAAGAGTATCTTACCCAGACACTGTCTGCATGAGTTTCCTCCAGATGCTCTGGTTTCCTCCCACAGTCCAAAAATGTGCAAATTATGTAGATTGACTATGCTAAATTGCCCATAGTATCTTGTGTGCAAAATGCAGGGAAAAGGTAGGGTGAGAGACTGGGTGGGATGCTCTTTGGAGGGTTGGTATGGACCGAATGGCCATCTTCCACACTGAAGGAATTCTGTGATGATCTCGATGGCCCTTTATTCGTTAGATAGGTCTGCGCACCTTTACAGTGATGGATTCTGTTGCTCTCCACAGACATTTGTTTATTGGAAACAATGTAATCTTTCATTTTGTGGATCAAAATCAAAGGAAAGTTTTAAATCCAAACATAGGATTGGGATGAGTCATGTCCTATACTCCCTGATTGCATTTTCCCTGTCGGCTATGAAACCTGGTGACCGCTGTGACTCTGCCTGGGGGCATTGCAGTCTCTTCAGCTCTTTACCTGGTGTCCATAGCAGCGATGGATCTCATGATGGAATAATAAACCAGGACATTGTGTGATTTCTAGTGTATATTTTCTATTTAGCCTTCTGTCCATTACTCCCTAGAGGCTGAGATACTGTTCGGGGGACCGAGGTTTGAATCCATCTGGAAATAAGAATCTGATGATGACAGTGAGTCCATTGTCATTGTTGGAAAAAACCATGTGTTCACCAATATCCTTTAGGGAAGGAAACTGCCATTCTTATCCAGTGATGTGATCATCCCATGAATGAATTTTTTTAAAAAATTGATTTAATACAGAAAACGTGTGCAAATATATTTATCTCCGTCTTAATTTATTTGATAGCTGACAGTTCAAACGGTTTGATGGTCACTTTCTTTTTTGATCAAGTTGTGGCCATTTCATGGTTGAAACCATAGTTGTTCTCGCAGGAACAGTGCATGCTCTGACATGCCACTTATGAAGCAGACATCCACGTTGACCATATCCTGATGCTGTGTACCGTGAAAGCGAAATTCTTCACCATCTTATCTACTTGTGTTGCTATTTCAGGGAGCTATGGACTTGAACCTTCTAAACTCCCAAAAACCTTTGAGAATTTCATCAAACTGACCCCCAATGGCAGGAACGGACAGGGTCAGCTTGGATTGATGATCATCATTCAGGCTCAACAAATCTACTGGAGCATTTTGAGGATGTAATTAGTAGTGAAAGTGGCCACCTCTCTGTACTGTAGTGATACAGATTCCCTGATCCTGCTTGCCCCAAATGGCTGGCTGACTGACAGTGTCGAAGTCCCTGGGCTGATATCGAATGATTCCTTGGACATGCTGTGTCAGGATCTCCTGACTGAATCCTTTCTCCCTTGCCCTGGCTGAGAACTGTTTCCCTGAGAATTTGAGATGTGACCGTTTGAAACAAATGCATTAGTTGCCACAGCTGCTGACCAGCCCTTGACTGACTGCTGGTAATAAGTGATAAGCTGCCTGGCTTATGCCTGCAGTAAATAACCAGGCAAGACAGGAGCACTGTGAGACATGATGTACTCGTTGAAACATCAAAGTGCAAAAATGCCAGGGAAAGGCAGAGATCTTGTGCCAGTCCCTGAGCAGAACATGTCTCAGGTGCTGAAAAGCATGTCGAGTTCTGACAGCAAGAATGTACTTTGTGGACAGGCCATTCTGCATCTTGATGTACATTTTTATTTAACTCTGGCTCATTTTGCTAGATCTGCACATATCTATAGGTCTGGCTAATGTGAGTATTGGCTTTCGGCATAATATGCCACCTGACTTGGTCGTTCGCAGTTGTGTCCCACATCAGTGAGTCAGTAATCTGGTTAACCTCTCAGGCCTCGACTTGAGAAAAATGAAGCAGCCACATGCACACCTGTTTGATTGGTTACTCTTGCACTCAATTGAAAAACATGCCTTGTCTATGTCATAAACTTTCCTGGCTCACCCCGCCTGTTTCTTTGAAATGTGCATCTGCCTGCAGTGTCAATGTGCCTGCAGTTGTAAAAGGGTCTGATTTTGTTCAATTCTGCGCACTAAACAAACTGAACTGTTAGCAATGCAATAAATGCCTGCCTCTTCCCAAATCAAATCGAAGCAAATACCTGAAACAAATCCTAATTCTGATCAAGTAATATCCCTGTCAGCAAGTACTGGGTCACAATTATAAACAGAATTTCTTAGACTGATCCATCTGACCTGGAATATTATGAACTCTGGTCCCCAAATCACTCCAACATCCCAAACATCACTCCCATCCCTTCATGGAAATGAACAGCGTGATGGTGGATATTAATGTCAGTACGTTGAATAAGTCACAAATGGTTTGGCTTTGGCTCCATACATTCCAATTACAACCTGCCAATTGAGAATTGAAAATTAAGATCCAAGAGCTGTAGAGTTGTAAAGAATGGAAACAGACTGATTGCTGCAACTTGTCTATTCGAACCAGATATCCTAAATTATTTTCGTCCCATTTGCCAGCATTTGGCCCGTATCCCTCTGTGCCCTTCCTATTCATTTCCTAATCCTGAAGCTGTTCAAGTGCTGGGATTGTACCACCTCCTCCATACATGCCGCATTCTCTGCATGTAAAACTGTCCCTCAGGTCCCTTTTAAATCTTTTGCCCCTCAACTTAAACCTATGCTCTCAGGTTTGGATTCCTTTCCCTGAGGAAAATATATTGCCAATTTACCCCATCCAAGCCCCTCATGATTTTATAAACCTCTGTAAGGTCACGCCTCAGCTTACGACGTTCCGGGGAATCAGTCCCGGCCTGATCAGCCTCCTCTCTCAATAGCTCAAACCATTTAATCCAAGCACTATCCTTGTAAATCTTTTTTTTCTGAAATCTTTCAATTTAACAACTTTCCTGTAGCAGGGATATTATAACTGAGTGCAGTATTCTAAAAGTGGCAATGTTCTGTACATCTGCATCGTAACGTCCAAACTCCTATATGCAATACATTGATCAATAAAAGCAAGCATGCCAAATGCCTTCTTTGCCACCCTGTCTAACTGTGGCTCCGCTTTCAAGGAACTATGCATCTGCACCCCAATGTCTCTGTTTGGTGACACTCCCCAAGGCCCTACTATTAACTTATAAGTCCTGCCCTAGTTTGCCTTTCCAAATCGCATCACCTCACATTTATCTGAACTCTATCTGCCACTCCTTGGCCCAATGGCCCATCTGATCAAGTTCCCGTTGTACTCTGAGATAACATTCCTCACTGTCCCCGACAACATGAATTTTGGGGCCATCTGCAAACTTACTAACCATCCCTCCTGTGCTTCTATCTAAATGATTTATATAAAGTTATGGATAAGCAGTGTCCCAGCACTGATTCTTGTGACATACCACAGGTCACAGGTCTCCAGTCCGATACATAACACTCTACCATCACTCTGTGCCTCCTGCCTTCAAGCCAGTCTTGGATCCAAACCACTAGCTTCCATTGGATTCCACGTGATCTAACCAGTCTACCATGAGGAACCATTTCAAACACCTTTCTGAAGTGCATCCAAACAATGTTTACCCTCTCTGTCTTCACCAACCTTCTTTGTCACCTCTGCAAAATACTCAAGTTAGTGGGACTTGATTTAGATCACACGAACACCAGAGTCAGATGACTGAGAACAGCACGTGAAGCAAAATGTGTACATGAGATAACAAAGCGTGGAGCTGGATGAACACAGTAGGCCAAACAGCCCACAGCCTCCACAGCCAGCAGCCCCAGAGGAGACAGCCACAATGAGCCCTGCTGAATTTTCACCAACCCCCCAGACCTCCCACTGACTAAGGTCAAATGGTTAGTCCTCAATAAGGGGCTCATCTTTGTTCCCATTCACCCACACATCCACGAATGGCAGTCACGTTAGGTCTTTGAGCAGTTTTTCTGCTGCTGTTGCCTCTCCAGCTCTCTTCTCCTCTATCCATCTTAGATCCGCCTCTCCCCCTCCCTATTTATTTCAGAACCCTCTCTCCATCCCTCTTTTCTGATGAAGGGTCTAAGCCCGAAACGTCAGCTTTTGTGCTCCTAAGATGTTGCTTGGCCTGCTGTGTTCATCCAGCTCCACACCTTGTTATCTCGGATTCTCCAGCATCTGCAGTTCCTATTATCTCTAATACAAAATGTGTACATTACTGGTTAAAAATACTGAAATAATTTCATTGTCTTCAACTTTAACATCAAATGCTGGAGTCTGCAGTTCAAAAGATATCAGAAGCACTGGGGTGAGAGGAAACCCACAGTTCAGGAAATGCCCAGGAATCAGGGTGACATCACTAAGCAATTGCCCGTGTGTGATAACATCACCCACTTGAACACAGAGCATTCGGGTCTGCACAAACAGGTGGTGTGCACAAAGGATGTGAGGGTCTGCGGAGTGATTGAAAGGAGATTGATCAGAATGATTCAGGAACTGAGGGATGTTAGTTGTAAGGTCAGGTTGGAGAAACTGAAGTTGTTCTGCACAAAGCGAAGGAGACTGATGATTTTTGACAAAGGTGTCTAGGTCTATGCTACTCCCAAACTTCCCAGATGTCACTTTTTTTCAAAAACCCGCAACTTCCCCTCCACAGTGATCAGAAATGTCCTCGACCGTGCCTCCCGCATTTCCCGCAAGTCATCCCTCTCGTCCACTATTCACAATAATAACCAAAACAGGATACCCCCTGTCCTCACGTACCACCCGACCAACCTCCAAATCCAACACATCATCCTCTGCCATTTCGTTCATCTGCAATCCTACCCCACCACCAAAGACATTTTTCCGTTCCTACCCTTATCTGCTTTCCGGAAGGACCACTCTCTCCGTGACTCCCTTGTCCGCTCCACACTCCCATCCAGCCCCACCACCCCCCGACTTTTCCCTGCAACCGAAGCAAGTACCATACCTGACCCTATATCTCCCCCTTCACCCCCATCCCAGGCCCGAGGAAGACTTTTTCACATCAAACAGATGTTCACCTGCACATCTGTCAATGTTATATACTGTATCCGCTGTACTCGTTGTGGCCTCCTCTACATCGGGGAAACCAAAGGGAGGCTTGGGGACCACTTTGCGGAACACCTATGCTCTGTTTGCAACAAACAACTACACCTCACAGTCATGAACCATTTCAATTTCCACCCCCCCCCGCAACTCCTCTGACAACATGTCCATCCTGGGCCTCCTGCAGTGCCACAATGATGCCACCCGAAAGATGCAGGAACAGCATCTCATATTTCGCTTGGGAACCCTGCAGCCCAAGGGTATCGATGTGGTTTTCACAAGCTTCAAAATCTCTCCTCCCTCGACCACATGCCAAAACCAGCCCAGCTAGTCCCTACCTCCCTAACCATTCCTCCCATCTCAAGCCCCACCCCATCTCCTATCCACTAACCTCACCCATCACACTCCCCGACCTATCCATCCTCCCTGGACTGACCTATCTCCCCTTAACTCCACACCTACATTCACCTTCACTGGTTCTAAGCCCAACTCTTTGACCTGCCTGTCTCCTTTCACCCTATCTTCTCCTTTGTCCATATTCCATCCGCCTCCGCGTCTCCCTATTTATTTCAGAATCCCCTTCCCCTCCCCCATTTTTGAATAAGGGTCCCGACCTGAAACGTCAAACTTTCCTGCTCCCCTGAATCTGCTTGGCCTGCTGTGTTCATCTAGCTTCACACCGTGTTATCTCGGATGCTTGGAGACTGCTTTGTGGAGCACCTACACTCCCCCCTCACTGACCAACCCCCACCCCCACTTCCCACCTACATTAACCTCACCTCTACTAGCCTCATTCCTGCCTCCTTGACCTGTCCATCTTGCCTCCCACCTTCCCGCTCCTCCCTCCTCACTGACCAACCCCCGTCAAATCTCCCTACCTACACTCACCTTTACTGGCTTTATCCCCAACTCCTTGACCTGTCCATCCTCTCTCCACCTATCTGCTCCACGATCTACCTTCTATCACTGCCTCTCCCTCTCTCTATTTATTTCAGCGCTCTGTTCCGCTACTTTTTAACTGAAGAAGGGTCCAGACCTGAAACATCAGCTTTTCTGCTCCTCTGATGCTGCCTGGCCGGCTCTGTTCATCCAGCTCCACAGCTTGTTTTCTCAGCCTTCAGCATCAGCAGTTCCTGCTGCCCCCATCACCATTCATGACTGGTTGTAGCAGGATAGTTGGTCTGTTGATCTTGCAATCATTCCACCCTGTCTGTAATGTGTTAGTTCTGCTGTTTGTAATGCAAGCAGTCAAATGCAGTAGCTATAACGGGTTGCCATCAGTTTCAGGTACACATGGTTCTGACCGCGGCATGTTTGCCGGCACTTGTCACTGAATCATTAATCAGCTTCATGCTAACCATAGGCTGAGGGATTATCCGGGACAAAGAGCCACAGATTCTGGTGGAATACAATTCTGCTTCTGCTGCTGTTGCTGTGGTTTCCATCACCACATGGATGCCCAGTTTTGAGCTGCAGTAAGTGCAATGTAATGTTCCCCAGTTCAGACTGAGTCCCTATTGCCCTTGTACGCAGTGACCTACTCTATTTTCTGATGTGGTAACCCTTCCATTTTAATATTCTCATTCTTCTGATAGTTTTTCCATGGTGTCATGTCTCCAACTTGTCACATTGCTCAAAACCCTTTAACATATTCATCTGAACCTTTTCCTTTCCAGTAGGGACATCTTTGGGTGGCACAGTGGCTGCCTCACAGCCCCGTGATGTCGGCTCAATTCTACCCTCAGATGACTGTCCGTGTGGAGTTTGCATATTCTCTGGTGTTTGTGTGGGTTTCCTGCAGGTGGTCCACTTTCCACCAACAGACCTAAGCTGTGCAGGCTAGGTGAATTGGCCATGTTATATTGCCCATTGTGTGGATTAGGTGAGTAATAGGGGGCTGGGTCTGAATAGCATGTTGTGAGGGTCGGTGTGGATTTGTTAGGCTGGAGGGCTTGTTTCCACACTGTAGGAAGGTTTTTAAAGTGAATGTTTCTCTCCCTAACCATGATTAAGAGATCTGTAGTGTCAGTGAGGCTAGAGTTATGTAGTTTCAGAACCAAGTAGTTTTGTTCACCTTGCACTGCCATTCACTTCTCGGTGTATGGTGATCCATGTTGAGCAGGGTGTTTGAGCAGCTTTGACACACGTTTTTGGAATTTATTCAAAAACACAAATTGCTGAAGAAACTCAGCAGGTCTGGCAGCATCTGCAGAGTGAAAGCAAAGTTAAGCAGTTGGATCCAGTGATGCCTTTTCAAAGCTCCCAGTTTCTGCAGCAATTTTTCATTTCTCAGATTTCCAGCATGCAAGGTTCTTTGTTTTGTTGAAAAATCAGTTAGTGCTGATTCATTTCTGGAGAAATTCAGCGTGTCTAGATGCATCTGTGGAGACAGAGAAACAGAGTTAAGGCTTTAAGTCCTGCGAGACCCTTCTTCCAAACTGAACAGGTTCGGAAAATGGCCTTTTTAATACCTTACCAGAGGTGGAGGAGGGCTAACAGAAAACAGAGGATGTTGGGGTCCGGTGCAAAATACAAATCGGCTTTTAATTGTGTTGAAAGAGAAGCAGATGTACAATGGGAGTAAATAAAGTTGTGAATGGGGGAGATGGGTTCCCTCCACTGAATGCAATGTTAACAAGACACAAACAAGACAAGGTCACATCATCTGTGCCATATTGTGTTCATGATATCTCCATTAATAACCCTGAATGTGTTGAGCATATGTGAACAATCTTATATGTCTGCACACATACGCTGATTAAACAGTGTATAAAAATCATTTCTCCTCTGTTCCATTGCAACCTATCGTGTTCTGTTTACCTTGTCAGTCGCCATTCCTTCAGCCAAATTTATTCTGTCTCTTTCTCTGCATTTTATTTTATTCCGTCTCTGAAGAGGAAATTGCTTACTGGGCGATATCAAGTTCGTCCTGCCCAGTCTGCACAGCCACTGTCTCCCCTTCCTTACTGTTTCTTAATCATTCACATAGATATTGTCTCTGACCCTTTCCTGCCAATAAGCGAAGCTATTGGGAATTTAACGTTTACTTTTGGGCTCAGGCTAAAAAATTGGTCAGAAAGGGCTGTATAAACTGCAAAAATTTGTTTGCAACTTTAGAAGCAAATTATTGAAAATATTGCGTAAAGATAAAATGTTGGTTTATTAGGACAGTGAGAGGAATGTTCAGCAAAACCCACATTTCCTGCCTTTCTCCAGGCACTTGTGGCCAGAAACAGTGTTTGGACTGGCAGTTGTGGTGCTGGAGGAAACTTCGGTGAAATAACAACCTCTCATTTGGCTCTTAGGAAAATATGTCATCACATGTGGATAACACAGCAGAATCATCGAGCCTGTGCAGAGAAATTATCAACTTTCTCCTCTGTCTCTATCATTGTGAGAGGAATTGGAGATGGGCATTGAGTCCAATCGCAGGCAATGTCACACAGACCAGGTATTGTTGTTACATTAAAAGTGTCAGAGTGAAAGGGGTTAACGGGAGCTGTTTGTTCATTGAATCGAATTAATGTCAGTCTCCATGGATACTGACTGTGTCACTGGAGGGTTTCCCTCTTCTATTAATAAGGGGTTTCTTCCAATGCGTTATCCCATAGTATCCGTGGCTGTGTCATCCTCAACACAATTGGGATCAACAGCTCCAGAGAGAAGGAGAGATCAGAATCTGTGACCAGCAGATTGAAACTTTCCAATTATCGATCAGAATCTCAGAACCACACACGGGAATGTTACAACAATGTACCAGAATCTGAGAGGAATAGATTGGAATGTTCCAACAATGGACAGGGGTTTATCCTCTGGCCTTTACTATCTTTCTATCAATTGGGCACCATTAACATTGTGGATAGAAGCTGTACTGATGGTTATTCAAGCTGGTTACTATCCCATCCTCGCTATTGTTGGTGTTCCCGGTAAGTCTCTCTATCTCTGTCCATTCATTTATTCTGTAAAACTTTGTGACCAGCGACTCAATTTCTAAGCTCTGTATTTTGCAAAGAAGGAAACTATTGTATTCATTTTCAATTACAAACTCAATTCTTATTCGAGGGTGTTTTTCACCTTCACTTACAAACACCCGAGGAGGAAGAATAGTGTTCATAATCACTACTGGCCCATTTTGCCCTGAGCAGATTTATATCTCAATATTCCCTTTATCACCAATAATATTCCCAGTTTTCACTTCTGCCTCAGTGGTCTTTCTGAATAAACTATAATATTCTCCTTTTCAGTCGCAGTTCTCTTCTGGCCACACTTGCAGTTACTAATATTTTGATTGTATACTTATTCTTATCTCTACCTCGACCTATGCCAGTTGTAAAGTGTGAAGCCAGTTTGATTCTAAAATGAGCTGGTCACAGCTTTGTGTCAGTGGTTTCAGCATAACCCATCGATGGCCATCAAATGACAGTTTCATTGAACTGGTTAGATTCTAGAACTTTCCAAGTAGCAGTGGTGCCTTGTCCATCATCTCCTAAGTGCAGTGCTGTGATGTATTCATTTGGTGACAGAGGCCGTCTCTCTTCACCCCAACCCCACTGATCCACTGCTGAGTGGGATACATAACTCTGTCTCCACAGAATAAGATACAGGAAATCTGCCAGAAATTCTACAGGACAGTGACAGTAAAATGAGAAACTGTGGGAGATTAGAATTAATAAAGAGGAATTACTCAAAACTAATAGAACTGAAGTTTGGTACTTTGCTTTGGTACGTCCCAGAGTATACATGAAGGTGGCAATAGCGTTCTTCCATCTAAACAGTCCATGTCAAACATAATCCCAAACTATCCTAGTCCCACTTGCCTGGGCTTGGCCCATATCTCTCCAACTGTTTCCTGTTCATGAACTTGTCCAAATGTCATTTAATACTTGTAACTACGAGAAAGAATTATTGATTACTATTCAAAATTCTTCAGATTCAGGAATTGCCAGTTCCTGCAGAATGGAAGTAGCTGTTGTAACCCACATTAAAAAAAAAAACTGGAGTGAGAGGGAAATAAAAATAAAATTAAATTTTGGACAACTTGATGTCTGTTATGAGGAAAATATGCAACTTTTTTGAGGGCTGTAAAAACTGGACTCTTGGGAAATCATGATATGACTTGGCAGAGTCAACTTAGATTCAGGAACGGCAAGTTATCTTTGGTAAACCTGTGCAGTTGATGTTAATTGAAACATCCAAAAATTTCAGATGTGTGTCCAAATTATCCCCAGAGACATCTTCCATTGTTACTCCACCATCTTCCCTGCTAAGATTCTATTCCTATTAACTCTAGCCAGTTCCTTCCTCATGATGTTTATTTTAGTTTCATCACTCAGTTGTCATCGTGTCACATCCAAATGCAAACAATACATTTAAACTGAAAGAGGGAGCTTTGAGAGATAAAACATGGAGAAAGGTTGGAGTATTCATTAACTTGATTTATGTCATGTATGTGTGAAAGAGAGAAAGTGAGAGAATATGGGTGATGAGATGTAAAAGTAGAGAAAACTGGATTATCGACTGAAGTTGATGTACTTTCCTATTTGTTCTGGCAATTCTTGTGTGTTGTGATCCTTTGCCCAGTGAGTGTATGACTGAGTAATATGTATATAATAGTTGAAGCATCCGCACATGAGAACCAGTGAGAGCGGTGTATTTGAATTTACAGAATACTTTTGATATGGTTGCACAGAGGTGAGTGAATAAAATTAGAGTTGAGAGGTAAGGTGGAATATACTACATGGATTGAGAATTGTTTAGTTGAGACAATACAGAGAGTGGAGCCCTTTTCCAGGCTGAATGCTGCTACATATGGGGTATCACATGAATCAGTGTTTGGACCACAGTAATTTAAAAGGCATATAAACAATTTGGATGTAGCCAGCAACAGCATACACCTCATTTTGTAATGATTAAATGATGTGAGGTTGGGAAGTGTTGTGGTCACAAAAGGGCCTGGACGTCCTTGATCATAGGTCACCAAAATTAGTACATGCAGGGGTATCAGTCATGAGGGAAGTAAATGGTATGTTGTCCTTCATTGTAAGATGATTCATGTACATGAATAAAACCATATGTCTGCACATGTACAGCCTTGATGAAAGAGTATTTATGGGCACTGTGTATCGGCTTGATCCCTTTTGTAATGAAAGAACTCCTTGCCACAGACGCGGTACAAATGGTCATCACCAGTCTAATCCCTGAGATGATGGTACCATGAGGAGCGAGTGAAGAAAGTGAGTGTTTAATATGTTGTGCTGTGAGAGAATCAGAGATTACTGCATTAAAATTACAAAGTTGGTGATGAACTCTTATATCCATAAAAGAAATTGATAGGGTGAGAAATCCCATACGTGACCCATGTAAATACATGTGGATTTTACATGTAAAATGACATAGAGCCCCACAGTGATTCAGAGAGAAGCGCAGGCTCTGAATGAACTCTCCCCACATTAATCTGTGACCCTACACTGAACCCTATGTCATTCACAATCCTGACAGCAGCCATAATACCCTCTTTGTGACATTAGCCAGACTAACCAGATTCTGATCTCCATAGAGAACGCAAGCATGTCTTTTCAGAGGATGCCACTTGTGATTTTGCACAAAACATTAGTCTTCCCACCACACTACTGTAAAACTGCATTAAAGTACTGCATGTGTACCGTGAACAATGGAGGCACGTTGAACAGCGTGAAGCAGACTATCTGTACAGCCTAGCTCCATTTGCTTGTCATGTTACCTCAGTCTGTTTACATGTAAGTGACTGTAGGGTCTCAATGGCCTGCTCCTTTTCATATGTAGGGACGCAAGGGGCTGTAGAGCAGGGCCAAATGCTGAATTGATCCACCCTGGGTTCCTGAGGAACAGTTCGATGTGTGAACTCATGTGACATTGCTGTAACTGTAAGAGATTATTTTATTTTGGTTTCTTTTAAGAGAAGGATTGAATGAGAGGCACAAAGCTGTCTAGTTAAGAACATTGAGTAAACAGTCTTGAGAGGCTTTGTTTTTTTTTAATGCGGTCTGAATGAGTGCGACGAGCTCTCACAGATCAGAATTTCTGAGTTTTGCTTTTCAGTTGCATCAGAAGCTATTGGTGTCTCAACGGAGTTGGATGCTTCAGTGAATGTCTCCTTGCAGCAGAATTTTTTTTGGATTATTTTTTCCTCCTCCTGAATTGGAGAACTGCATGTGAGAACCTGTGTCTGAATTTTATTTCTTACCAAAGTGTCTGTTTATGGGCTGTTACTATGCTGGAACAGTTAATTAGTAATATTTTCTGTAGCTATTATACTAATAGGTTATCCACCAGAGCGAGGTTATTCTAAATTCCTCTTTTTTGGTTCTACTTTGACTACAGTGGTGAAATAAATCATGTTTTGTTTTACATCTGTCAACTATTTCATTAACTTATCTCTGAATAAATGTCAACACAAAGGCACCACAGACCTCTGCGGAATAGAATTCCCACTCCAAATGCCCTTTTCGAATTTCTACTCATCCACCTGATGGAATCAGAAAGTCACACAACACAGAAACAGATCATTTAGTTCAACTTGCCCACACTGACTTGATATGTAATCTGATCTATTCCCATTTAGCAATATTTGGTCCATATTCCCCTCAACTTTTCCTATTCATGTACCAATCCAGATATTTTTTAGCTGTGTAATCGCACACACCTTCACCCACTTCTGACAGCACTTTCTGATCACACACCTCTCTCTGCGTGAAAACGTTGCCCTAAGTTACCTTCTAAATCGTTCTGCTCTCACCTTCAACCTTCGCAGTTTACTTTTGGCCTCCCCTCTCCTGGGAAACGGACCTTGGTTATTCAGGCTATTCAAGCCCCTCATGATCTTATAAGCATCCGTCATGTCACCCCTCAGCCTCCAACACTCCAGGGGAAAACACTTGAAATTGTTCACCCTCTCCCGACAGTTCAGACCCTCCTGTCTTTGAACATCCTTGTAAATCTGTTTTTTCTGCGCCTCTCGAGGTTAACAATATCCTTCCTTTTGCAGAGCCAATCGATATGAGTGCAATATTCTTAAAGTGGCCTCATCAATGTCCTGTACAGAAGCAACATGCCATCCCAACCCCTATACCCAATGCTCTGATTGATTAGGGCAATCATGACAAATGCGTCCTTCCCTACCCTGTCTCACATGCTACTCCACTTTCAAGGAACTATGTGTGTGCACTAAAGGTCTCTTTATTCAGCAACAGTCCCCAGGGCTGTGTAAGTCCTGCCCAGCATCATCTTACCAAATGCAAAACCTTTCATTGATCTAAATTAAACTCCAGCAGCAACTCCTTGGCCCCTTGGCCCATCTGATTAATCTCCCATTGCACTCTGAGATAATCTTCACCACTGTCCACTGCACCACTTTTTAATGCCATCTGTAAACTTACTAACCATGTCTCTGACATTCACATCCAAATCCTTTATATTAATGATGGGAAGCAGTGAACTCAGCACTGATACTTGCAGCACACCGCTGGTCACTGGTCTCCAGTCTGTAAAACAATCCTCTGCCTTCAAGCCAGTTTTACATTCAATTGCCTAGCTACTCGTCTGGATCCCACGTGAGCCACCATTACTAAACTGTTTACAATTCCGAACGTTGCTGAACACCTTCCTGAAGCCCATATAGAAAATGTCTGCCACACTACCTTCATCAAACTTCTTTATCACCTCTTCAAAATAATCAAGTCAGTGAGACATGATTTTCACTGCACAAAGCCATGTTGACTATCCCTAATCAATGTTTGCCTTTCCAATTGCATGTAAATCCTATCCCTCAGAATCGCCTCCAACAACTTACCCAGATCTCATGTCAGCATCACTGGTCTATGGTTCACTGGCTTTGCTGGTCATTGTTTCCTTTCCAGTCCTATTCCTCCACTGGTCACAGAAAATTTTAAATGCAACCAGGTTGGTGATGTGGTCGATGATATAGATCTCAGACTGGGTCAGCGTCAGTGTAAGGAGCAAGTCAGGCAGGTTACTTTGATTTGCGAAAACAACATGGTTATGATCAAAACAAATTTACTCAAACTATGATGGAATGAAGAATGACACATGCAGTTCACACGCACACGCACACACACACACACACACACACACACACACACAGAAATGTGAGCAATTGTCACAAATGTTATTCTGGTTCAAAATTTATTCTGTTCGCACAAGTTGTTGGCAATGGGATTACTTCCTGCAGCCCTTTGATTTGGATGAATTCCCTTTGCTACAGCTGGTGGGAGATTGCAATGAATCCTTGTCACGAATCCTCCATGAGTGGTAAAGATGATTGGTGCGTTTTCAGCTCTCATACATTGATGTGATGAGGAACAAGGAAATAGAGACGGAGCAATAGGCTGTTGCTTTCGAGGCAGGATACTTTTTTTTCCCTCTGAGTTGAATCGCTCAATAACACTAACCAACCCCCAAACTGGAACATGTTGGGTCTCCTTGAACATTGTATCCACTATATGCTTACATCACATTCCCTGCTCCATGTAGGTATATCATTGCTGCTGTAATACACAGAGCAACATATGACCGCACTCGTTATAAAGGTATGTTTATATGTGCCTGCATAATTTAAAAATATCATGTTTAATATATGTTTAACACATATATAATCTGTGTTAATAAGAATGTGTCTTATTCCTAAAGCAATACAAAAATTTCTGGAAAAGCTCAGCAGCCTGGTGGCATCCATGAAGAGAAATGAGAATTAATGTTTCGGCTTCAGTGATCCTTCCTCAGAAACTGTTTTATTTTTAAAATTATTTCCCCAGATTTATTCTCCCATATAAGAGGAAATATCAGTCAGGTCTTCATCATTTACACTTAGCTCAAGTTCTTACATTGTCAAGAGCATTTCTCGTTCTCAGGCCTAAACTGTTAATCCTCCAGAAACTGAATGCCTTCATCACAGGGCGGTATATACAAGTTAGCCAGGAAGGAGCTGAAGAAAGGGCTGAGGAGAGCTATAATGGGGCATGAGAAACCCTTGGTGGATAGCATCAAGGAAAACCCCAAGGCTTTTTACACGTATGTGCAGAACAAGAGAATGAACAGAAAAAGGGGAGGGCCGATCAAGAATTGTAAAGGGAATTTGTGCTCAGAGCCTAAGGAGATAGGAGGCATCCTTAATGAATGCTTTTCTTCAGTATTCACAACTGAGAGGGACCTCGTTGTAGAGGAGGACGTTGTGAAATAGGTAGGCTAGAGGAGGTGGATGTTCGTAAAGAAGATATACTACGAATTCTGAGCAAGGTGAAGGTAGATACGTCATCCAGCCCTGATGGGATTTAACCAAGGACTCTGTGGGAAGTGAAGGACAAGATCGCAGGCCCTGTGGCGATGATCTTTTCATCCTCACTCTCCACGGTTATATTGCTGGAAGATAGGAAAGAGGCAAACATCATTCCCTTGTTCAAAAAAGGGAACAGGGATAACCCCAGAAATTACAGATTGCTTAGTCTTACTTCAGTGGTGGGCAAATTATTGGAAAGGGCTCTGAGAGATAGAGTTTATGATCATTCAGACAGGCGCAGTTTGATTCGTGATATGCCGCACGGACTTGTAAGGGTTAGATCATGCTTCACAAACCTTATTGAATTCTTTGAAGGGGTGACCAAACATGTGGATGAAGGTCGAGCAGTGGATGTGGTATATGCGGGTTTGACCCAGGCCTTTGATAAGGTTCCCCATGGTAGGCTCATGCAGAAGGTAAGGAGACATGCGATATGGGGAAATGTGGCAGATTGGCTGACGCTTATAGGACAAAGGGTGGTAGTGGACGGGAAATATTCAACATGGTGCTCTGTTACGAGTGGTGCACTACAAGGATCTGTTCTGGGTGTTCTTCTGTTTGTGATGTTTGTAAATGATTTGTATGAACGAGTGGAATGATGGATTAGTAAGTTTGTGGATGATATAAAGGTGGGTAACTGTGGACAGTGCAGAGCGCTGTTCTAGGTTACAAATGAACATTGATCGAATGCAGAGCTGGACTGAGAAGTGGCAAATGGAGTTTAACGCTGAAAAGTGTGTGACGTGATTCATTTCTGAAGGACAAACTTGAAAGCAGAATACAGGGTTAACGGAAAGATTCTTGGCAGTGCAGAGGAGCAGAGGGATCTTGGGCTTCATGTCCACAGTTCCCTGAGAGCTGCCACCCAGGTGGATAGAGTTGTTAAGAAGGCACCTGGTGTGTTAGCTTTCATTAACAGAGGGATTGAGTTCAAGAGCCGTGAAGTTATGCTCCAGCTGTACAAAAGCTTGGTTCAGCCACATCTGGAGTATTGTGTTCAGTTCTGATCACCTCATTACAGGAAAGATCTGGAAGCATTGTAAAAGGTGCAGAGGAGATTTTCCAGGATGTTGCCTGGAATGGAGGGAAGGTCGTCTGAGGAAAGGTTGAGAGAGCTAGTGCTTTCCTCTCTACAATGACAAAGGATGAGAGGAGACTTGATAGAAGTGCACAAAACGATCGGGCGTACAGCTAGAGTGGAGAGCCAGAGACTTTTCCTGGGGTTGAGGTAGCTTTTACGAGGGGACATAGTTTTAATGCGAGTGGAAGTAGATATAGCGGAGATGTCAGAGGCAGGTTCTTTACTCAGAGAGTGGTTGGGGCGTGGAATGCGTTGCCGGAGAGGGTAGTGGAGTCAGCCTTATTAAGGGCATTTAAGTGGCTATTAGACATGTAACAATGTGGTAGCATAAAGCAGGGGTGGTGGGTAGATAGACCTTAGATTTAGGGTAAAAGCCTGGCACAGCATCGTGGGCCTAAGACCTTGTACTGTGCTGCACTGTTCTGTTCTATATAGAGACCCATCTTTAAAAAGTTTCAAAGGCCATCATTTTTTTATTAGTTTAGGGCATGATACCTACAGACAGTGCATTAGATGGAATCTCAGCAATGTCCGTTCGAAATGCAGGGAAATATGCATAAGATCATACCCAGCACCCTTTGCAGGAAACAGCACTATTCCATTTCCTTTCCAAATCACTTGTGACATCTTCAGATTAACTTTATCTGATTTATGTACCAGGACCCACAACTCCCTCTTTCGCACGCAAGCTCTGCGTTCTCCCTCCATTTAAATAACTTACGGCCGTTTTATCCTTTCCCCAAAACACAAACATCCCATAAACCACACTTTACAGTTTTATTTGCAATGCTGAAAGTTTGCACATTATCATCCCCTGTCTACAGCCCGTTATACATGCTCTGCCTCAACTTGACATCTTATTGAATGACTGTACTGGTGTACTAGCAAATTGAGCTCCAATCTTGTCAGACCTTCGTCCAAATCGTTAATCTAGATTGTGAACTGTTGATGACCTCGCACTCATCCCCGAGGAATTCCAGTCGTTGCAGCTTTTCAAACTGAAAATAAATAATTATCTCTACTCTGCATTTCCTGTTAGCTAACCAGGGCTCGCTGTGTAGCAGCCGAGAAAAGGTTGCAGGGCCTTTACTGCAGTGTGTAACTGGTAGACGAGGTGTATTTGAGCTCAGCAACACACCATTAGGGCTATTTGTTGTCGGATCATCAGGTAGCGGTTGTACTGTCAATGATTCTGATCCTTGAGCGTTTAAAAAAACAAGCACAGAATATAGACTGACATTTGAGTGGAATGCTGCACGGTCAAGGATGCTGTCTTTCAGATGCAGCAATAAATCTAGTCTGCCCTCTCAGTCAGGAGCTCAATTTTCCCCGGACACATATTGAGGAAGAGGGAAGATTTCCTATCAGTCTGCTTAACATTCGCCCCTTTCCAAACACCACAAATACAGTTAATCTTAATGATTAATTTCATTTCTGGCTGTAGGTGCTGTGTGAAAAATTTCCCATAATAAAATAGAACAAAGTCTTTGACGTGTGACCTTACAGACGTTTGCAAAGTCATAAGGGGCACAGATGTGCAAACAGCCAAGGTCTTTTTCCGTGGGGAGGGAGAGTCCAAAATGAGGGGGCATAGCTTTCAGAGGAGAGGGGAAAGGTTTAAAAGGGACTTAAGGGGCAACATTTTCATGCAGAGGGTGATGTGTTTATGGAATGAGCTGCCAGAGGAAGTGGTGGAGGCTTTTACAATTACAACATTTAAAATTATCAGGATGAGTATATGTTTCGGAACAGTTTAAAGATGTATGAACCAAATGCTGCCAAATGGGCCTGGATTTATTTGGGATATCTGTACGGCATGGACGAGTTGGACCGAAGGGTCTGTTTGGATGCTGTATATCTCGATGTCTCTCTGAATCCATGTTTGACTGCTCCATTTGTGTAACTCCTGAGAGGGGAACAATGATCCCCTATCTCATTATAACTTCCTTTCCCTCTGTAACAGCTTTGAGGGGTGGAGTGAGAGAACAACACACAGGATAAGAGCTGCAGTTGGCCATTCAGACCCTCGTGCCTGCTGTTCAATTTGGAAAGATCGTGGCTGATCTGTTTGTGGCTGAACATCCGTTTTCTGTTTATTCCCAATAATGGACTCTCTTGTCCATTAAAGGTCAGTTGAGCTCTGCCTTGAATATCTTCACTGACCCAGTCTTCACTGTTCCCTGCGGATGAGAACACCACAGACAGCACAATATTAAAGAGAAAGATAAATTCTTATCTCAATCTTAATTGGGCGACTCCTTAAAGTGGGTTACCTCACAGCAAGTTACGTCCTCTTTAAAGAGCACAACAAATAGGAGCAGATGTAGGCCATTCATCCCCTCAAACCTATTCCATATTCCGATTGGCTCTATTCAGTAAAGTATTTATCAATCTCAGCCATCACTGCTCTCTTGGGAAAACATTCCCGATACCTTCAGACCAGACAGCATAAGAAGTTGGAGCAGAATTAGCTATATGGCCATCACGTCTGCACTGCTGCTCGATTATGCTTGACAGTTTTCTCAAAAAAAAGTTATCTCGCCTTCGCACCCTAACCCTTCATCTGCTTATTAATTGAAGGGCATCTGTCTCGCTCTTAAAGACATGGCTGTGTGTGTGTGCGTGTGTGTGTGCGTGTGCGTGTGTGTGTGTGTGTGCGTGTGTGTGTGCGTGTGTGTGTGTGTGTGTGTGTGTGTGTGTGTGTATGTGTGTATGTGTGTGTGTGTGTGTTTCTGCTTTATGGCAGGAGAAAGGGCGTTCATGGAGGATTGTCCTTCAGACTGGAAGCCTGTGATTAGCGGTGATCCAGCGGGATCGGTGCTGGATTTACATCTGTTTTTCATTTAAATAAATGATTTAGATGAAAATTATGGAAGGTATGGTTAGCAAGTTTGTGGATGACACTGAGATTATTTGAGCTGTAGACAGGCAAGGTTATCCAAGATTACAAAGAGATCCTGATCCAGTGGATGAATGAATCATAAAGATGTACAGTATGGGAACAAATTCTTTGGCCCAACATGTCCATGCTGACTAGGTATCTGAATTTAATCTAGTCCCATTTACCAGTGTTTGGCCTATATTCCTCTGAAACCTTCAAATGTATATACCCATCCAGATACCTTTAAAATGGTGTTTTCACAAGCCTCCAGCATGTCACCTGGCAGTTCATGCAGATGTTTTTTTTTAATCTTTCCCCTCGCACCTTAAACCTGTCCCTTCTAATGTTTGACTCCCCATACTCTGGGAAAAGACCCTGACTATTCACCCTATCCATGCCCTCCATGATTTTATAAACACATATAAGGTGCACACTTTACTCCAATCAAAACGAATGGCTGTGCTTTCTGTTATCCCGGGCCTGACTTCTGAAATTCAACACTGATACCGCTTCCTTCTCGATCAAGTCACAATTCTAGAAAAAGTTTCACCGATTTGTTCAGACATTTTATGAAACACATCTGTGGGATTTGAACCCAGACCTTTGGGCCCAAACGTTGCGACACTACCACGACACTGCGAAGGCCCCTGAATCTGCAACATTACTCTCCTGTAAATTTGCTCATCGGCCTGTTCTGACAGGCTGTGACACACCTCTGTGACCGGCAGCACCTGAATCCAGAACTTTTGGTCCAGAGCTAGTGACATTGCCACAGGTTCAAGGATGGAAATCGAATCCAGAGCTGTAGCACAGAGGCATTGGCGCTACCCATTACACAAGACCTAAGTCATGCCCAGATTTTGAGTCACATTTTGCCTGCCAACTATCAACTGAGTTTGGGTTTATCAAATCCTGGTTAACTTTACTGAATTACACAGGGAAGATTTTTCAGTGTTGAACAAATGCAAGGTCCTTGCCTCAACTACAGCATGTTGAGTGCATTTCTGTGCCATTGAGATCAACTAATAACATCTTGAATTGCTTGGTTATGATTTCCAACTTTCATGGTTATTATCTGAAACCCTCCCTCCACTGACCCCTTCTCTCCATCCTCCTGGACACCATCCCAAGGCCTCTTACTCTCCCTTGACCTCTTCATTTCCAACTGCCATTGAGACATCAACCGCCTCAACCTCTCCAGCCTCTCACCCACTCCAACCTCTCCCCCACAGAGCATGCAGCCCTTTGATCCCTCCGCTCCAATCCAAACCTCGGCATAATACCCACGGACAAGGGAGGTGCCGTGTAATATGGTGCACTGACCTCTCCATCACCGAGGCCAGGACCAGCTCTCTGAAATCTCCTCCTACCGCCCCCTGGATCATGACCCCACCCCCAACCACCAAAACATCATCCCCCAGATCATCCAAAACCTCATCGCTTCAGGTGGCCTCCCACCCACAGCCTGCAACTTCATCGTTCCCAAGCCCGCACCACCCGCTACTATCTCCTTCCCAAAATCCACAAACCTGACTGACCTAGTCGACCAATTGTCTCTGCATGCTCTAGCCCCACCGACGTTGTCTCCACCCATGTAGACTCAACTTTCTCCCCCTTGGTCCGGGAACTCCCTACCAATGTCTGTGTCACCACCCACGCCTTCCACTGCCTCCAAAACTTCCGAATCCCTGGTCCCCAACACCTCATCACCAATCCCTACATACTTGCAGTCCCCATGCAGGCCCGACCAGTCCCGCTCCACTGACAGCCTTGCCTGTTTAGCTGAACTCATCCTCACGCTTAACAACTTCTCTTTCAATTTCTCCCACTTCCTACAGACAAAGGGGGTGGCCATGGGTAGCCGCATGGGCCCAAGCTATGCCTGCCTCCGTGTAGGGTACGTGGAACAGTCCCTCTTCTGAAGCAACACTGGCCCTATCCCCCACCTCTTCCTCCGGTACATTGATGACTGTATCGGTGCTGCCTCATGCTCCCACGAGGAACTCGAACAGTTCATCCACTTCACCAACTCCTTCCACTCCAACCTTAAATTTATCTGGACCATCTCTGACACCTCTCTCTCCATCCAGGACCTCTCTGTTTCCATCTCTGGCAACCACCTGGAAACCAATATCCATTTCAAGCCTACTGACTCCCACAGCTGCCTAGAATACACCTCCTCCCACCCACCTTCCTTGCAAAAATGCCATCCCCTATTCTCAATTCCTTCGCCTCCACCGCATCTGCTCCCGAGATGAGGCATTCCACTCCCGTACATCTCAGATGTCCTCGTTTATCAAGGGCTGCAACCTCCCCTCCAAGTGGTCGAAAACCCTGTCGACCGGACCTCCTGTGTTTCCCACAACTCATCCCTCACACCCCCTCCACGCAATAACAACAAAAACAGAATCCCCCTTCTCCTCACGTACCACACCACGAACATCCGGACCCATTGCATCATCCTCCGGCATTTCCGCCACCTGCAATCGGACCTCACTACCAAATCTGCTTTCCAGAGGGACCACGGTCCCCCGACTCCCTTGTCCACTCCACACTCCCCACCAGCCCACCATCCCCGGCACTTTTCCCTGCAACCGCAAGAAGTGCTACAGCTGCCCCCACACCTCCCCCCTCACCCCCATCCCAGGCCTCATGGAAACCTTCCACATCAAATAGATGTTCACCTGCACATCTGCTAATGTGGTCTTTTGTATCCCCTGTTCCTGATGGGGCATCCTCTACGTTGGGAAACCAAGCGGAGGCTTGGAGACCACTTTGTGGATCACCTACGCTTGGTCTGCAACAAACGATTACACCTCCCAGTTGCAAACCACTTCAACTCACCCTCCCACTCTTTGGACGACATGTCCATCATGGGCCTCCTCCAGTGCCACAACGATGCCATCTGAAGACTGCAGGAACAGCACCTCATATTTCGCTTGGGAACCCTGCAGCCTAATGGCATCAATGTGGACTTCACAAGCTTCAAAATCTCCCCTCACGCTACTGCATCCCAAAACCAGCCCAGCTTGTCCCTGCCCCTGTAACCTGTAAGCTCTTTCTCCCACCCATCCACTCCTCCCACCTCAACTCCTACCCCCATCTCATACCTACAGGCCTCATCCCTGTCTCCTTGAACTGACCTTCTCCTCTCCACCTATCTGATCCTTTATCCATCTTCCATGTGACTTCCCCTCTCTCTCTATTTATTCTAGAATCCCCTTCCCCTCTCCCATTTCTGAAGAAGGGCCCAGACCTGAAACGTCAGCTTTCTTGCTCCTCTGATGCTGCTTGGCCTGCTGTGTCCATCCAGCTCTAAACCTTATTATCTCCGATTCTCCAGCATTGGCAGTTCCGACTATGTCTGTAAACTTCAATGTTAGCGAAACAAACTCTGCAGACATATTCTGCACTATCGAGAATCTCGATTAGACATTACTGAACACCAGACATGACCAAAGAGCATAATTTTCAACCCCAAAAGAGCATATTGCAGATCACTATTTCCTGCCTCTGATGTGTGACTGCCCTCCTCCTAAAAGCATGAAATGTTACAAGGCAACAAACTATATGCGAGGAACAAAAGCAAAGTTGCTGGAAAAGCTCAGCAGGTCTGGCAGCATCCGTGAAGGAAAAAAAAACAGAGTTAATGTTTGTAGTCCAGTGACCCTTCCTCAGAAGTTATGGTCACTGGGAAAATGTCAGTTTGCCTGCCGAAAATAGGGAGGTTGGTGGGTTGGGGAGTAAACAATACGATAGGGCCCAAAGAGCGAGAAAGAAGTTGGACAGACAAAGGAGTTGCTAATGATCAGCCTGGGAGGGTGAGTACTTGTTAATCGGGACTGTTAGTGACTAACAACAGGGAGTGTGTAATGGCAGGCTGTGTGGTAACAAGGCCTGGCGTGTGGGGTGAGGGGCTGGGACATGGGAGAGTTTAGGCCCTAAAACAATTGAACTCAATATTGAGTCCGGAGGGCTGTAGGGTCCCAAGCAGAAAATGAGGTGTTGTTCCTCCAGCTTGCTTTGGGCTTCACTGTAACACTGCAGCAAGCCAGAAACAGAGGTGTTGGCCAGGGAGCAGGGTGGTGCGTTAAAGTGGCAGGCAACAGGTCGCTCAGGGTCTTTTCTTGGGAGGAAAATGTAGATGTTCTACAAAGAGGTCGCCAAGTCTACATTTCGTTCCCCCAATGTAGAGGAGACCACGTTGTGAGCAGCGAATGCAGTTGCCTAGATTCTGAGAAGTGCAGGTGAAGTGTTGCTTCACCTGGAAGGTATGTTTGTGCCCTTGGATACTGGGGAGGGAGGGAGTAAATGGGCAGGTGTTGCACCGTCGCCGGTTACAGGGGAAGGGCCGTAGGGCTGTGGGGAATTGTTGGGGGTTTGGACCAGGGTGTCCCAGAGGGAATGGCCCTGCAGAAGGCAGACAAGGAAAAGGAGAGGAATATGAGTGTGATGCTGGCAGCTCGCAGAAAGTGGCGGAAATGGTTTCTGATGATCTACTGGATGCGGATGCTGATGGGATGGTCGTTGAGGAGAAGGGGAACCCTATCGCTGTTGTGGGAGGGAAGAGAAGGGGTGAGGGCAGAAGTGTGGGAGATGGGTCAGACCTAGTTGAGGGCCCTGTCGACAACGGAGCTGGGGGATCCTTGATTGAGGAAGGAGGTGGACATGTCGGAGGCTCCCTTGTTGAAGTTGGCCTCATCTGAACATATGCGACGGAGACGGGGGCCCTGAGAGAATGGGATGGAGTCTTTACAGGAAGTGGGATTGAGGATGTATGGTCCAGGTAGCTGTGGGAGCCTGAGGGTTTGTCCATGACATTAGTAGCCAGTCTATCCCCAGGAATGGAAACAGAAATGTTAAAGAAGGGAGGGGAAGGGACAGAGGTAGACCAGATGAAAGTGAGGGCAGGGTGGAAATTGGAAGCAAAATATTTGAAGTTTTCCAATTCTGAATGAGAGAGAGAGAAGCAGTACCGATTATATCAATGATGCATTGGAGAAAGATTAGTGGGTGGAGGCTAGAATAGGACTAGAAAAAGTTCCACGTACCCCATGAAGAGGCAGGCATAGCTTGGGCCCATCTGAGTACCCATGGCAACCCCTCTTTCCCGAAGAAAATGAGTGTCCTCATTTGGTCTGCAGTCCATTCCCCATCTGGCTCCTCCTGCCCGCACAAGCACAGAGACTTTGTAAAAATAAAGACCGGAGTTTGTAGGCCTTCTGGAGATGGGAGGGCCTTTCAAAACATGTCAGGGTTGTTGGGGTGTGGGGGTGGTGTGGGAATATCCCTCACTGGGCTATGGTGTGGCAGATTTTGTTTATTTTGCATAAATATGAGACATTGCCTTTGGTAAAACAAACAAGGGCAGGGCTAACACAATTTAAATTAGGGCCTTTGGTCATGTTGCAGAACAGAGACCAGGCCATCAGGTATAATTCTTTGAAGTTTGAGTCACACATAGACAGGGTGGTTAAGAAGGCATTTAGTTCATTACCTTCTTTGCTCAGACCTTTGAGTTTAGGAGTTGGTGTGTCATTTTCACATTGCACAGGATGTAGCTGTGGCATCTTCTGGAGTACTGTGTCCAGTTCTGGTCGCACTGTTATAGGAAGGATAATATTAATCTGGAGAGGGTTTAGCAGAGATTTACCGGGATGTCGCTGGGAATTGATAGTTTGAGTTATAAGGAGAGGCTGGACAGGCTGGGACTTTTCTCAGTTGTGCATCGGAGATTGAGGAGTGACCTCATTAAGGTTTACAAAGCTTGAGGGGCACAGATAATTTGAAAAGTCAGTAAGCTTTTCTTGGGGTGGAGGATTTCAAGACAATGGGGATATTTAAATTTTTGAGGAACAAATGCCTTAAAAGACATGAGGAACAATTATTTTACAGAGAGTTGTTCGTGTATGGAACAAACTTCCAGACAAAATGGTGAGTGTGCAGACAGTTACAACGTTTAAAAGACATTTAGATAAGAACATGAGGAAGAAGTCAGTTTGGATGGTGTTGTGAGCTGCTGCCCTCCCAGTCCCTCTCTGAATATCTCCCTGATGGTCCCCATCATCTGCTGCTGCCTGTGCAGTGGCGTGTGGAGGCCAGCAGAGGGTGGCATTGCATCACATCAAACAGCACAGAGACTGTCAGACCTGCCCCACACAGAGACACACAGACACACACACAAATACACCGATACTTACACAAATAAGGGGACCCTATTAGAATTTCCCTGGTTCTGTGGTTTGTTAATAACTGCATTCATTCCATTTGGTGTGTATCAGGATTTCTGTTAGTCTGTGGACAGCATTTCATTATTTGAGTCACTCCATGAGAGTACATCAGTATTTGCTCTCTCCAGTGAGTGTGACAGTATTTCAGTTGTTCCATGAGGACTGTGACTCTATGAGATTTTCAATGCTTCATTATTGAAGATGTAAGGGCAAGTTGGGAGACTAGTAAATATTACAGGTTAGTTTCAGTATCTGAGCTGTCTGAAGGAGGAGGTGTAGGAGGGAGACTCCGTGCTCCCTTCCTGGGAGCTGGTGGAGACGATGTGTTGTGATCCCACCCTCCTGCCCACCAAGGCCGTGGGGATTCCATTTGTACTGGCTCGATATAAAAGGGAGATGGCATCAGGGGCACGGTTTCTAAGCTGTGCCAGGTGGGAATGGAACTGACAGTGGGGTTAAAGTGAGAATTACCCTTCACTGAACATTGCTCCTGACTCTGTCGGTGGGACGTGTATACTTTGGAATCTCCACACGGGTCGTCCTGGTTCTCTCCGGCTCATTCCAGGGCCCTCCCCACGCGGCGGGGGAAGGTGGGTGAGGGAACGGATGTGGGAAACGCCATCGCCCTGCTTGGCCCTTTCTGCCCTATTCCAGGCTGTTTCTCCTGGAATGAGGGAAAGGGAGGGAGGGAATGAAGGTGAATGTGCATGGCCCTGCTGTTAGTGATGGTGTAGGTGAGGGGGAAGTGGTGAGGTGTCCGGATTGAATCAGTCCACAGTGTTGGATCCATACAGTGTTTTCAGTGTTGGGTAGTAGCGGAGGTGAGAGAGAGAGTGAGAGATAGATAGAGATAGCGAGAGATGGAGCAGAGAGAACACGGTGATACTTATCCTGACAGAGTGGGGAAGGTTAGTGTTGCTTGTCCTGTGTTGCTGGACATTTCTTCAGACTGCAGTTACTGCACTGAGCTGGGTGCTGAGCTCAGGCCATGCTCGGTGGCTCTGGTGGTGTGGTTTCCTCTGCGAAAAGAATGGTCCTCCTTTGTACTAGCCCATACACCAGAAACTCTGTGTCCGTTTCGATAAATCTTGGTGCAATTGCCCCTTATCTGCCAGGCTCGGGGTAAACTGTGCAGGCTGGCTCCAAACTGAGAAAGTTCAAATGTGTGCCCGTTGGCCTTTTAAAGATGGTATCTGCACCAGGGATCATGGAATACCCGGGCCATCCAGGCGATGGGAACTATGACCAGCCATAATGGGTGGGAGAATCGGGCTGGCATTGCATGGGAGGAATGGCATGTGCTGGGGTAGGTAGATGATGAGGGGACTTTGATAAGATAGCATCCGAAAACTAGCTCGGCCTCCTGCAGACTCTCCCTCTGTCACACTCAACTAAAATGTCACTGAGACAAATTATTGTGAAATTCAGCCCAATGAGCCAAAGAGTGTGCTCAGCTTACTCGCAGTCACAAATGCAGAACAAATGCACATTCAAAACTCTCCATCATCTGAACTCACAGTAATATCCTATTCACGCATCATTCCTGAAAAACTGACCCATGTTGCAAGATGCCATCAAAATGTCTACATGTCGGCATTCTAAAACTTGTGAACACATCCTTCCATGACACAGTCTCTCCATTCCTCCCTCCCTGTCTCTTTGTCCAACCATCCCATTTGTTTGTATTTAAAAGGATGCCCCGCCATCTCCCTCTGGCAGTGATTTTCACTCCCATGGCACCCCTTGTCATGGCACATTGGAGATATGGAGCTGTAAATGGATGGGAGCCCCACATCCTGTCACTTCCAGCATGGGCTGCAAGTTTCCCCAGGCTGGGCAGTGATTTAACACGTGTTACCAAGCACAGCACTGGGGTGGTCTGTCCAGATCTACACGCTGGGAGGCTAACTGCTCCAGGTTTACAGATCATTTCAGTGGTGTTCACTTCACAGCCCCCCGTGCTGGAGAGATACCTGGTCCGGATTCATAGAACAATGAACTGGTGTGGTCTGCACAGCTCCCCGTGCTGGACTGATATCTATTTGGCTGGTGTGGCCTTCACAGTGTCCCAGCCTGGACAGATTGCCGGGTTGTATTGAGCAGGACACTAGCCTGGTCTGCACAGTGCTCCATGCTGAACAGATATTCCATCTGGGTTTGTGGTGTCTGGGCTGGTTCTGTGAGGTGGATTGAGAATGTGAGATAACTGACCACTTCAGCTGATCTGGCAATGCCTTTAATTTGTGTTTGCCAGTTGTGTTGAGTTTGGGGAGAGATTCCCACCGCGAGGCTGAGTGGATCTCACCAAAACTGATGGACAGAAGGGCCTTTGTGATGTGGATCTTTATGACTCCATCACATTCTGTAACCGACATTCCCCGAAACATTCTGTAACCGACATTATTGGTGAATGGTTGGATGTCAGTTAATTGAACAAAAGATAAGATCCTGAGGGAAAAGATCCCATTCCAGAGAGAAGGAGACACTGTTTCAAAATCGTCTCAGGCAGTTAAAGAGGTGAATACATTTTCCCTGTGTTCATGTTTCTTCAATGGAAAATTGACCGCAATTTAGACTAAATGACAGAAATTTCCAATCTCCGTTTGTCTTCAAGAAACTGGGAGAGAAGGAGACACTGTTTCAAAATCCTCACAGGCAGTTAAAGAGGTGAATACATTTTCCCTGTGTTCATGTTTCTTCAATGGAAAATTGACCGCAATTTAGACTAAATGACAGAAATTTCCAACCTCCGTTTGTCTTCACGAAACTGGGAGAGAATCCTTCAGGACGGCAACGTCGTCATCCTCTGTTTCAGGAACTGTAAGGAAATGAACTGTGCCTGCTCGCGAGTGTTCGAGTGTGTAGGAATGTTCCAGGAACCATCTGTTCTTCTGGATGTGCGTTCGTATCTTTAGGGAGGGAGAGATTCTTGTGTTTTATGTTACATTTCAAAAAAAAGATCCATTACTAATTTTTACTTCAGCCTCATTTATTTTCAATAAATCAATGATTCATTTGAAAATGTCACTGGGTCCTCAATCAAACTGGTAACTTTGCCTCCAGCTGATGTATATTTTATTTATTTTCTTTCCTCACAGTTAACGTCGTGACGATCTTCGTCCTGCTTCATAAAGATTGTGGATTGTCTCCACGTGTCAGACGTTACCTGGGGGCTATGGCAGTGGCGGATCTACTGGTCATCATCCTCGACCTGATCCTGAGACACATTCCCATTGTTTATCGGGAACAGTTTGATTTCCTGCGGGACATCCCTGTGTGTAATATCCACGCCGTCCTGCTTTATGCAGACACTGACTGTTCTGTCTGGTTCACCGTCACTTTCACCTTTGATCGATTTGTGGCCATTTGTTGCCAGAAGCTGAAAAGTAAATATTGCAGTGAGAAAACGGCGGCTGTGGTTCTGGGAACAGTGACTGTGCTGAGCTGTTTAAAGAACATTTTCTGGTATTTTATGCTCACAGCTCACTATTGGCTGGCGAACACCCCCTGGTTTTGTGAGGTAACAGATGATGTTTATGTGTCTCGTGCCTGGGTCCCAATCGAGTTCCTCCACCACATTCTAACCCCGACTCTCCCATTTCTCCTGATTCTGCTGCTCAATGTTTTCACCGTCAGACACATTTTCGTGACCAGCAGAGCCCGCAGGAGACTCCGGGCTCACACCAATGGGGACGGTCAGGGTGACACAGAAATGAGAAATCGAAAAAAATCCATCATTTTACTGTTTGTGATCTCGGCCAATTTCATCCTGTTATGGCCAATCTTAATGGTGTATTCTATATGGGGCCGGATGTGGTTTCTGTGGTATGACATTGTGTATTTACATGGCTTTGTGCGGGAATTGGGCTTCATGCTGCAGCTCCTCAGTTGCTGCTCAAACACCGCGGTTTATGCCGTGACCCAGACTAAGTTCAGGCAGCAGCTGAAGAATGTGCTGAAATATCCTTTTACCCAAATTCATCAATCAATCAAATTCACTCATTAATCAATCCATCCAGGATTTTCTCATTTCAGTTCAATGTTTCAGCAATGAAGCAGCCTGTCGCCATGGTAACAGACTGAGGGTAGTGCAGGTTTATCCAACCTTATCCCACAGGGGGTTCCAGGGAAACATGTCAATGTTTCACTCAACTCACAGGCCAAAGAGAAAAGGCTCCATTCCACTGACTGCATCCATAGCTTCAATATGTAATTAAATAAAAAGGAGCCAGGCTGCAGAGCAAAAATGTTGTTGTTTGTCTTTGTGTTGAAGAAGCTGAGCTGGGGAGAGACAGACTCGGCCCCAGGTCCTGTCCTCGGGGAAGGGGAGGGGACTGTGGACAAGCTCAGGATATTCGTTTAAGTCAGTCTGTCCTTGCTTTCACCTGTGGGTCACCCATTCTGACCCGGCCTCGACAGAATTCATCTCTCCCTCCGTTACATCTCCCTCCATATCACCCTCCAAATCTCATCATGTCCCACTCTCTCCTCATTCTTTTTACTCCCCTCTTTTATTTGCAGACCCTCTCTCCCACATTCTCCTTCACACTCTCTACTTTCCAACCTCCCTCTCTCTCTGGTTTTTGACAGCCCCTATGGCTCACTTCATCGAATCCTCTCTCACCTCCCATTGCTGGGGGAACAGTGTGGATTGGGGAATAGGATGGTGCTAGGGTATGGGTTAAGGCCACGCCTGTTGTTAAAGGATCAGTGTAGTGGGGGTGCAGCAGGTCAGTGGGAGGGGAACAAACTGGGTGTAGGATCCCTGGCATTTTTCAGGGGAACAGTGTTGTGCTGGGGCTGAAGGTCATCCCTGTGTGGGTTGGGAACAATGGACACTGCTGTGGCAAACATCTCGGTGTGGGTACACATGCCATTGCTATGGGCCAGGACTGAGTGTGTCAATCTGGTGATATAAAACATAGGAGCAACTGAAGGACAAACAGGGAAAGCAGCTTGTGATTGACACAGCTAAGGGACCACCCCAACAGCAGATCAGGTCTGAGCTGTGCAGTCCTGCCGAGGGGAGCTGTGAATGGAGGTGGGCAATTCGAGCCATAACAGGAAGAGGCATCTCCATAAATATTCCCAGAGTTAATGCTGAGGGAACACAGGACATCATTCCACTGACAGGGCAGAACTGTTTCTTCCATCTTCAATAAGAAGTGTCGAGTTGATGACCCATCGGCTCGATTTGGATTGAGTTATTACTGTCACATGTACCGATATACAGTGAGAAGTTTTGTTTTGCATGCAGTACAGCCATATCACACCGGTATGTTTTTTGTATCTTCTTATTGTTGCCCCTCCTGAGAACGTCAATGTCCCTGATGTCAATCTTGAACTAATTGACTCCCTCCATGTAATATCAGGAAACGGCTGAAGGAACTGGACATTACAAAAGCTGTAGGCGCTGACAGACTTACAACAATAACACTGAAGGGTCATGTTCCAGAACTGGCATGGACACAAGCCAATCTGTGCCAGTATATTCACAGCACTGGCATCTACCCAGAAATATGGGCAATTGCCCAGCAATGTCCTGAGCGCAACAGGAAGAAAAAAATCCCAGTCGAGTTAATTGGCAGCCGATCAGTTACCTCCCAATGTTCAGTGAAGTGATGGAAGGGAAGTGGACAGGACTTTCAAGCAACACATTCTCAACAACAAGCTGTTCACTGACACTCTATGTCTTCTAATGTTGGCTGTTTTTGTTCATAGTCTCAATTTGCTTCTCGTTTTATATTTATCACCTTCCTTCCAGCAGGGATGTGGCGTTCAAACAGAATCACATCAAACATGAGCTTTCCGAATGGTGGGCCAGAGAGAGAGAGACACAGCAAGAGAGAAATGTAGAGAGAGGGGGGGAAGGACGAAATGGGAGAGATAGTGAGAGAGTGTGTGAGGGGGGATATGGTTGGAGATAAACGGAGAGGGTGAGAAAGAAAGAGAGAAAGGGACATAGAGAAGGAGGGAGGGAGAGAGAGAGGGGAGAGAGAGAATGTGCGAGCGCAGGGTAAGAGAGAAGGAAAGAGAAAGGCCCCCCTGTCTCACCACTGACTTGTCCCTTGTGTTTAAAGTGGTAACACAGCACTATCTGCTGGCCTCCCCTGCCACTGCACAGGGGATGGTGAAGGGCGAAAAGCATCAGGGGTTCAGTCAGAGAGAAAGAGATAGGTGCCCGGTCACAGCAACAGCAACACACACAAAAAAAAATGTGCTGGCACAGAGAGGATTACAAATGTACTGATGCTCGTCAGAGTAAATTTGTTCATGTTCAGAAATGTTGTGTTCCCCCTGCAAATGTGGAAATGGTTTGCCTTTGGGCATTTTCCTGACATTATATACATTTAATAGAGTATTCCCTTTGCGAATGTATTCAGGTACCTTCGAGTAAACCGTTTTGTGAGGAGGCATGGTGAATCTTATTACACTTTCTGCAATTTGTCATGTTTTGGAATCTGCTCTCAGATCCTAAGCGGGAAAAGAAATCAAATGTGAAGGGAGTGAGATCAGAAGTGGGCTTGTTCATGTCTCGTTCTGCTCATATCTCAGGGACAACATCTATTGGACAAAACTTCTCTGTGTCTCCAAAGACATTGTTTAAAGAGCGAAGCAACTGTGCGTCCGGAGAGGTTAAAAGACTGCGATGCCTTCAAAGGAAAAAAAACTCAGCGGTTTGTGTAGAGTCGTCGGGAGGCCGACGATAAAGTATCACTTTAAACACAAGAGGGAGCGAGAAAATGAGTTTTTAATTCCTAACTTTTTAATTCATTCGTGATTCACTCATTCAAACATCCCTCCAGGGAGTAGCCCTGCAGCCAGAGATAGAAATACAGATACATACACACAGAGACACACATATGGAGACACACATTAACAGGACAGGTATATCACTTTAAACAAAAGTGGGAGAGACAGAATGAAGGAGGAGTGGGGGTAAAACATATTTCAATGGATTCACACCCAAGACAAGAGAGAGCCCACTGTACTTTTGAGACACAGGCATAGAGACGCACACAAACATCGAGACAGATTCTAATGCACACACTCATAAACACTAACTCACACACACACAGTTACAGAGACACACAGACACATTTATACACAGTCACAAATATACACAAACCGAGAGAAATAAACTAGGGATCATTTGTACAATGAACAAATGTCCACTCGTACAACAGATCCATGTCACCATTTGATGTACATCACTGAAGTGAATTAACGTTCATTCCCAGAAGCTCATTAAAAGTAAACTCACGGGCTTTACTGATCAAGTTCAGCACCACTCATACCTCCTGTAGGTGTGCGTGAAAATACTATGTTTTGCTGTGTTCCCTGGCTGTAGAAGATTCTGTTCCCTTGTCTGAATAAAAGTGTTTGGCAGCTGGTTTGAACCTCCAGCTTTGTCTCTGTGTGTTTTCAGGTCTGAGGCGAGTGTGTGCGTGTCTGTGTGTGTCCGTGTATCTCACTCTCTTTTTCTTTCTCTTTGTATTCCTGTCTCTTTCTCTGAAAGTCTCTCCTCTTGTCTCCCTTTCGCTCTTCCTCCCTCTCTCTTTCTCTTGCCTGTGTCTCTGTCTCTCACAGAGTCAACTCTTTATTTCATTCTCCCCCTCTCTCACTGGCAACTTCTCTTTTGGGCCCCTCCCTCACGCATTGTCCCTTCCATCCGCATGTCTTTTCCCTCCACTTTTATTTGTCTTTTCTCTCTGCATTTTTTTCTGCATTTTTCTCTGCCTCTCTCTTTCCCCACCTCCCACCCCAAAACGTGATGTTTAGATTTTTGTGTATTCCAGTTTTGAGCCTCGATACTCTTTTCATTTCACATTCTCCCCTCCTCCATTCCCCCGATATTTCCCTCAACACGTTTCCTTGCCTCCTGGTTTTGCCCCTCTCGCGACCGTCCGGAGGTGCATCTTCAAATATTGCCACCCCTTCACAGTATGGTACCCCATCTACACATTTTGTGCCCACCAAAACTATATTGCCTCCTTAGGTATTGCACTGCCCCCGCACAAATATTTAGACCCCAAATGCCAAAAATTGCGCTCCGAGTATTGCATTTCCCACATTTCCGTTCCCTCCAAATACCGAACAAAAACAAAGTTGCTGGAAAAGCCCAACCGGCCTGGCAGCATCTGTGAAGGAAAACGTTTCGGGTCCCGGGACCCAGTTCTGAGGAAGGAACACCGGACCCGAAACGTTACCTCTGTTTTCTTCTTCACAGATGCTGCCAGACCTGTAGGCTTTTCCAGTAACTTTGTTTCTGTTCCTGATTTACAGCATCCGCCGTTCTTCCGGTTTTTATTCACTGCAGATATTTACCCTGAAGTGTGCCCTCCATCCCTATTTTGGAACTGCCCGCCGCCCCCACTTTGTGCCCCCACAAATGTTGCTCTCCCACAACCACACAGGTTTGGGCCTGACAGAGGCAGAGGGACAGACAGAGCCAGGAACAAACAGAAAGAGAGGGAGACAGGGATAGGACAGAGGGACAGGGACCGACAGAGGGAGAGGAACAGAAAGAGGGAGGCGGGGAGAGAGGGAGACTGACAGCTGGAGAGGGAGGGAGAGAGAAAGGCAGGCAGGCAGAGAGAAAGAGAATTTGAGAGGATAAAAAGGGGCATTGACTGGGGAGAGAAAAGCCACCGGGAGAGAGGGAGAGAGTAAGGAACCCACTACAATAACTATTCAGCACCCGCAATTCCGACATTGAGTCCAAACCTGCCCCAGAGAAAGGGATAGGGATAGAAGGATACAGGCAGACAGAGTGACACCCCCAGGGAAAGAGACAGAGGGATAAAGAGAGAGAAAGTTAGTGTAGGACTGACAAAGAAAGATAAGCGGGAGAGTGAGCCGGGGGGGAGGGAGGGGTAGAATGAGCAGGAAGGGGAGAGTGAGTGGGGGGGAAGGGGGGGAGAGTGAGCGGGGGGGAAGGGAGGGGTAGAGGGAGCGGGGGGGGAAGGGAGGGGTAGAGTGAGAGGGGTGGGAAGTACTGGGGGAGTGAGTGGGGGAAGGGAAGGGGAGAGTGAGCGGGGTGGGAAGTACTGGGGGAGTGAGTGGGGGAAGGGAAGGGGAGAATGAGCAGGAGGGGGAGACTGAGAGGGGGTGAAGGGAGGGGGAGAATGAGCGGGGGGAGGGGGAGAATGAATGGGGCGTGGGGAGAGTGAACGGGGTGACAAGGGTAGGGTGAATGGAGCAGGAGGGGGAGAGTGAACGGGGGGAGGGATGGGGAGAGTGAACGGTGTGTGGGGAGAGTGAAATGGGGCGGTTGATGTGAAGAATGTGGGAGCGGCAGGCAGTTGGGAATTTGGGGAGAGAGGGAGACGATGAGATCAGACTGTTCAGCTAACCCCTTTGCCTTTCTGCTACCCCAGCCCCCAGCCCAGTTCCAGCTCCCGTCTGTGGATTCCTCATGGCAGAACAATTTGATTCATTCTCTGTCTCTGTATCGTCCAGAGCTTCAGCTCCAGGATTAAATCTCCTCAGGGATGGCGGGTGTGAAAAAGACGGAGTCTGAAATAAAATTTGAATAAAATTTTACAAAAAGCATCAAAAGCACAGCAAGATCCCAACCCTAGCTACATTTCACAATCTGCCAAACTGTCCCCACACACAGCAAGATCCCACCTCACTCTGGAACAAAGTGGAACACCTCAAAGTTTGTAGACGAACCCATTTGGATGAGAAGGTGAGCGGTGACGAGGTTACTGAGATGGATACAGAATATCTGGACAGGTTGGGTGGGCGAGCAAATCAACGGCAGATGCAGTATAATTTGGATAAAAGTGAGGTATTCAGTTTGGAAGCAAAACCAAAAGGCAGATTACTACCTGAATGGCTGTAAATTGGGAGAGGGGAGTGTGCAGTGGGGCCTGGGTGTTCCTGTGCACCAGACGCTGAAGGTAAGCATGCAGGTGCAGCAGGTGGTAAAGAAGACAAACGGTGAGAGTGACAATGTGAACTGCAGATGCTGGAGAATTCCAAGAAAATAAAATGTGAGGCTGGATGAACACAGCAGGCCAAGCAGCATCTCAGGAGCACAAAAGCTGATGTTTCGGGCCTAGACACTTCATCAGAGAGGGGGATGGGGAGAGGGAACTGGAATAAATAGGGAGAGAGGGGGAGGCGGACCGAAGATAGAGAGTAAAGAAGATAGGTGGAGAGAGTGTAGGTGGGGAGGTAGGGAGGCGATAGGTCAGTCCAGGGAAGACGGACAGGTCAAGGAGGTGGGATGAGGTTAGTAGGTAGATGGGGGTGCGGCTTGGGGTGGGAGGAAGGGATGGGTGAGAGGAAGAACCGGTTAGGGAGGCAGAGACAGGTTGGACTGGTTTTGGGATGCAGTGGGTGGGGGGGAAGAGCTGGGCTGGTTGTGTGGTGCAGTGGGTGGAGGGGACGAACTGGGCTGGTTTAGCGATGCAGTAGGGGAAGGGGAGATTTTGAAACTGGTGAAGTCCACATTGATACCATATGGCTGCAGGGTTCCCAGGCGGAATATGAGTTGCTGTTCCTGCAACCTTCGGGTGGCATCATTGTGGCACTGCAGGAGGCCCATGATGGACACGTCATCTAGAGAATGGGAGGGGGAGTGGAAATGGTCTGCGACTGGGAGGTGCAGTTGTTTGTTGCGAACTGAGCGGAGGTGTTCTGCAAAGCGGTCCCCAAGCCTCCGCTTGGTTTCCCCAATGTAACGGAAGCCGCACCGGGTACAGTGGATGCAGTATACCACATTGGCAGATGTGCAGGTGAACCTCTGCTTAATGTGGAATGTCATCTTGGGGCCTGGGATAGGGGTGAGGGAGGAGGTGTGGGGACAAGTGTAACATTTCCTGCGGTTGCAGGGGAAGGTGCCGGGTGTGGTGGGGTTGGAGGGCAGTGTGGAGCGAACAAGGGAGTCACGGAGAGAGAGGTCTCTCCGGCAGGCTGACAGGGGAGGGGATGGAAAAATGTCTTGGGTGGTGGGGTCGGATTGTAAATGGCAGAAGTGTCGGAGGACGATGCGTTGTATCCGGAGGTTGGTGGGGTGGTGTGTGAGAACGAGGGGGATCCTCTTGGGGCGGTTGTGGCGGGGGCGGGGTGTGAGGGATGTGTTGCGGGAAATACGGGAGACGCGGTCAAGGGCGTTCTCGATCACTGTGGGGGGAAAGTTGCTGTCCTCAAAGAACTTGGACATCTGGGATGTGCGGGAGTGGAATGTCTTATCATGGGAGCAGATGCGGCGGAGGCGGATGAATTGGGAATAGGGGATGGAATTTTTGCTGGAGGGTGGGTGGGAGGAGGTGTATTTTAGGTAGCTGTGGGAGTCGGTGGGCTTGAAATGGACATCAGTGACAAGCTGGTTGCCTGAAATGGAGACTGAGAGGTCCAGGAAGGTGAGGGATGTGCTGAAGATGGCCCAGGTGAACTGAAGGTTGGGGTGGAAGGTGTTGGTGAAGTGGATGAACTGTTCGAGCTCCTCTGGGGAGCAAAAGGCGGCGCCGATACAGTCATTAATGTACCGGAGCAAGAGGTGGGGTTTGGGGACTGTGTAGGTGCAGAAGAGGGACTGTCTCCAACACCATTCACGACCTCATCACCACAGGGGACATCCCACCCACAGCCTCCAACCTCATTGTTCCCCAACCCCGCACGGCCCGTTTCTATCTCCTTCCCAAAATCCACAAACCTGCCTGCCCTGGTCGACCCATCGTCTCAGCCTGCTCCTGCCCCACCGAACTCATCTCCACCTATCTGGACTCCATTTTCTCCCCTTTGGTCCAGGAACTCCCACCTACGTCCGTGACACCACCCACGCCTTCCACCTCCTCCAGGACTTCCAATTCCCTGGCCCCCAACACCTCATATTCACCATGGACGTCCAGTCCCTGTACACCTGCATTCCGCATGGAGATGGCCTCAAGTCCTTCCGTTTCTTCCTGTCCCGCAGGGCCGACCAGTCCCCCTCCACCGACACTCTCGTCTGCCTAGCTGAACTCGTCCTCACACTCAACAACTTCTCTTTTGACACCTCCCACTCCCTACAGACTAATTGGGTGGCCATGGGCACCCGCATGGGCCCCAGCTATGCCTGCCTCTTTGTAGGTTACGTGGAACAGTCCCTCTTCCGCACCTACACAGGCCCCAAACCCCACCTCTTCCTCCGGTACATTGATGACTGTATCGGCGCCGCCTCTTACTCCACAGAGGAGCTCGAACAGTTCATCCACTTCACCAACACCTTCCACCCCAACCTTCAGTTCACCTGGGCCATCTGCAGCACATCCCTCACCTTCGTGGACCTCTCAGTCTCCATCTCAGGCAACCAGCTTGTAACTGATGTCCATTCCAAGTCCAACGACTTCCACAGCTACCTAGAAGACACCTCCTCCCACCCACCCTCCAGCAAAAATTCCATCCCTTATTCCCAATTCCTCCGCCTCCCCCGCATCTGCTCCCATGATAAGACATTCCACTCCCGCACATCCCAGATGTCCAAGTTCTTTACGGACAGCAACTTTCCCCCCACAGTGATCGAGAACGCCCTTGACCGCGTTTCCCGTATTTCCCGCAACAAATCCCTCACACCCCGCCCCCGCCACAACCGCCCTAAGAGGATCCCCCTCATTCTCACACACCACCCTACCAACCTCCGGATACAACGCATCATCCTCCGACACTTCTGCCATTTACAATCCGACCCCACCACCCAAGACATTTTTCCATCCCCACCCCTGTCTGCTTTCCGGAGAGACCACTCGCTCCGTGACTCCCTTGTTCGCTCCACACTGTCCTCCAACCCCACCACACCCGGCACCTTCCCCTGCAACCGCAGGAAATGCTACACTTGTCCCCACACCTCCTCCCTCACCCCTATCCCAGGCCCCAAGATGACATTCCACATTAAGCAGAGGTTCACCTGCACATCTGCCAATGTGGTATACTGTATCCACTGTACCCGGTGCGGCTTCCTCTACATTGGGGAAACCAAGCGGAGGCTTGGGGACCGCTTTGCAGAACACCTCCGCTCAGTTCGAAACAAACAACTGCACCTCCCAGTCGCAAACCATTTCCACTCCCCCTCCCATTCTCTAGATGACATGTCCATCATGGGCCTCCTGCAGTGCCACAATGATGCCACCCGAAGGTTGCAGGAACAGCAACTCATATTCCGCCTGGGAACCCTGCAGCCATATGGTATCAATGTGGACTTCGCCAGTTTCAAAATCTTCCCTTCCCCTACTGCATCGCTAAACCAGCCCAGTTCGTCCCCTCCCCCCACTGCACCACACAACCAGCCCAGCTCTTCCCCCCCACCCACTGCATCCCAAAACAAGTCCAGCCTGTCTCTGCCTCCCTAACCTGTTCTTCCTCTCACCCATCCCTTCCTCCCACCCCAAGCCGCACCCCCATCTACCTACTAACCTCATCCCACCTCCTTGACCTGTCCGTCTTCCCTGGACTGACCTAACCCCTCCCTACCTCCCCACCTACACTCTCTCCACCTATCTTCTTTACTCTCCATCTTCGGTCCGCCTCCCCCTCTCTCCCTATTTATTCCAGTTCCCTCTCCCCATCCCCCTCTCTGATGAAGTGTCTCGGCCCGAAACGTCAGCTTTTGTGCTCCTGAGATGCTGCTTGGCCTGCTGTGTTCATCCAGCCTCACATTTTATTATGTTGGAATTCTCCAGCATCTGCAGTTCCCATTATCCCAGAATATTGTGTGCGGTTTTGGTCTCCTTTTCTGAGGAAGGATGCTCTTGCTCTCGAGGGAGTGCAGCGAGGGTTTTCCAGGCTGGTTCCAGGGATAGCAGGACTGGCATATGGGGAGAGGTTGACCTGGTTAGGATTGTTTTCCATAGAGTTCAGACAAACGAGGAGGGATCGCATACACACTTACAAAATTCTGATAAGACTGGACAGTGTAGATGCAGGGAAGATGATTCAGATGTTGAGTGTGTCCAGAGCAGGGGTCACAGTCTGAGGGTTCGGGGTAGGCCATTTAGGACGGAGATGAGGAGACATTTCTTCACCCAAATAGTGTTGAGGATTTGTGATTCATTACCACAGGAAGGAGTTGGTGGCAAAACATTGAATGTGATCAAGAGGCGACCAGATACAGCACGTGGGGTGAATAGGGTTAAAGGTGATGGGGAGAAAGCAGGATAAAGTTCTTGAGTTGGATGATCAGCCAGGATCACGATGAATGGTGGAGCAGGATCCAAGGGCTGAATGTTTCTGGAATCCGACACAGTCACCCAGCAGCACAGCAAGATCCCACCACACACTGCCTTCCACACTCAGGGTTCCACACCCGACCGCAATACAGCAGAGAAACAATTGAGATCCTATCACTGGCTGACTTCCCAAATCTTAAACATTTTGCAAATGAAACGAAAGGCCAATAGCAGTGTCAAGACAAAAATTTGCAAATATTGTGCGCACCTTCCTCTTTGGGATTCATCATTGCAACTGCTTTGTTCTCGGTTTGATTCTGAAATAGGAATGAAGATTTTATTGCTCCTGCCAAAACTCTTAAAATGAACACAAATTCCTGACATTAAAAGACAAAAAGGGGATGGCTCTGTCAGTATCAGTGAAAGTTTTACATCAGGGATGAAACCAAAGAGGAGGAAGTCATGATATCCAATGACTCCGCGTGCTCAGACACAGTATTACAAAAACAACACGTGGTGCTTATTAAAGCTTACCGGTTTCTTTGAGATGTAGTCTGTTGGGCACAAAAAAATGGTTTTCCTTCTGGGCAATCTTGCACCAGAGTGCTTAATATCAGAATGGGGTCTTGCACATTTAAGAAGACGAAACATTTATTCTCTCAGATGGTGGTGAATCCATGGAATCCCTTACAGCAGAGGGTTGTCACATCTTGGTCATTAAGTGTATTCAGTGGTGAGAGCGACAGATTTTTATTCAGTGAAGGTATCACGGGTTATGGGGAAAGGCAAGAAAGTGCAGTTCAGGATTAACATATCAGACACAATATCAGTAAATGGTGGAGAAAGCTGAGTTGTTTGGATGGTTCCTTTCTACTTCTAAAGTTTAGGCTCTTAATACAAGACTGTTAGGCTGACCTGAGTGAAATGTGCCAAGTTAACGTGCATGGATGCCCTCTGGGCTCTGAACCAAGGTGAGACGTGCAACGGACAGCACACAAAGGCGAGTCATTGTGGGTGATTGATCCAGAGTGATGATATATCAGGGTAAAGAGTGAAAACCAGCCTTCAGAATCCCAAAATAGAAGGAACTGTCGACGCTGGGAATCTGAGATAACAAGGTGTAGAGCTGGATGAACACAACAGGCCAAACAGCATCAGAGGAGCAGGAAAGTTGACGTTTCCATTCTGGGACCTGAAGCATCAGCTTTCCTGCCCTCAGAACCTACATTGGGCCTGGCTGCATTCGGCCTACGGTTAGCTCTCACAAACCATCATGGCCCTTCAACTTCCCTGACGTCCCCACAATGGATTGTTTTAATCTATTTGCACGTCAGACAATTGCATCTGGCTTTGCTGATATGGACCTGTAATATGCAGTGAAGTGATTCTGACTGGTCCATGGCATAATTCTGCTTCTAAAGATGCATCAGTATTTTGTATTTATTGCTGTAAATGTTAAACATTAAAAGGCCATGCCAGCGAAGGCACTGAATCCTCATCACTAGACTACCAGAGTCGAGCTCTGTTCATCCTGGATAATGTTTGATTTGGCATTACAATCTCCCATTCTTCTGCACATGATAGCCTTGGCTCTGTATCGGATTTGTCACAACGTCTTCGTGTATGATGCACAGCTATTCTGTAACCTATTGCACTGCAGTTTCTAATGCATGACTTTGCAGTTTAGTGGTTTGCCCAGTGCTCTTGAGTTGCATTCTTACTGGGGAGTCAGAGAATTTTCATCAAGTTCTGCAACCAACATCCGAAGGAGCTTTTTAAAATCATTTGAAATTATTTCTCATTAAATAGTATTAACACCACCATGTCATTTCCTCACCCAGCCGGAAATGCATTTGAAACAGTACATTCCTCTTGGTCCTTTCAGGTACTTGTGGAAGATCATTCGGAAGGACGGAAAACAGCTGACGTGAGCAATGCTCCAGTCAGACAGAATAAACTGCAGAGTAACGGGGAAACAACTGGAGAGTAATACGGACAGGGGAGGGGTCGAATTTTTTCTTTCTTTGCTGCAACCAGACACTGGTTTTGAAGTATAAATTATCGCAATCTAAGCTAGATGGGTGAAATAAAGGTTATAAAGTGTGGATGAACACAGCAGACCAAGCAGCATCTCAGGAGCACAAAAGCTGACGTTTCGGGCCTAGATCCTTCATCAGAGAGGAGGATGGGGTGAGCGCTCTGGAATAAATAGGGAAAGAGGGGGAGGCGGACCGAAGATGGAGAGAAAAGAAGATAGGTGAAGAGGAGAGTATAGGTGGGGAGGTAGGGAGGGGATAGGTAAGTCCAGGGAAGACGGACAGGTCACGGAGGTGGGATGAGGTTAGTAGGTAGATGGGGGTGCGGCTAGGGCTGGGAGGAAGGGATGGGTGAGAGGAAGAACAGGTTAGGGAGGCAGAGACAGGCTGGGCTGGTTGTGTGATGCAGTTGGGGGAGGGGACGAACTGGGCTGGTTTTGGGATGCGGTGGGGGAAGGGGAGATTTGGAAGCTGGTCAAGTCCACATTGATACCATTGGGCTGCAGGGTTCCCAAGCGGAATATGAGTTGCTGTTCCTGCAACCTTCGGGTGGCATCATTGTGGCACTGCATGAGGCCCATGATGGACATGTCATCTAAAGAATGGGAGGGGGAGTAGAAATCGTTCGTGACTGGGAGGTGCAGTTGTTTATTGCGAACTGAGTGGAGGTGTTCTGCAAAGCGGTCCCCAAGCCTCTACTTGGTTTCCCCAATGTAGAGGAAGCCACACCGGGTACAACGGATACAGTATAGCACATTGGCAGATGTGCAGGTGAACCTCTGCTTAATATGGAAAGTCACCTTGGGGCCTGGGATGGGGGTGAGGGAGGAGGTGTGCGGGCAAGTGTAGAATTTCCTGCGGTTGCAGGGGAAGGTGCCGGGTGTGGTGGGGTTGGAGGGCAGTGTGGAGCGAAAAAGGGAGTCACGGAGAGAGTGGCCTCTCCGGAAAGCAGACAAGGGTGGGGATGGAAAAATGTCTTGTGTGGTGGGGTCGGATTGCAGATGGCGGAAGTGTCGGAGGATGATGCGTTGTATCCGGAGGTTGGTCGGGTGGTATGTGAGAACGAGGGGGATCCTCTTTGGGCGGTTGTGGCGGGGGCAGGGTGTGAGGGATGTGTTGCGGGAAATGCAGGAGACGCGGTTAAGGGCGTTCCTGACCACTGTGGGGGGAAAGTTGCGGTCCTTGAAGAACTTGGACATCTGGAATGTGCAGGAGTGGAATGCCTCATCGTGGGAGCAGATGCGGCGGAGGCGGTGGAATTTTTGCAGCATCGCTTCCAATTCTTTCTGCATCTGTGTGGCGTCGAGAAGACTAAGCCTGTAGGAGTTTTTTTTCCGAACAGCATTACCCACAGCATCTTCATGCAGGATAAAATTACTCTTCCCCATTCTATTTCTGTATATGTTCTCATATTGCTGCAACGAGTCTTTCGATTCAGTGACCTGTTCCTCAGGCAGATAGCTCACTGTCCTATCCCATTTCTGAAGGAGTTCCTTACCTTTTAGATTAAGTTGTGGCACATCAGAAGCAGATAATTTGTCTTTTGATGTGCCTCGTTCTGAGTGTCAGTGACTAATACCTTTTCCTCAGTTTCCATTCCAAAGGCACTGATTTTATTCCTGCCTGTGGCTTTCCTACCATTTGACATGTATGACAGGAATGACAAAATTCAACCACATCTTTATTTAATTCAGACAACAGAATTGTTTTCGTATTTTCACCTCACTCTCCCTCACTCCCAAATGACTTCCTGTCAGTATTTTATGTGCTAGCCACATGACTTCCTGTCTGTATGCTCCCAGCAACAACATTTGGTGCATTTCCGCCAATATCTCTTCTGCACGAACCTGTTGCAGACTCCATTTTTGCCTTCAGATTCTAACATTAAGATAATAACCATTTGGAATATGTTTTGATTCCTTTTCCGAGTAAGTCTTATGATATAAATATTTTCTTGTTTCATCTTTTTCATGTAACTCCAGGAATCATCAGAACTGAGCACCTCTGCCTGACCCGCTCCCTGTTCAGATGTTTCCTTTACCATTTCATCAAACAGGGCAGCTGACTGGAACTTTGACTTCCTTTTTTGTTTTTACGTTTTTTATCCCCTTCTTGCTGTAACTTATGGCTGTGGGATCTTGTTACCATACATTCCAGAAAAATTCCAGGCTATTTCTCTTTTACCTCCGCTGGCCCCGGTATACCTTTGGCTTCTCCACTACAAGGGTATGCCTCCTGCCTTTGATCCTGCTCGGCCGTTATCAATAACCAACTGTATTCCTGGAATTGATGCTCTTTCAATGGCTCCCACTGTCACTTCCCCAGTCTTGATAGGACTTTCCAACCTGATCTTACACAGTGGAATGATACATCTCTCTCCATCTATTCCACAGATTACCACTGTCACAGGTAACATTTCAGAAGGAGTGCAAATACTTTCGTCTCTCACTGTTAGAGACTGATAAGCTCCCATATCCCTCAATGTTTTTACGTCTTTACCCCATCCCCCTTTTCTTCCTGAGTAAACCTTATCCACAGAGGTGAAACCTTTATAGAGGTCAGGTACCGTCTTCGTATCCAGTCTGTGACTCGGCTGTGCACTCTCTTGCAGCTTGTTGGGAATCTTTTGGGAATTCCTTCGCTGTCTCCAATAATCGCACTGGTTTAGCCTCATTTACCACATCCTTTTTCACCAGTGCCTTTCTTCAGCTAACAGCACTGTAGCTATGTGTGTCCCACCATATGACAGTGAAAACACCTTTTGCCGGTGCCTTTTTAAAACCACTTGCACTGTATGTTTATGTCTCCCTCTCCATTACAGTGTAAACACCTGGTGCCTCTTGCCTCCTTTACTCCCGCATGGGTTTATTTTTTCACCAATGGTAAACCGGTCACTGTGTCATCCACTTTTTTTTTTATTTCATTGATGAATCGCCTGTTTTTTTGCCTCGATTCACATCCCTCATGGAATGAAATTGCTGTTGGAAGCTAGATTTCGATTCATGCACGAATAGGTATTCATCCACCACCTCAGCAGCTCTTCTCAGTGTTTGAACTTTTGGTTCCTCAACATGAGTTCTTATCACTTCTGGAAATGAGTTTTTAAACTTCTCAAACAGAATAATCTCTCGATCAACCTCATAAGCCTTTTCTGTCTTTATAACTCTCATCCATCTATCAAAGTTATCCTGTTTAATTCTTTCAGTTTCGACATAGAACTGACCAGGTTCCTTCCTTAAATTTTTCAACTGTTGTCAATGTGCTTCTGGTCCCAATTTGTAGGCACTCACAATAACCTGCTTGACATCTCCGTCATCTCTTGACACCACATCTGACAGAGCTGCAAACACCTCACTCGCCCTGCCTACCAATGTGGTCGAAAGTAACATTACCCACAGAGTTCCTGGCCAGTTCCTGAAAGGAAATGGTTAAAAAAGGCTTCTATATTCTTTTCATCGAATTTCTATAATGTTTGGATATATTTGTATGTATCCTTATTAGGCTGCTGGTTTGATGAGTTTGGTCATCCTCACTTCTAGCTTGTACTTCTCCTTCTGCCATTTGAAATTATTTTGTTTTAGTTCCAACTTCAGCTTTTCCAACTCGAGCAGCCTTTGCCTTTCTTTATATCCCAACATGGCCCTTCTTTCCCTTTCTTTCTCTCCTGCCTTCAACCATAATTCAAACTCTCTCTCTTCCCTGTCATTCTCTAACTCCAGTTGTCTCATTTGCATTTTTTTCTTATTCATCTGAACTTGCCTGTTTCTCTGATTACCTAAGTGCTTGGCCAACTCCATGACAATTTCAGCCTTCCTCTGACCCGATTCCCTTGAATCCAATTTTTGCCTGCATGCTAATTCGAAAATATATATACTTCCTCTGTCTTTCTAAACTTTCTTGGCAAATTTGGGAAGCATCTCCAAACCCCAGATTCTCTTTAGAAATGTTCAGAGACATTTCCCTCACATTTAATTTTACCCCCAACAAGTAACCAAAATTAAACAGATTTTTCTCACCTAAGTTCTATTTCATGATCTTGTGCACACATCTCCCACTCTGTTTAATTCTGTCCAAATACAGCCCATATCAAATCAAATCCTGTGCATGAACTTGCCATATTCCAGACTTGAGCCCCCAATCTGTTAGAGAGGGAAGAAAGGCATCCCTTTGATATTTAAAGCAAAACAGATGCTCCAGACCATTACGGTGGGAGTAGAGATTTCCCTCTCATGATTAAACGTGAGTCACCCAGAAAAGCTCGCCTCCCATCTATGATGTGTTAAAAACAGAGATTAAATGAAATCAAATGCCTGGTATCAACTTTATAAGTAGCAAGTAATAATTTATTTACTTAACCCTCACAGTGAACAAATAAAGAGAATTACTTGCAAAACCAAACAATATCTCTTTCACTTCCCATCTCTCCCCCACCTCCATTCCACCTTCTCAACTCAACCTGCATTGCCCCTGATATCAATCCCAGAGAAGAGAGCATATGAACGTGTCTCATATTGCCTCATAACTGCAGCAGTGTTTCTGTTCAAAGGGTAGGACAGGAGAGTTATTAACTCCCTACTCTCAGACACTATGTGTCTCCCTCTCCCTGTGTCCAAGCTTCAGTCTCTCAGCCAGCCCCCATGAAGAGTGAAAGAGAGAGGTAGAAATTGATTGAATCAAAGTTAAGATGATTTGAAAGAAAAATAAACAGAGACAAATGAGATCCCATTACTGACTGACTTCCAAAATCTTCCCAATTGTCGCCATTGTCTCCTGATTTCAAACACAGAGAATATGAAAGGTTTCAACTGGAATTAAAGGGCAAATACTTTCTGACTGCCCCCAGGATTTAGTTTCTGAGAGGTTGGGCAATGAGTTAATGGTGAGGAGTCAGTATCTCCAGTCTCCCTCCCTCCCTAATAGAGAGGGGACATGTGGTGGTCTTTTTGAAGCAGGTTGAGACTTTGTCTTGTAGGAGGGAGACATTGAAGATGTTGGCGAATACCTTGCATCTGTTAGTCTGCACAGGATCTGAGTGCTCGGCTGGGGACATAGTAAGAACCCCGTGCTTTCCTTGGGTTGACTCTCAGAAGACAGATCTGACATCCGCAGTGTGACAGTGTACACAGGCACATCCAGGGCTGTCGTGGCAGGCATCAGCCCCCAATTAGTGATAATGGGAACTGCAGATGCTGGAGATTCCAAGATAATAAAATGTGAGGCTGGATGAACACAGCAGGCCAAGCAGCATCTCAGGAGCACAAAAGCTGACGTTCCGGGCCTAGACCCTTCATCAGACTGATGGGACTGAAGGGTCTCTGATGAAGGGTCTAGGCCCGAAACGTCAGCTTTTGTGCTCCTGAGATGCTGCTTGGCCTGCTGTGTTCATCCAGCCTCACATTTTATTATCTTGGAGCCCCCAATTAGTGACTGTCACATAGTCATTCATAAGAGACATCTCTCAGTCATCATCAACACATGGCAGAACTGGTTGGTGTGAGCACCACACAGTTTGTGTTGAGACAGAGAGACATCAATAGACCAGGGCCATGGTCCATCAATTTCTGCATTGCCATAATGGGGTAAATTCACAACAAAATGGGGGCAGGATGTGCTCCTACTGAGTGCCGCTGATGCAGAGAGTGAATATTTTGCAGATGTGACTCCAAGCAAGCCACTGCCTTAACCTGAATGGCGCCAAGCACCCTGAGTGTTGTACCTTGTGGAAGGTGGACAGTCCTCGGGGAGTTATGAGCTGCCATATACATGAACAACTTGAAAGAAAGACCTGACGGCATTTCTGATACGTTTGCAGATGATACAATGATAGTTGGGCGGACAGGTGATGTTGAGGAAGTGGGGAGGCTGCAGAAAGACTTGGACAGTGGGCACACAAATGGCAGATGGAACGCCACATGGGAACATGTGAGATTTATGCATTTTGCTATGCAGAATTATATGCATACACTATATTCTGAAAGATTTTGTGAACTCAAAGGTATTTTGGAGTCCTCGTCCTCTCATATGTTTCATCTGCAGGTTCAGTTTGTTGTGGGAAAAGTAAATACAATGTTTGCATTCATTTCAACAAGGCTAGAATGGAAGAGCAGAGACGTACTGCTGAGGCTTTATAAAGGCTCTGGTCATCTGCATCTGGAATATTGTGAGCTGTTTTGGGCACTGTATCTTTGGAAGGATGTGTTGATATTGGATGAGGTCCAGAATGACCCTGGGAGTTACAGCATGTCATATGAGGAACAGTTGAGGACTCTGTGTTTGTACCCAGTGGGATTTAGATAGATAAGGGGAGGGGTCTGATTGAAACTGGCAGAATCCTGAGAGGTTGGGATACAGTGAATATGTAGAGCATATTTCCACTAGTCAGATAGACCATGGTTCCAGGAAACAGCCTCAGATTGAAGGGATGACACTTTAGAGCTGAGATTGGGAGGAAATTCCTCAGCTAGACGTTGGTGAATCTATGGAACATTTTGCCCCGGAAGGTTGTGCAGGCCACATTATTTAAGGCAGAGATAATTGGGTTCTTGATTAAAAGCAGAACACGTGTTAAGGGAGCAAGCAGGATAATCGGGATTACAAACATATCAGCAATGATTGAATGTTGGAGGTGATTCGATGGGCTGGTTGTCCGAAATATATTGCTTTCTCTCATGTCTTAATGAGCATTCCATTTATTATTCACTGTCGAATTGTTAGCTTCTGACCTGCTCTTGTGCACTTGTATATTCATTTCAATTCGATCTCACGTTCTGGTCAATGCTAAGCCCTATGATACAGATAGTGGGAAGATTCAGTGTCGGCCAGCAGTACAATAATGTGTTGAATGCATCTGCCGTCAGTGAGTCCCATTTGCCAGCAGCACATTGTTTGTACGAAGATTGTCATTTTCAGTCTTTTTTTTCAAAGGATCAATCCTGTGGTGCCAGTGCCACTGAATTCAACACCATCGGTGAAATTTATCACAGCCTTCAGCAAGAATAAATTATGCAATATTTGAAACCTATCTAATTATAGGAAAGTCTAAACTGAAGATATTGAATCTTTTCTTGCATAGTGTTCAGAATCAGAAACTTTTTTTTTCTGTTTGTGTTCAAATCAGGCAACTTGTCACATCAAGGTGTTGAACTTGTAATGACTTGCAATGATAAGTTCTATTCTGTTCTCATTTCTTGTGCTGCTCTGTTCTTGTTTTATTATTTATATTATACTGTAATCCCATTCTTCATTAAGTCCTGATTGAAATGTTCTCTGGTGAATATCCTCCACCCGACTTAAATTACATTTAATCTATTTGAACAGACATTTTGAGGCAGCTGCACATCAGAGAAGAACGGGAAGAGATAATGGCTGATTGTACACTGTGTCCATCATTCGAACAACTTTTCTCTCCAGCCATCTAAAGTTTTTATTGTCGGTCAGAGAAACTCAGAATTATTACAGCACAGTTAGAGGCCATTCAGCCCATTGCGGCTCATGAGCTGTTCAACTGCACAATTTGTAGACAGAGTGTGTGAAGGTGGACTGAAAGAGAGATAAACAGAGAGAAAGAAAGTGAAGGGCGATAAACTGAGTGAGAAGAGAAAGGGGAGCAACAGACAGAATGAGAATGAAAGGGGTGCTAGAAGAGGTGGAAGTTAAATAAATCAGAAGCCAGAATGAGGGGACATAGACCGGGACATTATCAAATATCATTGTCCTTTTTTCGAATGTCAACAGCTGTGTCCTCCAATTCTCTGTATTCTGTATATTCTCCAAATTCGCTATCATTTTGTTCAACCCACAGCAGGAGGAATGCAACGATTCAAGAAGGCAGCTCCCCACCACCTTCTCAAGGGCAACTAGGGATGGGCAAGAAATGCTGGCTAGTCAGCAAGGCTCCCATCCCACAAATAAATAGAAAAAAAATCACACTTTGAGTAAGTATCATTTATTAGAATTCACATGCAGTCCCTTGACATCGATAACATCAATGGCACAACTCTCATCTTCACTCTCTGATTCTGGAATAACAACCTGAATTGTGTTTGTCAGGTACAAATCTCTGTTAACATACCCATACCATTTGTCTGTTATTTTATGCACATTTTCACCTCAGATTAGACAATCCTCAATAGGTGCAGGAGTAGGCCATTCGGCCCTTCGAGCCAGCAGCACCATTCATTATGATCATGGCTGATCATCCACAATCAGTATCCTAATAGACAATACTCAATAGGTGCAGGAGTAGGCCATTCGGCCCTTCGAGCCAGCAGCACCATTCATTATGATCATGGCTGATCATCCACAATCAGTATCCTAATAGGCAATAGACAATAGGCGCCGGAGTAGGGCATTCGGCCTTAGATTGTGGATTATGAATGTTTTACTGATAGCGTCATGACTGATCAGTATTTACAGGATGGATATAACTATTTATGAAAAGATAAGCATGTTTATGTTCCAACAATCCTTTGGCATTACTCCCATATCCAAAGCAGGTTGAATGATTGAGCACAATTGGTTGACTATCTCTAACATTCCTCCCCTCAGTTCTGCTCACACGGCCCATCCAAAATGTGTAAAAGTTAAATGTTATTTTGAATTTGAATAAATCAAGAAAAGGGTTAATTGAAGCTGTTTGTTCAGTGTTTGCGATTATTGTCAGTCTCTGTGGATCCTAAATGTGTCACTGGAGGGTTTGTCTGTTCTATGAATAAGGGACTCCTTTCAATGTGTTATCCCATTGCATGCACAGGAACATCGCCTGCAGCACTGACACGGATCAGCAGCTCCAGGGAGAGGCAGAGTGGAGGCTAGAGCCTGAGAACAATAGGCTCAAATATTCCAACAATGGACAGGAGTTTATCCTCGGGTCTTTACTGGCTTTCTCAGCCTTGGATATCATTAGCATCGCGGATTCTGGATGTACTGATGGTTATTCAAGCTGGTTACTATCCGATCCTTGCTATAGTTGGTGTTCCCGGTAAGTCTCTTTGTCTCTTAAACCAGTTTGAAACTGACTTGCGGCTCATGATGTATAAATTTTGGAAAGGTGGAATTCAACATTTTCCATTCCAATCAAAAGTTCCACTCTTTACAAATTATAACCAGGAGGTTACTATGTAAAGGTTACTCACCAACATGCGAGGAGGAGCAAGGGTGTTCTCAAGTCCCATGACCATTTTCTTTCCAGCACAGATTTATGTCTTCATACCCTCCCCACTCACCAATCTTCCCCATTACCACCATCATGATATCCCAGTCTCCTCCTTAGCCTGAAGGCAACTTCTGAATGAGCCATCATTTGTGCCTTTGTTAAGTCCCAGTCAGGCTTTCAAGTCCCTTCTAACTACATTTCTGTTACAAAATAATTACACCTGAGATGTTTAACTTTTTCTCTGCACAGAATCTGTCAGAGGGGAAGGCCGTGCCTTGTGCTCACGTTATTGACTCATAATCTAGAGGCGCAGAATAAACGTCTGTTTGTCTCTCATAAAGGAAATTGGTAACGTTGAAATGAAACCATGATTTTTGTTATTTAAAAAAGCCCAAACAGATGTCCTTTGGAGGAGGCAATGTGTCAACCTTCCCTAGTCATGTGACTTCCATGTGACTGCACACCCGCAGCAAACTGTTTTATTCTTTCTTGTTATGCAGAACAGCTGGACCAGCCACTCAGTTCAGGATAGGTATAACATGCTGTCATGACCAGGGCTGCAAACATCACATGAAAGTAGAACGAAAGTGAAGGTAGCTCCCTTCCTCTGCCTATTTACCAAATCCCTACAACTCAGTTCCATTCAGGTATGTGGCAACTCCCTAATTCAGGTGCATTCTCTCTCACTGTGTCTCTCCCTGAGAGTGATGCTCATCTCCATAGGCACCTCTGGTGCTCGCTTTATTGATGCTTACATATATACGCAAGGAGCTTTTACATTCTATATCAGCCACAATGCATAGAGAAGGGATGGCCTTACCCGCCACGGGAAATAAGCAGAGAGGTTTTTGCAAAGATCTGTAGCTTGGATTGTGGATGAGGTTGTTGGCTTGCTCGCCAAGCAGACTTGCTTTTGTTCGGGTGTTTTGGCTCTAGGACCAATCATGCGCGTCTACCTTTGGCTTGATATCCTATGGTTACCTTGCCAAAATTAAATTGATAGCCTTCATTGTCAGAATAGACAGACATTAAGGAGAGTTCATCGTGCCGTTTTGCTGCTGACTGATGTTCATATAGTCTGATGGCTGGTTTCCTTCCTGTCTGTCTGATGCATTGATTGCCTGGTATTTTGTAAACCGTGTTCGTTCTGCATGTTGTGGGAATAGGGTCTTTAATCCTTGTCAGAGAGTGGCTTTGCGTTTGTGGGATACCATGATTCCTTGTGGTCTTCGGAGCCTTGTTGTCAATCTCAATATGCTCTTGATGTAGGGCAGTGTGGAATGAGTGAAGATTAATCTTTAGCACGGTGAGAAAATAAAAGATAATTACACTGAAACTTGAGGGTTGTGGTCTATCTATATGTTCTAAACAGACACCAATAAAGTGATAAATTCCGTCACTCACATTTTTTTTTATTTTCTCAAGATGCATGATTTTGGATAGTTTAATTGCCTCTGAGGATGTTTCTCCAATCCCACCCCCACTCTCCAAGTATATAGAGAGAGAGATTGAGAGAGAGGGGGAGAGAGAGAGAGAGAGAGAGAGAGAGAGAGAGAGAGAGAGAGAGAGAGAGAGAGAGAAAGAGAGAGAGCGAGAGAGAGAGAGAGAGAGAGAGAGAGAGAGAGTGAGAAAGAGAGAGGTGTCAAGACTTTGAATAAAGTCTCACCGTATTAATGTGCAGCTGGTCTGTGACCCTGCAGTGAATGCTACGTTATCTGCAATCCCAGCAACAGCCACAATACCTTTCTTCTAAATCAGTTAACGATTCCCACCAGCTTCTGATCTCTAAGGAGAACACGGATCGTATGTAACGATCCTGGCTGGCTGAATGGAGTGGTCCTGTACTCTGTAACAGCCGTGAGGGGTGATTTGAGAGAGCAAGGCATCAGTTAGGGGCAGCAGTTGGTTGCTCATGGCTGACCAGATTGCGTCTGACCATCTGAACGTGTCTAACCGTCCCTTTCCTATTTTTTCCCAATCAACATTGACTGTCGACCAGTCCAGCAAAGATCAGCCGAGTTCAGCCATGAATATCTCCAATAACCGAGGCTTCCCTGCTTCCTGTGGATGAGGGTACCATAGACAGCACAACAATAAAGAGGAAGGGACAGACTTATTTCAATGTGGGACCTGTTACGTTAAAGATGTGTTCACCTAAAATCAAATCAACAACTCTTTTGAGACACAAGGACACAATAATTAGAATAACCAGAAACCATTTGGCTCTCAAAACCTGACTCACATTACCCCTTACTCTTTCCAATCAAGTATGCATCAAACTCAGCCTTCACTGCTCTCTTGGAAACAGAACATCAGATAGCGTAACACCATGGAAACATATAAAAGGAGCAGAATTAGGCCATTTGGCCAATCGTGTCTGATATGCTGTTCAATAATGTCGTACATATTTCTCAGCATTATTCTCCTGCCTTCCCCTGTAACCTTTGATCCCCTTATTACTGAAAGACCATCTATTTCTGTCTTAAAGACACTGGTGTCTCCAAAACCTCTGTCTTTACGTGTGCATGTGTCTCTTTGTGCATGTGTATATGTGTCTGTGTACTTGTGTTTATGGTTATCCGTCTGTGAATCAGCCTGTGTGGTTCTGTGTGTGTTTATGTCAATTTGCGCCTGATTGTATCTCCCTCTCTCTGTGTGTGTGTGTGTGTGTGTGTGTGTGTGTGTGTGTGTGTGTTTGTGTGTGTATGTTTATCTCCGAAGATGTATTGTGTGTGTTAGTATATTGGGGTGTTTACCAGTGTTTCTGTGTATTTTTGTATCTGCATCTCTGTGCAATGAACTATCTATTTTGGAGATGAGACATCTGATGTCAGAAATGACAGTGGGTTTAATGTGAGAATTGCCGTTAATTGAGCAAAACATCTCAGTTGGTGGAGCTTCGATCTTTCAGAATCTCCACACGAGTCGTTCTGGTCATCTCCAGCCTGTGCCAGGGTCCACTCAACAATGGGAGTCGGGGGGTGGGAGGTGTAAGGGAACGGATGTCGGGCACTGTACCATATGGCTTGGCTTTTAATGTCTTATTACAGTCTGTTTCTCCTCGAATGAGGAAAGGGACAGTTGTGAGTGAGCGTGAAAGAATGGCACTGGTGTAAGAGATAGTGTAGGCTGGGTGAAATGATGAGGTGTCCAGAGTGAGTCAGTCCACAGTGTTGACTCCATGCATTTTATTTTTTGCAGGGATTTTGCCGAGGTGACAGAGAGTGTGAGGCAATAAAGGCATTGCATTCAGTAGTGGGAGTGGTAAGAGTTTGAGCCTCACTTGGTGATAGAGTGTGAACCTTGTTCGGAGTTAGTTGCTGTAACAGATATAGAATGGGTGTGAAGGAGCGGAAAGAATACAGTGGCACTTATACTGGCAGTAATGGAATGGTTACTGATACTCGTCCTATATTTCTGGATGTTTCTTCAGATCATCTCAGCGTCAAGGTGAGCCTCACCGAATGTCTTGTCCAAGTCCATCACTAATAACACCACAGGCCACCCCCTCAGATTCCACTGAATCAGTTTGGGTGGAGCTTACAAACAGCAAGAAGAAGCAAACATTAACATGTTTTATAACTGAACCAAAACTGTAGTACAGATTGTGTACAACTTATGCTTTGAAGATTAGATACGACAGTATTGTGGAATCTGCAGGAAGAATGGATTATCTCAAGTTGCATGTAAACTCCGTGAAGTAAGTGACTGCCAACGCTATGAAAAAATAAAATCCACACGTGTCTATGAGGTAGGTTGAAGAGAATGTTGTGAACCAAACCAGAGACCAAGTAATTTTGACTTTCGTGTTGTGCGGTCAGAAACACTAATTAATAACTTTGGTCTGAAGTACTTTTGAGGAATAGTGACAACAATATACTGCATATTACATGACATAAATGTTACTGTCAAACATCATGGAATCCATGAGGCTAGATTGCCAGGTTAGCTGTAATGAATTGGGAAAGTTCAAGATAAAATTTAGTGGCAGGCAGGCAATTGTTGTTATTTCTAGAAATATTCAGTCATAGAGTCATAGAGATTTTCAACATGGAAAGAGACCCTTTGATCCAACTCATCCATGCTGTTCAGATAGCCTGAATAAATCTAGCCCCATTTGCCAGCAATTTGGTTCATACCTCTCTCAAACGTTCCTACTCATATGTCCAACTTGATGCTTTTCAAATGTTGTAATTGTACCACCCTCCACCACTTCCCCTAGTGGCTCATTCCATGCACATATCAACCAGTTGCCCCGCAGGTCGCATTTAAATCTTTCCCCTCTCATGTTACCCTTTGCCCTCTAGTTTTGGATTCCCCCCACCCTAGGGAAAAGGCCTTGACTCTTTACCCAGATTTACCATAATGTTACAAACCTCGATAAGGTCACCCTCCAGTGACAATTGTTTATTTTATTGTGTAGGGACTGCAGCAATTTTTCCACACAGCAGCCACGGCCAAAAATGTCACGATTATCTGTATTGGTGGGACTGTTAAAGAGACAAAAGTCAACCAGGCTAGCAAGAAATTTCCCCTCCTGTTCAGTGCATATCTGGGGAAAATTGAGAACCTGATTGATGGGACAGACTAGGTTTATTGCTGCAGTTGAAATTTTTGACAGCGCAGTATTCTACTCAAGTGTTAGTCTATATTCTGTTCTCATCTTTTAGTTGCTCAGGAATCAGTATCAATGACAATTCAACCTCAGCCTCATTATCTGACAACAAATGTCCCTAATGGTGTATTGCAGAGTGCAGAAACACGTCAACAGCCGGCTACACACCACCGGAGGAGGACATGCTAACTTTCTCGGCTGCTACACAGGAACAGGGAGGCCTGGTTCGCTAAAATTAAATACAGAGCAGAAATAACTACTTACTTTTATCTTGGAAAGCTGTTTTCTAATGGAATTCCTCAGGGACCAGTGTAATGTCATCAACAATTTACAATCCAGATTTACGATTTTGGAGGGAGTGGTGAGAGCACAAGATAAGGGGCAGCCAGGAAGGCAATATTCTGCTTTTAAAAACTTACCTCGTGAGTCAGCGGCCTCTTGATTCGAGTGGTGGGGGTGGTGAGAAGGCCAGACGGGAAGTGAACTATTATATTTGGGCATTGTCCTGTATCAATGGTTTAGATAAGCACAACAAAATGTACTCGAACTATATTTGTCAGTGATGCTAAGATTAGCAGGAAATTAAGCTATCAGGAGGAGGTAGAGAGAATGTAAGTGGATAAGCAACTGACAATTTGGCAGATGAAATATCATGTTGGAAATTGTGAACCTGTGAGACTTTCAGGAAGAACAAAAGGCTATATGTTACATGAATGGAGGGAGATTATGGGACCTAGTGATACAGTGTGTGCCAGAGGGTTCTCTCTGAAACTTTCAGACATTGGAAGTGTTGCTCTACCATCCTGATGGCTACTCCGTGATGGTCCAAGTTGCCTCATTACTCTCAGTACACACGGGACATTTTTATGTGGTTGGTTGGTGGTGAGCAGTCGTGAGGAGGAGAGTGTTTTGGACTGTGTATCAAGGGCGTGGCCTTTAACCAAGATACCATTCTATATTTCTACATGAAGATCTTAAAACAATGGGAATGGCTGCCTGCTTCTGAATGAAGAGGCTGTGGGTGCTGCCACGACAGTGGGTCTTCACCACCATGACGTCTTCTGCTATTTTCTGTTGGTCAGTGCTGTGGCTTACAGTGAACTTTTCATCAGCTGTCTGCTTCCCTCAGCTTCATGTACCTGAAATAAATACCTCATGTTGATGCACTGGCCAAGGCCACACAGGAGAGCTGATATACTTGTGAAGGTCTGAATGGTTTTCTCCTGTTCTCAGTCGGTCTGCTCCGAACGGAATGTAAAACTTCTTCTCTGAGATGGGAATAAACTGGTGAAGTAGAAACACATCGCTTGCAGTATTTTTTTCATGCCTGGCAGTAATTCCCCATGCTGTTTCAGACATGAATGACAAAAGGATCAGGATGTCAGAGAGCGCATCATTGCACGGATACAGTTCACCATTATTAGGGACAGATATCACCGATTGTGAATAACTACAGAGAAATACAAGAGGCAGACAGTCACTGTGGGCTCGATGGGCTGAATGTGAATGTGAATGACGCCATGGGTTTATGACGTCACTCTCCCTGTCTCTGTGAGGGAGCGGGTGGGGGAGAAACAATGGCTCATTATTAACCCTCCCTTCCACGTTGTAGTGTCTGCAGCCCCGCAACTCAGGGCCCATGGGGTTGTCTTTCAGTGTTGGAGTGTTTCACTCAGATTCACTTAATGTGGGGCTGTTGGTGTCAGACATTAACTCCTGCTGTGGAGGTCACAAACAAACAGACGCCCCGTGTGCAGACAAATTCTGAACATCAAACAAGTTGCACAGAAAGATCGCATTTTAAGTTGCTGTAGAGATTAATCTCGAGTTTTGACTTCTATCTTTCCCAGCAGCTCTCCTTCTTTCTGTCTGCCTCTGATAAATGTCATTTGATGAATGTTCCAAATCACCTTTACAATTTGCTGGACATGTCTGATTCCACCCTTCTGCTCCTTCCTTCTTCCAGTGTTTGAGAGACAGCGACAAAGTGTATACCACCCCCTAGCACTGCCTGCCTGTGGCCAAATGGTTGAATGCATTTGCCAATGGAGAGAGCTCTATCCCAGCAGAATGGTGACAGAATGAGAAGAAGTTCATTGAAGCAACGGGGAATATATTTTTTTTCAGCAACTTGTTCAGATATGTTATTATATACCTCCAGAGCAGATAAAACTTGAACTCTGTCTCCTACATCCGAGGTAGTGACACTGTCACTGCATGATTGACACCTCATTTATTGTTAAGTTGCCTGGCAGCCGACAGCATCATTGGTCTTCTGGTCTGCTTCTCAAATCAGCTGGCTGTTAGAAATGTGAGAAGCTGCTGGCTTGAATCCTGCATCAGCCATTGTTGCCTCTAATTTTTTTTTAGTGTTCAGGAGAGCCAGGGGTGGTTCTTTATGAAATCGATTTCAGTCTATGTTCCCAAAAGGTGTTTCCTGCAAATATGTCATATGCATCCACTTCACTGATGAAGGTTTAAAATTAATAATCGTCGGAAATTACGTTTCATTGGATTGATTCATAAACTAGCCCAGAAACTGAATAAAATGATGGCAAGCCTTAATGGATAAAGAGGTGACAGTGAAGCAGGCACCTGAGGATAAATTTATTTCTTTTGCAAGTGAAATTTACCGTTCACCAAAGTGGGGGCCATTGAAGTGAAGCAGTGACAGAGATTCCCTTTGCTGGTGGTCAACTCGTGTATCACATTTCCACCTTGATCTCTGTAAACATCTCAACTCAACAAGAAGCCAGGTGCCCACTGTGGGCCAGTGGCGTAATGGATACTGCATCTGACATCGGATCAGGTTGTAGGTTTGACTCCTGCCTGGCTCGAGCACAGTTGTTCTATTTTCAATACGAGTAAGGTGACTCTTCCACCTGAAGTTGGAACGTACAGCAGGTGATTCTGCAGTCAGATTCCCAGAAGCGAAAGTATGAAATTGGAAGTTGCGCATGAGCAGTGTTGGCAACCTTTTTCAGCTCTCTATTAGTTTCAATTCCGAGCTCACAACAACAGGTTTCATTGCCTGGAGAACTTGCTTGTGTTCCATGTAAATCTGCCTGTTGTCGGCGAAACATGTGTGGGGACAGAGAGAGAACGTGAAGCACCTGGAGTGTGTGTCATCCTGAGGGATGTGTCTGCGTATCTCCCTCTGTGGCTAAACACGAGGATGAGTTCCATAAGTCAGCTGTAACACAGTTTTACTGTCACAAGGCCTCAGTCCCGTTTGTAGATCAAAGCATTAATCTCATTGATATTTGTCCCTGATACGTCAGAGGTACTTGGGCCAAGTGCTGGAAACTGAGATTAGAATAGATAGATGCCTGATGACACGCACCGATACAATGGCCCAGATAGCCTCTTTCCATGTGAGAAAAACTCGAAGACAGGGAGAAACTGACCTGTCACCAAAAGGATCAAAAGTGAAAAGGCAAAAACTGTCGTTCAGAAATGATGCAAGCACCTCCAATGTATTCTCTGGTTGTCTAGTGGTTCGGATTTGGTGCTTTTGGAACCATGGCCCTGGTTTGAACTGTTGAGTGGAAGATCCTCCCTCCTAGCTTTTATTGATGACAGCTTTGCTGATTAATTGTAATTTTATTCATTAACTGGCACCACTGGCTCGGCAGCATTAATTCAATGAACCACATTGCTGTAGGTCTGGAGTCACATGTAAGCCAGATCAGGTAAGGGTGGTAGTCTCCTTCCCAAAAGGACATTAATGAACCAGATGGGTTCTTCCGACAATTGATTGCATGGATTGTATCACCTCCCCTATGAGGAGAAGGAAAGGGGCTGTGAGGTAACTAACTGTGTCCCAAACGATATTCAAGTTAACATGAAACAAATGACTGCAGATGCTGGGAATTGACAGAAACAGGAATTGACAGAGAAACCCAGCAGGCCTGGCAGCATCTGTGGAGAGACACAGGGTTAACGTTTCAGATTCATTGAGTGTACGTCAGAACCAAGTCAATTATGCCCTTCCATATCATAATGCAGGGAAATTACCAGTTTTATTTGTCGAATCAGTATATTTATCAAAATATCGCATTAGTTTCCTGTCGTCAACTTTACAATTTTAACAGACTTTTATCGGCTGTAATGCTGCTTGCTTCACCCTCAGGTGGTAAAAGGCTCTGCTTAAATGGTTTTATTTGCCTTTTCCTTTCAGTTAGTTAGCAGCAGTGTCGAATAGAGAATTGATCCTTTTCGTGTCTGCCCCAATATGCGTCTCTATTTGTCTCTGGGTATTCACCTCACCCTCTTTTATATTTTCCGAGTCTCCATCCGTCTATTTCCCTTATTTCCCATTGCTGCTCTTTGAAAAGTCTGAAAATCGGGGAGTGTTTGAGAGTGGAGCTGCTGAGAGGCTTCCTCACCACAAGCACCACTCCCACGCCGAGTGTAAAGCCTGGAACTGGGATCTCATTCTCCAAATAGTGTTTCTGTCACTTTAGGACTGAGGCAAGGAGACATTTATTCCCTCAAAACATGATGAGAGTTTCGACTTCGAAACAGAATTCCTAATCCACCATAAATAAACAAAATGCCACAATTATACGATTACAGTGATGTTTTTACTGTTGGTGTAAAATGAATGAATGTTGACAGCAGAGAATAAGGGTGATCAGTTCCTGGTGATTGTCTCACTACCACAATATTCCACAGTAAGGCTGCAGTTTATTCTGCCTTACCTTGTTATTCCTCCCAAACGTCAGGATGAATTATTTGTTAGCAGGAAACCATTCCCTGGTGGGGAGAAAATAGGTGATAGGAATACCAGCACCGAATGACAACTGTCTGCATTCAAGCAGAGGAACCATGCTCAGTTCTCTCCTCCAACATGGCAACTAACGGCCCAGTGGTATTATCGCTGGACTGTTTATTCAGAAAGCCAGGCAGCGTCTGGAGACCTAGGTACAAATATCACCCCGAGAAGACGATGGCATTTGAATTCAACAAATATCTGGAATTAAGAATATAATGCTGATCATAAATCCACCGTCAGGAGAACCAAAACCCATTTGGTTCCCTTATGTCGTTTTGGCATCTTTTATCCTTCCCTGATCGTGCCTACATCTGACTCCAGACCCACAGGAGTCATGGTGGGTAATTAACAATGGCTGATTGGCTAAATGCCTGAGCCAGTGCCACCTTTATTCCATGAACAAATAAAGGGGCAAAAATAACTTTACGGTTTAGATTAACAGTATGGCATTTCAGAGACGTTGAAATGAGGAATCTTCAGTGGAAAGCTCAGGCACCACTGGGATTTTAACTCAAGATCGCCTGTTTACTACACACTGTTTTTTTTTACCCATCGATTGGGGCATTTCTTTAACCATGCAATCACAGTAACTTGGGGAACTTTCCTGTATCAGTGTTACTCAGTGAGAATTTCAATCTAACCCACTTTTCAAGCATGGACCGTTCACAGCTGAATATTCTCCTGTGAAAATACACGGAAAAAGGCAATCTCCTCCTGTTTTAGTTTAAAACTGACATTTTCACCTGTTTAAGCTGACTGGATAAAGAGCATGGGCTCATCCTCTCAGGGCCCATTAACAACGGGAACACACGCTGAGGGAACCTAACAAGAGGAATAGGTTCATTTTGGTTAATTGAGCAGCTTTCAAGCCTGACCCATTGGAACCAACATTGAGCCCTGCACCAATACCTCCACACTCACTTCCTGCCTCATGCCCCCGCACCCACAGCCATCACTGCCTTTCACTTTTGCTTCACTCCCACACTTTGCTTCTGAATGTGTTCCTGACCGAATATAGGTGTTCAGTTAGAAACTGCAACTTGAAAATGGATGCCTAGGACAGGACTTCATTCAATGGGATTGGATTTATTGCCCATCCCTAATTACCCCACAGATGGAGGTGACGAGTTACTTTCTTGAACACTCGAATTCCTTGGCACGTAGGTACAGCTTTGATGCCATGAAGAAGGGAGTTCCAGGATTTAGAAGCAGCGACAGTAAGGGAACAGCGACATCGATCAAACTCCGAACGGTGTGAAACTTGGAGGGGAGTTTGTGGTGGCCGTATTCCCGTGCATCTGCTGCGATTATCCTTCAACGTGAGGGCAAATTCTCATTGGACTGACTCTGGTAGATTCAGGGTGTGTGTTGTCTGCATAGCCAGGAATTCATTTTCATTCCTACAGTTAACAGGAAGAGATATAAACCTTCATTTCCCGACTGGGAATTGTAGCCACGCCTGAGTGATGCAAACCCTGAAAGCCAACCAGTTTGCTGACACTAATCCGTGCGACCTGACTTGTACACACTCCGGCACCTGTTATTACACCAGTAGCACCTTCACCAGCGAAGTGTCTCTCTCCACGTTTCGAAATGATTCATATTATCACGCTGGTTTTCAAAGTGGAGAATGCGGGGCTGTGATAATCTGATGTTGTTCAGTAGATATATTGCAGAAAAGTTGCTGTTAACAGGAGATAGCATGAGCTGCAGATCCTTTATTCGTACATAGGATAAGGGCGATTTTTGGTGAGACCAGCAATTTTCACCCATTCCTAATTGCCAGAGAGGGCAGTAAAGAGTCAACCACATTGCTGTGGTTCTGGAGTCACATATAAGCCATGGATGGCTGTTTCCTTCTCTCAAAAATATTAGTGAACCAGGTAGGTTTTATTCCCCACAATCGACTTGAATCCTGAAATGACTAAATGCCTGTCTGTCTCAGACTTGAATATACCTAGCATTGACAGCCTCTGTTTTCAAGAAATCCACAGATTTGCTTCTGCCTGAGCGTGAGAACATCCACCTTATCTCTGATTTAAATGGGCAACTCGTTTCCCTGAGATAACACACCCGGGTATAAATCAGAACACAACAAGCCTCCAAAGATCAGTGTGAACTCAGCAACGTCTCCAGTGTCAGCTGTAAGTGCTGAAAACATTTTGTTTTGAGACCTCTAGTTAAACCAACTGTCCTGATTTGCACGTTAGATTTTCCAAAGGGGATTCTGATCCAAATATACAGCATTGGCTATGATTTAGGTGGTGAAAGGTGCGAGAAAAATACAAGGACATAATTCTTCCTCGACCCGTTGCTCTGATAATTAAACTTTCTGCTCATGGAAGCTAATCCTTTCTATTCACACTCTCTTACAACGTGTTTAGTTCAATTCACTCCCCCAACAGCCCATTCTGTTCTGATCAAATGCAGGGTGATGTTAAATATTCGGGTAGTAGCACAGACATCTCAAATCGAGTACTCGCCTTTCCTGTCAGAACATTCCATAAGGCATGTTAAAGGCTGGGGTGTTGCCTGCAGTTGTGGTTGATTTTTTAAAGCAATAGATTTGAAATTCATTGGGGTTTCCCTGTGTAGTTTTGAATCCTGCCAAGTGCATTTCTGCAGCTCATTTTAAATGACTTCTTGATGCCAACAAACTCACATTTTCTCGGGTCTGCCACTGTGTTGACATTCAGGAAAGACGTATTCTGAACAAGATCTAACTGTACTCAAAACCTTAGCTCTGTTTCTCTTCCCACCAATACAGCTGGGCTTGTTGAGTTTCTGGAGTATTCTGTGCGATTTTTCTGAACAACTGCTATTTTCACGAAATATCTTCAATCCCAGTCCACTGGAAACTAAATCTTGTCGTTGGCACAGTTTCTCCCGATGATCAACCGGCCCATCCCCACACCCACCCAACCACCTCATTACATACAGCCCCAGGAAATCTCCTGTTTTGCTCCAAAGAGAACATTCTCGGCCTTGGGATTCTGTCCCCCAAACGGGACTTCCTCATCTCTGAACAAGGTGCAAGAGATTTTGGGAAAGTCTTGTCAGCTGGTGGGGAAAAGCTATTCAGGAAGCAACATTTGGTTTCAGCGGCAGCAGCGTGAGCCAGAGCACCGACGGGAAGGTAAGGTCGTTTTTTTGGTCGGGGGGGGGGTGCTATAAAAACTCACCTCATGCAGCAGGGACCCTCTTGTTTTCAGCAGCAGCAGCACGAGCCAGAGCTCCAACAGGAAGGTAAGTGAGGTAATATATTTGGGCGGTTGTTTTTCCCAAAACACTACTTCAGTAGTGTCTCCCACCCATCCTCCGCCTCTCACCAAAAAAAAAGGATCTGAGCACTGATCTGGTCGGATTGCTTCTTTTTTTTACTTTTTCAATCATCTGTGTGTGAATTTGGAACCGAGGAACGGGTGCCAGGGCAGTTGTATGCTCCTCCTGTAAGGAAGGAGAGGTAAGAGTCACTACTAGTGACCCCACTGACTTCATCTGCAGGCAGTGCATCTAACTCCCGGTCCTCAGGAACTGCATTAGGGAACTGGAGCTGGAGCTGGATGAACTTCGAAGCGTTTGGGAGGCTGAAGGGGTAAGTGAGAGTTACAGGGAGGTAGTTACACCGCAGGTACAGGACAAAGGTAGATGGGTTACAGTAAGGGGACAGAAAGGGAACAGGCAGACAGTGCAGGGATCCCCCGTGGCCATCCCCCTCAATAACAAGTATACCATTTTGGATACTATTGGGGGGGGTGACTGACCAGGAGTAAGCCATAGGTTACAGGTCTCTGGCGCAGATTCTGCCCCTGGTGCTCAGAACCGAAGGAGGGAGAAGAGGAGAACATTAGTCTTTGTTGACTCCATAGTTAGGGGGGAAGATAGGAGATTCTGTGTGGACGAGAGAGACTCGAGGTTGGTGTGTTGCCTCCCAGGTGCGAGGGCTCATGACGTTTTGGATTCTATTTTCAGGATCCTTAAGAGGGGAGGGGAGAAACCCCAAGTCGTGGTCCACAAAGGAACCTATGACATGGGTAGGAAAAGGGACTGGGATGTGAGGCAGAAATTCAGGGAGTTAGAGTGGAAACTTAGAGCTAGAACAAACAGAGCTGTTATCTCTGAGTTGATATCCGTGCCACGTGCTAGCGAGATGAGGAATAGGGAGCAAGAGCAGTTGAACGCGTGGCTGCAGGAATGGTGCAGGAGGGAGGGATTAAGATACCTGGATAATTGGGGCGCATTCTGTGGTAGGTGGGACCGCTACAAACAGGATGGTCTACACCTGAACCAGAGGGGTACCAATATTCTGGGGAGGAAATTTACTATTGCTCTTCGGGAGGGTTTAAACTGCTTCAGCAGGGGGATGGGAACCTGACTTGTGGACCCGGTGTACAGGAGTTTGGGAGTAGTGAAGTCATAAATAAGGTTTCAATTTCACCGGAGTGTGCTGGCAGGCAGGAAGGTGGCTTGAAGTGTGTCTGCTTCAACACCAGGAGCACCCAGAATAAGGTGGATGAACTTGCAACATGCGTTCGTACCTGGGACTTTGATATTGTGGCCATTTTGGAGACTTGGATCGAACAAGGACGGGAATGGTTGTTGCAGGTCCGGGGTTTAGATGTTTCAGTAAGATCAGGGAAGGTGGGAAATGAGGGGCAGGTGTGGTATTGTTAGTCAAGGGCAGTATCACGGTGGCAGGAAGGACGTTTGGTGAGGACGCATCTACTGAGGTAGTATGGGCTGAGGTTAGAAACAAGGAAAGAGCGGTCACCCTGTTGGGAGTTTTCTGTCGGCTTCAGAAGTTCCAGAGATGTGAAGGAAAGGATGCCAAGGTAATTCTGGATAGGAGCAAAGGTAACAGATTAGTTGATAGGGGTCTTTAACTTTCCAAATATTTACTGGAAACACAACACGTCAAATACATTAGATGGGTCAGTTTTTATCCAATGTGTGCAGGACGGATACGCCAACAAGAGGTGAGGCCACTTCGGATTTGCTTCTGGTTAATGAACCAGGCCAGGTGGTAGATTTGGAGGTAGATGAGCACTTCGGTGGTTTGGTTACGTTTACTTTAGCGATGGAAAGGAATAAGTATATACCGCAGGGCAAGAGTTATCGCTGGGGAAAGGGAATTATGAGATGATGAGGCAAGATTTAGGATGCATAGGATGGAGAAGGAAACCGCCGAAGTTGGGCACAATTGAAATGTGGAGCTTGTTCAAGGAACAGCTACTGCGTGTCCTTGATCAGCATGTACCTTTCAGGCAGGGAGGAAGTTGTCTAGCAAGGGAACTGTGGTTTACCAAAGAAATTGAATCTCTTGTCAAGTGGAAGAGGGAGGTTTATGTAAAGGTGAAAAATGAACGCTCAGTTAGGGCACTTGAGAATTACAAGTTAGCCAGGAAGGGCCTGAAGAGAGAGCTAAGAAGAGCCAGGAGGGGTCATGTGAAGTCTTTGGCAGGTAGGATCAAGGAAAACCCTAAAGCTTTCTGTAGGTGTTTCAGGAATAAAAGAATGACTGGACTAAGATTAGGGCCAGTCAAGGACAGCAGTGGGAAGTTGTGCGTGGAGTGCGAAGAGAAAGGAGAGGGGCTAAATAAATATTTTTCGTCCGTATTCACACAGGAAAAGGACAATGTTGTCGGGAGAATACTGAGATACGGGCTAATAGACGAGACAGCATTGAGGTTCACAAGGAGGAGATGTTAGCAACCCTGGAAGGTGTGAAAATAGATAATTCCCCTGGACCAGATGGGATGTATCCTAAGATTCGCTGGGAAGCTATGGAGGAGATTGCAGAACCTTTGGCTTTGATTTTCATGTCGTAATTATCTTCAGAAATAGTGCCAGAAGACTGGAGGATAGCAGATGTTGTTCAAGAAGGGAAGTAGAGACAACCCTGGTAATTATAGACCAATGAGCCTTACTTTGGGTGTAGGTAAAGTGTTGGAAAGGATCATAAGAGATAGGATTTATAATCATCCAGAAAGGAATAATTTGATTAGGGGTAGTCAACATGGTTGTGTGAAGGGTAGGTCGTGCCTCAAAACCTTATTGAGTTCCTTGAGAAGGTGTCCAAATAGGTGGATGAGAATAAAATAGTTGCTACGGAATATATGGATTTCAGTGAAGCGTTTGATCAGGTTACCCACGGTAGGCTATTGCAGAAAATACTGAGGCACAGGATTGAGGGTGATTTACCGGTTTGGATCAAAAATTGGATAGCTTTAAGAAGACAGAGGGTGGTGGTTGATGGGAAATGTACATCCTGGAGTTCAGCTACTAGTTGAGTGCTGCGAGCATCTGTTTTAGGGCCAATGCTCTTTGTTATTTTTATAAATGAGCTGGATGAGGGCAGAGACAGATGGGGTAAATTTGCGGTTAACACTAAAGTCGGTGGAGTTGTGAAGAGTGCAGAAGGATTTTGCAGGTTACAGAGGGACATAGACAAGCTGCAGAGATGGGCTGAGATGTGGCAAATTGAGTTTAATGCAGATAAGTGTGACATAATTCACTTTGGAAGGAGTAACAGGAATACAGAGTACTGGGCTCATGGTAAGATTCTTGGTAGTGTGGATGAGCAGAGAGATCTCGTTGTCCATGTGCACGGATCTCAGGAAGTTGCCACCCAGGTTGATAGGGTTGTGAAGTACAGGGTGTTAGGTTTTATTGGTAGTAGATTGAGTTTTGGAGCCATGAGGTCATGCTGCAGCTGTACAAAACTCTGGTGCGGCCGCACTTGGAGTATTGCACACAATTCTGGTCGCCACATTATAGGAAGGATGTGGAAGCATTGGAAAGTGTGAAGAGGAGATTTACACGGGCGTTGCCTGGTATGGAAGGAAGGCCTTACGACAAAAGGCTGAGGGACTTGAGGCTGTTTGCATGAGAGAAAAGAAGGTTAAGAGGTGATGTAATAGAGACATACAAGATAATCAGGGGATTAGATAGGGTGGACAGTGAGAGCCTTTTTCCTCGCATGGAGATGGTTCGCACGAGGAGACATAGTTTTAAACTGAGGGATGATAGATATAAGACAGATGTCAGAGGTAGGTTCTTTACTCAGAGAGTAGTAAGGGTGTGGAACGTCCGGCCTGCGACAGCAGTATACTCGCCAAGTTTAAGGGCATTTAAATGGTAATTGGATAAACACATGGATGATAATGCAATAGTATAGGTTAGATGGGCCTCAGTTTGGTTTTACAGGTTGGTGCAACATCGAGGGCCAAAGGGCCTGTACTGCACTGGAGTGTTCTATGATCTATGTTCTAGAACACCAGGATAAATGGGATCTTTTCTGCATGGTGTTCTGAAGCGAGCAAGATGCTGCAATTTTCAGTTCTTGGGAACCAGAAACAGAACAATAATATCGCAAAATTCCCAAATGACATTTAAACAGTTGGTAATGCAGGCTGTGATGGGGAGATAAAGAGTTTACAGATGAATATTAAGTAAAAAGAAACAAAAGAACTGTGGATGCTGTAAATCAGGAGACAAAACAAAGTTGCTGGAAAAACTCAGCGGGCCTGGCAGCATCTATGGAGGAGAAAACAGAATTAACGTTTCGGTTCCGGTGACTCTTCCTCAGAACGGTTCAGAAGAAGGGTCAGCAGACACAAAATGTTAACTGTGTTTTCTCGTCCATTGATGCTGCCAGACCTGCTGAGCTTTTCCAGCAGCTTTGTTTTTGTTACAGATGGAAATTGAGAGTTTAGGAGAATGGGACAGAATTTGGCAGATGGGGTTTAATGTGGATAAGTGCAAGGTGTTCTATTTCGGACAGAAAATTAAAGGATAAATTCTTCTTTAAGTGGACGCAGATTCAAAGTGTGTGAATGATGAAGAATTTAGGTGTCTCTGTGTATGAATGTCAAAGGAGGTGTGCAGGTGCAGTATACAATAACAAAGGCAAATGAATCCCTTGCATTTATTGCAAAAGAACTGCATTATAAAACAAAAAACGGTCGTTGTAATCAGGCTTTTTTGAAGTCACGCCTGGAGTGTTGTGTCCTCTTTTGGCCTCCTTACTTATGAAGGATGTGCTTGGCACTGGGGTCTGTTCAGAAGAGGTTTAGCACTTTGATTCCAGGGACGAAAGGATTGTCATATGAGGAGAGGTTGAATTGCTTGGGCTTATACATCGCTGGAGTACAAAAGAATAAGGTAGGATCTGATTAAGGCACATGAAATGCTGAAGGATGTTAATAATGTGGAGATTGGCAACATGTCCTCTTATGGGATCAACTTGCCTTGAACAGAGATACAGAATGAGAAGAGGCAAGTTCAAAATTGACATAAGATGAAACTACTTCTCTCAGAATGTTGTGAATGTGGAATTTACTGCCCCAGAGTGGAGGGGAGGCAAAGTCAATCAACAGTTTCAACAAATAAAGAAATGGGTTTCTAATGAAAAGTGGGACAAAGGGCTGTGGGGAACAGGCAGGAAAGTTGAATTGAGGCAGGATAATATTAGCTATGATCATATTAAGAATCACAGTGGATTCCAAGGGTTGAATTGCTACTTCCGCTCTTAACTCCTGTGTTCCAATGTTGTTCCATCTGAAGTTCTTTGGCATTCAGACTTCAGTGAAGGTTGGGGTGGCGGGAGTCGAGGGGATCAGTTAATGCAGGCTTGTTGGTGTGTGTGGAGCAAGACAGTAATGTGGGTACAAAAACGGAATCAGGTCTTGCTGATTGCCAGAGCAGGTCTGTGAACCAGGCGGCCTATTCTCGTTCCTAATTCCTGATGTCTAATTGCCTTGACTAAACAAAATCGAAATGTCACTGTCAGACAGAAAGTCCTTAATTAATATGCCAATTTCATAACAAAAAGGCAAATGACCATTTACATCAGAAGTAAAGAGAGGGGACCTTTGTTTTGAGTTTTAAAAATTATTTTCTGCACTGCAGATGGGGAATTGGGTGATGGGACTGCACAACACGCCAACATTGTCACAAATTGGCACTTTGGATATGGAGTAAAAGTATTATTTTGTCAATTCCAAAGGAGCTTTGTTTTATTTTTGTTCATTCAAAGGATGACAGTGTTACTTGTTAGGCCATGATTTATTGTGCATTCCTATTTGCCCAGAGGGCAGTTGAGAGTTGGCCTGCAGTCACACGTAGGCAGAACAAGTAAGAATGGCAGTTTCTGACCCAAAAGGGGATTAGTGAAAAAATGGGCTTTCCCAGCAATCGGTAATGGATTTGTGGTCATCATTGGACTCTTAATTGCAGATATTTGTTGTATTCAAATTTAACCACCTGCCATGGTGGGATTCTCACACAGGTCTCTAGAACATTACCTGGACCCCTGCACTAACAATCCAGTGATAATACCAAGAGGAAATTGTTACCCCCGAAATCAGGCAATTTATATATTCTGATTGTAGTATGGGAGAATGTAAACATTGAAAATCTTAGAAGGGTGAAATACGAAGAACACATGAGTCGAGAAAGAGATGTTGCTGTGTCAAGTGAACAAAAAAAATGGTGTATGAAACACAGTAGGGAAAATGTGTCTGTGTTCAAACATGTTGAAGGTTTGAATGGAAAATCTGTGCATTATTTCAAATGAGAGATTGCAAACATGAGGTAGAGAGGAACCAGAAATCTGAGTCAGAAAATAAAAATTTGCTTGTACATCGGGTTTTTAGGGAGACAATGCAAATGCTGAAACATTGCAAAACAGAATGCTTTCAGAAATAGGGCAGTTTTTGGACAGTTTTCCAGAGTAATGGTGAAACTGCATTGAGAGAGCCGTGGGTATGATGAAATCGGAAGCCACGTAGAGATGAATGATTGAACTGATTCCTGTGAGAAGTATTTGTCTTCGGAGGAAATCATGACCAGACTGGCTCTGGATTTATTGGACTTTAGACAAATGACACAAGGTCTTGTTTAATCCCAAAATATTCCGAGCAGTCTTTTCAAGTTGAATGCTGAAACAATATTTCAATTTGTGCAAGATATTACTACCAGTGGATGGACTGTAAAACTGGAGAATATCTCAGACAATGGTGACTTATTTTCTTTACTATTTCAAAGGATTGTGAAGTTGACAGAAGTCTTTCCAGAAGGAGATGGAAAACGTTGAATATTCTTAAGGGAGAGGCAGACAGATTCTTGACTAAGAATGGCACACTAATGTTATAAGGGGTGGAGAGGAATGTTTATTTGAGGCCACAAACAAATCATTCAAGAGCACATCACACTGAGGATTTGGTTTGACTTTTTAAATCACTTACTCCTGCTCGAAGTTTCTACATTTCTCTTGTCTTTAGATACCCGAAAATAGTGAGAAAATTCACATGGCCATGAAGGCTCTCTCTTTCAGAATGATGGGTACAACTTCCAAATACAATTTTTAAATGACAGTATGAAAATACTCAGGAAAATTTCATGGTTTTGCAGAAAGGTCAGAGATATAGAACAAAGTTAAAATCTCATTAAAACTACTTTAGTAATCAGATTGGGCTGAATATATGTCTTTCATAGGACAGATAACTTTTATTTGTTCTGGTGAGATGAGTTTTGTTGGCAAGACCAGCATTTATTGCCTCTGTCTAATTCCCATTCAGAATATCATGGTGAAACCCAGGGACACTAACAGTTACGTTTTGTGGAGTGGTTCAGGATTTTGAGCAAGTGATAGCGAATGGAAAATGATATATATCCAAGTCAGGATGCTGTGTGGTCTTGGAGATTGTAACCCTCAACACTTGATGCTCACATTCTGTGAAAATTGTGAGACTGCATTTTCTGTTATCAAAACTTAAGGTCAGAGAGTCATTCAGCATGAAAACGGGACCTTCACCTCAACATGTGTATTCCAGTCAAAAAAACAAAACTACATTAATCACACTTACCTTGAAGTCCACAGCCATGAGGCCCTGGCATTTTGAGTTGCTTCTTAAATGCTGCATTATCTTTTATTATCTGGGACCTGCTTTGTGATTTGGCTTTTTCTTTCAATTTATGCATGAACAGATTCGCAAATATATCCCACAATATCAAAGACAGTGATTAGTTTAATAGATGATTTGAAAATCAGACTTACATTTTAATTCATCTGGGATTTTCATGTTGCTAGACTGGCATTAATTGACCTTGAAAACTTCCAGCTAGAAGTTCACCAAATTGGAAATGTAGTGGACACGACTTCAGAGTACAATGGGATCTTGATCAGATGGGCCAGTGGGCCAAGGAGTGGTAGACAGAGTTTAATTTGAATAAACGTGGGGTGCTGCATTTTGGAAATCAAATTAGGGCTGGCTTATACTCTAAATTTTAAGGCCCTGGGGATTATTGCTGAACAATTGGTCCTAGCATGCAGTTGCATTGTTCCTTGAATGTGGAGTCACAGATAGATAGGACAGTAAAGAAAGCATTTGGTACACTTGTTTTTATTGGTCAGTGCATTGTATATAGTAGTTGGGAGGTCGTGTTGCGGCTGTACACTGGTTAAGCCACGTTAGGAATATTGTAGGCAATTCTCATCTCCCTGCTTTTGAGAGGGTTCAGAAAAGATTTATAAGAATGCTGCCAGGGTTGGAAGCTTTGAGCTTTCGGGAGAAACTGATTAGGCTTTTGCCTGGAGATTTGAAGGCTGGGGGATGGCCTTACTGAGGTTTATAAAGCCAGGAGGGAAATAGACGGGGTAACTAGAAATTGTGTTTTCATCAGGGTGGGGGTGCCCAAAATTAGATGGTGTGGGTTTTAGGTGAGTTGGAAAAGATTTAGAAGGGACGTCAGGGGTAACTTTTTCACCCAGATGGTGGCGTGTGTATGGAATGAGCTGCATGGTAAGTGATAGAGTCTGGTACAATTACAATATATGAAAGGATGAGTCTGTGATTAGGAAGAGTTTAGAGGGATATGGGTCAAATACTGGCAAATGGTGCTAGATTTATTTCAGATATGTAGTTGGCATGGACGAGGTGAACTGAAGGGTCTGCTTCCATTCTTCACAACTTTAAGACTCAATGATTTGGTGAATTTCTGATGAATAGTCACATACAGGATATTTGTCACTGGAAGTTGATTATCCAATTGAATATCAAGGTGGGCCTTTTGGAATGCCTCCTGTTGGAGATAATTCCTGCCCGGCAATATTGAAGGACTATTCTTGTTTGCCATTCATCAGCTAAACCTGAGCGGTGCCCACATATTTTGAAATAAAAACATAGATGACTGCAGTAACTGAGGGCTGTGAAACTCTGCTGAGGAATCAGTTTCAGTACAGTTGGGTCACTGATGTTTTTACTCCCTGTCAATATGGCCTGTTTTTGAGCATTACAATCTTGGCTCAAACAGAAACATTCTTTTCGGAAATGCACATTCGAGTGGCACGAACATGGAACCAGATCATGGAAACAGCAGTGGAGGGGAGTGGGGATTAAGAACTGGCAGGAAACAAATACATTCTCAAAATGTATACATGGGAAGAAGGAGTTGATTCTTCTTCTGAGGAATGACACCGTAACAGCGAAAATACATTATTCTAATGAAGGGAAAGCTGTATCCATTTTATTGGTTTCATTAAAATAATGGCGACAAACTGCTGGAATATTCTGGCACTGACCATTGAAAAATCCTGGATGTTTTCAGAGATGGCTGGACTTTCCTCGGCTGAGAAAGTGCTGATACTTTGAGTGATGTGGTTTTGAAAAAAAAACTTTCTAAGCACAGCTGATGGAACAGATAAACAAGTGCCATTGGCTACTACTTCGGAATATATCAGACCTTTCATGGCTGCTACCACATGGAATCATACAACTGAGAAAAGACTCATTGAGGCTGCACCACCAGGTGCTGATACAAGTGCTTTCTAAAGTTTGGGATGTTGCCTGCCTCAGCCACCCTCCTAAGCAATGGATTCCAGACACCAAATAGTCTCATCACAAATAGGACAAACGTTTCCTGACAGAATCCGAAGTCCATACCGAAAATTTCTTTGGAATATTATGAGGACAGTGAGCACCGTGTTCTGTACTTTCACTCTTTATTGTTTCAGCCAATGTTCCAACATCATTTGAAGTGAGATCAGAGTAATTTCCCATGCCACCCATTTTACTTCCCTCATTGCGGCATCAAGGACCCTGAACAAAAATGTGCTCGATGCGAATTGGGGAGAATCCTGCACGAGTAATGTCCTCGATTGAACAAAGGCAAAATCAATCTCTGAAAGTTGTCATTCAAGACACTTGTCATTCTGGATAGGCATTAAATTGCTGCTCCTTGACTATGAGGTATTGGAAAAAAAATCATTGAACTCCTTATAAACAACTTTATGTCTACTTCTGCAGCACTTGGATTAGAAGTGTTTCACGAAGGCAGCTCTATGTTACTTTGTCCAGAGATAGTGGTGATGTCAAGTAAACTTAGCCTTTGCTTGTGCCCGCTAAAACCCATGGAGAAGTGTGTCCTTTTAGAAAGATTAGATATTTATATTTTCACAGTTTAGTCTAAAGTCTCAGAAAGGTAACACTTTGCTAGATGAGTGTAACCCCAACGACATCAAAAGTGCATCATGACATTGAGGTAAGGGACTGCATTATTTTCAATGAGAGGACTGATCGTGCAATATCAGTGCCACTGAGTTCAAGTTTTTCTTGGCAATTTATCTCAATGCAACACGCCATCAATTTTACGGATCTTGATGAAAAAATGCCTCAATTAATGGCCATTCAGAAATACTTGAGGGTCAACTCAAATGGCAGTTTCACTGTTCTGGTTCAGATCAGACAGTCCAATTGTGGCAGTGCAAAAGAAAGAAAAGAAATGCTGGAATAAAAAAAAACAAGTCTAGCAGCATCTGCAATGTGACTTTTTCAGAACAGGTTCATAACAGACTAGAAATGTTAACTCAAAACCTGTCTCCAGATGTTGCCTCATCTATTGCGTTTCTCCACCAATTTCTGTTCCCATTTCAGATTTCCATAATCTCCAGTATTTTGCGTTTCTTGATGCGCCCAGATGCTTGACTTGGTTATATTTGGACAATATCATCCATTCCTGTTTCCATTAGAGCTATTGTGCTGATTACGCTTGTATTCCATTGGGGTCTGTCTCGTATTTAAGTTCCAAAACAAAATTGCGAATACCCTCCTAAATGCATGAATTTCAGGAAATCCATTTTGATTAAAAATAAATTTTAGAGGCAGCTGCACTTCATGAGACAACAGAAACGGGTTACTCATGGTGGCACAACGTGTGCCTCTCCTGAAAGTGTTTCCCCTCAGGCTCTGAAAACTTTTCATACATATCTCAGAATAATTACGGCAATAATTACAGTGGTCACTCAGCCCATCATCTCCGCACCAGCTGGGGGTGAATGATACCCCGACTATTATTATCCTGTAATCTCCCTATACACCTCACATTTTGAAATCTTTGTCTGCTTCTAATTCTGAATATACTGTGCATATATGAACAATTTTATCATTCTGCACACCCCACGATTAAACAGTGTTTACCTGATATTTCATCTCCTGCATCACATTTAAAATTATCATGGTGCGTTCACATCATTCATTGGCATTCCATCTCCCAAATACAACCTGTTTTCTTACTCTGCATGACATTTCATTCTGTCTGTTAGCATAAGTGTGAGTCATATACTGGCGACATTGGGATCTCACTGTCCTCTTCAGTCTCTACAGCCACTGCCCCCATTCCTCTCTGTCTCCGAACCAATGTCACATTCATTCTGTTCCTGGCTCTTCAGTCCATGTGCTTAAATAAACAACATTATTGTACGCACCACATTTGGTTTTAGTTCTGGTCAAATGAATCAAGAAATGTAAACGTTATTGTTTTAAAGCACATAAACTGCAATGATGAACTTTGCATGTTGAAGATACAATGTTTTGTTGCATCAGTGAGAAATCCACACTTTCTCTGCAAGGTCAGCCCACCTATGCCAGCGATTTTTTTCCCGTTGGTTGTGTAAGAGTAATCAGCCCAGGAATAACATTTTGATTGTGTTTTTTTTTGGGACGGTGTCGATGCAGGTGGTTACAGCATTGCACATGGATAACAATGCAGAACAATTTAGCCTGCAAAATGAAAACATCCATCATTCTCCCTCACCACAGATATTGTTACAACAATTGGCGGTGGTTTCTAAGATTATAGCCAACAATGTTAACATGTAATGCAAGATAATAAAGTGTGAAGCTGGATGAACACAGCAGGCCAAGCAGCATCTCAGGAGCAGCTTTTGTGCTCCTGAGATGCTGCTTGGCCTGCTGTGTTCATCCAGCTTCACACTTTATTATCTTGGATTCTCCAGCATCTGCAGTTCCCATTATCACTAACATGTAATCCAGTCCAGTTTTCATTGTGAACTGAAGGTTCACTGAAGGTGTATTGAAAGCGGTTAACTGGAACTGTTTGTTCAGTGACTGTGATTGATGTCAGTCTCCATGGATTCTAGTTGTGTCACAGGAGGCTTTCCCTCTTCTATTACTAAGGGGTTCCATTCAGTGTGTTATCCCATAGTATAAGCGGGAGCATCAGCAACAGCACTAACAGGGATCGGCAGCTGCAGAGAGAGGGGGCGGAGAGATCAGAATCTGAGAGCAATAGACTGGAATGTTACAACAATGGATCAGAGTCTGAGAACAATAGACTGGGATATTACAACAATGGACAAGAGTTTATCCTTGGGTCTTTACTATGTCAGTGTGTATTGGTCGATATTACCAGATCGGATACAAGGTGTCCTGTGGATTATTCAGACTGGTTACTATCCCATTCTTGCTATTATTGGTGTTCCTGGTAAGTGTCTCTATCTCTGTCCAATCATTACTTCCACAAGGCGCAGACAACTTTATTGTCATTTCTATGACCGAGATTTGGAAAAGATGGAAGCAATTATCTTCAGTTTTAATTAAAAGCTCACTTCATTGTCCATGAATTTTAGACTCATCCTTTACAAACATCTGAGAACAAGCCTTGTTCACTACTTTGAGGGCCTTTTTTGGTTTATGTTTCACTATTGTCTCCATCACATATCCATCACGAGCTCCATAACATCGCCACTCTCCCCCACTGCCTCTGTGCTGTGGCTGGATAAGCCATTATCTGCGCTGTGGTAAAATTCAGACTTTATGGTTCCAGCTGTCTTCTCACCAGTCTTCCAAGTTATAAATAATTTGATCACAGCCTTGTTATTGATTCTAAAGTAACTAATGATAGGGACACCATGTCAGAGTAGTTAAGTCACTCAGCAGGTAATTCAGACACAAGGGTTATTACACTAAAGATACTGTTTCAAATAACACCACAGTCGGTGGTAGAACTTAAATTCTAATGATAAGAATTGTAACCAAAGTGAATTTCACTAATAGCAACCATAAAACCAGCAGCATTTTATCTAAAAACCCATCTCATTTCACTGACCTCCTCTGGTAAAGAAGTCTAACATTTTTACCTGGTCTGAATTAAGTGTGAATTCAAACCCATCACAATGTGTTTGGCTCCAAACTGCCCTGTGGAATGGTCACAGTTAAAGGTAATTAACGAGGGTTAACAAATGCTCCTCTTGCCAGAGATTTTGACATCCCATGAAATAAAAAGAATAATGTGTAAATCAAAGAAAGACAGATGTCAGAGATCTGAAACAAAAAGGAACAAAGTGCTGAGGAAAATGAGCAGGTCTGACAGGCTCTGATGAAATTTAAACAGCGTTCGCATTTCAATTCCACTGAACAGACATCAGAACTGAAATCAGCTGGTAACTGTTGTGATTTATGCTGGTGACAGGGATGTTTGTTTGGAAGGGGAGAAGGAATGAGTTGAATAAATAGAGAAAGAGAGATAGAGGGAAAAGGAAATCAAAGAAAGGGATTGTTGATGATCAGGTGGATGGAAATAAAATGCGACATTCATTTTTCGCCTTTTCCCATATTCCTGAATATCATCCCCATGTGGATAAACCTCTAAGTCCCTGTCTAAAGTAAGTTATGTCCCCTCAGTCTGTCTTCCCTGATTGTGGTCATCTTCACTTATTCATTAACGGGATGCGGGTGTGACTGGCTGGGCCAGCATTTATTTCCCTTTCCTAGTTGCCCTTGAGAAGGTATCTGTGAGCTGCTTTCTTGAATCACTACAGTCCGTGTGCTGTACATTGCTGGTATATAAGCCTGTCCTGTGTCATTCCTTTGACACTTTGTGGTGACAGATATAACTGAGTGGCTGGCTTGGTCATTCCAAAAGGCAGTTGAGAGGTAATCACATTGCTGTTGGCCTGGAGTCACATGTAGGTCAGACCAGGTGAGGATGGCAGATTTCCTTCCCTGAGGGCCGTTACTGAGCCAGGTGAGTTTTTCCAACGATCAACGATGGCTTAATAGTTTCACCATTCCAGGCATTTCATTCAGTTCAAATTCCACATTCTGCCGTGGCAGGAATTGAATCGGGATCTGGGTCATTACCCGGGTTCATGGATTTATAGTCTAGAAATAGTACCACAAGGCCATCTCATTCCCAGCATCACCAGTCAATTCCAGCAGCAATAGTGGTGCTATTATCGTGACGGGTACAGAAAATTGTGCAATTACATTGTCAACAGCTGCTATTAAGAGCAGACCAATTAATATTTCAGGTCACTGTGACCGTGTCGAGATATAACAGTTTATCAGCCAGGAAAATAAACTAAGGAGAGGAAGGCATTTCCAACACTGAGAGAATGCACCATGTATGCACCAGGGAGAGGGCAGTACTGACAATGGCCATCAAGTGAACTGGTTTCATTCTAGATTTTCCTCAGAGATAATCGGAATTGCTGATGCTGCAATCTGAGATAACAAGGTGTAGAACTGGATGAACATAGCAGGCCAAGCAGCATGAGAGGAGCGGGAAGGCTGACGTTTTGGGTACGGTCTTAATGAATTACTCAACGAACTTAACCTCCACTGTAATCACAGAAAGACAAGTCCAGGTAGCAAAATAACAAAATGTGGAGCTGGATGAACTCAGCAGGCCAAGCAGCATCTTGATGCTGCTTGGCCTGCTCTGTTTATCCAGCTCCATACTTTGTTATCTCGGATTATTCGGCATCTGCAGTTCCCATTATCTCCTGGCACCATAAGATTGTAAAAGCATAAGAAATTGGAACAGAATTAGGCAACTCAGCTTGTCAAGTCTGCAATGCTGTTTGATCACGTCTGAATAGGGACACCATGTCAGGGTTGTTTCTCAACCCCATTCCCTTGCCTTCTATAACTGACCAATGATCCCCTTATTGATGGAAAACATATGATCTCTGTCTTAAACACAACATTGTGTCCGTGTGTATGGGTTTGTTTATGTGTTTGCATTTGATGTGTGTCATATCTCTGTGCATATGTATTGTGTGTATTCGTGTGTGAATCATTGTCTGCATCCTTGTGCAATGAGGTCACTTGTGTTTGCAGTAAATCCATTGAAATAGGAATCAAACCCACTCCACCGCTGTACCCGTTGTGGCCTCCTGTACATCGGAGAAGCCAAGCGGAGGCTTGGGGATCGCATTGCAGAACACCTACGCTCGGTTTGCACTAAACAACTGCACCTCCCAGCCGTGAACCATTTCAACTCCCCCTCCCATTCCTCAGCTGACATGTATACCCTCAGCCTCCTGCAGTGCCACAATGATGCCACCCGAAGGTTGCAGGAACAGCAACTCATATCCCGCTTGGGAACCCTGCAGCCCAATGGTATCAATGTGGACTTCACCAGCTTCAAAATCTCCCATTCCCCATACTCACCTTTACTGGCTCCATCCCTGCCTCTTTGACTGGTCCATCTCTTCTCCACCTATTCTCCCCTTTATCCATCTTCTGTCCGCCTCCCCCTCTCTCCTTATTTATTTCAGGTACCCCTTCCCCTTCCCCATTTCTGAAGAAGGGTCTACAATCACACAATGTCTCCCCCTGCTGGCCTCCCCACACCACTACACAGTTTGCAGTTTTCTTTGAGACAACATCAAACACTGTGAATCTCTTACATTGTTTCTTCAATAATATCTTTGGAGGCACAAATCAGTCTCAGTCGATAACAGCGACGTTGTTCCTGACACATTACCATCACCATCGTGTATGTTTTAAAACTTTACAATCCTTTCTCACTTTTAATTTGTAAGAGTTCATTACAAAACATTGCAAGCTAAAGACCATGGAATGAAATTCAATTCATCTCCTTACAAAATGGTTCACTCGGAATTGTTTGGATACAACTGCAGTGGAAATACTCTTTAATGTGTACACTAAGAGCTACAAATAATGTCCAAAGACAAACCACTTCCACGTTGCAGGGAGGGCAGAGACAGTTCTTGACATGAGCATTTCGGTTATTCAGGGCCTTAGTACAAATGCAATCCTCCCGACATTAGCCTTGTATGTGTATGTCTGTGTGTATGGCAGTGTTGATGGGCTGTCAGTTTAGATTGTGCTCTGACGGGCTGCCCTCCCACTCTCCCTCACAGACTGAATGAATCACTTTTCACCTTCAGTTGCCCTTGGCGCATTATGGTGTAGCAGCCAGCAGAGGGAGACATTGCATCACATTACACACCGCAGAGACTGCCAGCGCCACCGCCCCCACAGACAAACACACCTACACGCGCACAGACACACACACACATGCAAATACACGCACATCCAAAGACACACAGGCACTAAAAGAGAAACACAGATATACCAACTAATGCAATGACATTTATACGGATAAGGCGTGTCTGCTAACATTTATTTTGTTCTGTGATGATTTTCTCAATATTTCACTCAATCTGTCTGGTGTGTGTCAAAATTTCTGTTGCTCTGAGGGGACTGTGTTACCAAATCAATGCCTGAAGACACCAAACCTAGAAGGATTGTAAAGTGTGTGAAGGACAGTGTGGAAAACCAACAGGACAGAGACAAGTTGGTATCGTGTTCAAGTGTATGGCAGATGAGGACCAATATAGATCAGAGTGATGCGATGCAGTTGGTGGAAAGACAATATAAAATATGCTGTACTGTTACAAAGTGGATTCAGGAGCAGAGGGTCCTCGATGCTTATGAGCACAGGTCATTGAAAAGTTTAAAACAAATCACCTTGAAGAGGCCAGCAGAGTGTTCATGCTGATCAACCGACAAGGGAAGATCTGCATCAGTGCATTCACTTCTTCCAGAAGATGGTTTGTGGAGGGGCTGTCGTAAAGTGACAGGAATGTTAACGAGGGGGATGGAGTGAGCAGCCTGGGAAGTTGAGTGAGGGAAGACCTACCTTGGATGTTTGCAGCAATGAGTAAGGTTAAGTGTTAAATAAACTTTCTGGTTTGGGAATAGAAGTATCAATCAATGGGGTTAAGTACTGCACTGTTGAGATGTGGGAGATTGGTGATGCTTACATCTGCAGGAAGTGCACCCAATTGCATCTCCTTACGGACTGTATTGAAAGGTTGGAGCAGGAATCGGATGCACTTCGGAGCACAAGGATGGCAGAAAGTGCCATAGGCAATAGTTTTAGAGATATGTTGACCCAAGGTGCAGGCAGGTGTCTGCTAGAAGGAGCTGGCAGCCAGTACAACAATCCCCTCTGTAACAAGCATACTGTTTTGGATACTGTTGGGGGGAATGACCTATCAGAGGGTAACAGCAGCAGCAGGCACATATGGCTGGCTCTGTTCTCAAGAAGGGAAGGACAAAGAGAACTAGAGCAGTAGTTATAGGGGAATTTATACTTAGGGGTACAGATAGGTGCTTCTGTGGATGTAAAAGTGACTCCATGATGGTATGTTGCCCACCTGTTGCCAGGGTCCAGGATGTCTTTGAAAGGTCAGAACGTATTCTGAAGGGAGAGGGTGAACAGGCAGAGATTGTGGTACATCTTGATACTAACAGCACAGGTAGGCTGAGTGACGAGGTCCTGCAGCAGCAGTTCAGGGAGTTCGGTAGAAAGTTTAAGAAGCAGGACCTCCAACGTTGTAATCTCGGGAATACTCACTGTGCCACGTGCCAGTGAGGCTGGAAAGAGTAGGATAGTACAGCTCAACATGTGGCTAAACAAATGGCCTGGGAGGGAGTGTTTCAGATATCTGGGCCATTAGGATCTCTTCCAGGGCAGGTGGACCTGTACAGGAAGGACGGGTTACATCTAAACTGGAAGGGCACACATATTCTGGCTGGGAGGTTTGCTGGTGTCACTCGGGAGGATTTAAATTAGCTTAGCAGGGGTGTGGGAATCAATGCAAAGTGAATGGACTGAAAGGGTACTGGAGAATAGGGCCGGTAAGGCTCAGAGAAAGAACAGACTGGGTGTAGTTGCTGTTCCAAGCAGATCTAGTAGACTGAAGCTCACCCATTTCAATGCAAGAAGTGTAACAGGTAGGGCAGAAGAACTTGGAGCTTAGATTAGTACATCGAACTATGATGTTGTTGCTATTACAGAGATGTGGTTAATGGAGGGACAGGATTGATAGCTTAACGTTCCAGGAAGAGATGTTTCAGGCGGGATTGAGGGAGTAGAGAAGGTGTGGGGACGTTGAACTAATTGCAAAAGGGAATATCACAGCTGTACTGCGGGAGAGGACCTCAGATGGCTCATGCATTGACGGAGTATGAGTAAAGCTCAGGAACAGGAAGGGTGCAATCACAATGTTTGGGGTTTACTATAACCCTCTCAGCAGCCAGATAGAAGAGCAGACATGTAGCCAGACTTTGGCAAGCTCTGAAAGTAACAGGGCTGTTGTTGTGGATGACTTTAACTTCCCGTATATTGACTGGGATTCACTTAGGGCTTGGGGCTCAGAAGGGGTGGAGTTTGTAAGGAGCATCCACGATTTCTTCAAAAACAACGTTGATAGTCCAACTAGGAAAGTGGCCGTACTGAACCTAGTATTGGGGAATGAACTAGACGAAGTGGTCGATGTGTCGCGAGGGGAATAGCTTTGAAACAGAAATGACAATTCGGCATGCTTAAGGGTACTGCTGGATAATGATAGTTGTATTTATCAAGTGAAAGTGTTAAACTGGGGAAAGGCTAATTAGAACAATATCAGGCAGGAACTGAAGAACGTAGATTGGGGCAGATGTTTGGGGGAAAATTAACATTTGGTATTGAGAGGCTTTCAATTGCAAGCTGCTGGGAATTCTGGGCAAGCATATGACTGGAAGGATGAAGGAAAAGTACGGCAAGTTTAGGGAACCTTGGATAACGGGAGATATTGTCAGCCGAATCAAAAAGAAAAAGGAAGCATTTATTAACTCCTGAGTTTGGGAAGATACGAAGCAAGGGTGGAATACAAGGAAAGATGAAAGAAATTTAAGTATTGAGTCAGGAAGGCTAAAAGGGGGTCATGAAAATTCCTTGACCAACAAGATGAAGGAAAATCCCATATATGCGTATAAAGAGCAAGAGGGTAGCAAGGGGGAGAGTTGGCCTAATCAAGGACAGGGAAGGGAATTTATGTGTGGAGTCAGAGGAATACGGTGCGGTATTAACAGAGAACTTTGCATAAGTATGCTCCAAAGAGAATGACTTGGCAGATGATGAGTCTGGGGAAGGGTGTACAGATAGTTTGGCTCATTTTGAAATCGAAAAGGAGGAGTGATTGGGGGCCTTGAGAAACATTCATGTGGACAAGTCCCCAAGGCCTGATGGGATAGACCCCAGAATACGGAGAGAGGCAAGGGAGGAAATTCCTCTGGCCTTGAGACAAATCTTCATATCTTCCATAGCTACAGGGGAGGTACCAGAGGATTGGACAATAGCCAATGTTGCTCCTTTGTCTAAGCAGGGTGGCAAGGATATTCCAGCTATTTACAGGCTGATGAACCTTATGTCAGTGGTAGAGAAATACTTGGAGAGGATTCTTTGAGACAGGATTTGCTTACACCTGGAAATCAATGGGTGTATTAGCGAGAGGCAACATGGTTTTGTGAAGGGGAGGCTGTGTCTCACTAACTTCATTGAGTTTTTCTGAGGAAGCGACTGAGATAATCGATGAGGGTAGAGCAGTGGATGTTGTTTACATGGACTTCAGTAAAGCCATTAACATGGTCCCTGATGGCAGACTGATAGAGAAGGTAAAGTCACACCGGGTTAGATGTGAGCTTGAAAAATGGATAGAAAAAAAAAACAAACTGGATCAGTCATAGAAGACAGAGGGTAGCAGTGGAAGGCTGTGTTTCTGAGTGGAGGGCAGTGACTCGTGGCGTTTCTCAAGAATCAGTGTTGAGACCATTGCTATTTGTAATGTATGTAAATGATTTGGAGGAGAATATGACTGGTCTGATGAGTAAGTGTGCCGATGACACAAGGGTTGGTGGAATTGCGGAGAGTGATGAGGGCCGTCAAAGGATACAGCTGAATATAGATTAGATGGTGACTTGGACAGAGAGATGGCAGATGGAGTTCAATCCAGAAACATGTGAGGTAATGCATTTTGGAAGGTCGAATCCAGATGGAAAATAGATAGTAAATGGCAGAACCCTAAAGAGTCCTGAAAGGCAGTGGGATCTGTGTATCCGGGTACACAGATCACTGGAAGTGGCTACGCAGATGGAAAAGTTAGTCAGCAAGGTAGATGGCATGCTTGCCTATCTGAACCTGGGCATTGAGTTTAAAAATTGGCAGGGAATGTTGCAGCTTCATAGAACCTTAGTTAGGCCGCATTTGGAATATTGTGTTCAGTTTTGGTTGCCACACTACCAGAAGGGTATGGTGGCTTTGGAGAGAGTAGAGAAAAAGATTTTCCAGGATGCTTCCTGGTATAGAGGGCATTACCTACGAGGAGAGGTTGGAGAAACTTGGTTTTATCTCACAGGCAGATCGTAGAAAGCAAAGGATGGACAGATCAAAAAGACTTAGACAGAGGTAGACAGGTTGCAATGCACCGGTGTGTATTTGGCAAGACCAACATTTGCAAGTACAGCATCATTTGAGACGAAATAATACATTCATCAGTCCAACGATGGTCAGGATACAGCTGTACCTGAGCCTACATGTGTGTGTGTGTGTTCAGGCTTCATTATCTACTGCCTGATGGAAGAGGTTGTTGAAGATCATCACTGGGGTGCGATTCGTCTTTGATGATGTAGGCAGCCATTCCACGGCAGCGAGCCGTGTAAATGGAGCCCATGGATGGAAGTTTCACTTCTGAGATGGTCTGAACCGTACGCACCATCTTCCATCTTTTCTTACGATCCGAGGCAGAAAAGATGCGATACCAGGCCATTATGCACCCGGACAGTATGCTTTCAATGGCGTTTCTGTAGAAGTTGCTGAAGACCTTATAGACATGCCAAAACTCCTGGGCCACTCAAGGAAGAAGAGGCGTTGTTGTGCCACCTTGACTGTCACATTTACGTGGGAAGTCCAGGACTGGTTGTTGGTTATTGTCGTTCCGAGGAATTTGGCGCGCTCTGCTCTCTCAAAGTCAGTTCAATTGATATAGATGGGGGCGAGTTCAATATTTGGCTTCAATCTCTAAGCTGTCTGAAGGGGGACGTGTTGGATTCCATTCTCCGTTCCTGGGAGCTGGTGGAGACGATGTGTTGTGAGCCCACCCTCCTGCCCATCAATGCCATGCAATCTCCATTTGTACCAGCTCAATTTCAAACAGAGATCGCATCGGGGCACACTTCCAAGCTTTGCCAGGTGGAAACACAACTGAAAGTGTGTTTAAAGTGAGAATTACCCTTCACTGAATATGGTACCTTGGTGGGATGTAGATGTTTTGGAATCTCCACACGAGTTGTCCTCGTTCTTTCCGGCTCATACCAGGATTTGCTCCACATGACGTGGGGGCACAAGTGTGAGGAAATGGATGTCAGGCACTCCATCATCCGGCTTGCACATTCCTATCCTATTACAGGCAGTTTCTCCTGGAATTAGAGCAAGAGAGGCAGTGTGTGAGTTTGAAAGTGGTGGCCGTGTTGATCGTGCTGGTGTGGTTTTGGTGGGAGGGTGTGAAGTGATGAGGTGTTCGGAGTGAGTAAGTTGACAGTGTTGAATCCATGTACAGCGTGTTATTAGTGTCGGGGATAGAGTGGATGCAGGACTGAGAGAGAGAGAGAGAGAGAGAGAACAAAAGCGGGAGGGACGATGGAAGGTGCTGCATGCAATCGTGAGAGTGGTGAAGCGTGAGTCTTGTTTGGCAGTAGGTGCGAAAACTGATATACAGTGAGTATGAGGGAGCAGATGTAACATGGTGGCCGTTATCCCGGCAGAGCAGAGAAGGTTATTGATGCATGTCCTATATTGCTGGACATTTCTTCAGACCACACATACTGCACTGAGCTGGATGGTGTGCTCAGACTGTGCTCGATGGGTCTGGTGGTGTGGACTCCTCTGGAAAGAGAATGGCCCTCCACTGTCCTGGCCCAATGTCCTGGCCCCATCACAAAGACCTCTGTGCCCCAGGCGATGAATTATGGTGTCATTGCCCCTGATCTGTCAGACTGCAGCAAACTGAGTATGGCAGCACTGAAATGAGAAAGCTCAACCATGTACCCATTGGCAGGCAGCTGTGACAGGGATAATTGAATATCCAGCGGCACCCGGCAATAGGAAGTAGCTTCAGCCGTGATGGGTGGGAGAATCGTTCTGGCATTGACTGAAATGGATGTCATGGTGTGAGGTAGGTATATCATGAAGGGAGTTCAATAAGATAGCACCAGAAAACCAGCCTGGCCTCGCAGAGAGAAACACTCCGTCAAACACACTGAAAATGACACCACCATGTTAATGTAAGATTTAGCCAAAAGGACTCAAATGCTCTGATTCCTCTCCCAGTTACAAAGCTGCAGAAGAAAACCTCATTCAATAATTTCTATCATCCGAAAACACTCTAAAACCTAGACAACATGGTGTGAGGCTAGATGAACACAGCAGGCTCAGCGAAACATCAAGCTTTCCTGCTCCTCTGATGCTGCTTGGTCTGCTGTGTTCATCCAGCTCGACACCTTATCTCAGATTCTCCAGCATCGGCAGCTCCTACTACCTCTGTAACACATTAAATCTTGTTCATCAATCATCTTTGGATTCGAGAGGCTGAATGGCCTCCTCACGTTCACCTGTAAAAGGCTCAAGACTCTCAATGGCCTATTACACTGTTGCAGGTTTGGGAGGTCTAATCATCTCATCCTGTTCCTGTGTAACAGGCTCAAGAGGCTGAGTGGCTTCTTGTTGCTCTGTAACAGTCTCAAGAGGCTGAAAGGCCTCCTCTTATACCTGTGTCACATGTCAAGTTCGTTTTCGGAGACCGTCACAGACTTGCTGCAATAACAAGACACTGACCTGTTTAGAAAAAAAACACAAATCCCTTTGTTACCAAGCAAGTACAAGCTGTGGAGAATCATTGTGCTTAACCCAGCACAGAGGGCAGAGTGTTGCAAGTAATTCTCTCCGAGCAGCGGACAGTCTCCGCTTTTTATACTTTACAAAAGACATGATACATAAAACGATTTCACAACTTACAATGGCATGATACATAAAACAATTACTACAACAGACAAAACAGGATACCAAACAATTATTACATCAACAACAGAAAAGACCAGGATATCGTATCGATTGCTAGTGAAGTAGCTGCTTATGGCAGGAGGCGAATTCGAGTTGTTGTCTGCGGCAGATTCTGATTTCAAGTTGCCAGTGTGTCTGGCTAGAACAAAGTCAGTGCCCTGGCCCCGTTGTCAGCGACAGATGTTACATGCTTCAGAGGTTTCACACCTTTAGAAAATTTCCCCACCTAACCCTATTTGAAACAGTTTGCTTCTAATTTTAATTCAGTCAGGAAGCTTAAGACAGTGTCTGCATACCGATGTGTGAGAAGAAAAGGAGTTACAAAAGCGTTACACTGAATTCCGACCTGGGCAGGAAGCTTCAGAGTAGTGCCTGCATACCTATGTGCAGGTAGATAAGAGTTTACTTCTATAGATTAAAGTCTCTGTATAGGAATCAAATGCAGACAAAAGACTTTAAGTTATAGAAGTATAGAAATCAATGAGATGTTATAACATTAACAGGTCATTCCCTCCTTTTATCATTTCATGATAATCTATAACGGGGCAGAGAAGGGAGCTGCCAGCCTGTCAAACACAAATCTGCAGCAAGGGCTCAGGCATGCCATAAATGCACAGCAGGCAGCTATGAAAACCACTAGAACAACTGACCAAAGCAGCAAATATGATCCCCAAGAACAACCCAGAAGCCATCCCAACAAACCCTGTCCAGACCGGGGTCCCTCACTGTGCTGTTCCAACTGCCCCTGTATGGCTTGGATAGCCTGGGTAGTGTTATAGGGCTCATTGGTGACGTGGGTAATGCACTGTCCCCGACAATAGTGCATACTCCTCCTTACTGAGCCAGCTGGTAATCCACTGCATACCGGGTTTGCTGAGCATAGAGCCAAAGTTCGGCTAATTCTTGGTTGACTGCCTCCAATGCCATCATTCTGCTGTTTCCCAGGGCGGTGAGTCCACATACAAGGTAATTCCAATTTTTTTGCAGCCACCACCCCTGGGGAACCTCCCAAGGTAACAGTTCCCAGGAAGCCGTATCCTAAGGAAGAGCCCAAGGCAACTGGGTTCTGCCATGCAGCGCAAAACTCCCGGCTCAGGAAGCGTGTGACAATTCGCCGTTGAATTTGTGCTTGTTGTGGACAAGGGACAGTGAGGGGCCCAATGGTCCCATCAGTAAACAGCACTGGCAGAGTTGGAGTGGTAGTACTGAAGGTCCCATTAAGGAGGCAAACAGACTCACGTATTTCTTGATAGCTATGCCAGGAGGACTGACCCTTATGTGGATGGAAATTTACGGAGTGAAATGGAAATGACCCATAGTCTGTTTCTACATGAGTGCCATTGCAATCCCCACAACTCTACTGTATGCCCGGGGTCACAGTTACGGGTTTAGATTCTAAGCAGGGGCAGTTCAACAATCCTGCTATAGTGGTGCAATTTCTCTTTACGCACCGATGGGGCAAGGAAACATTTTGGGGGTGATTAGTAAGTAGAACATGCACACACATCCCAGTTCCATTAAAGCAAAACAGATAGATGGTGGGACCTGTACATTGAGCCACTTTCTTCCCATGCCCAGGTCGAGTTTCCGCACAACCAGGGAGGCCACTAACTACCAGTTTCATACATGTACCCTGCACACCCCTTGTCCACGTTCCCCTCTCCCGTCGGCAAGGCTTACCCGAATACTCTATTTCATAAAGCCAACTAGGGTTCCAGGCAGGTGTCGCCACAAATAACGCTTCTACGGACCATGCTAGTGGGTAACACGCTGTCCGATTCCCGTGCAGCCAGATGTGTGTTTTATAAAACAGATTGTCCTGCTGGCCATGCCTGGTCAGAATAACACTCAGTCCAATGGTTAGCGGCACGCCGATGAGGAAATCCATCATTTACAGTTACTTAAGTGGATCCAGCGATTCTGTCCTTTAACTTTAAGAGCTGTCGGAGTCTGAAGAAGCACTTGGTATGGTCCTTTCCACCTTGGTCCAAGCTTGGGGCGATCTCAGTCACAGACAAGTACAAAATCTCCAAACTGCGGCCAAGTCGATTGATCCTGAATCTCGATGTCTTTTTCCAGAGTCTGCGGAGGTGGTCCAAAGGCGCATTTCACCTACAAATGGAGAAACTTTAAAGTTGACATGAGTAGACGGCAGGTATAAGGATGTCTGATAAGTCGGGGTTCGGGGTGGGGGGGGGGCTTTCAAAAATGTGCCAATTCAGATTCATGATGTCTCTGTCAGAGTGAAAGGTAAGGTTGGTCGGATGAGAGGAAAATGGGTGAAAAAAGATACTCAGGTTTTAGTCAAGAATAGAAAAAATAAATTAGTAGATATAAATAAAAACTCGGCTCAAATGAATCTCTTGAAAGTGTAAACAATGTTAGGGGCATTCTTAAACAGGAGATCAGGATGGCAAAAAGGCAACATGGAACTGTCTTGGTTGATAAGGTTAAGAATAATTCAAACACTTTCTACAAGTGCATTAAAAGCAAGAGAGCGTCGAGAGAACAAGCAGGGCTCCATGAAGATGAAAGAGGTCAACTCTGTGTTGAGCATCAGGAGAGGAGAGAGATTTGAAAGGAATATATTGCATCAGGTTTTACTGTTGAGAAAGAAATGGAGGGGGGACAAGTCAGGGGTAGAAATATTTTGGTTTGAAAACAGCTCATGGGGATGGGGGAGATTTTTAATGAATATTTCTCCTCAGCGTTTACTAAGCAGAGAATCATGGATGCTAAGGAAACAAGGGAAGCAAGTGGGGATGTTTTGGACCATCGAGGTTGCGATGGCAGCCTTAAAGCACGTTAAGGTTGATAATTCCACTGGATCTGATGAAGTCCATCTTTGGACACTGTGGGAGGCTGGGTAAGAAATTGCAGAGACCCTTGCAGAGATTTTTCCCTTCATCTTTTCTCACTACTGAAATTCCAGAAGACTGGAGATTGGCTCATGTTGTGCCATTGGTTAAGAAAGGTAGCAAAGACCAGCCAGGGAACTACAGTCCAGTGAACGAGTGGTAGACAAGGTATTGAAGATGATATTTAGGGAGTGGATCAACCAAAGCTGGGATATTCAAGATCTGATGAGGGATAGGCAGCATGGATTTGTGTACAGGAATCATGTCTGTCAAATCTATTCAAGTTTTTTGAGGAGGTAAGCAAGAGGATTGATGAGGTTAGGGCAGTGAATGCTGTCTATATGGACTTTAGTAAGGCCTTCAACAAGGCCCCGTATGGCTAAACTAGTCATGAAGGTTCGGTTGTGTGGGATCCAGGGAGAGCTAGTTCACGGGATTCGAAATTGGGTCGATGGGAGGAAGCATAGCGTGATGGCTGAAGGTTGGTTCTCGGACTGGAGGCCTATGGCTAATGGTGTGCCACGGGGGTCGATACTGGGATCTTTGTTATTTGTCCTGAACATACGTGATCTGGATGAGAATGTATGTGGCATGATTAGTAATTTTGTATCATCTGTAAACTTAAGAGGTATCGCTGATGTATCAAAAATTACAGGGGGATTGTGATCAGATGGGGAAGTGGGCTGAGGATTGCCAAATGAAATTCAATACAGCTAAGCGTGAGGTGTTGGCCTTTGGAAAGTTCAGCCAAGGTCGGAGTTATACAGTGAATGGTAAGGTTCTGAGAAATATTGTTGAACAGAGAGACCAAGAAGTACAAGTGCATAGTTGGTGGAAAGCAGCATCACAGATTGACAGGGTGTGAAGAAAGCATTTAGCATGCTGGCCTTCTTCGGTTGATGCATTACATGTAAGAGTTGGGATGTTATGTTAAATATGTACAGGTCATTGGTGAGGCCACACTTGTAGTATGATGTACAGTGTTGGTCACCCTGTTACAGGAAAGCATAGCAAAACTGGAAAATGTGCAAAGAAGAGTTACAAGGATGTTGCTAGGAATAGTAGGCCTGAGTTCTGAGGAGAGGTTGGCCAGGATTGGGCTTTATTCCTTGGAATGTAGGAGAAGGAGGGCTGACCTTATTGAGGTGGATAAAATCATGAGGGGCTTAGATTGGAAGAATGCACGGAGTCTTTTTCCCAGGGACGGGGAATAGAAAACTAGAGTGTATCGATTTAAGGTGAGAGGAGGCAAATTTAAGGAGGACGTGAGGAGGAACTTCTTCACACAGACAGTGGTGCATATTTGGAATGGGTTGCCAGAGAAAGTGGTTGAGACAGGTACAATAGCAACATTTAAAACACATTTGGGTAGGTACACGGATGGAAAGTGTTTGGAGGGGGACATGGACCAAATGTAGTTAGAAATTGCTGAGTCGGTACCATAGTCAGCACAGACCAGTTTGGGCCGAAGGGCCTGTTTCCATGCTGTATTACACTCTGACTTTAAACCTACAGGTCCTGCTCTGGTGCATCAAATCATGTTGTGGGAAGTTAAAGAGAAAACATGGGGCCCCTTTGCAGAAATATTTGTATCATCTATAATTACAGGTGAAGTGCCAGATGACTGGAGAGTGACTAAAAGTTTGCCTTCGTTTAAGGGACAAAAGGAGAAGCCTGGGAAATATAGACCTGTGAGACTGACTTCAGCTTTGGGTACGTAGTTGAAGGTAATTGCGAAAGGTAGGATTTATGTATTTGGAGAGTCAAGGAATGATTAGTTTATTGAGTTTTTTTGGAGAAGTAGCAAAGAAGATTATTGAGGGCGGAGTGGTCGATGTAGTTTATTTTGACAAGAGTAAAGCCTTTGACAATGTTCCACAAGGTGGACTAAGTAGTAAGTTAGATCGTATGGGATTCAGGGGGAGCTTGTCAACTGGATACAAATATGGCTTAGCTTCAGGGCACAGGGACTGGTGGTGGAGGGTTGTTTATCAGACCGGAGGCCTGTTCCCAGAAGTGTTCCACAGCTGTCAGTGCTCGCTCAAATTTTGTTTGACTTTATATTAAAAAGGAATTTAGTTGAGAATAGTGGAGACATGGTCAGTAAGTTTGCGGATGACACCAAAATAGGCAGGATAGTGGACAGCGAAGTAGGCTGTCCAAGATTACAAAGAGATCTTGATTTATAGGGTTAAGAGGCTGAGGAATGGCATGTGGTGTTTAATTTGGATGAAAGCGAGATATTTCATTTTGGTAAAACAAAAAAGATCAGTACTTTGTGCAATTAAAAATAGGGCCTTGGGATTAGTGTTGTCGAACAGAGAGACCTCAGGGTTCAGGACCTTAATTCTGTGAGGTTGGTGTCACATGTAGAAAGGGTGGTGAAGTCGGTGTTTAGCCTGCTTGCCTTCACTGCTCAGACCTTTTGAGTATAGGAGTTGGGACGGTATGTTGAAATCGTGCAGAACATCAGTGAGGCCTCTTCTGGAGTAATGTGTCCACTTCAGATCTCCTGTTCTTCAAAGGATATCGTCAACCTGGGGAGGATTCAGCAAAGATTTAGCAGGAAGTTGCCAGGAATGGAGGTTGAGCATCATAACTCAAGCCTGGGATGCCCTTCGTTGAAGCTTTGCAGGAACCCGAAGAAGGTATATTATCGAAATTGGAAGCAACGAGGAAGTTAGGTTTATTCCTACAGACAGAGTGGAAGTGTTTGGCAAAGCAGTCTGTCTTTGGTCTCGGCAGTGGAAAGCAGATGGCATTGTGAGCAGCAGTGACAGTAGACTAGATTGAAAGAGTACAAGTGAAATGCTGCTTCTCCTAGAAGGTGTGTTTTGGGTTGCTGAAAAAGGAGGAATGAGCCTGCGATCTTTTCAGATATCTGGCTTTACTTCATCTTCAATATTGACGACATTGTTCTACATTGGGACCTCTGCAGCAACAGCTTTCATTGTGCTTTTTAGACTTTTGTAAACTCAATTTACTCACAGGCTGTTCCCGACATCCTTAACTACAGGGTCGAGGCAACAATTTGTTTGTCATGTGCGCTCCTGTATGCTTTAAACCGATTTCCTTCGTTTCAACCGGACTTGCAAGTCTTCTATTTGTAATATAATTTATAAATTTAACCCTTGTTATGCTGTAGCTTAATCAAATATTTTTTCAATATACTCCACCACTTCCCTGCTTTTATACTCTGGACATCTCCGCATAAAACTAAGGATCCACTGAACATTGTTCAAAATATTTTTCATTGCTCCATCACCTATAATTTCCTGACTTCTGTGTCTCTTTCTCCTTAAACAGCAGGGTGATATTTGCCAGTCTTCTGGGACCCTCTCTGACTCCAGCGATTCCTGAAAGATCACCAGCAAAGCCAAACAAACTTGTCCGCTATCTCCATTGAACTATGGTGCACAGTCCATCTGATATGGTTAATTTTTCTACCTTCAGATCTTTCAGCTTCCCCAACACCTTCTCCTTACTGATGGTCACCTCATTTACCTCTGCGTCTGATTCGCGTTATGTTCTGGCTGGCTGCTGGTGTCTTCCACCGTGAAGACTGATGCAAAGTCCCGATTCAGATACTCGACCGTTTCTATGTTTCCCATAACTACTTCAGCCTCATTTCCAGCAGTCCCGTGTTTGGTCATGCTTCCCTCTCTTCCTTGTTATATATCTAAACCTCTTGCAATCTTCTTTTATATTATTAACAAGCTTGCCATCATATTTCATCTTCTCCTCCCTATTGTTTTTAATCATTTACCCTAAGATGGAGTTTCAAAACTTACTAATCCTTTGGATTTCCAATAGTCTTCACCACTTTGAACGCTTTCTCTTTGGCTTTTATGCTGCCCCCAACTTCCTGTATTACCGACAGCTGCCTTGACCTCCCTGAGTACGCTTCTTCTTCCTTGGGAGGAATTTAAAATGAGCCTACGAATTATCCCAAGAAACTCCTGCCATTGCTGCTCCACTGTTTTCCCTGCTCGGGTTCCCTTCCCATCAAATCTGGCAATTTCCTTCCTCCTTTGTAGTGATGTTCCTCAATTCTCATCACATCTCATCCGCAAATGAGCAATGGCTCTAACTGAAAGAGGGAGGTTTGAGAGATGTGATACCGGGCACTTGGAGGATTTATTAACAGGATATAAATAGAGAGGGAGACTGAAAGAGAGAGGGAATATGAATTAAGAGGTGGAAAAATAGAGAAAAAACTAGATTATTGACAGAAGTAAATGTACTTCGTTATTTTGGCAATTTCTGTGCGCTGTGTTCCTCAGTACAATGAACGTACGACAGAGTAACATGTTCGCATTCTCTGTCTGATGCCGGAACTTTCATCTACACTAATATGACAGACGCCGGCCATTGACAGAACCCAGCAGGTCAGGATATTTATTTCCTTGCAGTGTGTTAAATAATTGAAATAAGTTGGGACACACAAAGCAGGAATTTATAACACACAAACTGAGAAGAATGTGAGAGGAGAGCATGGAAACCCAGAGAGGGGAAATTCTTGAGAGAATGGGAACAGAACACATCAGCTGACAATCAAACAATGTTTCAATGTTTTATAAATTTAGTACATCGTCTGCATCATATTTTGTGAACTATGTCTCAGTTGTTAACTCTGAATGTCTCGTGCATACATGAACAGTCTTTTCTATCTGCACACACTGACAGAGTACATATCAAATCATTTCTCCTCCATTCCTAACTATTGTATTTTGCTTACATTGTCACTCGCCATTCCTTCGGTCAACGATATTCTTTTTCCTTATCTGCATTTCATTTTATTCTGATTATAAGAAGATATTGGTGACTGGGGGATATCGCTTTACTCCTGCCCAGTCTGCATTTCCTATTCTCCTATTCCTTTCTGTTTGCTAACCAATCACATAGATGCTGTCTCTGACTCTTTAATCCCAATAAACACAGCAATTGGAAATGTAATGCTTACTTTTAAGCTCAGGCCAAAGGAAATGGGAAAGAAAATGTGTATAAACTGTGAAAAAATAATTGCAACTTTAGAGGCAAATTATTGAATGTATTGTGTTAAAGATAAAATGTTGCCTTATCAGGGCAATGAGAGGAAAGTTCAGCATTTCCTGTCTTTCTTCAGGGCAGTTGTGTCCAGAGACAGGGCTGACATTGGCAGTTATAGTGGAGGAGGTTTCAGCGTAGTGACAACCTTTTGAATGGCTCTTAGGAATGTGGTTACACCGAACGCCTCATGTGGATAACACAGTAGAGTCATCGAGCCTGTGAAAAGAAATCTTCACCTTTCTCCTTTATGACTAACAGTGTGAGAGTAATTGGAGATGAGCACAAAGACCAAGAGCAGGCAATGTCAGCATCCCACCCAGAACAGGTATTTATGTTACATTTAAAGTGTCAGAGTGAAAGGGGTTAACTGGAACTGTTTGTTCCGTGAATCAAATTAATGTCCATCCCCATGGATACTGACTGTGTCACTGGAGGGTTTCCCGCTTCTATTAAAAAGGGGTTTCTTCCAATGCAGTATCCCATAGTATCAGTGGCTGTGTCATCCTCAATACGATTGGGATCAGCAGCCCCAGAGATGGGGGGAGATCAGAATCTGTGACCAGCAGATTGGGATGTTCCAACAATGGCTCAGAATGTGAGAACAATGGAGTGGAATGTTACGACAACGCACCAGAATCTGAGAGGAATAGATTGGAATATTCCAACAATGGACAGGAGTTTATCCGGTGGCCTTGACTGGCTTACTTTCAATTGGATACCATTAACATTGCGAATAGAAGCTGTCCTGATAATTATTCAAGCAGGTTACTATCCCATTCTCGCTTTTGTTGGTGTTCCTGGTAAGTTTCTCTGTGTCTTTACATTTATTAATTCTGTAAGTCTTTGTGAACAGCAACTTGATTTCTATTTTCTGTATTTGGCAAAGATGGAAACTATTGTATTCACTTTCAGTGACAAACTCAATTCTTATGCCATGGCTTCACTTTCAAACATCTGAGGATGAAGAAAAGTATTCAGAACCACCATTGACCCATTTTGCCCAGAGCTGATCTACATCATAATATTCACTTTATCACCAATAATATCCCCAGTCTTCACTTCTGCCTCAGTGCTGTTTACGAATAAATCATAATCTGCTCCTTTCCAGTTGCAGTTCACTTCTGGCCACACTTGAAGTTCCTAATATTTTGACTGGAGACTGATTCTTGTCTCTACCTGGACCTATGCCAGTTGCAAAGTGTGAAGACAGTTTGATTCTAAAATGAGGTGGTCACAGCTTTGTGTTAGTGGTTTCAGCATAACCTGTCAATGGTCGTCAAATGACATTTTCATTGAACTGTTTAGATTGTCGAACTCTCCGAGCAGGAGTGGGTGCCATGTCCATCATCTCCTAAGTGCAGTGCTCCGATGTATTCACTTGGTGACAGAGGCCGTCTCTCTTCACCCCAACCTCACTGACCCACTGCTGAGTGAAATACATTAATTCTGTCTCCACAGAAGATGATACAGAAAATCTTCCAGAAATTCTACAGGACAGTGACTGTGAAAATGAGAAACTGTGGGAGATTAGAATTAATGAAAAGGAATTGCTCAAAACTAATTCAAATGAAGTTTGGTACTTTCCTCTGGTATGTCCCAGAGAATACATGGAGGTGGGAATAGAGCTAGTGAAAGAGTTACAGGGTCACACAGCTCTTCAGTCCAACCAGTCCATGTCAAACATAATCCCAAACTATCCTAGTCCCACCTGCCTGGGCTTGACCAGGCTTGGAGGGCCGAATTTTCTTTGTTTTTTGATCTTTGTAAGTCCACTTCTAAGTTGCTCCCCTCTCATCTTTGAACTTATAACTTGACTTTTGGCCTCCCCTCCCCCTGAGAAATGGACCTTGGTTATTCAGAATACTCATGGAATTGAAATTTTATAAACCTCTGTCATGTCACCCCTCAGCCTCTGACACTCCAGGGGAAAACCTTTCAAACTATTCGGCCTCTCCCTACAGTTCAAACCCTCCTGTCGAGGAACATCCTTGTAAATTTTTTTCAGCACCCTGTCAAAAATAACAAATTCTTTCCTTTAGCAGAGCCAACCAATATGTGCGCAGTATTCTTAAAGTGGCCTCATCAATGTCCTGGACCGGAGCAACATGCCACCCCAACCCCTATACCCAATGCTCTGACTGATTAGGGCAATCATGACAAATGTGTCCTTCCCTACTCTGTCTCACATGCTACTCCACTTTCAAGGAAATATGTGTATGCACCCAAGGCCTCTTTATTCAGCAACAGTCACCAGGGCCCCAGCATTGACTGTATAATACCAGAAGACGTTAAGACATAGGAGTGGAAGTAAGTCCATTCGGCCCATCAAGTCCACTCTGCCTTTTAAATCATGGCTGATGGGCATTTCAACTCCACTTCCCTGCACTCTCCCTGTAGCCCCTGTTTCCTTGTGAGATCAAGAATTTGTCAATCTCTGCCTTGAAGGCATCCAACGTCCTGTCCTCGATTGCACTCCGTGGCAATGAATTCCACAAGCCCACCACTCTCTGGCTGAAGAAATGTCGTCTCATTTCAGTTTTAAATTTATCGCCTCGAATTTTAATGCTGTGCCCACTGGTCAAAGAACAAAGAACAAAGAAAATTACAGCACAGGAACAGGCCCTTCGGCCCTCCAAGCCTACGCCATTCAAGATCCTCTGTTAACGAGCTTTGAGAAGATTTGCAGCTCAAGTTGAATTTCTGGATGTGAGTTTGCTCGCTGAGCTGGAAGGTTAGTTTTCAGACGTTTCGTCACCATTCTAGGTAACATCATCGGTGAGCCTCCAACAAAGCGCTGGTGTTATGTCCCGCTTTCTATTTATCTGTTTAGTTTTCCTTGGGTTGGTGATGTCATTTCCTGTTCTTTTTCTCAGAGGATGGTAGATGGGCTCCAAATCAATGTGTTTGTTGATGGAGTTCAGTTGGAATGACATGCTTCTAGGAATTCTCATGTGTGTCTCTGTTTGGCTTGTCCTAGGATGGATGTGTTGTCCCAATCAAAGTGGTGTCCTTCCTCATCTGTATGTAAGGATACTAGTGATACTGGGTCGTTTTGTGGCTAGTTGATGTTCATGTATCCTGGTGGCTAGCTTTCTGCCTGTTTGTCCGTTTGATTGTCCATTTGTCCTGTTTGATTGGGACAACACATCCATCCTAGGACAAGCCAAACAGAGACACGCTCGAGAATTCCTAGAAGCATGGCATTTCAACGAGAACTCCATCAACAAACACATTGATTTGGAGCCAATCTGCCATCTGCTGAGAAAAAGAGCAGGAAATGACATCACCAACACAGAAAATGACATCACCAACCCAAGGAAACTTAAACAGGTAAATAGAAAGCGTCCAACCTGTCATCTATTTTCTAATGGTCTGGGTCCATTTGCTCCCTGCCCATCTTTATACTTGTCCAAATATATCTTAAAAGACGCTAACATGTCTGCGTCTACCACCAACCTCTGTGTTAAGAACTTTCCACGCATATCTCCCTTAAACTTTCCTCCTCTCACTTTGAACTCATGACCCCTCGTAACTGAATCCCCCACTCTGGGAAAAAAAGCTTTTTGCTATCCATCCTGTCTATACCCCTCATGATTTTGTAGACCTCAATCAGGTCCCTCCTCAATCTCTGTCTTTCTGATGAAAATAATCCTAATCTACTCAACCTCTCTTCATAGCAAGCATCCTTCATACCAGGCAACATCCTGGTGAACCTCCTCTGCACCCTCTCCAAAGCATCCACATCTTTTTGGTAATATGGCGAACAGAGCTGTACACAGTGCTCCAAATGTGGCCGAACCAAAGTCCTATACAACTGCAACATGACCTGCCAACTCTTTGCTCAATACCCCCTCCAATGAAGGAAAGCATGCCATATGCCTTCTTGACCACCCTGTTGACCTGCGTTGTCACCTTCAGGGAACAATGGACCTAAACACCCAGATCTCTCTGTTCGTCAATTTTCCCCAGGACTTTTCCATTTACTGTATAGTTCGGCCTTTAGTTCGATCTTCCAAAATGCATCACCTTGCATTTTCCCGGATTGAACTCCATCTGCCATTTATCTGCCAAACTCTCCAGTCTATCTATATTCTGCTGTAATCTCTGACAGTCCCCTTCACTATCTGCTACTCCACCAATTTTGGTGTCATCTGCAAACTTGCTGATCAGACCACCTACGCCTTCCTCCAGATCATTTACATATATCACAAACAACAGTGGTCCCAGCACAGATCCCTGTGGAACACCACTGGTCACAGGTCTCCAATTTGAGAAACTCCCTTCCACTACAACTAACTGTCTCCTGTTGCCTAGCCAGTTTTATATCCATCTAGCTAGCACACCCTGGACCCCATGTGACTCCAGGTTCTCCATCGGCCTGCCATGGGGAACCTTTTCAAACGCCTTACTGAAGTCCATGTATCTGACATCTACAGCCTTTCCCTCATCAATCAACTTTGTCACGTCCTCAAAGAATACTATTCAGTTGATAAGACATGACCTTCCCTGCACAAAACCATGTTGTCTATCTCTGATATGCCCATTTTCTTCCAAATGGGAATAGATCTTATCCCTCAATATCTTCTCCAGTAGCTTCCCTGCCACTGATGTCAGGCTCACCGGTCGATAATTACCTGGATTATCCTTGCTGCCCTTCTTAAACAAGGGGACAACATTAGCAAGTCTCCAGTCCTCTGGGACCTCACCTGTGTCTAAGGATGCTGCAAAGATATCTGTTAAGGCCCCGGCTGTTTCCTCTCTCGCTTCCCTCAGCAACCTGGGAAAAATACCATCCGGGCCAGGGGACTTGTCCAGCTTAATGTCTTTTATGATATCCAACACTTCCTCCTTCCTTATGTCAACTTGACCGAGAGTAAGCAAACATCTGTCCCTAACTTCAACACCTGTCATGTCCCTCTTCTTGGTGAATACCATGCAAAATACTCGTTAAGAATGTCACCCATTTTGCTGAATCAGCACATAACTTTCCTTCTTTGTCCTTAAGTGGGCCAATCCTTTCTCTAGTTACCCTCTTGCTCTTTATATATGAATAAAAGGCTTTGGGATTTTCCTTAACCATGTTTGCCAGCAATATCTCATGACCTCTCTTCGCCCTCTTAATCCTTCGTTTCAGATTTGCTCTACATTCCTGATATTCTTACAAAACTTTGTCTGTCTTCAGTCGCTAGACCTCATGTATGCTTCTTTTTTCCTCTTGGCTAGTCTCACAATTTCAACTGTCATCCATGTTTCCTTCATCTTGCCATTTCTATTCCTAATTTTCACAGGAACATGTCTCTCCTGCACGTTAATCAACCTCTCCTTAAAAGCCTCCCACATATCAAAGGTGGATTTACCTTCAAACAGTTTCTCACAATCTGCATTCCTCAGATCCTGCCAAATCTTGGTATAGTCAGCCTTTCCCCAGTTTAGTACTCTTCCTTTAGGACCACTCTCATCCTTGTCCATGAGTATTGTAAAACTTACGGAATTGTGGTCGCTATTTCCAAAGTAGTCCCCTACTGTCATATCAACCACCTGGCCGGGTTCATTCCCCAGCACCAGGTCCAGTCTGGCCCCTTCCCGAGTTGGACTACACACATACTGCTCCAGAAAACCCTCCTGGACACACCTTACAAATTCTGCTCCGTCTTGACCCCTAACACTGAGTGAATCCCAGTCAATGTTGGGAAAATTAAAATCTACCATCACCACCACCCTGTTTCTCCTACACCTTTCCATTATCTGTTTCCATATTTGTACCTCTATCTCATGCTCGCTGTTGGGAGGCCTGCAGTGCAGCCCGAACATTGTTACTGCATCCTTCCTATTTCTGAGTTCTACCCAGGTTGCTTCATTGCTTGTGCCCTCCATGGAGCCCTCCTTCAGTACGGCTGTGTTATCGTCTTTGACAAGTACTGCAACTCCTCCACCCCTTTTACCTCCATCTCTAACCCCACTGAAGCATCGATATCCTGGGACAACTAGTTGCCAATCATACTCTTCCCTCAACCAAGCCTCAGTAATAGCAATAACATCATACTTCCAGGTAGTGATCCAAGCCCTAAGCTCATCTGCCTTATCAACTGCACTTCTTGGATTAAAACAAATGCGCCTCAGACCACCTGTCCCTTTGTGTTCATCATCTGCTCCCCGACTACTATTCCCTTTAGTCACACTGACTCCATTAACTAGTTCCTTACAGGCTTTCGTTCCTACCTCTTTTCTGTCCAATATTTGGTTCCCACCCCCCTGTCACATTAGTTTAAACCCTCCCCCACAGCATTAGCAAAAACACCCCCAAAGTCATTGGTTCCAGTCCGACTCAGGTGTAGACCATCCAATTTGTAATAGTCCCACCTTCCCCAGAATCGGTTCCAACGTCCCAAAAATCTGAACCCCTCCCTCCTACAGCATCTCTCAAGCCACGCATCCATTCTAGCTATTCTTTCGTTTCTGCACTGACTAACACGTGGCACTGGTAGCAATCCTGAGATTACTACCGTTGAGGTCCTACTTTTTAACTTGGCTCGTAACTCCCTAAATTCTGCTTGTAGGACCTCATCCCGTTTTCTGCCTATATCGTTGATGCCTATATGCACCAAGACAACTGGCTGTTTGCCCTCCCCCTTCAGAATGTTGTGCAGCCGATTGGAGACATCCCTGACCCGTGCACCTGGGAGGCAACATACCATTCGGGAGTTCTGTTTTTGACCGCAGAACCGCCTATCTATTTCCCTTACAATGGAATCCCCAATGACTATCACCCTTCCACTCTTTTCCCTGCCTAAATAAATGAAGGCGGCCCCCGCTCGAGGTAAGCTTTTTAAAGTGGAAACAAAAAACGTTAGCCTCCTGGTGCTCTCTCTGTCTGGCTCTCGCTCTCCTCCTGCCTAACAGAAACAACTTAGTCTCGCCTAGTCTCCCGCCTAACAGAAATAACTTCCTAGCATCCACCCCTTCTAAACCATCCATTATTATGTAAATTTCTATTGGGTCTTCCCTCAACCTTCTAAACTCTAATGAGTACAAATCCAGGATCCTTAGCAGTTCATCATACGTTAAACTTACCATTCCAGGGATAATCCGTGTGAATCTCCGCTGGATACGCTTCAGGGATAGTATGTCCTTCCTGAGGTGTGGGGCCCAAAGTCCTGCCCTGCTTTACTCTACCAAACGCAAAACCTCTCATTTATCTAAATTAAACTCCATCAGCCACACCTTGGTCCATTGGCCCATCTGATCAATGTCCCTTTGCACTCTGAGATAAACTTCACCACTGTCCACGGCACCACTTTTCGATGTCATCTGTAAACTTACGAACCATGTCTCTGATATTCACATCCAAACCCTTTATATTAATGATGGAAAGCAGGGAACTCAGCACTGATACTTGCAGCACACGGCTGGTCATGGGTCTCCAGTCTGTAAAACAATCCTCTGCCTTCAAGACAATTTTGAATTCAATTGACTAGCTCCCCCTGGATCCCATGTGATTATCCATGACTAATCTGTCTACCGTTCGGAACGTTATGGAACACCTTCCTGAAGCCGATTTGGAAAATGTCTGCCACACTGACTTCATCAACCTTCTTTATCACCTCTTCAAAATAATCAAGTTAGTGAGAAGTGATTTACACTGCACAAAGCAATGTTTACTGTCCCTGTTGACTTCTTGCCTTTCCAAATGCATGTAAATCCTATCCCTCAGAATCCCCTCCAACAACTTACCCAGCTCTCGTGACAGGCTCACTGGTCTCTGGCGCTTTGGCTTGCCGGGTCACGGTTTCCTTTTCTAGTCCCACCTCTCCCCTGATCACTACAAATTTTAAATGTAACTAGGTTGGTGATGTGGCTGATAATATACGTCTCAGACTGGGTTAGAGTTAGTGTAAGGAAAGAGTCAGACAGTTTTCTTTAATCTGCTAAAATAACACATATATGACCAAACCAATTTTACTCAAACTATGATGCAAAGAAGAAAGACACACACACACACACACACGCACAATGTATATTTGATGACAAGCTGAAATATTAATTTAAAAGAACTTTGTCCACGTAACAGTTGAATTCATGATAAAAGGAAAAATGTGAGAGATTGTCCCAACTCTTGTTCTGCTTCCAAATTTATTCTGCTCGCACAAGTTGTTGGCAATGGGATTATTTCCTGGAACTATTAGATTTGGCTGAATTCCCTTTGCTACAGGCAGTGGGAGATTCCAATTAATCCTCATCATGAATCCTCCATGAGTGATAAGGATGATTGGTGCGTTTTCAGCTCTCATACATTGATGCGATGAGGAACAAGGAAATAGAGTGGGAGAGATAGGCTGTTGCTTTTCAGGTAGGTTGCGTTTCTTTTCCCCTCTCTGAGTTGAGTCGCGCAATAATGCTATCCAACCCCAAAACATGAACATGTGAGGTCCTCTTGAACATTGTGCGAGCTATTAGTTTCCATCACATTCCCTGCTCCATGTTGGTGCATCATTGCTGCTGTCATACACAGAGTCATTTCCTGAGCAACAAAAGGGCCTACTTGATTTAAAGACATGTTTATATGTGCCTGCATAATATAAAAATAACAAGTCTTGATGTCTTCACAACATCTATATTAAAATGAATGTGTCTTACTCCTAAAGAAATACAGAAATTAGTGGAAAAGGTCAGCAGCCTGGCAGCATCTATGAAGATAAATTAGAATTAATGTTTCAGGTCAAGTGAACCTTCCTCAGAAAATGTTTTATTTTTTAAATTATTTCCCCAGTTATATTCTCCCAATCAAGACAAATTTTCCATCAGGTATTCACCATTTACACTCTCCTCAAGTTCTTATATACACAAGAATATTTCTGGTTCTCAGAACTAAACTGTTAATCCTCCACAACATAATGCCTTCATCACAGGACAGTGCACAGAGAACCATCTTTGAAAAGTTTCAAAGGCCACTGTGACTTGTTTTTAGTTTCGGGTATCATACCTTCAGACAGAGCATGAGATGGATTCTCAGCAATGCCCTGTACAGAAGCAGGGAAACATGCCTAACATCATACCCAGCACCCTTTTCAAGAAACAGCGCTATTCCATCTACTTTCCAAATCACTTGCGACATCTTCAGACTAACTTTATATGATTTCTGTACCAGGACACACAAATCACTCAGTAGCACCGATCTCTGCGTTACTTCTTCAGTCATATAATTTACTGCTGTTTATTCCTTTCCCAAAAAACAAATGTCCCACAACCCACACTGTACTGTTTTATTTGCATTGCCGGAAGTTTGCTCCCGCACACCCACTGTCTACACACCAGTGTAGATCGCCTCCCTCCACTTGTCATCTTATTGGGTGACTTAATGCTGTACTGGCACATCGAGCTCCAAACCTATCAGCCCTTCATCGACATCGTTAATCTGGATTGTAAACTGTTGATGAACTCACAACATTCCTTCAGGAATTCCAAAAGTCACAGCTTTCCAACCTGAAACTAAATAATTATCTATATTCTGCATTTCTTGTTTGTGAACCAGGACTCGCTGTGTTGCAGCCCAGAAAGGTTGCAGGGCCTCTCCTGCGGTGTGTCGCTGGTCGTCGAGAAGTATCTGAGCTCAGCAAAACACCATGAGGGCCATTTGTTTTTAGATCATCAGGTAGAGGTTGTACTGTCAATGATTCTGATCCTTGAGTGTTTAAAAAACAAGCACAGAATATAGACTGACATTTGAGTAGAATGTTGTACGGTCAAAAATGCTGTCTTTTAGATGCAGCAATTAATCTAGTCTGCCCTCTCAATCAGGTGCTCAATTTTCCCCGGAAATGTATCGAGGAGGAGGGGAGATTTCCTATCAGTCTGGTTAACATCTTTCCCTTTAAGAACATCTCAAATATAGATACGCTTATGGTTAAATTCATTTTTGGCTGTGGGTGCTGTGTGGAAAAATTGGCACAATTGGTACACAATAAATTAAAATATCGTTGACAAGTGACCTTACAGACGTTTGCAAAGTCATAAGGGACACAGGAGTGTAAACAGCCAAGGTCTTTTCCCCGGGGTGGGGGAGTCCAAAACGACAGGGCACAGCTTTAAGGGGAGAGGGGAAAGGCTTAAAAGGGACTTAAGGGGCAACATTTTCATGCAGAGGGTGGTGCGTTTATGGAATGAGCTGCCAGAGGAAGTGATGGAGGCTGATACAATTACAGCATTTAAATGGCATCAGGATGGGAATATGTTTCGGAATAGTTTCGAGAGGAATGAACCAAACGCTGGCAAATGGGCCCAGATTTATTTAGGATATCTGGATGGCGTGGATGAGTTGGACCGAAGGGTCTGTTTCCATGCTGTATATCTCTGTGTCTCTATGATAGCAACAATGACTGTTTGAATGGGGACATCCTTTTCCCCTGTAACAGCTTTGAAGGGTGGAGTGAGACAACAACAAACAGGATACGAGCTGCAGTTGGCCAATTGGACCCTCGAGACTGATGCTTAATTTAGAAAGATCATGGCTGATCTGTTTGTGGCTGAACACACTTTTCCTGTTTATTCCCAATAATGGACTCTCTTGTCCATTAAAGGACAGTTGAGCTCTGCCTTGAATATCTTCACTAACCCAGTGTTCACTATTCCCTGGGGATGAGAACAGCACAGACATCAAAATGTTAAAGAGAAAGATATATTCGTATCTCAGTCCTAATTGGGAGACTCCTTAAAGTGTGTTAGCCTCACAGCGAATTACCTCCTCTAAATATTCCCGATACCTTCAGACCAGACAGTATCAGAATTGGAGCAGAATTTGCCATCTGGCCCATCGAGTCTGCTCTGCTGTTCGATTATGCTTGACATATTTCTCAAAACAATTCCCTTGCCTTCTCACCATAAACCTTGAACTGCTTATTCATCAAAATCTATCTATCTCCACGGTTGTGTGCATGTGGGCAAGTGCGTGCATGTGCGCGTGTGCATGTGTATGCGTGTGTGTGTGTGTGTGTGTGTGTGTGTGTGTGTGTGTGTGTGTGTGTGTGTGTGTTTGTGTGTGTGTGTGTGTGTGTGTGTGTGTGTGTGTGTGTGTGTGTGTGTGTGTGTGTGTGTGTGTGTGTGTGTTACTGCTTAATGGCAGGAGACAGGGTGTTCATGGAGGATTGTACTTCAGACTGGAAGCCTGTGGTTAGCGGTGATCCACAGGGATCTGTGCTAGATTTATTTTTGGTTGTCATTTATATGAATGATTTAGATGAAAATTATAGAAGGCAAGGTTAGCAAGTTTACGGATGACACTGAGATTATTTGAACCGTGGACAGACAAGGTTATCCAAGATTTCAAAGCGATCCTGAGCAAATGAATGAATCATAAAGATGGACAGTATGGGAACAAATCCTTTGGTCCACATGTCCATGCTGCCCAGGTATCCGAAATTAATCTCATCCCATTTGCCAGCATTTGGCCTACATTCCTCTGGACCCTTCCAACACATATTCTCATCCTTTGAAATGGTGTTTTCACAAGCCTCCAGCACTTTATCTGGAAGTTCATTCGTATGGTTTTTAAATCTTTCCCGTTGTTCCATAAACCTGTGCCTTCTAATGTTTGACTCCCCATACTCTAGAAAAAGACCCTGACTATTCACACTATCCATGCCCTTCATGATTTTATAAGCACATATAAGGTGCACATTTTGCTCCAATCAACACGAATGGGCCTGAATTCTGAAATTCAACACTGGTCCTTCTCAATCAAGTCACAATTCTGGAAAAAAATTCACTAACTTGTTTAGACATTTTATGAAACACTGCTGTGGGATTTGAATCGAGACCTCTGGTCCAAAGGTGAAGGCCACCACACTGCAATGGCCCCTGAATCTACAATATGACTGTCCCGTATATTTGCTCATCAACCTGTTCTGACAGGCTGTGACACACCTCTGCGACTGGCAGGAGTTTTATCCAGACCTTCTGGTCCAGAGCTAGTGATATTATCATAGGTTCAGAGAGTGGAATTGAATCAGAGCACAGGCACAGAGGCATTGGCGCTACCCATTACAAAAGAACAAAGTCATGCCCTGAATTTGTGTCACATTTTGCATGCCAGCTTTCAGCTGAGTTTGGGTTTATCAAATTCTGGTTAAATTTACTGAAGTACACAGGGAAGATTTTTCAGTGTTGAACAAATGCAATGTACTTGCCTCAACTACAGGATGTTAGGTGCATGTGCGGTGCCATTGAGATAAACTATGAACATCTTTAATTGCTTGGCTGTGATTTCCAGCTCAAATGGTTATTATCTGAAATCCTCCCTCTACTGACGCCTTCTCCCACTGCCAACACACCCCCTCCTCCTGGACACCATTCCCAGGCCTCCTACCTCCCATCGACTTCTTCATCTCCAACTGCCTTTGAGACTTCAATTCCCTCAAACTCTCGACCACTCTCACCCATTCCAATCTCGCCCCGCAGAACATACAGCCCTCCGCTCCCTTGTCTCCAATCCTCACATCACTATAAAACTCGCGGACAAGGGAAGCACAGTTGTAGAATGGTGCATTGACCACGACATTGCTGAGACCAGATGCCAGCTCTCTGACACCTCCCTCTACTGCCTCCTTGATCATGACCCCACCCCTGACCTACAAGACATCATCTCCCAGACCATCCTCAACCTCTTCACCTCAGGTGACCTCCCACTCACAGCCTCCAACCTCATCGTTCCCTAATCCTGCACTGCCCGCTGCTATCTCCTTCCCAAAATCCACAAACCTGTCTGCCCTGGTCAACCCATTGTGTCTGCCTGCTCCTGCCCCACCGAACTTATCTCAAACTATCAGGACTCCATTTTCTCTCCCTTGGTCCAGCAACTCCCACCAATATCCATGGTACCACCCACGCCCTCCACCTCCTCCAGAACTTCCAATTCCCTGGTCCCCAACATCTCATCTTCACCATGGACCTCCAATCCCTGTATACTTGTAATCCCCATACAGATGACCTAAAGGACCTCTGCTTCTTCCTGTCCCCCAGGCCCGACCAGTCCCCCTTCACTGACACCCTTGTCCGCTTAGCTGAACTCGTCCTCACCATTAATAACTTCTCCTTCAAGTTCTTCCCCTTCCTACGGACAAAGGGGTCGGCCGTAGGTACCTGCATGGGCCCAAGTTAAGCCTGCGTCTTTGTAGGTTACAAAGAACAATCCCTTTTCCCAAAGCCACGCTGGCCCTAAACCCCACCTCTTCCTCCGTTATATTGTTCTCTGTATCGGTGCCGCCTCGTGCTCCCACAAGGAGCTCAAGCAGTTCATTCACTTCACCAACATCTTCCACCCCAACCTTGAGTTTCCCTGGACCATTTGTGATACATCTCTCTCCTTCCTGGGCCTCTGTGTTTCCATCTCTGGAAACCACCTGGAAACCAATATCCATTTCAAGCCTCCCAACTCCCACAGCTACCTAGAATACACTTCTTCCCACTCACCTTCCTGCAAAAATGTCATTCTCTATTCCCAATTCCTTCACCTCCTCTGCATCTGATCCTGAGATGAGGCTTTCCACTCCCAGACATCCCAGATGTCTTCGTTTTTCAAGGGTTGCAACTTCCCCTCCACAGTGTTTGAAAATACCCTGGAACACATCTCTCATGTTTTCCACAACTCATCCCTCACACCCGCTCCCCTCAATAAAACCAAAACAGATTCTTCTTTTCCTTAGGTACCCCACCCGAACCATCCTCCGGATCCAACACATCATCCTCCAGCACCTGCGCCATCTGCAATCTGACTCCACCACCAAAGACATTTTTCCTTCTCCACTCTTCCCTGCTTTCCGGAGGGACCACTTTCTCCATGAATCTCTTGTCCGCTCCACACTCCCCTCCACCTCCACGTCACCCGGCTCTTTTCCCTGCAACTGAGAGAAGTGCGGAACCTGCCCCGACCCCGCCACCCCGTGCCCTCCATCCCAGGCCGCAGGAAAACCTTCCACATCAAACAGATGTTCACTTGCACATCTGCTGATGCATATTGTATCCCCTGTTCCTGATGTGGCCTCCTCTTCATTGGGGAAAACAAGCGGAGCCTTCGAGACCGCTTTGTGGAACATCTACGCTCCACACCCTGGATGTCATGCCCATCCTTAGCCTCATCCAATGCCACAATAATGCCACCCGAAGGCTGCAGGAACAGGACCTCATATTTTGCTTGGGAACCCTGCAGCCTAATGGTATCAATGTGGACTTCACAAGCTTCAAAATCTCCCGACACCCAACTGCGTCCCAGATCCAGCCCAGCTCGTCCCTGCCTCCCTGACCTGTCCATCCTTTCTCCGACTGATCCACTCCTCCCACCTCAACCGCCGCCCCTACCTCCTACCAACCAGTCTCACTCCTATCTGCTTGGCCTGTCCGTCTTCCCTTGACTGACCAACCTTCACCCTAACTCCCCATCTACACTCACCTTTACTGGCTCCATCCCAGCCTCCTTGACTTGTCTGTCTCTTCTCCACCTATCTGTTATTTATCCATCTTCAATCTGTCTCCCCCGCTCTCTCTCTATTTATTCCAGAATCCCCTTGCCATCCCCCATTTCTGAAGACGGGTCCAGACCCGAAATGTCAGCTTTCCTGCTCCTCTGATGCTGCTTGGCCTGCTGTGTTCATCCAGCTCGATACTTTGTTATCTCAGATTCTGCAGCAGCTCCGACTATATCTGGAGACTGCAATGTTAGGGAAAGAAATTCTGCAGACATGTTCTGCACTATGAAGAATCTCGATTAGACATTACTGAACACCAGACACGACAAAAGAGCATAATTTCCAACCCCAAAGATCATATTGCACATCACTATTTCCCACCTCTAAGGTGTGAGTGCCCTTCTACTAAAAGCATTAAATGTTACGCAGCAACAAATTATATTCTAGGATCAAAAACAAAGTTGCTGGAAAAGCTCAGCAGATCAAACAGAGTCAATGTTTGGGGTTCAGTGACCATTCCTCAGAATTGATGGTGGCTGAGAAAATGTCAGTTTATATGCTGAAAATAGGGAGGTGGGTGAGGTAGAGAGTGAACGAGATGCTCGGGCCCAAAGAGAGAGAAAGAAGTTGGACAGACAAAGGAGTTAATAACGATCAGGCTGGGAGGGTGAATAGTTGCGAATAGGGACAGTTCGTGACTCAGAACAGGGAGTGTGTCATGGCAGGGTATGTGGTAACAAGGCCTGGTGTGTGCAGTGGGGTGTGGGACATGGGAGAGTTTCGGCCCTAAAATTATTGAACTCAATACTGAGTCCGGAGGGCTGCAGGGTCCCCAAGTGGAAAATGAGGTGTTGTTCCTCCAGCTTGCTTTGGGCTTCACTGTAACACTGCAGCAAGCCAGAGACAGAGATGTTGGCCAGGGAGCAGTGTGGTGCATTCAAGTGGCAGGCAACAGGCAGTTCAGAGACTTTTTTTTACAAACCGAGAATAGGTGTTCTACCTCGCGTTCACCAAGCCTTCAGTTCATTTCCCAATGTAGAGGAGACCACGTTGTGAGCAGCGAATGCAGTAGCCTAGATTCTGGGAAGTGCGGGTGAAGTGTTGCTTCACCTGGAAGGTATGTTTGGTGATACTGGGGAGGGAGGGGGTACATGGGCCGGTGTTGCACCTTCACCGGTTACAGGTGAAGGGCCGTAGGGCTGTGGGGAATGGCTGGAGGTGAAGGAAGTGTTTACCATGGTGTCCCTGAGAGAACGGTCCCTGCGGAAGGCAGGCCTGTGATGCTGCTTGGCCTGCTGTGTTCACCCAGCTTCACACTTTGGTATCATGGAAGAGGCAGAAATGGCGTTTGATGATCTTCTGGATGTGGATGCTGTTGGGATGGTTGGTGAGGCTAAGGGGAACCCTATCGCTGTTGTGGGAGGAAGGAGAAGGAGTGAGGGCAGAAGTGTGCGAGATGGATCGGACCTGGTTGAGGGCCCTGTCAACAAAGGAGCTGGGGAATCCTTGGTTGAGGAGGAAGGTGGAAATGTCGGAGACTCTCTTGTTGAAGTTAGCCTCATCTGAACATATGTGCTGGCAACGGAGGAACTGAGAGAATGGGATGGAGGGAGTCTTTGCGAAAATAAAAACCGGAGATTATAGGCCTTCTGGAGCTGGGAGGGTCTTTCAAAACATGTCAGGGTTGTGTGGGGGTGCGGTGGGAATATCACTCACTGGGCTGTGGTGTGGCAGATTGTGTTTAATTTGCATAAATGCAAGACATTTACAGGATTTTACAGGAAGGTGGGTGAGAGGACATATAGCCCAGGTAGCTGTGGGAGACAGTGGATTTGTAATGAATATTAGTGGCCAGTCTATCCCAGAAATGGAGACAGAAATGTTGAAGAAGGGAAGGGATGGGTCAGAGATAGACCGGATGAAAGTGAGGGCAGGGTGGAAGTTGGAAGCAAAATATGTGAAGCTTTCCAATTCCAGACAAGAGAGAGAAGCAGTACTGATGATATCTCAGATTCTCCAGTATCTGCAGTTCCTACTATCTCCAATGATATCATTGATACAGTGGAGAAAGAGCTGTGGGTGGGGGAGGATAGCAGAATAGGACTGGGAAAAGGAATGTTCCACGTACCCAATGAAGAGACAGGCATAAGTAGGGCCCATCTGGGTGCCCATTGGCAAACTCTCTACCCTGAAGAAAATAAATCTCCCCAGCACAGGCTGGTCTGCAATCCACACTCCCACCACTACCACGCAACACCTCCTGCTGCCCGCACAAGGCAAACCAAGCTCAGGGCCTTTGCCAAAATAAAGGCAGGAGTTTGTAGGCCTTCTGGAGATGGGAGGGTCTTTCAAAACATGTCAGGTTTGTGTGGGGGGTGGGAATATCACTCACTGGGCTGTGGTGTGGCAGATTGTGTTTAATTTGCATAAATGCAAGACATTGCTTTTGGTAAAACAGACAAGGGCAGGACTTATACAATTTAAATTAGGACCTTTGGTAGTGTTGCAGAACAGAGACTCGGCCATCAGGTATAATTCCTCCAAGTCTGTGTCACATACAGACAGTCTGGTTAAGAAGGCATTTAGTTCGTTACCTTCTGTGCTCAGACCTTTGAGTTTGGGAGTCGGGATGTCATTTTCATGTTGTGCAGGATGTAGGTGAGGCATCTTCTGAAGTACTGTGTCCATTTCTGGTCGCACTGTTATAGTAAGGATAATATTAATCTGGAGAGAGATCAGCAGAGATTTACTGGGATGTCAGTGGGAATGGATGGTTTGAGATATAAGGATTAGATTAGATTGCCTACGGTGTGGAAATGGGCCCTTTGGCACAACAATTCCACACCACCCCTTGAAGCATCCCACCCAGACCCATCCCCCTATAGCCCACACACTCCTGAACACTCCGGGCAATTTAGCATGGCCAATCCAACTAGCCTGCGCATCTTTGGACTGTGAGAGGAAACCGAAGCACCCGGAGGAAACCCACGCAGACACGGGGAGAACGTGCAAACTCCGCAAAGATAGTTGCCCGAAGCTGGAATTGAACCCAGGCCCCTGATGCTGTGAGGCTGCAGTGCTAACCACTGAGCCACTGTGCTGCCTGTGCCAGGACAAGGGGTGCCATGGGTGCCACTGCCAGAGAGAGGTGGTCTGGAATCGGTTTAAATCTGAACAAATGGGATGGGTTAGATATATAGGGAGACAGGGCGAGGTAGAGAGACAGTGCCATGGAAGGATGTGTTGGCAAGTTTCAGAATGCTGACATGTAGACATACTCCCTTACACCGAAACACTGCATGGGTCCAACACTGTCGCCTGATTCAATCCGGATACATCACCACTTCAGAGTGCTTTCAGAGGCTGGACAGGCTGGGACTTTACTGACTCGTGCACAGGAGGATGAGGGGTGACCTGATTGAGGCTTATAAATCATGAGGTGCACAAATAAGTTGACTGTAGGTTATCTTTTCTTGGGGATGGAGGATTTCAAGGCTGAGGGGATGTTTCAAATTTTGAGGATCAAACATTTTAAAACAGACATGAGGGGCAATTATTTTACAGAGAAAGGTTCGTGTCTGGAATAAAATTCCAGATGAAACGGTGGAAGTGAGTGCAGTTACAACATTTAAAAGACATTTAGATCAGTACATGAAGAAGAAATCAGTTTGGATGGTGTTGTGAGCTGCTGCCCTCCCAGACCCTCTCTGAATAAATCCCGGATGGTCCTCATCCTCTGCTGCTGCCTGTGCAGTGGCGTGTGGAGGCCAGCGGAGAGTGGCATTGCATCACGTCAAACGGCACAGAGACTGTCAGAGATAATGAAGTGTGAAACTGGATGAACACAGCAGGCCAAGCAGCATCTCAGGAGCACAAAAGCTGACGTTTCGGGCCTAGACCCTTCATCAGAGAGGGGAATGGGGAGAGGGTTCTGGAATAAATAGGGAGAGAGGGGGAGGCGGACCGAAGATGGCGAGAAAAGAAGATATTTGGAGAGGAGAGGGGTGATAGGAAGGAGATAGATCACTCCAGGAAAGACGGACAGGTCAAGGATGTGGGATGAGGGTCGTAGGTAGGAGATAGAGGTGCGGCTTGGGGTGGGAGGAAGGGATGGGTGAGAGGAAGAACAGGTCAGGGAGGCAGAGACAGGCTGGGCTGGTTTTTGGATGCAGTGGGGGGAGGAGAAGGGCTGGGCTGGTTTTGGGATGCGGTGGGGGAAAGGGAGATTTTGAAGCTGGCGAAATCCACATTGATACCATTGGGCTGCAGGGTTCCCAAGCGGAAAATGAGTTGCTGTTCCTGCAACCTTCGGGTGGCATCATTGTGGCACTGCAGGGGGCCCATGATGGACATGTCATCTAAAGAATGGGAGGGGGAGTGGAAATGGTTTGCGACTGGGAGGTGCAGTTGTTTATTGCGAACCGAGCGGAGGTGTTCTGCAAAGCGATCCCCAAGACTCCGCTTGGTTTCACCAATGTAGAGGAAGCCACACCGGGTACAGTGGATGCAGTATACCACATTGGCAGATGTGCAGGTGAACCTCTGCTTAATATGGAAAGTCATCTTGTGCCCTGAGATAGGGGTGACGGAGGAGGTGTGGGGGCAAGTGTAGCATTTCCTGCGGTTGCCAGGGAAGGTGCTGGGTATGGTGGGGTTGGAGGGCAGTGTGGAGCGAACAAGGGAGTCATGGAGAGAGTGGTCTCTCCGGAAAGCAGACAAGGGTGGCGATGGAAAAATGTCTTTGGTGGTGGGGTCGGATTGCAGATGGCGGAAGTGTCAGAGGATGATGCGTTGTATCCGGAGGTTGGTTGGGTGGTGTATGAGAACGAGGGGGTTCCTCTTTGTGCGGTTGTGGCGGGGGCAGGGTGTGAGGGATGTGTTGCGGGAAATGTGGGAGACACGGTCAAGGGCATTCTCGACCACTGTTGGGGGAATGTTGCGGACCTTGAAGAACGTGGACATCTGGGATGTGCAGGAGTGGAATGCCTCATCGTGGGAGCAGATGCGGCAGAGGCGGAGGAATTGGGAATAGGGGATGGAATTTTTGCAGGAGTGTGGGTGGGAGGAGGTGTATTCTAGGTAGCTGTGGGAGTCGGTGGTCTTGAAATGGACATCAGTTACAAGCTGGTTGCCTGAGATGGAGACTGAGAGGTCCAGGAGGTGAGGGATGTGTTGGAGATGGCCCAGGTGAACTGAAGGTTGGGGTGGAAGTTGTAGGTGAAGTGGATGAACTGTTCGAGCTCCTCTGGGGAGAAAGAGGCGGCGCCGATACAGTCATCAATGTACCGGAGGAAGAGGTGGGGTTTGGGCCCTGTGTAGGTGCGGAATAGGAACTGTTCCACGAAACATCCAAAGAGGCAGGCATAGCAGGGGCCCGTGTGGGTGCCGATGGCCACCCGCTTTGTCTGTAGGAAGTCGGAGGAATCGATAGAGAAGTTGTTGAGGGTGAGGACGAGTTCAGTGAGGCGGATGAGGATGTCGGTGGAGGGGGAAAGGTCGGGCCTGTTGGACAGGAAGAAGCCGAGGGCATTGAGGCCATCTGCATGTGCAATACAGGTGTATAGGGACTGGACGTCCATGGTGAAAATGAGGTGTTTGGTGCCAGGGAAGTTGAAGTTCTGGAGGACGTGGAGGGCATGGGTGGTGTCTCGGACGTAGGTAGGGAGCTCCTTGATTATTGAAGATGTAAGGACAAGTTGGCAGACTAGTAAATATTACAGGTTAGTTTCAGTATCTGAGCTATCTGAAGGAGGAGGTGCAGGAGCGAGACTCCATTCTCCTTTCCTGGGAGCTGGTGGAGACGATGTGTTGTGAGCCCACCCTCCTGCCCACCGAGACCACAGGGATTCCATTTGTACCGGCTCGAAGTAAAAGGGAGATGGCATCAGGGGCACAGTTTCTAAACTGTGCCAGGTGGGAATGGAATTGACAGTGGGGTTAAAGTGAGAATTAGCCTTCACTGAACATTGCTCCTTACTCGGTCGGTGGGACGTGTATATTTTGAAATCTCCACACAGGTCGTCCTGGTTCTCTCCAGCTCATTCCAGGACCCTCCCCATGCAGCGGGGGAAGGTGGGTGAGGGAACTGATGTGGGGAACACCACCGCCCTGCTTGGCCTTTTCTGTCCTATTCCAGGCTGTTCCTCCTGGAATGAGGGAAAGGGAGGGAGGGAATGAAGGTGAATGTGCATGGCCCTGCTGTTAGTGATGGTGTAGGTGAGGGAGAAGTGGTGAGGTGTCCGGATTGAATCACTCGACAATGTTGGATCGATGCAGTGTTTTCAGTGTTGGGGAGTATGTCTACATGTCTGCATTCTAAAGTTGTGAACACATCCTTCCATGACACAATCTCTCAATCTCCCCGTCTCTGTCTGTATATCCAACCCATCCCATTTGTTTGTATTTAAACTGATTCCCCACCATCTCTCTCTGGCAATGATTGTCACACCCATGGCACCCCTTGTCATGTCACATTGGAGATATGGAGCTGGAAATGGATGGGAGCCCCACATCCTGTCACTTCCAGCATGGGCTGCAAGTTTCCCCAGGCTGGGAGGTGATTTAAAACAGCATTAACGAGCACTGCACTGGGGTGGTCTGTACAGATCTATACGCTGTGTGGGTAACTGCTCCGGGTTTACAGATCAGTTCAGTGGTGATCACTTAACAGCGCCCCCGCCCCCGTGCTGGAGAGATGCCTGGTCCGGGTTTATAGATCAATGCACTGGTGTGGTCTGCGCAGCTCCCCGTGCTGGACTGATATCTATGTGGCTGGTGAGGCCTGCACAGTGTCCCACTCTGGACAGATTGCCGGGTTGTATTGAGCAGGACACTAGCCTGGTCTGCACAGTGCTCCATGCTGAACAGATATTTCATCTGGGTTTGTGGTGTCTGGGCTGGTTCTGCGAGGTGGATTGAGAATGTGAGATAACTGACCACTTCAGCTGATCTGGCAATGCCTTTAATTTGTGTTTGCCAGTTGTGATGAGTTTGGGGAGAGATTTCCACCGCGAGGCTGAGTGGGTCTCACCAAAACTGATGGACAGAAGGGCCTTTGTGATGTGGATCTTTTATGACTCCATCACATTCTGTAACCGACATTCCCCGGGACATTCTGTATCCCACATTAATTGTGAACAAATGGATGCCAGTTCATTGAACAAAAGATAAGATCCCGAGGGAAAAGATCCGAGAGAGAGAGAGAGAGAGAGAGAGAGAAGGAGACACTGTTTCAAATTCCCGTCAGGTAGTTAATGGGGTGAATACACTATCCCTGTGTTCATGTTTCTTCACAAACAAAAAATGACCACAATGTGGACGAAAAGACTGAAATTTCCATCCTCTGTTTGTCTTCAGGGAACTGGGAGAGAATCCTTCAGGACAGCAACGTCTTCACCCTCTATATCAGGAACTGTAAGGAAATGACCTGTGCCTGCTCTCGAGTGATCGAGTCTGTGGGAATGCTCTAGAACCCATCTGTCCTTATGGATGTGTGTTTGTGTCTTTCAGGAGGGAGAGTTTCTTGTATTTTATGTTAGGTTTTTTGTAAAATACAACAAATTGAGACATTACTACAGGTTATTTCAGCTTATTTTTTTGAGTAAATCAGTGTTACATTTGAAAATGTCACTGGGGCCTCAATCAAACTGGTAACTTTGCCTCCAGACTGATGTATAATTTGCTTATTTTCCTTCCTCACAGTTAACGTAGTGACGATCTACGTCCTGCTTTATAAAGATTGTGGATTTTCTCCATGTGTCAGACGTTACCTGGGGGCCATGGCAGTGGCCGATCTACTGGTCATTATCCTCGACCTGATCCTGAGACACATTCCCATTGTTTATCGGGAACAGTTTTATTTCCTGGAGTCCATGCCTGTGTGTAATATTCACGCCGTCCTGCTTTATGCAGCCACTGACTGTTCTGTCTGGTTCACCGTCACTTTCACCTTTGATCGATTTGTGGCCATTTGTTGCCAGAAGCTGAAAAGTAAATATTGCAGTGAGAAAACGGCGGCTGTGGTTCTGGGAACAGTGACTGTGCTGAGCTGTTTAAAGAACATTTTCTGGTATTTTATGCTCACAGCTCGTTATTGGCTGTGGAACGCCCCCTGGTTTTGTGATGTAACAATCGATGTTCAAATGTCTCGTGCCTGGGTCACAATCGAGTTCCTCCACCACATTCTAACCCCGACTCTCCCATTTCTCCTGATTCTGCTGCTCAATGTTTTCACCGTCAGACACATTTTAGTGACCAGCAGAGCCCGCAGGAGACTCCGGGCTCACACCAGTGGGGACGGTCAGTGTGACACAGAAATGAGGAAACGAAAAAAATCCATCATTTTACTGCTTGTGATCTCGGCCAATTTCATCCTGTTATGGTCAACATTAATGGTGTATTCTATTTGGAACCGGACGTGGAATATGGGGTCGCAGCTTGAGCGTGTACCCAAGTTTGTGCTGGAACTGGGCTTCATGCTGCAGCTCCTCAGTTGCTGCACAAACACCGCGATTTATGCCGTGACCCAGACTGAGTTCAGGCAGCAGCTGAAGAATGTGCTGAAATATCCCTTTACCCAAATTCATCAATCAATCAAATTTACTCATTAATCAATCCATCCAGGATTTTCTCATTTCAGTTCAATGTTTCAGCAATGAAGCAGCCTGTCTCTATGGTAACAGACTGAGGGTGGTGCGGGTTTATCCAACCTTATCCCACAGGGGGTTACAGGGAAACATGTCAATGTTTCTCTCAACTCACAGGCCAAAGAGAAAAGGCACCATTCCACTGACTGCATCCATAACTTCAATATGTAATTAACGTTCATTAAAAAGGTGCCATGCAGCACAGCAAACTATCCTGTTGTTTGTCTTTGTGTTGAAGAAGCTCAGATGGAGAGAGACAGACTTGGCCCCAAGGGAATGGGAGGGTTTCGAGACCGAGCTGAAGAGTTTCGTTTGCGCCACTCTGTCCTTTGCTTTCACCTTTGGGATATCTCTGTATCTTTCTCTGTCTTCTGTACCCCCTTGCTCGCTCTCTCCCTCTCTGACCCACATTTCTCCGTCGCCCCCTGCTCCCCATCACTCTCTCCAGTCCCTTCCTTCTCTCTTTCCACTCATTATCTCCAAACGTCTCCCTTCCCATCTCCCTGCATCCTGCTTCTCTCTCCATCCTCTTCAAATATCCGTACCCTCTTCTCTCACCCCCTGCACGTTTGAACACCATCTGCCACTCTGCATTTTCCCTCTGACCCCAACTCTCCCAAATCACCGTCACAGTCTTCCTCTCTTCGCCGCCTGCCCCTCTCTCTCCCCATCCGACCCATACACTTTGTCTCGTTCTCACCTCTCACTTTGCTTCTGTTTCCTTGTCTCTACCTCTTTCTCTCTGATCCACTTTCTCTCTCTCTCTCTCTTTCTCTCTCTCTCTGTCTCTCTCCGCCCCCGCCTCCTTGTCCTGTTCTCTCCCGTCAAGTCCCTCACTTACCTCTGCAACCCCCCGGCTTTCTGTCCCCTGTCCCCTTGGCCCCCAGGCCTGTATCTGGCTCCCTGGGCCCTGTCCCCCTTTTCCCCAACCCCGGCCACTGTCGATCTCAGTCTTTCCTTCCGCCCCTCCCTGTCGCTTACTCCCTGTCGCACCCTCCTTGTTGCTCTCTCCCTCCTGTCCTCCCTCTCACTCCTTTCCTCCCAGTCGCTCACTGCCTCCCTCCCTTTTGCTCACTTCATTGCTCCCTCCCCGTCAGCCCTTCCCCACCCCTCACGCCCACTTTGTCACTCCCTGTCCCTCGCTCCCTCGCTGTCCCTCGCCCCCTCCCCATCCCTTGCTCCCACCACATTCCTCGCTCCCTGTCCCTCCCAGTCCATGTCCTCCGCTCTATTGTTCGCTCCGTCCCCATCCCTCTCTCTGTCCCCGTCCCTCACCGCTTCCCTGTCCTTCACTCCCTCTCCATCCCTTCGATCCATCCCCATTGCTTGCTCGCTCCCAGTCCCTTGCTCGCCTCCTTCCTTCGGTCCCAGAACCTCATGCCCTCCGCATTGCATCCCTCCCTCATTCCCACTCAGTTCTTTGCAGCCTTCCTTGCTCCCTCCCCATCCCTCGCTTCCTCCCTCATTGTATCACTGTCCCTCACTCCCTCCTTCCCCATCCTTTGCTCCCTCCCTCCTACTCCTTTGCTCCCTCGCTCAGTCCCCGCCCCTCATTCCCTCCCTGTCCCTGGCCACCTTGGCCCATTGCTCACTCCCCGACCCTCAAGCCTACCTCATCCCTTGCTCCCTCTGCATCCCTCACTCCCTTCCATCTGTCGCTCCCTCCCCGTAACTTGCTCCCTCCCTCACCATCCCTTTCTCCCTCACTTCCCGTCCCTTGTTCCCTCTCCCCATCCATGTATCTCACTCACTCACTCCATCCCTTGCTCTGTCCCTTCCTCACTCAACTTCCCTCGCTCTCTTGCTCGATCGCTCCCTCTCTATCCATCGCTACCTCGCTTGCTCCCTGTCCCTTGCTTCGTCCCTTCATGCATTCTCTCCCTGTCCCTCGCAAACTCACCTGCTCCCTCCCCATCCCTCACTCCTTCCCCATGCCTCACTCCCACCTGGTCTCTCGCACCCTCCCTCCCCGTCGCTTGCTCCCTCCATCCTTCCCTTTGCCTTGCTCCCACCCACTCCATCCGTCGCTCTCTCTCCATCCCTCCCTGTCCCTCGCTTCCTCACAGTGACCCTCGGTCTGTTGCTCCAATCCTTGCTCCCTTGCTCCATCCCTCGCTAACTCACTCCCAAACCATCCTTTGCTCCCTTCCCGTCCCTCCCACCCGTCTCTCGATCGCGCCCCCTCCGTCACTTCCTCCTCATCCCCTCTCTTCCTGTCCCTTGGTAACACCCCCCCGCTCCCTCCCTGTCGCTCCCTTGTTCCCTCTCCCTTGCTCAATCCCTGTCGCCCCCTCTCTCTTCGTCGCTAGCTACCCGTCCCTCTCTCCCTCCCTGTCCCTCGCTCCTCCTCTATCCCACACTTCTTCGTTCCCTCACTCTCTCCCTAACCCTTGTTCCTCCTCTCCTAACCTGTCCCTCTCTCCCTCCCCGTCCCTCCCACTTGTCTCTTGATCCCTCCCAGTTCCCCCCACCCATCTGTTACTCCCTCCCCATCTATCTGTCCCCGTCCGTCGCTCCCTCTCTCTCTCCCTGTCCCTCGGTCCATCCCTCACTCCCTCTTGGTACCCCCTCCCTCACTCCCTTCCCATTCCTCACTCTATTGATCTCTCCCTCCCTGCCCCTTGCTCACTGCCCATCCCTCACTCCCTGCCTCGCTCCCGTCTTCCACATCCCTCCCCATTCCTCCCACGCTCCCTCCCTCCCCGTCCTTTGCTCCCTCATTCCACCTCTCACTCACTCCATCCCTTCCTGTTCCGCGCCCCCTCGTTCACTCACCATACCTCGTGACCTCCCCCCAACCTTGCTCCCTTCCCGTCCCTCACTTCCTTACATCCTTTGCTCCTTTCCCGACCCTCTCTCCCTCCCTTCTGGCCCCTTTCACCCTCCCATCTCGCCCCTCGCTCACTCTCTATCCCTTGCTCTCTCCCTCTCCATCCCTTTTCCCTCCGTTCCTCCATGTCCCTCACTCACTCACTCTGTCCCTCGCTCCCTACCAGCCTCCTGCTCCCTTGCTCCCACCCTTCCCATCCCTTGCTCCCTCCCTCACCATCCCTTCTTCCCTCCCTTCCTCCACGTCCCTCGTTCCATCCCTTGCTCCCTCAAAGTCCCTTGCTCCCTCACTCTCTCCCTGTCCCGTGTTCCTTCCCTCCCAGTTCTTGCTCCCGCCCTCCCCGTCCCTCGCTCCCTCCATTCTTCCACTTCCCTCGCTCACTGGGTCCATCCCATGTACCCTCTCTCCCTCCACGTCCCTTGCTCTCTCGCTCCATCGCTCCATCCCCATCCCTGGCTACCTTGCTGTCTCCCCGTACCTTGCTCCCTCCTTCCCTGTCCCTTGCTCCTGCTCTTCCTGTCCCTCGCTCCCTCCATCCCTCCCCGTCCCTCGCTATGAAACTTGGTCTCACTCCGTTCCAAGCTCCCTTGCTCCATCCATCGCTCGTTCTCTTGCTCACACGATCCCTGTCTCTCGCTGCCTCCCCATCCCTCACTCCCTCATTGTTCCTCACTCCCTCCCTGTCCTTCGGTCCCTCCCCGTCCCTCAATACTTCCCTGTCCCTCATTGCCTCCCTCAACCTTGTTCCCTCCCTGTATCCCTTTCCGCCACTCACTCCGTCATTCTCCGTCCCTTGCTCCGTCCCTCTTCCTCCCTAACCATCCCTCGCTCCATACCTCGCTCCCTTGCTACATCCTTACTCACTTGTTCACTCCCCGTACCTTGGTCCCTCCCCATTACTCGCTCCCTCACTCCATCCCCCACTCCATCCCTTGCTCCATCGCTCTTTCCATCCTTCGTTGACTGTCCATTTCTTGCACTCTCCCCGACCCTCTCTCCATCCCCGTCCCTCACTTACTTACGTCCGTTGCTCCTTCCCCATCCCTCTCTCCCTCCCTCATCCCCATCCCTTGCTGTCCCCCTCCCATTCCCCTGCTCTCTCCCTCTCCCTCTCATGCTCTCTCCCTCTCCATCCTTTGTTTGCACCCTCTCTCCACGTTCATCGCTCCTGCCAAGTCCCTCACTCCCTCCCTCCCCGCCCCTTGCTCCCTCCCTCACGTCCCTTGTTCCCTTCCTCCCTCCACATGCCTCATTCCATCCCTCACTCTGTCCAAGTCCCTCGCTCCATCACTCCGTTCCCATCCCTCGCTCCTTCGCTTCGTCCCTCGCTCCGTCCCTCACTCCATCCCTCGCTCACTCACCCAGTCCTTTGCTGACTCCCCATCCCTCGCACTCTCCCCCCACCCTTGCTCCCGCCTATCCCTCACTCCCTTATGTCCGTTGCTCCTTCGCCATCCCTCTATCCCTCCCTCCTTCCCCATCCCTTGTTGTCTCTTTCCCTCCAAGTCCCTCGCTCCATCACTCCACGCACATCCCTCGCTACCTCTGTCTCTTGCTCCCACCCTCCCTGTCCCTTGTCTAGCCGTCCCCATCCCTCACTCCCTCATTGTCCCTCGCTCCCTCCCTGTCCCTCATTCCCTCACTCACCCTTGTTCCCACCCTCTCTCCCTCTCCACCACTCGCTCCCTCCAACTGCATCCCTCACTCCCTCCCTCCCTCCTCCCTATCCCACACTCTGCCTTCGCTCATTCGCTCCCTACCTGTCCCTTGCTCCCTTCCCGCCCTCGCTCCCATGTTCCAGCCCTTGCCCCCTTGCTCCATCTCTCACTCATTCGCTCTGTCCCTCACTCACTCTCTCCCTCACTCCCTCCCTCCCCATCCCTTGCTCCATCCCCGTCTCTTGCTCCCTCCCTCTCCCTTGATCCCGTCCCTCTCTCTCTCTTACTCCTGTGCCAATCTCTGGTCCCTCACTCCCTCCCTCCCCATCCCTCACTCCCACCCTCGCTCCATTCCTCCCCATCCCTCTCCATCCCACCCTTGCTTCCTCACCATTCCTTTGCTCCATCCCTCATTCCCTCCCTCCCAGTACCTTGCTCCATCCCTATGCTGTCTCTCGCTCAGTCCCTCCCCATCTCTCGTTCACCGTGAATTGTGACCTCAGTCGCTCCCTCCCCGTCCCTCACTCCCACCCCCTCCCTCGCTTCCTCACTGCCTCGCCATCTCTCACTCCCTCGGCACCCCTTGCTCTCACCCTCCCCGTTCCTATCTCTCTCCCTCTCAGTCCCTTGCTCGCTTCCTCCCCTTCCCTCTCCATCCCACCCTTGACCCTCACCATCCCTTGCTCCATCCCTCACTCCCTCCCTCCCTGTACCTCGCTCCATCCCTACCCTGTCTCTCGCTCACTCCCTCCCCATCTCTCGTTCACCATGACTTGTGACCTCACTCGCTCCCTCCCCGTCCCTCTCTCCCTCACCATCCCTCGCTCCCTCCCACCCTGTCACTCGCTTCCTCACTGCCTCACCATCCCTCGTTCCCTCCCCGTGCCTTGCGCCCACCCTCCCCGTCCCTCAATGCCTCACTCCCTACACGTCCCTCACTCTCTTGCTCTGACCCTCGCTCTCTCACTCCATTCCTCACTCCTTCACTCCCTCCCTGTCGCTTGATCCCTCTCCATCCCTCACTACCTCCCTGTTCCTCATTCCCTCCCTCTCTCCCTCTCTATCCCTCGTTCCCTCCACCTCTATCCCTTACTCCTTCCCTCCCAATCCCTAACCATCCTGCACATCCCTAACACCCTCGCTCTTTCCCCATCCTTCCCTCCCTTGCTTCGCCCCTCACTCCCCCACTCCATCCCTTGCTTGCTCGCTAAGTCCCTTGCTCACTCCTTACCTCACTGCATCTTTGTCCCTCTCTTGCTCCCTCCCCATCACTTGCCCCCTCACCATCCCGCACTCCCTCTCTCCCCCTCCTTCACTTCCTCCCTTTCAGCCCCTCAATCCCTCCCTCCTCATTGTCCCTTGCTCCTTTCCTCGCTCTGTTCGCCACTCCCTCACACTATTTCTCATTCACTTGCTCCATCCCTTGCTCACTCCCTCCCTCCCAATCCCTACCAGATTTCATCAGAAGGGTCTCAAACTGAGACATCAGCTTTCCTGCTCCTCTGATGCTGCTTGGCCTGCTGTGTTTATTCAGCTCTACACGTTGTTATCTCAGATTCTCCAGCATCTGCAGTTCCTACTATCTCTCTCAGAAATATGAATGTGTTTCTTCTGAGATTTTACCCTGTTCAGACAGTGATGATGTTTGTAAATATTTCACAGAGAGGGAAAGCCATTGAAGATGGGAGAGTCAAATCAAACAATATGTAGAGAACCAATCGAGTTATTCTATTCATCAGGACCAGAAGGGAACATGTTTAGGTGGTATGCCAGTGGGAAAAGATTTCAAACATCAGTGTGAGTGGGAAAGCTCCAACACCCGCACACTGACACGCCTGATTCTGAATGTTTCAGTGAGCTAACTGCAGAGATTATTCAACATCATCCAGTTAACATTCTGGGAAATAAAAATCCACAGAGCAGGGAAACTGTACACACATTGTGTTTATGGACAAGGATTCAACAGCTCATCCAATCTGGAGAGATGCCAGGAGATCAGCATCATGGAATAACCGTGGGAATGTGTGGATTGTGCGAAGGGATACAGATACCCAGGGCAGCTGGAAGCTCACCGTCACAGTCACTCCAGGGAGAGACCATTCACCTGCTAAATGTGTGGGAAGGGATTTGCTCAGTCACCCAGCCTCGTGACACACCAGTGGGTTCACTCTGACAAGAGACATTTTAAATGCTCTGACTGTGGGGAAAACTTTAGGAACTGTAAAGGTCTAATTCAATATTGACCTGTGCACACGGGGAAGAACTCGTTCAGCTGTTCCACATGTGTGAAGGAATTCACTTGGAGATCCAGTCTAATGTCACACACCCGAGTTCACACTGGAGAGACTGATACCTGCTGTGTGTGTAGGAGGGGATTCACGTCTTCATCGATTCTAATGTCACACAATCAGGTCACACTGGTCAGAGATCTTTTACCTGTCCTGTGTGTGGGAGGGAATTCACATCATCATCCAGTCTAAGATCACATAAGCTGTCTCACACTGGAGAGAGACCCTTCATCTGCTCTCAACATGGGAAGAGCTTCAGTCAGTTTAGTCAGTTACCCAGGCTCACTAAACATCGATGTGTTCACAGTGGGGAGAAGCAATTCACCTGCTCTATGTGTGGGAAGGGATTCACCTGTTCCTCCCACCTCGCTATGACAGGCCTGTCACACTGGAGAGAGACCATTCGTCTGCTCAGTGTGTGGGAAGGGACTTATTAAACTGATTAAATCAGCTCAGCTTCTGATACACCACCATGGCCACATTGGAGAGAGAGACCGTACACCTGCAGCTGTTCATACTGGGGAGAACCATTTTACTCGCTGTGTATTTGGGAAGGGATTCACTCAGCCCTCCAATTACAGCGGACATGGGCTTATTCACACTGCTGAGAGACCATTTCAATGCTCTGACTGGGAGAACATCTTTAGAAGCAACAATGATTTGTCAAACACCAGCAAACCCATTCCGGGGAGATCCGTCTTAATTCAGCAATGTGCCCAATGGGAAGAGCTGGAGGACCAGAAACACTCTGGACCTCCAGCCAATCAGAGCCCCCTGTGTTATCGAAAAGCAAATATGGGACAATGAACTTGTGAAGCTACTCAGAGCTGCCAAGCAACGCTGTTGCTCCTCTCTCAATGAATGAAAACTGAGCGTCACCCAGACTGAAAATTCTTCTTCTCTCCAATACCTTTGGGAAAACAATTTATCCCGATTTCTTTTTATTTAAAATTCTGGTGTGGAATTATTTATTTGCAGCAGCTGAAAGGAAAGGAAATGAACCCGGGGAGGAAGTGGGGAGCAGAATCTGTCCAGACAAGAAGTGATGGTTAGATTAGATTTGTTTGTTTTGAATATTTAATATAATTTCTAATCCGACAATAATAATAATAGTAATAGTAGTAGTAATAATAATAATAATAACAACAACAATAATAATAATATTAATAATAATAATAACAATAATAATATTTTTGCAGGATGTTAGAAATGGAAGAAATTCAGACAGAAATCTCAAAACAACCATCACGTAAAGTTCCAATAGAGTCACTGAAATAAGCCGCACTTGAATATCATTGGCTTGAAACTGTAGATCAAGAAATGTCAACCTGTTTCAAAAGATTTGAAACAACAGTTTGTCTGGAAATGTACTGAGACACATACACCCAAATGAGAGTCATCCAGTGAACTGATATACCTTTACCTAGTCTGAAAGAAACATCACACCATTCACAGTAGGAACCTATAGAGACAGATGCACAAGACCTCGTATAATATGGAGAAACAATGGAAATGTGAGGGCTGTGAGAAAGGATTCCATTCCTTGTCAGTGCTGGAGTTTCATCAATGCAGTCACACGAGGCAGAACGCATTCGCCTGCTCTGATTGTGGGAAAGGATTCCCTGATTCATCTGTTCTGTGGAAACACCGATGTGCTGACACTGGAGAGAGGCCAATCACCAGCTCTGAATTTGTTTTTATTCATTCATAGGACGAGGGCATTGCTGGCTCGGCAGCATTTATTGTCCATCTCTAATTGCCCAGAAGGCAGTTCAACCACATTGTTGCAGGTCTGGAGTCACGTGTGATGCTAACCAGGTAAGGATGGCAGCTTCCTTCCCGAAAGGGTATGAGTGAACCAGGTGGGTTTTTCCAACAATCAGCAATGAATTCCCAGTCATCATTAGTTTCTTAATTCCAGATATTTATTGTATTCAAATTCTACCATGTGCCGTGGTGGGATTTGAACAGGGGTCCCCGGGGTGCTTACCTGGGTCTCTGGATTAACAGTCGAATACCACAGACCATCACTTCCCGAAATAGCAATAAATTCCGTGAATATTTCACCATGATGAAGCACCAGTGAGTTCCCACAGAGAAGAGGCCATCTGCTTGTTTGGATTATAGTAAAGTATTCATTCAGTAAACCAGGCTGTGCACACATCAACAAGTTCACACTGGGGTGAGGCCATTTACATGCTCGGGTTGTGGAAAAGAATTCACTCAGCCATCTACCCCAGTAAGACACCAGCACATCCACACGGGGAGAGGCCATTCAAATGCTCCAAGTGTGGGAAGTGGTTCAGAGATTCATCTGGCCTACAGGTACACCAGCGAGGTCATAGTGGGCAGAAGCCATTCATATGTTCTGAGTGTGGTAAAGCATTCATTCAGTCATCCAGTCTGTCGAAGTATAAGAAAGTTCACAAATGATCAGAAGAGTTGGATCGGCTGTTAATCAGCATGATGTATGCTGCTAGACAGCACATTTCAAACAGACAGTATCCACTGTCCAGAAAAACTAGTGAAGCTGCGACATGGGACAGTTAGCACCTGCGTGTTCTTCTCCATACTGCACACCTTTCTCATTAATAGGAATTAAGAAAGGGAAGATTTGCAGACTGAAATCTGAAAATGGCCATCACATGAAGATATAATGGAGTCACTGAAATAATTGGGACTTGAACATCATAATCTTCCATATTGGCTGTGCCTTTACTCTGAGTGATTGTAAACCCTGGAACCTCTCCCAAACCACATTGTGGGTGACCCCACACCTCAAAGCTGCATTCCCAGAAACCGTAGTCTTCTCAAGGAGGATCACTGGCATGACCAATAAGTGCCGACCTAGATATTGATACTATATCCCATGAATTGATTTGAAAATGAGGGAAAATCACATCCAAGACTGAGCCATGTTCATTCTGACAGTGAGTAAAGTGGGAAGGTCAGAGGGTTTCTTTCTGCTGGACTGGCCACTCTCACCACTTTGCTACCAGTGAGGCTGATGTTTGAGCCTGGGACTGCACATTGCCAAGGAAATAATCCCCAAAAGCTGATGGAGTAAATCTATTTTGTTCTGGATAGGAAATAATGTTGTCCTCACCACTCCAATTAGATCAAAAGCAAATATGTTTGTCTTTGTTCCATTGCATCTCCTGTCCAATCAACTCAATTAGTCTCCATCAGTATTTACGCTCCACATCCTCCCTTTTCATATCCCTCATTAGCATATCCTTCTATTCCTTTCTCCCTCACATATGCATCCAACTTCTTAAATATATTCCTCTGTTACCTCCATCTCACATTCTTGGAATGAATTACACATTCTGACCTGTCGCTGGCTAAAGAGGTTTCTCATGAAATTACTGTTGGATTTTTAAAGTCGTTCATCATTTTAAAGGCTTCCATCAGATCATCCTTTAGTCTTCTCCTTTCTAGATGAAAGCTCCCTAGACTTGCCTGAAGGTTACACGTTTTCAGTTCTGATAATATTTTTTTTTAATCTGTGTGACACATTCCTAGTGCCTCTATTTACTTTGTACAAATGTTGACAGTACTCCCAGTGAAGTCAAGCTTTGGTTTCAAATAAGTGAAACATCATTTTCCTCCTTTTCAATTCTATCTCTTTGGAAAGGATCCCAAATATAGGTTGTACCTTACTGAAAGATGTTATTTTCCTGAAGTTTGAGACTGGAATTACAAGAATGTTATCAGGGATTCAAGACTTCAGTTGGTTGGAGAGACTGGAGAGGCTGATCCTATTCACTTTGGATCGTAGTGTCATTGTGATAGAACAGAGAGAGAGAGAGATAATTCAGCACTCTGAGGTCATGCTGGCTCAGTTTTGAACAAATGTTCGGCATTGTTCAAACCCAGTAACCCTCCAAATTTAATGCATCAAGGAACCTCCACTTTTAAATGGAAAGTAATGAATGTATTGTTCAGGATGATAAACGAACTGGAAAAAAATATTTCAGATGTAGTTCAGGAGAACCTTGCAATCTAGTATCCACCTACGTTGCAGCTGTAACCTGGAATGTGAGATGATTTGAATAAGTTGACATCTTTCTTTGGCAATACTTACAGTTTGTTTTTCTTTTAATTTTGTTTTGTGAAAGATAATTTGACAATCTGGTCACTACCTGACAGATCAGCACGTCATGGGAAGATGTTGAGACAGACATCCATTTTGACAAATGCACTTGAATGTTAATATGTGCGATGATGTTGGCCTACCAGTGGATGTGTAGATATAATATGCTGCACATGAAAGAAATGGCATGTAAATTCACGGTGAACCCGCACTGCAGAGAGGGTCCCAAACACAGGCAGCTCCTTGAGAAACAGCCGGACATGAAATGGTTAATGTGTCCGTGGGTGACGAGACAGCATTGTGACATCATCAAGGCAGTGACAGGTTCTCCAGAGAGAAACTGACCTGAAACAATCCGGAGAGAATTCAACCCACAGGGAATGGTCAGGAAGTCAGTGAGGTTCATTAGGAAGGGGTTAAAAACTTAAATCGGGATATGTAAGAACTGGTCATAGGTTGCACACAGGCAAATAGAAAGATTGGAGAATCATTACGCCCATATTTAATCTGTTGCTTGAAGCTCGTATACCTGTGTATGAGTAATTTATAAACTCATGGCACTCCTCAGGAGAAGAACAGGTCATGTCGATGTGACTCCAGCAGGGGCCAGAACAGAACTGGAAAATAACAAAGTACAAATGATAGAGGGGTGATAAAGAGAACCTCACCCCTTCAATGTGTGGTCTGTGATATCCTGTTCTGGTTTTCTTGCTAATTAGCATATATTAATTTAAATATGATAACTATTTTATTTCCTTATGAGTCATCGGTATCGCTGAGTAAGACCAGATTTATTGCCCAGCACTAACTGCCCTGGAGAGGATGGGGCCAGCTCTGGCCTATGTACTGTTGGCAGATCCACTGTGCCATTAAGGGAGACTTCCAGGAGTTTGACCAAGTGACACAGAAGAAACATGGTATATTTCAGGTCAAGGTGAGAAGTCACACAACACCATGTTAAAGCCCAACAGGTTAATTTGGAATCATAAGCTTTTGGGGTGTTCCTCCTTCGTCAGGTGAAGCACTACTTTCTTACTTTGTTGCACATCAGAAGAAACTGATAAAGTCAGGTGCAGCGCTCAGAAAGCTTGTGATTTCAAACAAACCGTTTGATCTATAACCTGGTGTCATCTGACTCCTGACTTTGTCCACCCCAATCCAACACCAGCATCTCCACGTTATATTTCCAGGTCAGCACAGTATGTGGCCTAGAGGGGATCTAGCAGGTGGTAGCGTTCCCATGTGACTGCTGCCCTTGTCCTTCTGGATGGTAAAGACTGCAGATTCAGAAGGTGCTGTTGGAGGTGCCTTGCTGAGTCACTGCAGCGCATCTTGTAGCTGGTACAGACTTGCTGCCATTGTGTATCAGTGGTGAAGGGAATACAGGGATATAATTTGGGTGCAAAGCAAGGGGGCTGTTTTGTGTTTGGTTGTATTAAACCTAATGTAAGTCTTTTGAAATTAATACAAAAACAACAAGCATTGTCATGAAACTGTCGGCAAAGTGAAATATTGGCTTTTGACAGCTACCTCTGGGTCAGACAAGTGAAAGGAAGGTAGTCAAGTTGGGAAATGATATCAAAGTGGGAAAAAAAGACATGTCCTGGAGACATCATAAACAAGTGATAAAGTCTCAGACAAGACTCTTTCAGAAAAAAAAATCTTCTTCCCATTGCCAGCACGGACCCCTATTACACCCTTTCCTCATCAATATACCTACGTTATGTGTCATTATTGAACATGAAAGTTAACATTTTGTCAACAGTCCCTGTGTCACCACTGTTGGTGAAATATAATTTCTAACTCAGACCCTTCTCTCACTTCACCCTGGCGCATTCTGTGTGGTTACAGCAGAGGCAGGGACAGGCTGCTCATACCTCTGCTCCCACTGCTCTGGATCTCAGTGTTGAACGTTTCCCAAACAACAGGATTAACCCACACCGTGGCTTGGCTGTCAGTGAATAGAGAAGTGAAAGAGTAAAGTGCCATCTGACCCCCTCAGTAAGACCCTTAACGATGGGTCCCGGCTGAAGCTCTGTTGCTGTGCATGATTCCCCCTACCCCCCACCCTGAGACTGTCTTTTCTGAGCTCCAGGTGCTGTTCAACCCTCAGGACAAATACAATAAGCTACAGTGATGTGTTTGAAGCAAAGCTGAGTTATTTTACATTTCTCTCGGATACTCATCTCTAGTTTAATTTTAGGGTTATAGCCATCATCAGAGACAAGCTGCAAATATCAGAACAAAAGTTTTAGACAACTTCAGTGCAGTAATTTGTGTGATGTGCGTATTGTTGGCTGGCCAACAGTATTCACCCTTGGCCCATTATGTTTATGTTGGCTGAAATAGAGCTACCCAGGTTTTACAGCTTTCTGGCCTCATCATTGAGACCAAAAATATCAGACTGTGAACTCTACCCCAATTTGTTTACATTTCTTGCTTCAATTTGTTTCTGGATTCACTGCACACCTGGATCATAGAACATACAACAGAGAACATTATAGCACAGTACAGGCCCTGTTGTCCGACCTGTCATACCGATCTCGAGCCCATCTAACCGACACTATTCCATGTACATCCATGTCCTCCAGGCACATCTTTTGTTTATTTGTTTCTTTTCCAGCCCTAACTCAATTCCCTGCAGCCTTGAAGGTTTAATAACATTACTGCAATTAAATCTCTCCTGCCTTCCGCCTGTGACGTCTGCCTTTCTGCCCTTGTCTCACCCCCACCTTGCTCAGAATCTGTTACATTTCTGGTCCCAGGCCTCTGTCAGCTCACCGCATCCCCGGGTCAGAGTTTTGAATTCTCTTCCTCCAGGGAGAAACTGAAATCGTTGTGGGTACAGCTTGCCCCAGATTTTAATTTTGGAAACAAAAACCATGAAATTGTTTCAGAGTTGATTTTTTTTAGCCTTAATCCACAATCTTGCCTCTTTAGAGCTAACCTGTGATGCTCCCACAGTCCAAAAATGCAAGTTAGGTGGATTGGCCGCACTTAATTGTCCCCGAGCGTGCAGCTTAGGTGGTTGGGTTACCTGCAGTAAATGTGGGGTTCATGGGAGTACGGTGGGATAGAGAGCTAGTGCAGACTAGATGCATGGAAGGACCTCTTTCTGCACTGTCGGGATACTGTGATCTTAACCATTTGTGATCATGGTCACATTTTCCTCATGACAGCCCACACATCACCATGTTCATTCAGCTCAAGCTTTCAAGCTGCCTTTGTGTTTTGAGAAGCTCTGTTGTTGGAATGGGAGCTTTCTCTGATGTGGCCTCTCCTCATACTTCCGCCCACTTCCCAGTTCCCTGCGTTAATTCCAGCTTTCTCTCATTTTCCCAATTGGGGTTGTTGAAGAGCTCAAAAGGCGAGTGGACGGAAATTGAGAAATTAAAGAGTCAGAATGAAAGAGGAAGTGGAAATAATAAGCAGGTTTGGTAGATCCCAGGGGAGTGAGGAAGGGTCACAGATGCTTCCAGACCTGCTGAGCTATTCCAGCAACTTTGTTTTTGTTCCAGGGGAATGAGACTCCAGGATCCTTCTGTTGTGACTGTTCACACAGTTTTTTTTGAAATAATGTGTGGGATGTGGGTGTCCCTGGCTGGGCCAGCATTTCTTGCCCATCTGTAGTTGCTCTTGGGAAGGTGGTGGTGAGCTGCCTTCTTGAACCGCTGCAGTCCTCCTGCTGTGTGGTGACCCACAATGCTATTCGGGAGGGAATTCCAGGATTTCCAGCGACAGTGAAGGAACAGCGATATATTTCCAAGTCAGGAAGGTGAGTGACTTGGAGGGGAACGTGGTGGTGGTGATCCTCCCAAATATCTGCTGCCATCGCTCTTCCAGATGGAAGTGGTCGTGTGTTTGGACGGTGCAGGTCTGAGGATCTTTGGTGAATTTCTGCAGTAGAGACAACATTCTTTGACGAGAGTCAAACCCGAGCAGGTGAAGATGGATCAATGAGAAAAACAGAAATTGCTGCAAAAGTTCAGCAGGCCTACCAACATCTATGAAAGAAATCAGAGCTAACCTTTTGGGTCCAGTGACCCTTTGAGTGACCAGATACAGTTGACCATTCCCTCTTTCCTGTAACACCCTCCGGAACAAGTGATTGTGTGAGGGCCATGATGTTGTCAATAACATCTGAGAAAACAGCAGGGCATGCTGAATCAGAATAAAACCCATTTTGGTCTTTCACTTTTAAATCAACTGTAACAATTTATTCACTATTGCTTCAGAAACAGGACAAGAGACCAGAAAATCAATTCAGTGCCATCGGGCCTGGGAACCATTGTTATTCTGACCTCCATGTGACTCCAAGCTATAACCATTAGTTTGATTCTGAACCATCCTCTGGGCAGTTAGAACGGATGATAAAAGTTTGCTGAGCTTCTGATGCCATGATCCCATGAACAATCAAAAGAAACATCCAATTACTACAGTTACTTGTGAACCCACTGGTGTTTCTTCACGCGGAATGTCTGAATGAATTATCTCCCATACTCAGAGTAGGTGAATGACCTCTCCCCAGTGTGTATTTGCTGGTGTACAGTGAGGGTTGATAATGCCCTGAACCTAGCCTCACAGTGAGAGCACATGAACGGTCCTTCCTTCAGTGTGAACACGATGATGGTATATCACTTCCCACAATCTGCACATTTGACGGGCCTCTCTTCAGAGTGAACCTGTTGGTGTTTCAACAACCCGGATGATTGGGAGAAATCCTTCCCACACTCGGAGCAGGCGAATAGTCTCTCCCCAGCGTGGACTCCCTGTTGTGTCAGCAGGTGGGATGGCTGAATGAATTCCTTGCCACTCCAACAGCAGGGAAACAGCCTCTTTGCAGTGTGAAACCGCTGTGGATGCCTTCTCACACATGGAGCATGTGAGCAGTTTCTTCCTGGTGTGATTGCACCGATGTATTTGCAGCTTGGATGGGTAATTGTAACTTCTCCTACAGCCCCCACAGATCAATGGTTTCCTGTTGAGTGTGGCATTGCTTTCGTTTCAAAAAGTCAGTTGATCCCCTGAAGCCTCGTACACAGACTGAACCTGTGCTCAGTTTCTCTTCCCTGTGAATGGTGCATCCACCTTCCATATTCAAAATCTGATAATATTCATCTTCTACTAAAATGAAGCAATTCTGTCAGATCCTGTCTCCCAACTGCACATCCTCAAATTTCAAGCCAATGTGGAATTGACCGGAACAAAGGAAAGGAGCATAAGATAACACAAAAAAAGAAAGGTAGCTTGTGAAACCAAGATGAATGATCTGTTAATGTCTGGGGCTGGCACAGGGAAATAATGAAAATAAAAGCTGCTGTCTCAGCATTAAACCACCAACTAATTTAGTGATGTTCATCATGGATGGGAACCTGTCATCCAGACTCTGACATCAATGTGAAGAAAGAGCACTGGGCACAGTTGAAGAACAGTCCATGCTTTCAGAGGGGGAGGCTTAAACCTCTGGAAAGCTACCTGAAGGAGTTCCTTCCTTGCTGTTTTGTTCAGAGCAATTTACTAAGAGCCAGCTTTAAAGGATCTTGCAAATCAGTTGCTTCCATGCTTCCGTGGCACAATTGGTCAGTTCTTACACCTCGTAGACGTGAGTTTGATGGTTCGAAGCCACAAAGGCTGGAGCCAATGCTGTTCTCACTTTGTCAGTTCTGTTTCTGCAGTTCAGTCCCGGGTTTTTAATGCGGCCAGGAAAATGATCTCCAAATGGAAATCTTATCCAGTGAGTCATCTCAAAGGCGTTTCAATGTTGTTATGATGGCTAACGTAAAGGCCTGTGGATTTTTGGGAATTTGAAACTGAAACAGAAACTGCTGGAAAAACTCAACAATTTTGGCACTGCCTATTGGAGAAAACAGTCTGAAGAAGTTCTGAAACGTGACCCCTGTTTCTCTGCCCACAGATGCTGCCGGACCTGCTGAGCTTTACCAGTAACTTGCGGTTTTATTTCCAGAAAGCTTCCCGTGCCAATCTGAAAAAACTTCCTCTCTTCAGCGGTATGGACTGAGACAACAGGAAGTGACAATGAATCGGCTTCTACGTGCCATCATTGACTCCTATCTAATGTGAACTAAAACTTGACTCTGGTGGGACGCAAACGCACAATGTTTGAATAACACAGTTAATAAGCCCTTAGAAGGCCAACATGTTCTCCATTGCTCCATAACTGCCGAAGTATAACAGTACAGAAAGTTATCTTTGGCACATTCTCTTTGTGTCTTTCATCAAGTATCTGTTTTAACCCTCGGAAGGAAGGGTCACCAGACCCAAACTCTGATATTTCTTCACAGATGCTGCTAGACCTGCTGAGCTTTTCAGCTTTTTTGTATGAGTTTGTCCCTGCTTTCCAGTACGTGGTTCCTATCTTTGTGTGATCTGGCACTTCAAGTAATCATTGAAACATTCCTAAAATAATCTGATGATTCTTAGTTTAACCATTCGCCCAGGCAGTGAATTCCAGAAACCCAGAACTCTCTGGAGGAGAAAGACATCTTCCTTAAATTTTCTCTAAGTCCTCCATCCCTTACTTTTAATCGATATCAATGGTTATTCATCCTTTTCAATTAGATGAAGTATATTACAATGCCCTATGTCTATCCCTGAATAATTTTTTCCACGTCAATAAGTTCCCCTCGAACTTTCTCTGTTCTCAGAAAAAAGACAACTTCATCCTAGACTGTTTACCTTCACAGAGGAAATGGTCCAGCCCAGGCAATAACCTGGTCAATTTGACCTCTCCGCCCTCTAGGACAATTGCACCTTTCTTGCAGCCCAGTGTTCAGACCGAACAAAATTCTCCAAACAAAAGCAGCAATTTCTGGAGAAATGCAGCATGACTGGCATCATCTGTGAACATAATTGACTGGTTGCCAAGTGTACCAGAGAACAGTGTAAAGCTTTGTTTACAAGGAGGAAAAGCAGATCATTGCACGAAAGGATGTAGTGATCGGAGGTTGGAAAAAAGCTCAGTCAGAGGCATCCTGGGTACATTGCACAGGGCACACACTAAGCAACACCAATGTTAGCAAGATCAGCATGATTTGCTGCCCTGGGTCGGTGAGTCAAGCACGGTCAGTACTTGGATCTGTACAACTACAATATCCTTAAACCTGAAACTAGATTTGAAAGAACATTATTATTGATTCTTTGAGGCTTAAATTGAAATTGAAAAGTGTAGGATGGTAAGAACAAATGTTAGGGTTAGATCTGCTCTGGGGATGTCATAAGAAGTCTAACCATGTCAGTGCCAACTTGAAAGCAGAGTCAATGTTTCAAGTCCAGCGACTCTCCTTCAGAACTGATAGTACTGATGACAAGGTGGCATAGAAAACGTGCTCACCTAAACAATGTGACCTGTGTGTATATGTCTGAATAGGAATATATTTTATGGAACTCTTATTTCAACTTCATCTTATCTCTACATTCCTTCCCAAGATGTGATTGGTGCTTCATTCTCTTCAACTCTTCCTGACTGGAATGCAGCTTTTTCGAGTCTGAATTACCTCCTTAAATATCTACCATTACAAGTCTACTGACCCCGCTCTTAACTTAATTTTCCACTTCATTTCAGCCAGCCCTAACTTTGTACTGTTATCATTTTGCTCAATTTGCTTTCAAGCGCTCATCATAGCTCAAACCTTCCCTTTCTCAAAGTAAATATAAAATTCAGTGACAATGTGATCACTGCTACCCAGGAGCGTCTTCACTGTGAGGTAATTATTGAATCCTGTGCCATTGCATATTACCAGATATCCTGCTCTCTGGTTGCTTCAGGAAAATATTATTCTAATAAATGGCCCCAATGACCCCTCATCAACTCACCATTCAAACTACATTCGTCAATCTGGCATGGCCAATTTATATCAACATTAGAATCACCAAAGATTATTGCTGTACTGTGACTTAAAAGAGAAAGGTGCTTTAAATGGGGCAGCAGTGGAATGACATGGGTACAGAGCCCTACAGTTGGTGACGACACAAACTTTAGCTCAGCGATTGACAATTAATGATGGGTAGATTCGGGGATTGAAATAATCTTTTCCCATTTATGAGACCAGTGTCTTTCCACAATCCACCACATCCTTGCAGTGCCCAGGTGCTGCTAAACTACTGCATTCTATCAGTTTGAAACACACAAGTCAGATTGTCTGAAATATTTGGAACTGTACAATGTCATTGTATACGGTAAAGTACAGGCAACCACGCACAGACAAACAACACAGAGAAATACAGCTTTTAGGTTCACCTTTGCTAGAATCAGATTGTAAAAGCTGAATGCGGAAGTCTTGCTGCGATTGTCTTGGGGGTAATGAACACATAAATGCCCGTTGTCCCAGTTATGATCTCCCTCAGCCAGAGAAGGAATGACTTGCCTTCGAGTTCACATCAGGAATGTCAAGTTAATTCATCACAGGGATGAGAGGACTGTATTCTAGGCACATACAAGTAATATCAGTTTGTCCTCCAGAGAGTTTGGAATAATGAGAGATGAGAGAAATGTCATAATTAATAAATTAATCATTCGGTCGAATTCAATTCAGGGACACACAAAGTGATGAACTAAGCGAACACGAATATGGAGAGACGATACACAATAAGTAGGGCAGTTCTTCTTGAAACTTTGAGATTTCAGGTCCACGATTAGCTTTGGTGAAGATATTTACTGTCCTTAACTAGTCAGCCCTGGAAGTGACTGTAGCCCCACAGTGAGGTTGTTGAGATCGCAGTATAACCGTAACATCCATAGTTGAGCCTCACTTGGAACATTGTGTGTAATCCGTATCTGCATTGTTCATCACAAATATGCAAACAGTTATGAAAGGAGGCAGATGTGGTCTACTGGGATATAAAGTCATTAGAATTGGCACAGGCAGTTTTTATCGGGGTGATGGAAGAGTTGCAGATTATATTCACGAGATGTTGGGAAAATCAGAAATGCTGTAGCTGACACAGAGAAAATGGAAATGGAAACAAGTGGAGATTTGGTAGATGATGCGAGGTTTGGAGTTTCTAAATAAGATGAAAGCTCCCTCTTTCAAGTGAATCAAAGTCAAAGAGGTCAGAAATTCAAAACTGTCAGTGAATAATAAAGGAAACATTGGAGCTGAGTTTCATTCAGTCAGAGAACTATTAAAATCTACAAAAATATCTCAGAAACAAAGGCAGTAGGTGATTCCAGTACATTTTAAAGGGCATATGAGCAAGCGTACAAGGAGTGTATTTAACAAGGGGGGAGAATCTGTAGCCAGGGCTGGGTGGGGGAAGTGGTGGGATGTCGAGTTGTGTGGGTCAATAATCAATTTGAATTTGAATGATTTCAGATGTGAAGAAACTTCATAAACGGCTGATTAAAACTGTTTATAAAATATTAATAGCTTTGGAAGGTGTGGCTTATTATTTGATGTGAAGCAATACAAATTGTGAAACAACTGAGCATGATTTGAAATAGTACAGAAAGGAAATTTAGATCTCAATAAATTTCGTGAACCCATGCAGTTGAATAGCATCGACTATAAGAATTCTCATGATTTTGAAACATGTGGCATATGATTTCCTGTGAAGCTTTAGAAATGGAAGGAAGCTCTTTTATTAAATGGCAAGTAACATGACACTATCAAAATCAGTAAGTGAACTGTAGCTCGGTGATGGAATTCCTGATTTTATCTTGTACCTTAAAGATATAACCATATTTATTATGATTTTGCGTCCATTCATACTTATTAGTGCCTGCCAAAGAAATCCACCAACTAGACTCTGCCTTTTTGTATTTTCAAGCCTCTGTTCTTCTCAGCAGCACTTGAATTCAATGAATTCTGTCAAAAGTTGAATGCACCAGTCAAACGGTGCAATGAGATAAATCTAATTCCTTTTTTGTAAAATTATTGTCATAGATGCTGCCAGTTAGCAGCAAACTGAGTAATATGAAACAGGGTAATTTTTTTTTATCCGAGTCTGTAACCAATGCAGGGTCAGCCACATGAGAAAAGTTATTGAGCTGAAACATCACATTTGGTTTTCTCTCCAGAAATGTTTCCACACGCATTGAATATGTGTTGGATATTTGTTGATAACTGAGATACTTCCCACCGAAAAAAAATGTTTCTCAATCCACAGAAACCGATACTTTCCAATAAAGTCGAATTCGCTCAACATGGCCCTTATTCTTCATGTACTGTCCCCATGTCAATAAAAGCTAATCCACGTGAAGCTGGAACTCATACCGGGTATTGCACAGGCCTCTACACTGTTATATAACTATCACGTACTGACCGATTGCGCCACTGGCCACATGTTTTCCACATTACGTTCATCGTTTAGAATGTACATAATAAATTTTCCATGACAGGAATACTCACCAAAAAACAGACGGAGATGTGGGAAGGTCACAGTGGGGTGAAACTTTAAACTTTGGTGGCCCAGACCTTTTGGCAGGGTCAGTCACTGAGTCTGTTCCAGGCTGAAATTTCAAAACATAACATGCTTCGGGAATAGTGCAGGAAAATATTGAAAATGCATTTTTCAAAAAGAAATGCAGTTTATCATCGGTTACTTTACAAGTTCCCTCACACAAGGAAGTAACCACTGCTGTAAATGACTATATAATCCCAGTTCTCACGTCCAGAACCAGAGAAGCATCGTGGACTAGTCGCAAAGATGGGGAAATGGGGATGGCAATGAGTGCATGGAACATCTTTAATTGACATGGACCAAAGGTTACTGGGCCATCAAGATTTGGGAAAGCAATTTTAATCTAAAGAAAATAGTATTTTGGTAGCACACATGTCGGTGGATTCAGGGAGGATGTGTCCTTGAGAATGTCTCAATTATAAAAAAACATGCGACAAATATTCACATGGCAAAGAGAGATTTCTGTGCAGGGAGAAATGGAGGTAATATTTTCACTCTCTGAACTCCCTTATTTCGTTGTCTCTGCACTGGATTAAATTGCAGGAAGGGCTTTTTCGCTCGTTTCATATTATTCAATTTTCTGCAAACGCACACAGGCCATTAAAGTAATGTAAACTTGCGAAAAATAACGCGAATCACTGTCCGAACTGCTGATGCTGGAGAATCTGAGATAACACAGTGTAAAGCTGGATGAACACAGCAGGGCAAGCAGCATCAGAGGAGCAGGAAATTGATTTAATTGGGTCGAGATTGGGCTTGAGCTTTCCTCATGTTATGGAGAAAAAAGCAGGAAGATGAAGCTGAGATTCATTAGAACAGTAGTGATCTCATTGAATGGCCGAGCTGGGTAGGGTGAATGGCAGTTCTCTGAGGACAAACGTGTTTTCTTTCCCAGTGAAACTCGTTGCATCACAAAGTCTGGGCCAGTGAACTGAAGCAGTGACAGTGACGAACTTTGCTGGTAGTTCATGCTGTGAAAGTTACCATTGCTAACCATGTTCACATTAACACCGTAACTGCAGTGTGTAAAACCACACACTGGAGTGGGCCAGTGGTGCAATTGATAACACACCTCACGACGGGTTAGGAAATTGTAGGTTTGACTCCTACCTGGCTCAAGAGCAGTATAACTAGTTGTTACATTTCCCATGTAATTTTTCTCTCTGCGCTGAAGCCGCAGCGACGTTTGAATTTCTGCAGAAATAAGAACCCTTTCGCTCTTTCCCATCAGTGAATGTCACAAATATCACAGCCTCTTCAGAGAAGGGAAAGCTGAAATTGTCCCAAAAGCTGCTCATGCCTTCCTTTTATTTTCCCAAACCCACCGACCCAATCACTGCAGCTACTGGGAACATCAAGGACACAAGCCCAATCACCCGGCTTCAGCTACAAGAAACTTTAGAATCTCTTTGGGAAGTGGAATCAGAGGAGGATGAAGAGTGAACTGTCTGACTGAACAGAAAGAGTTCAGGCACCATTCCCATCTTTAAGAGGCTGGGGCATTGATTCTCATGTTCTTGGGGACGTGGACTAACCCAAGACATTGAAGGAATTCCCTTCAGAACTGCTTTACCTTTGTTATTGTCCCTGTCAGGAACAATCAATCCTGATTCCCTGACCCGCAATCACACTCAGGATACGGAGGTGAAAGTGCCAAATCCGAATCACTAGACCACCAGAGCTGAGGGCAGAAGCACGTGAATAGTTTCCTAATGATGCAGCTTTTGATTTCTTTTCCCTTGCAAAATGACCGAATCATTAAGTTTTTTTTTCATAGGTCCATCAATTCTGGTTTCCAGCACTTGGCCTGCAGCCTTGTATGCTCTGACGTTTCAAGTGTTCTTTTCAATATTATTTTCCCAAGATTCAATAAATGGGACTGAAGTTAGAGATGGTAAAACTGTGTTCATATTCTATTCAGGGAACTGAACCTCATTTTCACCCACAAATAGAATCAATCAGATACATTCCCTGATAGTGACAGAGTCCTCAGGACAGACCAACCCCCAGAGAGCAAGGATGACACACACCTAGCTTATATTAGTAAAATTCATATTTCAAAATCAGAGTCTGTTTACAGCAAAGAAGAACATCGTTCCGCCGCTCCCCTGTCCGTGTTACTGCCCCATTGTTTCCTCATCACTCTGCAATTTATACTGCTCCACCTCATTCTTCCTGCCAAACTGGAGCATTCCTCACATCAGCTGCTTTGGAAATACCTTTCTCAAATACCTGGAAGGACAAACAGGAATGTGGTATTTTAAACACATTTCTGGCTGATGGGGGGAATGACGTGGTGGTGTTAACACTGTTGTATCAGAAATAATTTGAAATGACATTTAAAGAGCTCCTTTGGATGTTGGATGCAGCAGGAGGTGAAAATTCTCGCAGACCCCAGAAAGAAATGAGCTCATGCCCACTCAGCAAATCGCCAAACTACAGACCCAACACTGCAGGCAGAGACGTCCTCTGAGAGAGGAGCTCATGCATTAGAAACTGCATTGCAATAGATGGCTGGATAGTCTGTGCATAATAGAGAAAGACAGTGTAAAAAACTAGGGCCAGTGGGCCCCTATGTTACTGCGGTGTAGCAGTCATTACATTCGCTTCACAGCACTGCTCCCTCATTATCCTAACAAGTTGTGCTTTTCCTATTTTTTGGTAAATGTGAACAGAGTTCGTTTTTATATCACTGTTCTCATCACAAAATCTTGCCTCTTTTAATGCTTTTGTCTTTATCATTAATATATATCGTAAACAGCTGCGGTCCCAGCACCGAACCTTGTGGTACCCCACTGGTCACTGCCTGCCATCCCGAAAGGGACACGTTTATCACTACTCTTTGCTTCCTGTCAGCCAGCCAATTTTCAATCCAAGTCAGTATTTTGCCCCCAATACCATGTGCCCTAATTCTGTTCACAATCTCCGCTGCGGGACTTTATCAAAGGCTTTCTGAAAGCCCAGGTGCGCTACATCGACTGGTTAACCCTGATCCATCTTCATAGATGCATCCTCAAAAAAATCCAGAAGATTAGTCAAGCACGATTTCCCTTTCGTAAATCCATGCTGACTCTGACCTATTCTGTTACTGCTATCCAAATGAGTCGTAATTTCATCTTTTATAATTGACTCCAGCATCTTTCCCACCACTGACGTCAGGCCAACCGGCCTGTAATTTCCTGTTTTCTCTCTCCCTCCTTTCTTGAAAGGTGGGGCAACATTTGCCACCCTCCAATCCACAGGAACTGATCCAGAATCTATAGATCCTTGGAAAATAGTTACCAACGCATCCACAATTTCTTGAGCCACCTCCTTAAGTACCCTGGGATGCAGACCATCAAGTCCAGGGGACTTATCAGCCTTCAGTCCCAACAGTCTATCCTGCACCATTTCCTGCCAAATATAAATACCCTTCAGTTCGTCCATTACCCTCAGTCCTTCAGCCACTATTGCATCTGGGAGATTGCTTGTGTCTTCCCTAAAGAGGACAGATCCAAAGTACCTATTCAACTCGTCTGCCATTTCCTTGTTCCCCATAATAAATTCACCCATTTCTGACTTCAAGGGCCCAAGTTTAGTCTTAGCCATTTTTTTTTCTTTTCACACACCTAAAAAAGCTTTTGCTATTTCATTTTAGAAGTAATTCAGACCTTACTATTTGTGATTTCAGCTCCAATTATTTCAGGAAATCGCTGAGTGCAGTGATGCGTTTGAATATCTCACTCTATCCTCAAATAAACTGGTTCATTTGCTTCCAGGCTGATGCATACTTTATTTAGTTTCCTTCCTCACAGTTAACGTAGTGACGATCTACGTCCTGCTTTATAAAGATTGTGGATTGTCTCCATGTGTCAGACGTCACCTGGGGGCCATGGCAGTGGCGGATCGACTGTTCATTATCCTCAACCTGATACTGAGACACATTCCCAATGTTTATCAGGAACAGTTTTATTTCCTGTTGTACATCCCCGTGTGTAATATCCACGCCGTCCAGCTTTATGCAGCCACTGACTGTTCTGTCTGGTTCACCGTCACTTTCACCTTTGATCGATTTGTGGCCATTTGTTGCCAGAAGCTGAAAAGTAAATATTGCAGTGAGATAACGGCGGCTGTGGCTCTGGGAACAGTGACTGTGCTGAGCTGTTTAAAGAACATTTTCTGGTATTTCATGCTCACAGCTCGCTATTGGCTGTGGAACACCCCCTGGTTTTGTGAGGGAACAATCGATGTTTATTACTCTCATGCCTGGGTCACAATCGAGTTCCTCCACCACATTCTAACCCCGACTCTCCCATTTCTCCTGATTCTGCTGCTCAATGTTTTCACCGTCAGACACATTTTAGTGACCAGCAGAGCCCGCAGGAGACTCCAGGCTCACACCGATGGGGACGGTCAGTGTGACACAGAAATGAGAAATCGAAAAAAATCCATCATTTTACCGTTTGTGATCTCGGCCAATTTCATCCTGTTATGGTCAATGTTAATGGTGTTTTCTATATGGGCCCGGATGTGGAATATTGGGTATCAGTCTGTGTATCTAGATTACTTTGTGATGGAATTGGGCTTTATGCTGCAGCTCCTCAGTTGCTGCACAAACATCGCGATTTATGCCGTGACCCAGACTAAGTTCAGGCAGCAGCTGAAGAATGTGCTGAAATATCCCTTTACCCAAATTCATCAATCAATCAAATTCACTCATTAATCAATCCATCCAGGATTTTCTCATTTCAGTTCAATGTTTCAGCAATGAAGCAGCCTGTTGCTATGGTAACAGACTGAGGGTAATGCTGGTTTATCCAACTTTATCCCACAGGGTGTTACAGGGAAACATGTCAATGTTTCTCTCAACTCACAGGCCAAAGAGAAAAGGCACCTTTCCACTGACTGCACCCATAACTTCAATATGTAATTAACGTTCATTAAAAAGTGCCAAGCAGCACAGCAAATTATATTGTTGTTTGTCTCTGTGTTGAGAGAAACTGGCTCCCACACTGTCCATCCAACCCTGTCTACCTCCTGGACCCTCCCTGTCCCTCTCCCTGTTCCTTCATCCCTTTCCCTCCTTCCCTGTTCTTTACTTCCTCCCTGTCCCTCCCTCTCCTTGTCCTTCCCTGTCCCTCACTCACTACCACTTCCCTTCCCTGTCCCTCCATACCTCTTGCTCCTTCCCTGTCCCTCGCTCCATGTCTCTTGCTCCTTCCCTGTCCCTTGCTCCCTCCCCATCCTTCACTCCCTCCCCAACCCCTGATGCCATTGCGAGCTGTCTCCCCATCCTTCGCTCCTGTCCCTCTGTCCTTTGCTGCCGTCCCTTGCTCCAGTCCCTCTCTCCGTCAGACCCATCCTGCCACTCGCTCCCTCTCTCACTCCCGTTATGTCACTCACTCCCTCCCAAGCTCACATCCCGTCCATCGCTCCATCACTCCTTCTCTCCCTGTCCATCACTCCCTTGCTCCCTTCGTCCCTGCCCCTTGCTCCCCCGCCGACCATCCCTCCCTCCCTCCCTCACCATCCCTCGCTCCCTCACTCACACCGTCCCCATCGCTTGCTTTCTCCCTCCCCGTCTCTCGGTCCCTCCCTCCCGGTCCCTTGCTCCCTCGCTCTGACCCTCTCTTTTGCTCCATCCCTCTCTCCCTTGCTCACTTGCTTCCTCGCTTCGTTCCCATCCCTCACTCTCTCTTTACCTCCCCATCCATAGCTCCCTCACTCCCTCCCCATACCTCACTCCCTCGCCACCCTTAACTCCCTCGCTCCCAACCTGAACCTCACTCTCTCCCCATCCCTCGCGCCCTCGTTCGTTCGCTCCCTTGCTGGCCCTTCTCACTCCCTCCCAATCCATCGCACTCTTCCTCCTGCTGCGTCTCGCTCACTCACTTCATCTGTCACTCACTCCCTCACTCCCAACCCATCCCTTGTTCACTCGCCATCCCTCGGTCCCTGCCCGTCCCTCACTCCCTCCCTGTCTCTTTCTCTCACTCATGGCCTGTCCGTCATTCAGTCCCTTGCTACTCACTTACTCCTTCCTCTCTGCTCGCTTGTTTCCTCCCTCGTCCCCTCCCTGTCCTTGCTCCCTTGCTTTCTTCCCGCCCCTCGCTCCCTTCCCGTCCATAGCTCCCTCCCCATCCCTTGCTCCCTTGTCGTTCCTCCATCCCTCCTCGCCCCTTGCTCCCACTCCATCGCTCCTTCGCTCCCTTTCCTTCGCTCCTTCACTCACACCCCTCCTGTCCCTCGCTCCCTCATTCGCTCCCACCACGTTCCTCGCTCCCTCCCCATCCCACGCTCGATCCCTCGATCAGTCATCGCTCCCCACTTGCTCCCTCCTTACTCCCCCTCTACCTCCTTGCTCCCTCCCTCACTCCCTCCCCATCCCTCGCTACCTCACTGTCCCTCACCCTGAACCTCATTCCCTCTCTCTCACTCCGTCCCTTGCTCCCTCCCTACCCCGTCCCATGCTCTCTTCCTCCACATGCCTCACTCCCTCGCTCACTGTCCCTTGCTCGCTTCCTTCCTCCAAGTCCCTCCCACCTTCCCACCCTCCACCTGCGTCCCTCGCTCCCTACACCCCTCCCTCTCGCCCTCCCCCATCCCAGTCCTTCCCTCCCTCTATCCCTCCCCGTCACTCCCTCACTCGTCCCTCTTTCCCTGCCTCCCACACGTCACTCACTCCCCGCCCATCGCTCCCGCCCTTCGGTCCCTGATCATTGTGCCTTGCTCCCAGGCCCTCCCATTCCGTCCCTTGCTCCCTCCCTGTGCCTCACTCTCTCCCTGTCCCTGACTCCCTTGCTCATTCCCTTCCCATCCTTCTCTCCCTTGTTGTCCCTTCTCCCTCCCTCCCTCTGCCTCTCACTCACTCGCTTTATCCGCCATTCACTCGCTCCCTCCCCAACACTCGCTCCCTTGCTCTCAAACTTTCCCTTCCTCCCTTGGTCCCTCCCCATCACTCGCTCCCTTCCCGTCCCTCACTCCTTCCACAACCGTTGCTCCCTCGCTTGCTCCCTCCGCATCCCTTGCTGTCTCCCTGTCTCTTTCCTTCACTCACTCCCTGTCCCCAGACCGGTCCCTTGCTACTCCATTACTCCCTCCTTCCTGCTCCCTCGTTTCCTCCCTCATCCCCACCCGGTCCCTTGCTCCCTCATTCCCTTCCAATCCCTCGCTCCCTCCATCACTCCCTCCCAGACCCTCCCTCCCCGTCTCTTGCTCCCTCCCTCCCAGACTCTCCCTCCCCATCCCTTGCTACCTCGCACCCTTCCCATCCCTCGTTCTGTCGCTCACTCTCTCCCCATCCCTAACTCCCCATTTCTCATTCCCCGTCACTGACTCCCTCCCCATCCCTCGCTCCTAGTTTCTCACTCCCAGTCACTCGCTTCCTGGCTTTGCATCTCTCCCTCTCCATCCCTCACTCCCTCATTCACTCCCACCACGACCCTTGTTCCCTCCTGTCCCTCCCTTGGTCACTCGATCCGTCCGTCGCTCCGTCCTTGCTCCCTCCTTGCTCCCTACCTTCATCCCACTGTGTCCCTTCCTCGCTCCTTCCATGGTCCCTCCCTTGGTCCCTCCTCGCTATCTCCCTCACTCCTTCCCCTTCCCTCGCTCCTTCCCCAACCCTCGCTCCATCCCTCGCTACCTCTCTATCCCTCGCTCCCTCCCTTGCTCCGTCCCCATCACTCGCTCCCTCCCTCCATGTTCTTCACTCCTTCCCACCCAATTCCTTGCTTCCTCCCTTTCCCTCCCTCCGTCACTCGCTCCCTCTCTGTCCCTCGTTCCTGTTTCCTCACTCACTGTCACTCGCCTCCTTGTTTCAAATCTCTCCATCTCCGTCTCTTGTTCCCTCACTCCCAACCCACCCTCACTCCCTCCCTATCCCTTGCTCGGTCCCTCAATCTATCCATTCCTCCCCTTTGCTCCCTCCTTGCTCCCTGCGTGCTACCTCCTTGCTCCCTCCCTTACTCCGGCCCCGTCCCTAGTTCTTTCCTCGTATCTGCCTTGCTTCCTCCCTCGCTCCATTCCCACTGTCCCCCTCACTTGCTCCCTCTCGCTCGCTCCCTCCCCATGCCTCACTCCCTCCAACGCTCCTTCTCTGTTCCTCGCTCCCTCCCCGTCCCAAGCTCCTTCCTCACTTCTGCCTTGCTTCCTCCCTCGCTCCGTTCTCACTTTCTCCCTCACTCGCTCCCTTTCCCTCGCTCCCACCCCATGCCTCACTCCCTCTGTCGCTCCTTCTCTGTTCCTCGCTCCCTCCTTTTCTCCCACCCCGTCACTAGCTCCTTCCCTCCCAGTCCGTCCCTCCCCATCCCTCCCTCACTCCCTTCCCCATTCCTATCTCCCCACCTCCCCATCACCCACATCCCTTTCTCCCACCCTCCCCATTCCGCACTCCCTCGGTCGCTCCCTCCCTGTCCCTCATTCCCTCCTCGTCCCATGCTCGGTCATCGGCCCAGCGCTCCCTGCTTGCCCCCTCCTTTCTCCCCTCTCGCTCCCTCCTCACTCCCTCCCTGCCCATCCCTTGCTCCTCCCTCGCTCCCTCCACATTCCCACTCTCCCCGTCCTTCAGTCCCTCCCTCCCTCATTCCCACCCTCCCCAACCCTCCCTCCCACCCTCCACACCCCTTCCTCACTCCTTCCCCCTCCCTCACTCACTGCCCTTTCCCGCCCTTTCCTCCCATCCCCCTCCCTGTTCCTCCTTCACTCCCTCCACATCCTCTGCTCCCCCCTCCCGTCCAGCCCTCCCTTGATCCCTCCCCTTCTGCCTTCCTGTCCTCACTTGATCCCTCCCAGTCACTTCCTCATCCCTCGCTCACTGCCACCCTGTCCTTTGCTCCTACCCTCCCTTCCCCATGTCTCTGTACCTCCCCTCCCTCACTCCGTCCCTTTCTCCTTCCCGAACCAAGTCCTTTGCTCCCTTCATCCCCATCCCTCACTGCCTCGCTGCCCGTCTCTCCCTCACTCCCACACCTACCACTACCCTCCCTCTCACCCCCTCTCCATCCCTCTCACCTTCTCCCCTCCCTCGCTCCCTCCCCATTCCTCCCTCGCACCCTCCCCCCTTCCTTGCTCCCTACTCACATCCCTTGCTCCCTTCCTCTCCGTCCCTCACTCGATCGCTCCTTGTCCCTCGCTCCCCGTCTCTCACTCCCCATTCCTCACTCCCTCCCTTGACCCCTCTCTCTCATTCACTCCCACCCTTACCATGCCCCTTGCACCCTCCCTCCTCCGTGTCCCTCCCCATCACTCCCGCATCACTGTCCCCCCCTCCATTGCTACCACCCCATCACTCCCTTCCTCATCCCTCAAACTCTGCCTCCCCGTACATTGCTCCCACACTCTCTCCCTCCTCCACGTTCCTCACTCCCTCCAACCCTGTCCGTCACATCCTCCCTCACTCGCTCCTTCCCCCCCCCCCCGTCCCTCGGTCTCTCGGACCCATCCTTGGATCTTCGCCCCTCAGTCCCTCGATCCTGGTCCCTCACTCACTCGATCCCGGTCCCCCACTCCCTTGATTCCCATCTCTCCCTCCCCCACTCCTCATCCCTCTCCTGCAACCCTCACTCTTTCCCTCCCTATGCCTCCCTCCCTCACTCACTCCCTGTCCTATTGCTCCCTTTGCGTCCCTCGGCCCCACTCTCCTCATCCCTCACTCCCTTGTTCCCTCCCTTCCTGCCCCTTGCTCACTCCCTGTCACATTCTCCCTCCATCCCTCCCCATCCCTCACTCCCTCCATACCCTGCCCCTTGCTCCCTTCCTCCCCACGTCTCGCTCCCTTTCCACTGATCTCTGTCCTTTGCTCCCTCACTTGTTCCCTCCCTCCCAGTGGTGCCCCCTCACTCCCGCTCTCCCCTTCCCTCCCTCACTCCATCACCACTCCCTCGCTCCCTCCCCCTCACCTTCCTTCTCTTGCTCCCTCCTCTCCTGCCCCTTCCTCTCTCCCTGCCCATCCCTCCCTCACTCCCTCCCCATCACTCCCTCACTGATCTAAATATTGCATTTGCTTATGAGTCATTGGCATTACTGTAGGGCCAGATTTATTGCCCATCGCTAACCGCCCTGGTGAGGATGGGGCTAGCAATGGTCTATGTATTGTTGATAGATCCACAGTGCTATTGAGGGAGACTTCCAGGAATTTGACCAAGCGACACAGAAGGAACATGATATATTCCCAGGCCAAAGTCAGATGACACATAACACCAGGTTCAAGTCCAACAGGTTTGTTTGAAAACATAACCTTTCGGGGTGTTCCACCTTTGACAGATGAAGCGCCACTTTATTACTTTATTACACATCATGAGAAAGTGAGAAAGTTGGGTGTAGCGTTCAGAAAGCTTGTGATTTCAAATAAAACTGTTGATCTAAAAGCTGGTGTCATCTGACTCCTGACTTTGTCCACCCCAATCCCACAGCAGCACCTCCACGTTATATTTCCAGGTCAGCACAGTATGTGGCCTAGAGGGGATCGAGCAGGTGGTTGCGTTCCCATGTGGCTGCTGCCCCTGTCCTTCTGGATGGTGAAGACTGCAGATTCAGAAGGTGCTGTTGGAGGAGCCTTGCTGAGTCCCTGCAGTGCATCTTGTAGACGGTACAGACTGCTGCCACTTTGCATCAGTGGTGATCTCCTTCTGAAGCGTACTCCAACTGCCGTTACACTCCTCTCAGGATTCACCCGATCCCTGTGTAAATCTCGACCCCCGGTGGGGTCTCTCGGTTCCGTGATCAGTCAATGAACACTCACAGTCAGTCTGGCTGTTTAAGACTTTACACTTTATTTCATCATACGGCCGGGTACAGATCATCCGGAAAACACAGAAGTTGAGGACTTCCATATTCCTCGGAGGAGCTGCAACCCACAGGCTAATACAAAGACATGTCTATACTTTTCTTAAAGCAGGGTACATGGTGTGATCGCACAGCGTATTCAAACAATCAATACATGATATTGCTTCATTGACAGTTACATATTCCTATAGCATTAACTGGTAAACAACTTACATCACAACACATAGGTTACTTTTTATCTCACCACAGAGCGCCACATCATTTGCAACTGAATGACACCTAGAATGGTTAGTACTGTGTTATCTTATCATTCCTGCATTATTTATGTAGCTCTCGCAGAACTCACAGTTCCTAGGCGAAAAGAGCAGCTCCAGCAGAATTTACAGTTCCCAGGCTAGAAGCCATTTTGTTGATAACATACACCAGCAGCATCTTGTGCCTGTGTCCGAATCTCACGTTCTCAGGAGTACAGGGATGCTGTTTGGGTGTAAATCAAGATGGCTGTTTTGTGTTTGATTGGATTAAACCTGATGTAAGGCTTTTGAAATAAAAAAAATTGTCACATGAAAATATCCACAAAGTGAAATATTGGTTTTTGACAGTTACGTCTGGATCAAACAAGTGGAAGTAAGGTTGTCAGGTTGGGAAATGATATCAAAGTGGGAATAAAAGACATGTCCTGGAGACATCATAAGAAAGTGATAAAGTCTCAGACAAGACTCCTTCAGAAAAATTTCTTCCCACTGCCAGCACGAACCCCTCTTCATCCTTTCCTGACCAATATATGCATGTTTTGTGTAGTAATTGAAAGTGAAAATTAACATTTTATCAACTCTCCCCATGTCATCATTGTTGGTGAAATATACTTTCTAATCCAGACCCTTCTCTCACTTCACCCTGGCGCATTCTGTGTGGTTACAGCAGAGGCAGGGACAGGATGTTCATACCCCTGCTCCCACTGCTCTGGGCCTCAGTGTTGTATGGCTACGAAATACTGTTTTATCTTTACCAATGTAGAAGAAACCTAAACATGAGCCTGAGGGTTCACTTCCAGTCAGGAACAGATCATTGATTTACAATAGTCTCTGATTGGAAGCACATTTCCAACATTCACCATTGTTCTTCCCCTGACTCTAAAACAAGTTGCAAACGAGATTCTGTTCCGTGTCAAGGAGCTGTGAGCCATGGAAGACAGGAGCTGGGACACATTTCTTGCACGCAGCAGGACTAACCCACACTGTGGCTTGGCTGTCAATGAAGAGAGACGTGAAAGAGTAAAGTGCCATCTGACCCCCTCAGTGTGACCCTGAAGGATTTGCCCCGACTGAAGCTCTGTTGCTGTGCACTATTCCCCCTACCCCCCACCCTGAGATTGTCCTTTCTGAGCTCCATGTGCTGTTCAACCCGCATAACAAATACAACAAGCTACAGTGATGTGCTTGAAGCAAAGCTAACTTATTTTACATTTCTCTAGTGTACTAAACTCTAGTTTAATTTTAGGGTTATAGCCATCAGCAGAAACAAACTGCAAATGTCAGAACAAAAGTAACTGAAAATTACAGAGCAGAGCAAGGCCTTTTTTTCATTCATTTGTGTGATGTGTGTCTTGTTGGCTGGCCAGCAGTATTCACCCTTGGCACATCGTGTATGTGTTGGCTGGAATAGAACGAAACAGGCTTTACAGCTTTCTGGCCTCATCATTGAGACCAACAATTTGAGACTGTGAACTCTGCCCCAATGTGTTTACATTTCTTGTTTCAATTTGTCTGGGTCCACTGCACACCTGGCTCCAGGCACATCTTTTGTTTATTTGTTTCTTTTCCAGCCCTAACTCCATTCCCTGCCGCCTTGAGGGACTAATAACATTTCTGCAATTGAATCTCTCCAGCCTTCCCCCCGTGACATGTGCCTTTTGCCCTTGTATCACCCCCACCTGGCTCAGAATCTGTTACATTTCTGGTCCCAGATCTCTGTCAACTCACAGCGCCCCCGGGTTAGAGTTTTAAATTCACTTCCTCCAGAGAGAAACTGAAATCGTTGTGGCTGCAGCTTTCCCCAGATTTTAATTTTGGAAACAAAAACCATGAAATTGTTTCAGAGTTGAGGTGTTTTTGAGCTTTAATCCACAATCTCGCTTCTTTAGAGCTAAACTGTGATCCTCCCACAGTCCAAAATTGCAAGTTAGGTGGATTGACCGCACTAAATTGTCCCCGAGTGTGCAGCTTACGTGGTTGGGTTAGCTGCGGTAAATGTGGGGTTTATGGGAGTCCGGTGGGATAGAGAGCTAGTGCAGACTAGATGAACTGAATGACCTCTTTCTGCACTGTCGGGATCCTGTGATCTTAACCATTTGTGATCATGGTCACATTTTCCTCATGACAGCCCACACATCACCATGTTCATTCAGCTCAATCTTTCATGCTGCCTTTGTGTTTTGAGAAGCTCTGTTGTTGGAATGGGAGCATTCTTTGATGTGGCCTCTCCTTATACTTACGCCCACTTCCCAGTTTCCTGCGTTAATTCCAGCTTTCTCTCATTTTCCCAAATGGGGTCGTTGAAAAGCTCAAATGGCGAGTGGACTGAAATTGAGAAATTAAAGAGTCAGAATGAAAGAGGAAGTGGAAATAATAAACAGATTCGGTAGATCCCAGGGGAATGAGGAAGGGTCACAGATGCTTCCAGACCTGCTGAACTATTCCAGCAACTTTGTTTTTGTTCCAGGGGAATGAGACTCCAGGATCCTCCTGTTGTGACTGTTCACACAGTATTTTTTTAATTAATGTGTGGGATGTGGGTGTCCCTGGCTGTGCCAGCATTTCTTACCCATCAGTAGTTGCCCTTGAGAACGTGGTGGTGAGCTGCCTTCCTGAACTGCTGCAGTCCTCCTGCTGTGTGGTGAACCACAATGCTATTCGGGAGGGAATTCCAGGATTTTGACCCAGCGACAGTGAAGGAACGCTGAAATATTTCCAAGTCAGGAAGGTGAGTGACTTGAAGGTGTGCAAAATTAGAAATGTTGTTTCTGCAGATAAGGGTGAATGGTGGGGTCTTGCAAAAGAAGAACATTATAGTCACAAGAGTTTGTAGCAGAAGTTTATCATTAACCAGAGATTAGGTTCTGCAAAGACGGCAGTAAGCACGACCAGAAACATTCTTTCTGCAGACAAGGACGTGATAGAGATAATGGTGTTGTAGCAGAGGCTTATTTCTGCAAACCTGACGATTCGCATCTACAGCGTATCTAGCGCTCTTTAGGATAGCAAATAAGGATTGCAGTCAACAAGGGAATGGGGCCTTTGGCTGGCAGAAAAGGGAACAATAAACAAGGGCTGTGCGACAGGACGGGGAATGATAGGATAAGACCAATGGGAGCAGGGAGGGGTGATTCTGCAACTCGTAAATTGTATAAGAATGTTTAACTTTATTTGTGTGTGTGTGTGCCTGTCTAGCAGACACCCTTTCTTGCAAGATCGTAGACAATAAAATTGTCTTGTTTCCAAGGCTTTGTCTCAGGCTGAATTTGTGAGCAGGGACTGTTTCTCACAATTGGGGGCTCGTCCAGGATCCGACACTCTGACCGTTCGACACTCGTGGGACGACGGGGAAGGCACGTCTTGCCGATTTCGGCGATCTCGAACTCCCTTGGTTGTCGTTTGCAGTTTGGGCGAGTGCGATCTGGACTGGGAGACCCTGGAAACAAGACGGGTTGATGCGGCGTGTCCGGTGGGGTAAATCTTGTGCACAAGACCCGGGTCAGGAAAGGTCTTAAAGATCTGTCCGGGCGACCGGGGAAGCAGTGGTATCTGCTGCAGGTATTTCTGCAGGGACGTACGGGAAGTACGGGGAAGATTTCTAACGACCAGGTAACTCCGTGCATGGACCAAGGTAAGAAAACTGACCTTTAAGTATTGCCTTGGTGGTCGGGACGTACGGGCACTACGGGGAATAGGCGAAATATAAAAAGAAAATAATTGGCCTGATTAATCGGACGAGTAAGGTGTCTGCCTGATTCGAGCACCCAGCCTTAGGCCGGTTGTTAAGAGGGGAAATCCCCCACGCAAGTGTTAGGACCCTGAAGCGGGTGTGGAAGAAGGCGCCACCAAATCTCGACAAGATTAATTAAATTAGCAACAATGGGAGGCAAGGGGAGTTGCCTGAGCAGCGATCAATCTGCCAATAACGCCAAAGTGGAATATATTCTGCCCGACAGCCCTTTGGGGAGAATGTTGGGCAGTTGGGAATACGGCTCCCGGATGCGGGAGAAAGGCAAGACTACAATGATAAATTATTGTAGTTTTGTTTGGTCTAGAGAAAGCATTGAGGTACCTGCTATTTTTTGGCCCAAATATGGATCCGACGAAGATTGGCTGTGCCAATACCTATATATACATCAATCGGAATAGCAGGTGCGAAGGTAGGACTATATCCTATGAGTGCAGAAGGATCGGGAGAGGACAGGGAAAGGACGAACACGAAAAACCACAATGGGATCCCCTAACATGTTTGCCGCCTCCATGTCCCCCTCCTCCCCACTGACGGCCGTGAGTAGCCTCCACAACCAGCCCACGGCCCCAGAACTCACCCCAAACACCTGAAAAAGTGACGAACTCTGAGGTAAAAGACGCGGAACGTAGAGGGCCCAGAATTTCACGATCTACCACACGTAAAGGAGGGGCAGAAACAAAGGAAGAGGAAAAATTATACCCTTTAAGGGAGGTCCCAATTGAGGATGGTGAAATTGGGTGTGTGAACGCTCCCTTAACCAGTAGCGAAGTTAGGATCTTTAAGAAAGAAATGAAAAGTTCAATAGAGGATCCGGTCAGACTGGCCGAACAGTTAGATGAATTCCTAGGACCCAATTTATATACCTGGGGAGAACAGATGGCAATTCTAGGAACCCTATTTTCGGAGGAAGGACGAGGTATGATTAGGAGGGTGGTCTTACAGGAGTGGGAATAAAGGCACCCAGCGGGACTAAACGTAGTCCCAGCAGATCAGAAATTCCCGATTGCCAATCCTCATTGGGGCAATAATGATAGACACGATAGAGCATCAATGCGGGATCTGAAGGAAATGGTAATATTGGGAATTAAAGAGGCAGCACCCAGATCGCAAAATTTTGCTAAAGACTTCGACGTATGACAGGAAAAGGACCAAACTCCTTCTACATTTCTTCAAAGGCTCAAGGAGGCCACAAAGAATTATTCGGGGATGGATCCCGATGATCCGGTAGCTCAGGGACTCTTAAAGGTCCAGCTTGTAACTAAACCGTGGCCGGACATGCAAAAGAAATTACAGAAAATAGATGGATGGAGTGAGAGACAGATGGAGGAATTACTACGAGAGGCGCAGAAGGTACCTGTAAAAAGGGAAGACGAGAAGCAGAAACAAAAAGCAAAAATGATGGTCGCCGCCATTAAAGTAGTGACAAAGAAAGAGAGAGGCAAAGAGAAAAGGCAGATACTAGATGCGGGAGACGACAGGCGGGATGTTACCGTTGTGGAAGAGTGCGACATTTTTAGCGGGAATGCCCAGAGTTAACACGGGAAAGGGAAACGGTATCCCTAATGGCCCTCAATGAGGGTCAGGGGAGTCAGGGGTTCCTTCCTCCTAAGGCCCACCGGGAACCCTTGATAAACTTAAAGGTGGGACCTGAAGGGGAGAAGGCAGTATTCTTGGTGGACACCAGTGCGGCACAGTCATCCCTAAGTTTTATACCTACTTGTGTTAAATTGACTAACAAGGATCTCAGGGTTTCCAGAGTAAAAGACGAAGGATTCCCAGTGCCTATTTTTGAGCCAACCCTAATTAGAAACGATGATAAGGAAGTAACAGGGCAATTACTATACATTCCCGACATTGGGAGTAATTTACTGGGTAGGTATTTGATTACATTGCTGGTCTTAAAAATTGGGGTAGAGAATAGTGCGGTAGCTGTAACAATGGCTATGTTAACGCCGCGGGAAGATCAACAAATCAGTCCTGATGTGTGGGCGAGAGCTGATAATGCAGGGCACCTAACTATTACCCCGTTGGTAATCACACTGACTCGAAAAGATGAGACGGTTCGGGTTTGACAATACCCTATATCCTCTCTCCTTATGAAATGATGTTTGCATTACCTTTCTTGGGTGGAAAAGGGGAATTACCAACTGTAGAGTTCAATGTTAAGTTTTTCAAAGAACTGTATTGTGGCGCTCGGTTCTTCTTTGTCTGTCCTTAGGAAGAAGGGTCTGTTGACCCAGACACCTCCACTATAGTTCGCAGTATATCAGATACGACCGGGTGATTGGGTCTTGATCAAAACCTGGAAAGATACCAAACTGCACCCAAGCTGGGAGGGACCGTTCCTAACCGTCCTGACGACTGAAACAGCCGTCCATACTGCTGAAAAAGGGTGGAGTCATCACACTTGTGTTAAGGGTCCGGTCGACCCTCCTTCCCCTCTGGCAGAGTGGCAAGTTCATCCTACAGACAGCCCTCTGAAAGTCAAACTGAGCAGAAAGAATGAACTGAACTGATATGAAAGACTATCAAGTATTGGTTAGAAATTTTGTATTGTCAGTGTTGCGCGAACCCACGCCCTTCGGGTATTTAAAGGGTTAGAGAATAGACAGATAGGGGTTGGGAAGCTGAAATGGGCTGTCAGCTTTATGTTGTTACGATAATATTGGCACGATTTGCCCAGGGGGTTGGGAAGAATCATTTCACCGCGTTATGTCACAATTATGCTAGAGTAACAGGGCGTACCGACTGTTGGGTATGTGCTGCGATCCCACACCATGGAAAATCTGCAATCCCTCTCACGGTAGTGCCATTTACCAATAGAGAGGTGTACGAGGCACAACAATTTGACTTGGGCTCAAATGATACAAAATGGAGATCTGAAAGGGGTGATTATAAATTCGCGGGATGGTTCCCACAACCGGCTCCGAAAACCCTGGGTGCTATCGACGGCCTTAGGGTTTCCCCACCGAAAGGAGTAGTCAAGACCACCTGTTTCTGCAATCAGAATGACAGCACACCCTTCCAGTTAGGAAACTTATCTTGTGTCGCCACCAGCCAAGCGACTGGCACAAATGTACCCCACATATTGAACGGGACATATTGGATATGTGGCCTCGAGGCCTATCCCTTTTTCCTCGGGGAAAGGTACATTCGGGTGACCGAATGCATAGGAAGCGTAGAAATGATTTTGATCTAACACTGCCTCAAAGTCAGAAAGGCTGGAGTGGCTGCTGCTACCTCTCCTATGTAATCCCCCATCTGAGGCTGTCAGATAAAACCCCAGAAATAACTCAGAATGGCCAGGGAGGGAAGCGGACACCCCGAGAAGTAATCGAAGGGGATCGCTTTCTCTGGACTTTGATACCTATGTATGAGACTTACCGAGTAGGAAGAGAGATACAAAAGTTGGCGCCTTCCCTGGAGGAGTTGGCCAACAATACTGCCGATGCGTTGGCCGAGACCCAATCCAAAGTGGCGGCCATAACGACCGAAATGATTGCCACCAGGCTAACGACTCTTTAGAATAGGATGGTTCTAGATTGTACTCTGGCAGAGAAATTTGGTACCTGTGCACTAATTGGGGAAGAATGCTGTACATACATAACTGACGTTTCCCATAACATTCTGGGAATGGGGGAGTTGGGGATTACCTGGTTGTGGAGAGTGGTTGGTTAATTTGGCCATCTATGGATTATTGATATTAGTGGGTCTAGTGGTGGGGTTTAATGTCCTCAAATGGATACCGAACCAATAAATGACGTCTCTAGGGGAACGAACCCTAGTACATCACCAGATGCTTTTACAATCAGCAGATGGTATGCAACAAAGAGAAAGTCAAAGAATGCTTCTAGAGTTCGAAAAACAAACATCACAAAGAGTGGTTTAAGGGGTAACCGTGTACAAGATTGTGAACCTCAACGCCAGCAAGCGTAAGAGGGCAGAGAATGGGAAAATGAATTTTAAAAGGGGCTTAATTAGTGCAGAAACAACAGTTTGAGAAAAAGCCAAAGGGGGAATTGTGAGAAATGAAACATGTTGTTTCTGCAGGTAAGGATGAATAGTGGGATCTTGCAGGAGCAGAAATTCACAATACTTTGTCGCAGAAGTTTATCATTAACCAGAGACTAGGTTCTGCAAAGATGGCAGTTAGCACGACCAGAAGCATTCTTTTTGCAGACAAGGACATGGTAGAGATAAGGGTGTTGTAGCAGAGGCTTATTTCTGCAACCCTGACGATTCGCACGAACAGCATGTCTAGCGCTCTTTCGGATAGCAAATAAAGGTTGCAGTAAACAAGGGAATGGGGCCTTCGGCCGGCAGTAAAGGGAACAATAAACAAGGGTAGTCAGAGAGGACGGGGTACGATAGGAGAAGACCAATGGGAGCAGGGAGGCGTGATTCCGCAACTTGTAAACTGTATAAGAATGTTTAACATGCTTTGTAGTGTGTGCCTGTCTAGCAGACATCCTTTCTTTCAAGATCGTACAGAATAAAATTTCTTGTTTCCAAGGCTTTGTCTCAGGCTGAATTTGTGAGCAGGTACTGTTTCTCACAAGGGCATCATCAACCCTCACTGTGCACCAGCAAATACACACTGGGGAGAGGTCATTCACCTACTCTGTGTGTGGGAGAAAACTCACACAGACATATAGCTTGAAGAAATACCAGTGGGTTCACAAGTAACTTCAGTAATTGGATATTTCTTTTGCTTGTTCATGAGATCATGGCATCAGAAGGCCAGCAAGCTTTTATCATCCGTTCTTACTGCCCAGAGGACGGTTCAGAATCAAACTAATGGTTATAGCTTGGAGTCACATGGAGGTCAGAAGAACAATGGCTCCCAGGCCCAATGGCACTGAGTTGATTTTCTGGTCTCTTGTCCTGTTTCTGAAACAAAAGTGAACACATTGTTACTAGTTGGTTTAAAAGTGAAAGACCAAAATGGGTTTTATTCTGATTCAGCATGCCCTGATGTTTTCTCAGTTGTTATTGACAACCTCATGGCCCTCACACCATCAACTGTTCCCGAGTGTGTTACAGGAAAGGGGGGATGGTTAACCGCATCTGGTCACTCAAAGTGTCAATTGTCCCAAAAGGGTAACTCTGACTTATTTCAGAGATGCTGCCAGGCCTGCTTAGCTTGACAGCAATTTCTGCTTTTGTTTCTGATTTCAATATTCACCTTGTCTGTTTCAAAGAAGCCTCTTGATAGGTTTGCTGGGTTTTGGAAATTGAAAGTTAGGCCACAGATAAGGCAATGGTCTCAGTGAATGACAGATCAGGCTTGAGGGGCTGAATGGACTCCTCCTGTTCCAATAAATTTTTTCCATCTGCAGCTTGTGGCATTATTTTCCCTCACAACTCACTTCACATCCATGACTCTTACACTATATGCTATTACTGGCTGAACAAATCTCCTGTGTTTGAACTCAGTCTGTTACTATTCAGTGCTCCATCTTAGCCTGCCCGGGTTTGACTCTCGTCAGAGAATGCTGTCTCGACTGCAGAAATTCACCAAAGATCCTCAGGCAGCACCTTCCAATCCCACGACCACTTCCATCTGGAAGAACAAGGCCAGCAGATATATGGGAAGATCACCACATCCACGTTCCACTCCAAGTCACTCACCATCCTGACTAGGAAATATATCACTGTTCCTTCACTGTCGCTGGGTCAAACCCCTGGAATTCCCTCCCGAATAGCATTGCAGGTCACCACACAGCAGGAGGACTGCAGCAGTTCAAGAAGGCAGCTCACCACCACCTTCCCAAGGGCAACGACTGATGGGCAAGAAATGCCGGCACAGCCAGGGACACCCACATTCCACACATTAATAACAAAAATACTGTGTGAACAGTCACAACTGGAGGATCCTGGAGTCTCATTCCCCTGGAACAAAAACAAAGTTGCTGGAATAGCTCAGCAGGTCTGGAAACATCTGTGACCATTCATGACTCCCCTGGGATCTACCAAACCTGTTTATTGTTTCCACTTCCTCTTTCATTCTGACACTTTAATTTCTCAATTTCAGTCCACTCGCCTTTTGAGCTCTTCAACAACACCATTTGGGAAAATGAGAGAAAGCTGGAATTAACGCAGGGAACTGGGAAGTGGGTGGAAGTATGAGGAGAGGCCACATCAGAGAAAGCTCCCATTCCAACAACAGAGCTTCTCAAAACACAAAGGCAGCATGAAAGATTGAGCTGAATGTACATGGGGATGTGTGGGCTGTCATGAGGAAAACGTGACCATGATCACAAATGGTTAAGATCACAGGATCCCGACAGTGCAGAAAGAGGTCATTCAGTGCATCTCGGCTGCACTAGCTCTCTATCCCACCCTACTCCCATGAACCCAACATTTACTGCAGCTAACCCAACCACGTAAGCTGCACACTCGCGGACAATTTAGTGTGGCCAATCCACCTAAGTTGTATTTTTCAACTGTGGGACGATCACAGTTTAGCTCTAAAGAAGCGATATTGTGGATTAAAGCTCAAAAACACCTCAACTCTGAAACAATTTCATGGTTTTTGTTTCCAAAATTAAAATCTGGGGAAAGCTGCACCCACAACGATTTCAGATTCGCTCTGGAGGAAGCGAATTTAAAACTCTGACTCGGGGGGCGCTGTGAGTTGACTGAGGCCTGGGACCAGAAATGTAACAGATTCTGAGCAAAGTCGGGGTGAGACAAGGGCAAAAGGCTCATGTCACGGCGCGGGGGAAGGCAGGAGAGATTCAATTGTAGAAATGTTATTAGTCCCTCAAGGCAGCAGGGAATGAAGTTAGGGCTGGAAAAGAAACAAATAAACAAAAGATGTGCCTGGAGCCAGGTGTGCAGTGGGTCCAGACACAAATTGAAACAAGAAATGTAAACAAATTGGGGCAGAGTTCACAGTCTGAAATTGTTGATCTCAATGATGAGGCCAGAAAGCTGTAAAGCCTGTTTCGTTCTATTCCAGCCAACACACACATGATGTGCCAAGGGTGAATACTGCTGGCCAGCCAACAATACGCACATCACACAAATGAATAAAAAGAAGGCCTTGATCTGCGCTGTAATTTTCAGTTACTTTTGTTCTGACATTTACAGTTTGTTTCTGCTGAGGGGGAGAACCCTAAAATTGAACTAGAGTTCAGTCTCCGAGAGAAATGTAAAATAAGTCAGCTTTGCCTCAAACACATCACTGTAGCTTGTTGTATTTGTTATGCGGGTTGAACAGCACCTGGAGCTCAGAAACAACAATCTCAGGGTGGGGAGTAGGGGGAATCGTGCACAGCAACAGAGCTTCAGTCGGGGCAAATCCTTCAGGGTCACACTGAGGGGGTCAGATGGCACTTTACTCTTTCACATCTCTATTCACTGACTGCCAACCACAGTGTGGGTTAATCCTGCTGTGTGTAAGAAATGTGTCCCAGCTACTGTCTTCCATGGCTCACAGCTCCGAGCATGGAACAGAATCTCATTTCCAACTGGGTTGAGTGTCAGAGGAAGAACAATGGTGAATGCTGGAAATGTGCTTCAAATCAGAGATTAGTGTAAATCAATGATCTGTTTCTGACTGGAAGTGAATTCTCAGGCTCAGCTTTAGGTTTCTTCTACATTGGTAAAGATAAAGCAGTATTTCGTAGCCGTACAACACTGAGACCCAGAGCAGTGGGAGCGGGAGTATGAACATCCTGTCCCTGCCTCTGCTGTTACCACACAGAATGCACTAGGGTGACCTGAGAGAAGGGTCTGGCTTAGAAATTATATTGCACCAACAGCGATGACACAGGGAGTGTTGACAAAATGTTAATGTTCATTTTCAATATCGGCACGTAACATGGACGTATTGGTGAGGAAGGAATGAAGAGGGGTTATTGCTGGCAATGGGAAGATGTTTTTCTGAAGGAGTCTCGTCTGAGGCTTGGTTACTTTTTTATGCTGTCTCCAGGACATCACTGTTATTCCCACTTTGATATCATTTTCCAACTTGACTACCTTCCGTTCACTTGTCTGATCTAGAGGTAACTGTGAAAAACCAATGTTTCATTTTGTAGACAGCTTCATATGATAACATTTCTTTTTCATTTCAAAAGCCTTCCATCAGGTTTAATACAATCGAACACAAAACAGCCCTCTTGATTTGCACCTCAATGACATCCCTGTACTCCCTACACCACTGATGCACATTGGCAGCAGTCACTGCACTAGGATGCACTGCAGTGGCTCAGCAGTGCTACTCCAACAGCACCTTCTGAATCTGCAGTCTTTACCATCGGAGCAGGTCAATACTGAATTAGACCTTTAGTCCTCAGAAAGCTTTTCCAGTCAGAGTATTTAAAAGGTCTCTTGCCAGTGTGAACCCACTGGAGTGACATAGCAACATAAGAAGAGAAGAACTAGGAACAGGAGTAGGCCATCCGGCCCCTTGAGCCTGCCCCGCCATTCAATAATATCATGGGTGATCTTTTGACACTCAGATTCACTTACCTGCCAACTCACCATAACACTTCAATCCTTTCTTGTTCAAACATTTATCTGGCCATGCCTTAAAAACACGCAGTTAGCTAGCTTCAACTGCTTCATTGGGCAGGGAATTCCACAGATTCACAACCCTTTGGGTGAAGAAGTTCCTCCTGACCTCAGTCCTACATCTGCTTCCCTTTATTTTGAGGCGATGCCCTCTCGTCCTCGTCTCACCTGCTAGTGGAAACAACCTCCCTGCCTCCACTTTATCTATTCCCATCATAATCTTATATATTTCTATAAGATCTCTCCTCATTCTTCTGAATTCCAATGAGTATAATCCCAGCCTAATTAGTCTCTCCTCATAATCCAACCCTCTCAACTCTGGAATCAACCGAGGGTATCTCCTCGTCACCCCCTCCAGTGTTAGTATATCTCTTCTCAAGTAAGGAGACCAAAACTGCACACAGTACTCCAGATGTAGCCTCACCAGGACCCTGTACAGCTGCAGCATCGCCTCCCTGTTTTTAAACTCCATCCCTCCAGCAATGGCAGACAAAATTCCATTTGCCTTTTTAATTACCTGCTGCACCATCAATCCCACCTTCAGCGATTCATGCACAAGGACACCCAAGAGCCCCTGTGCAGCGGCATGCTGCAAATTTTACCAATTAAAACACAGTCCATTTTGCTGTTATTCCTATCAAAATGGGTGACCTCACATTTATCAACATCGTACTCCATCTGCCAGACCTTTGCCCGCTCACTTAGACTATCTGTATTCGTCTGCAGACATTTTGTGTCTTCTGCACACGTTGTTCTACCACTCACCTGAGTGTCATCCACAAATTTTGACACACCACACTTAGTCCCCGATTCCAAATCATCTGTGTAAATCGTAAACAATTGCTGCCCCAACACTGATCCCTGAGGCACACCACTAGCCATTGACCGCCAACCAGAAAAAACACCCACCTACCCCTACTCTTTGCTTTCTACTGGTCAACCAATCTTCTATCCATGCCGATACATTACCTGTAATACTGTTCAATCTTACGCAGCAGCCTTTGGTGTAGCACCTTGTCACATATCTTCTGGAAATCCAGATACACCTCAGCCACAGGTTCCCTAATGTCAACCATGCAAGTAATGCCGACCAGTTTAGTTAAACATGACCTATCCTTAATCAACCCATTCTGGGTGTTCCCAATGGGACAATTCGTATCCAGATGTCTTGCTATTTTTTTCTTTAATGATGGATTCAAGCATTTTCCCCACTACCGAAGTTAAGCTAACTGGCCTAAAGTTACCTGCTTCTTGTCTACTTCCTTTTGAAAACAGTGGCGTCATATTGGCTGTTTTCCAATCTGCGGGAACCACCCCAGAGTCCAGTGAATTTTGTGAAATAATTACTGGCGCATTTGCTATGTCCCCCATTCCCTCTTTTAGTGCCCTGGGATGCATTTCATCAGGGCCTGGAGACTTGTCTACCTTTAGCCTATTAGCTTGCCCAGCTCTGCCTCATTAGAGATAATGATAGTTTCTAGGTCCTCGCCTGCTATAACCTTCTTGCTGTCAGTTGTCTGCGTGTTATTTGTGTCTTTCACTGTGAAGACCAACACGAAATAACTGTTTAATGCCTCGGCTATTTCCTCATTCCCAGTTATTAAATTGGCCATCTCAACTTCTATAGGATGAATGTTTACCTTTGCCACTCTTTTACGATTTACATATTTATAGAAACTTTTGCTCCCTGTTTTTGTATTCTGAGCTAGTTTACATGACACTGGGTGACTGAGCAAATTCCTTCCCACAAATTTAGCAGGTGAATGGTCTCTCCCTGGAGTGACTCCGATGGTGAGCTTCCAGCTGGCCTTGCCCTTCGCACTGTCCACACATTTCCACCATTATTCATTGATGCTGATCTCCTGGCATCTCTCCAGATTGCATGATCTGCTGAACTCTTGTCCATAAACACAATGTGTGGACAGTTTCTATGCTTTATGGATTTTTTTTCAGAATGTTAACTGGATGATCTGGAATAATTTCTGCAGTTAGCTCACTGGAACATTCAGAATCAGGTGTATCAATTGGCGGCTGTTGGTGCTTTCTCACTCACACTGATGTTTGAAATCTTTTCCCAGAGACATACCAGATAAATATATTCCTTTCCGGTCCTGATGAATTGAATAACTCGGTTCGATCTTAACATAGTGTTTGATTTGATTGTTCCATCTTCAATGTCTTTCTTTCTATTACTCTGTGAAATAGTGGTTGGTCAGTGAGGAGGGAGGGGTGGGTAGGTCGGAGGGAATACAGACAGATCAAGGAGGCAGGGATGAAGCTAGTCGAGGTGGGACAGTGACAGGGATGGACAGGAAGGAAGCAAAGTACAGTGACAGGCAGCAAGGGACAGGGGCAGGGATGGAGGGAGTAAGCGGGAGTGAGATAAAATCTTCGAACAAACAAATTCATATTTCTGAGATAGATAGTAGGAACTGCCAATGTCAGAGAATCTGAGGTAACACGGTGTTCTCGAGAAATCTTAAGGGTCTCCACTCAAAATGTTAGCTTTCCTGCTCCTCTGATGTTGCTTGGCCTGCTGTGTTCATCCAGCTCCACACCGTGTTATCTCATATTTCTGAGTGACAATTTTCCTTTATTACACCCACCCCAAAACTATTGACTGACAGTAAAAGATATGAAAATCAGTTCCAGAAGCAAAGCCAACATTCCTGAACAATCAGGTTGTTGTTCCCGGTGTCTATGAGGCATTGTATACCCTGATGTACCAACTTGTGATGGGAAGTACCAAGCCCAGTGGTGGACTCTGCTAGCTCCCCGTCCACAGAGAGGTCACAAAAGACAGATGGTACCCTTTGGGGTTAGTAGGAACTGCCGATGCTGGGGTCTGAGATAACAAGGTGTGCGATAACAGAGTGTGGGATAGCAAGGTGTGGGATAACAGGGTGTGGGATAGCAAGGTGTGGGATAACAGGGTGTGGGATAACAGGGTGTGGGGTAACAAGATGCGGGATAACAAATTGTGGGATAACAAGGTGTGGGATAACAAGTTGTGGAGCTGGATGAATACAGCATCAGAAGATCAGGAAAGCTGATATTCCGGGTCTGGACACTTCATCAGAAATGAGGCAGGGGAAAGGCGTTGCTAGAAGGTGGACAGTGGTGCAAATAGATGGAGAGAAGACGGTCAGGTCATGGAGGCGGGGATGGAGCCAGTAAAGGTAAATGTAGCTCGGAAGTGGGGATGGGGGTTTGGTCAGTGAGGTGGGAGAGGCAGGTAAGTGGGAGGGAAGACGGACAGGTCAAGGAGGCGAGGATGAAGCTAGTAGAGGTGGGATGGGGCAGGGATGGACTGGAAGGGAGCGAGGGACAGTGACAGGAAACAGGATACAGGGACAGGCAGGGAGGGAGGGAGAGGGAGCCAGGGACATGAACAGGGAGCAAGTGACAGAGAGGGGGACGGGGACGGTGAGAGAGGGAGCGAGGGAAAAGGACAGGGATGGAGAGACAGGAAGGGTGTGAGGAACAGGGAAATGGAGGGAGGGATAGGGAGGGACTGAGGGACAGGGATGAGGATAGACAAGGAGGGGGAGGGACAGGGAGAGATCAAAGGGCAGGGAGGGAGGGACAGTTAGAGAGTGAGGGACAGGGAGTGAGGGACTGTGAGGGAGGGAGGGACACAGACAAGGACAGGCAGCGAGGGATAGGAACAGGGAGGGCAACAGCAAGGGAACAAGGGACAGAGGGCGGGAGAGGGACAGGGAGGGTGCCTGGGAATAACAAAGAGTGAAGAAGGTAGAGGGAGCAAGGAGGCGACAGAGAGGGAGCGAAGGAACAAGGGGCGGGTAGGGACGGAGGGATGGGAGGCAGTGGAGAGGGATAGGGAGGGAGGGATGCCACGAGGGACAGGGAGGGAGGGATAGGTCGGGGTGAGGGAAGGATGGGGAACGAGGGAACAAGGGTCAAGGAGAGAGCGAGGGATGGGGAGGGAGCAAGGGATGTAGATGGAGTGAGAGAGCAATTGAGGGATGGGGTGGCAGCAAGGCAGTAGGGCCATGAGAGAGCCATGGGGAGGGAGCGATGGAGCGAGAGATGGGGAAGAAGTGAGTGAAGGAGCGTGGGATGCGGAGGGAGCTAGTGAATGAGTGTGGGACATGGACGGAGCAAGAGACAGGCATGAACAAGGGAGGGAGCGACAGGAAGGGAGGGATAGGAAGGGAGCAAGGCAGCAAGGCCCAGGTAGGGAGGGATGGATGGATGGGGAGGCAGAGGGGGAGGGATGAGGAGAGAGGGAGGGAGGACACGAGGGATGGGGAGGGAAGGACAGGACCCAGGGACGGGAGGAGAATCGAGGAATGGGAGCAACGGATGGGGAGGTTGTGAGGGAGCGAGGTACAGGGAAAGGATGGAGTGAGGAAGTGATGGTGAGGGAGCACAGGACTGGGAGGGAGAGACTTGAAGTGAGGGAGCAAGGGACTGGGAGAGACTGAGGGCATTGCATGGATGAGGGAGCCAGGGATGGGGAGGGAGCGAGGGAGCAAGGGACAGAGCCAGGAACAGGGATGGAGGGAGCGAGGGACAGGGATGGAAGGAGCAATGGACAGATAGGGATGGGAATGGGAGAGACAGGGACCGAGAGCGAGAAGCGAGGGACAGGGAGCGAGGGATGGGGAGGGAGTGAGTCAGGGAGTGAATAACGGGAAAGGAAGTAGTTAGCGAGGATTGAGGGAGAGTGGGACTGAGGGAGCGATGGAAAGGTGTGGAAGGAGCAAGAAAGGGATGGGGAGGCAGAAGAGGAGGTGAGGAAGTGAGTGAGGGACAGGGAGTGAGGGAGGGAGTGAGGCACTGAGAGGCAGCGACTGAGCGAGGGACAGGGAGGGTGCAAGGGATGGAGAGGGAGGAACAAGGATGGTGCGAGTGTATGAGGAACGTTTAGGGAGACAGGGAGGGAATGAGAGACAGGGTGGTTGGTGTGAGGGATCGGGAGGGAGCAAGGAATGGGGATGGAGAGAGGGACGGTGAGGGAAGAGGGATGGGGATGGAGCAAAGGACAGAAAGGGAGGGAGGGAGCGACAGGGAGAGGAGCTAGGGAGTGAGGGATGGGGAGGGAGCAAGGGAGCAATGGACACAGAGGGATGGAGTGAGGGACAAGGAGGGTAGGAATCAGGGAGCGAAGGAGGGACAGGGTGGGAGCGAGTGATGGAGAGGGACGGAGTTAGCGATGGACCAGGGGGGAGTGACAGAGCGAAGGACAGAGTCAGGGAGCGAGGAACAGAGCAAGAGAATGAGGAACAGAGCAATGGAGTGAGGGAGGGTAAGGGATTGAAGGACCGAGGAACAGGGAAGGAGGGAGGGAGCAAGGGACAGTGAATCCAAGAGGAATGGGGATGGAGTGAGGGACGGGGAGGGTCTGAGTGAGGGAGCAAAGGATGGGGAGGGAGCAAGGGGCGGGGTGAGAATGTGGGACAGGGAGGGAGCGAGGGATGGTGGAGCAAGGGACGGCGCGGGAGCGAGAGACTGGAATGGGTCAAGGCAGCAACGGACGGGAAGGTGGGGGGAAGAATGTGGAGGGACAAGGGATGGGAAGAGAGCGAGTGAGCGAGGGATGGTGCGAGGGAGTCAGGCACGGAGTGAGAGAGCGAGGGACAGTGAGAGGGAGTGAGGGGCGGTGAGGGAGTGAGGAACAGGGAGGGAGCGAGTGACGCTGAGGGAGTGAGGGATGGGGTGGGAGCGACGGCTGGCGCGGGAGCGAAGGAGTTAGGGACAGCGATGGATCGAGAGACTGGGACAAATTGAGGCAGGGAGGGACAGGAAGGGAGGGAAAAATGGGGAGGGAGCAAACGAGTGAGCAAGGGATGGGGAGGGAGGACGCGAGTGAAGGATGGAGAGGGAGAAAGGGAGCGAGTGAGCCAGGGATGGTTAGGAAGAGAGAGGGAGGGAATAAGGGACAGAGAGAGAGAGACAGGGAGAGAATAAGAAAATGGGATGGAGGAAGGGATGGGAAGGGAGCAAGCGAGGTAGAGAGGGACCAGGGAGGGTGCAAGGGATCAGGAGGGACAGGGAGAGGGACAGGAAGGGAGGTGGAAGCAGCAATGGATATGAATGAATGCAGGGACAGAGCGAGGGACTGTGATGGACAAGGAGGGGGAGGGAAAAGGAGGGAGCAAAGAAAAAGGAGGGAGCGTCAGGGAAAGAGTGAGGTGCAGGGACATAGACTGCGAGGGAGGGAGAGACAGGGAAGGAGCGATTGACTGGGAGTGGGGCATGGAGGGAGCGAGGGACAGGGAGGGAGCAAGTTTGTGAAGGAGCAAGTGAGGGACGGGGAGGGATGCGGGATGGGGAGGGTGCGAGGGACCAGGAGGTTGCGTTGAAGAGCTAGGGACAGGGAAGGAGGGAGTGAAGGAGGCATCACGGGATTGGGAGTATACGAGGGACCAGAAGGGACTGACGGAGAGGAAGAGAGGGATGGGGAGGGATGGACGGGGAGGAGGGTAGGATGGAGGGGGGAGCGAAGGACGGCAAGGGATTGAGGGACAGGAAGGGTGCAAGTGATGGGAGGGACTGAGGGATGGAGTGAGGGACAGGGTGGGAGCAAGGGACAGGGATTGCAACAGGGTGGGTGAGTGAGGGACATGGACTGGGAGGGACAGGGAGTGAGCGAGGGATGGGCAGTGAGTGATGGGGAGGAAGTGAGGAAGGGAGGGACAGGGAGGGAAGTGGAAGGAGTGATGGAGTGACAGGGAAGGAATGAGAAGGGGGTGGAGGGAGAGAGCGACAGGGATAGGGGGACACGGCCCAGGGAGCCACATACAGGGGGCCAGGGAGCAGGGGGTTCCAGAGTTAAATGAGGGACTTGAAGGGGGAGAGGAGGACAAAGAAGAGGAGGGAGAGAAAAAGAGAGAGAGAGAGATAGAGACAAGGAAACAGAGGGAGAGTGAGGGGGGTAGGAGTCAGAGACAAAGGGTACAGAGGGCGATTAGATTAGATTAGATTCCCAACAGTGTGGAAACAGGCCCTTCGGCCCAACAAGTCCACACCGTCCCTTGGAACATCCCACCCCGACCCATTCCCCGACAACCCACACACCCCTGAACACTATGGGCAACTTAGCATGGCCAATCCACCTAGCCTGCAAACCTTAGGGTTGTGGGAGGAAAGCGGAGCATCCGGAGGAAATCCACGCAGACACGGGGAGAATGTGCAAACTCCTCACAGACAGTCGCCCGAAACTGGAATCGAACCTGGGTCGCTGGCGCTGTGAGGCTGTCGTGCGAACCACTGAGCCACTGTGCTGCCGGGATGGGCAAAGAGATGGAGAGGGGGAGGGGGACGGAGAGAGGGAAAGAGTGTGATAGGGGATTAGGGAGAGATGGGGTCAGAGGGAAAAAATACAGAGTGGGAGATGGGGTTCATGCAGGCAGACGGTGAGAGAAGGGGGTGTGGACATTCGAGGACGAGAGAGAGAGACAGGGTGCAGAGAGAGAGGGAGGGAGTGGTTTGTAGAGGGTGGGTGGAAAGAGAGAAGGAAGGGAATGGAGAGATGGTTGGAGAGCGGGGTGGGTGCGGTACAGAGAAATGTGGGTCAGAGAGGGACTGAGTGAGGAAGGGCAGGAGAGAGAGAAAGAGACAGAGATATCCCAGACGTGAATGCAAGGGCAGAGTGAGTTAAACCCAACTCCTGAGCTCAGTTCCGAAATCCTCCCATTCCCTTGGGGCCGAGTCTGTCTCTCTCCAGCTGAGCTTCTTCAACACAGAGACAAACAACAATATAGTTTGCTGTGCTGCTTGGCACTTTTTAATGAACGTTAATTACATATTGAAGTTGTGGATGCAGTCAGTGGAACGGTGCCTTTTCTCTTTGGCCTGTGAGTTGAGAGAAACATTGACATGTTTCCCTGTAACTCCCTGTGGGATAAAGTTGGATAAACCAGCCCTGCCCTCAGTCTGTTACCATAGAGACAGGCTGCTTCTTTGCTGAAATATTGAACTGAAATGAGAAAATCCCGGATGGATTTATTAATGAGTGAATTTGATTGATTGATGAATTTGGGTAAAGGGCTATTTCAGCACATTCTTCAGCTGCTGCCTTAATTTAGTTTGGGTCACGGCATAAATCGCGGTGTTTGTGCAGCAACTGAGAAGCTGCAGCATGAAGCCCAATTCCTGCACAAAGGGATGTAGATGTACAGAGTAATACCCCAAATTCCACATCCGGAACCATATCGAATATAGCATTCATATTGACCATAACAGATTGAAATTGGCTGAGATCACAAACAGTAAAATTATGGATTTTTTTTCGATTTCTCATTTCTGTGTCACACTGACCGTCCCCATTTGTGTGAGCCTGGAGTCTCCTGCGGGCTCTGCTGGTCACTAAAATGTGTCTGATGGTCAAAACATTGAGCAGCAGAATCAGAAGAAATGAGAGAGCTGCGGTTAAAATGTGATGGAGGAACTCGGTTGTGACCCAGAGATGTGAGCTTTGAACATCGGGCGTTAACTCACAAAACAAGGGTGCGTTCCCCTTCCAATACCGAGCTCTGAGCATAAAATACCAGAAAATGTTCTTTAAACAGCTCAACACAGTCACTTTGCCAGAACCACAGCCGCCGTTTTCTCACTGCAATATTTACTTTTCAGGTTCTGGCAACAAATGGCCACAAATCGATCAAAGGTGAAAGTGACGGTGAACCAGACAGAACAGTCAGTGGCTGCATAAAGCAGGACGGCGTGGATATTACACACAGGGATGAAGAACAGGAAATCAAACTGTTCTGGATAAACAATGGGAATGTGTCTCAATATCAGGTCGAGGATAATGACCAGTAGATCCGCCACTGCCATGGCCCCCAGGTAACGTCTGACACATGGAGACAATCCACAATCTTTATAAAGCAGGACATAGATCGTCACTACGTTAACTGTGAGGAAGGAAAACAAAAAAAATATACATCAGCCTGGAGATAAATTTACCAGTTTGATTGAGGACTCAGTGACATTTTCAAATGTATCACTGATTTATCAAGAAACAAAAAGCTGGAATAACAAATAGTAAGGTCTCAACATTTTTTTTACACAAAATGCGACATAAATCACAAGAAACACTCCCTCCCCAAACACATAGGTGCACATCCACAAGAACACATGACTTCCAGAACATTCCCACACATGTGATCACTCGGCAGCAGACACAGGTCCTAATAAGCAACGTGAAGACATTGCCATCCTGAAGAATTCTCTCGCAGTTGCTTGAAGACAAATGGAGTTTCGAAATTTCTGTTTTTTTTCAGTCTTAACTGATTTGAAGTAATGTAAATTGAAAGGAAACAAATTCACCCCTGTAACTGCCTGAGGTGATTTCGAAACAGTATCTCCTTCTCCCTGGAACGGGACCTATTCCCTTGGGATCTTGCCTTTTGTTCAATTAACTGATGTCTGGCTGATTACAAAAAAATGTCTTGGTCTAAAATGTTCCGGGGAATGTCAGTTACAGAATGTGATAGTGTCATAAAGATCCACATCACAAAGGCCCTTCTGTCCATCAGTTTTGGTGAGACCCACTCAGCCTCCCGGTGGAAATCTCTCCCCAAACTTTTCTAGCACTTTGCACACAAAAGAAGATTAAAATAATACCTTGATTATTTAATCTAAAATCCCTTATCATGATCATACAAATATCATTCCTTATTCAGAGATGTCCCTCACTTTTTTTCATTGTGTATAACACTTCTGAATGTAATATGTCCTGGGTATTCAGTTCCCATTAAAGACGGAACCATTTCCATCATTACTTTGGTCATGAAGAGAGATTACCAGACTGAGTAATAAAGTGTGTCATGGTGGGTTCACTCTGACCTTTGCAGACATCAGAAGTTTTGCTCCATCTCCATAATGCTCTGCTCCCTGATATTTCCAGTGGATCCATTGCTCTCAGTACACATGGGACATCTTCCTTTGTGTGGTTGACAGGGTGGGTGTTGTGAACCATATATCAATGGATGGCTTTTATCCATGAGACAATTCTATTTTTTTCTACATGGAGACCTGAAAACGATGGGAATGGCTTCCTGCTCCTGGATGAAGGGGCTGTGGTTGCTGCCAGGACAGTGGGTATTCATCAACATGATTTACTGTGCTTGGTCACATTGCATTGTTAATGGAGTCAGAGTTCCTTCAGTTTCTCAACCTCTCCCTATTGACGTGGAAACCCCACAGAGCCATATGCAACATTGGGAATACTACTATACTGGGAAAACAATGATATAGCTGGCAGCTCCCTGCTGAGGGAGAAGCATTGTATTCACACCATTCACAATATATATCGTCCATCACTGAATGTGGAAACTGATATTGACATACGGGAAAATGATGACTTTGTCACTCACTCTTGGTTGGAAAGTTCCAGATCAGAGAAGCTGAATGAAACAGTGACCTTAACAGTCACTGGCAGCATTGCCCACCCCTAGTGTGAAGCTGCAGGTCGTGTTGAAGAAGGTGACACTGCTCTGTGATTAGCTCCTTGTTCAACCAGGGTCTTCTCACACTCTGCTCCTGGGTTAAGTGTGGCTTGGGAAGCCGTTCACAGACAAAACGAGGCGGATACTTCCCCTTCCCCACCCATTCCTTACACACACTCACTCCATGGTTTGGTCTTCTCTGCAACCCCTGCTACACTTATTGTTAATTCTGCAGATCCAGATGCTGTAAGTACAGTCTCCATGCTCTGTCCAGAGTTGGGTCACTAAATCCTCAGATCTCCCTGAATGTGTGAGGTAGCTAATAGCACAACCTCCAGCACTAACACTAACTTTCAATAACAGGAGTCAGTCAGGAGCCCCTTGGTGCAAGTTAGATACCTGGTCATTTTGAATAATACTTGAAGGGCTTTCTTGTTTTACATGAGCAGCTGAGAGGACCAAACAGGCACTCGGTGGTCAGGCAGAAACCAAGTTTCAGGTACATCAGTTAAAGCTGCTGAAACCCCTGTTCAACATGGAGCACCACATGGGACACACTGGGAAGTGAACAACCGCCTGCCACACACCATTTCATTGTTTCTGAGCTGCACACTACTGACACTCGATACACTAGGGAGCCAAAAGCCAAGGCCAGGGAAAGACACAGAGGGACACAAGATTCACTCTAAAACTTGGAAAATACAATTCATTAACTGAGAACATATTGTGGAAATACGGGAAGAAGGCAGGGGAGTTTGAATAACTGGAGGATTGAGAACTTGGAAGGTCCAATCAGAAACATAGAAACGTAGAAAATAGGTGCAGGAGTAGATCTTTTGGACCTCAGGCCTATACCACCATTCAATAAGATCATGGCTGAACATACAATCTCAGTATCCCATTCCCGCTTTCTTGACATAGCCCTTGACTTGCAAGGGCCAAATCCAGCTCTTGCTTGAGTATATTTAATGAACTGGCCCCAACAAATGCCTTTGGAAGAGACGCCTACAGGTGCACAACTCTCTATGAAGAAATTCTTCCTGACTTCAATCTGAATGGTTTACCCCTTCTTCTTAAAGCGTTACCCCCGGTCTGGGCTTCCCCACGATCGGGAACATTCTTCCCACAGCTAGCCTGTCCAGCCCATCAGGAATTTATATGTTTCAATGAAATTCCTCCTCTTTCTTCTAAATTTTAGTGAGTACCAGCTCAGTCGATCCAGTCTTTCTTCAAATTCTGCTATCCCTGGAATCAGTCTGGTGAACTGTCGCCAGGCTCCCTCATTACTAAAAATGCCCTTCCTCAGACTAGGAGACCAAAACTATACAAAATTCTCAAGGTGTGGCCTCACCAAGTCTCTGGATTACTGCAGAAAGACATCTTTACTCCAATACTCAAATCCTCTCACTATGAAGGCCAGCATGCCATGAGCTTTCATCACCACCAATTGCATATGCGTGCCATCCTTACGCGACCGTTCCACCGTAACACCCAGGTCTCATTGCACCTCAGCTTTTCATAACCTGTGCCATTCATATATTAATCTGCCTTTTTGCTTTTTGAGCAAAGTGGATCACCTCACAGTATTCCACATTATATTGCATTTACCGAGTATTTGCCCACTCAGCCAATCTATCCAAGTCACCCTGCAGCCTCTTAGCATTCTCCTCACAGCACACTCTGCCACTCAGCTTAGGGTCATCTGCAAATGTGGAGATATTGCATTCAATTCCTTCATCCAAACTGTTAAGGAATGTTGTGAACTGTTGAGATCCCTGTGGTACCCCACTCATCATGGCTGTCATTCTGAAAAGGACCCATTTATTCCAACTCTACTCCCCGTCTGTCAACCAGCTCTCTATCCATGTCAATATATGCCCTGTTGTACCATAAGTTTAATTTTCCTTAATCTCTTGTGTGGAACCATGTCAAAAGCCCCTTCAAAGTCCAGGTGCACAACATCTGCTGATTGATCCTTGTCCACTCTACTGATCACATCCTCCAAAACATACAGAAGATTTGTCAAGCATGATTTCCCTTTCGTGAATCCATTCTGATTAGGACCGATTCTGCCACCTCTTTCCAAATGCTCCATTATTACATCCCCGGTGATTGACTCCAGCATTTCCCGACCCTGACTGATATCAGGTTGACCAAACTAAAATTCCATTTTCTCTCTCCCTTTTTTTTAAAGCATGGAAGTACATTAGCTATCCTCTGGGCGATTGGACCTCTTCAGAGTATATAATGTTGGAAAATAGTCAACAATATGTTTCACTATTTCTCAGGTCACTGCCTTAAGTGCTCTGAAATGCAGAACATCAGGCCCTGGGGACTTATTGGGTTTTAATCTCAATAATTTCCTGATGAATAAAGATTCCCCTTCAGTTCCTCCTTCATGCTTGACTGTATGTTTCCTAGCATTTTAGAAAGCCATTTCTGTCCTCCTTCGGGAAAACAGATCCAATGTATTTGTTCAACTGATCTGCCATTTCTTTGTTGCCCATTATAAGTTCGCATGATTCTTACTATAAGGGACCTACATTTGTCTTCACCAAACCTTTTCTCTTCACCTAACCATAATAGCTTTTGCAGTCAGTTTTTTTTCCCCATAAGCTTACATATTTGACTGTCGCCTTCTGAACGAAGCTCTTCGTCGTCTTCTGCTGAATTTTAAATTTCACCCAGTGCCCAGGTTTGCTGCTTTCTCAGGCCAATTTATAAGCTCCTAAGGTTTTTGTCTAAATTTGTTGCTCAAGTTGTGGATGTTGTGGTTGGATGGTTCACCGAACTGTTTCGTTGTTCTGCAGATGTTTCATTACCCTGCTGGGGAACATCATCAGAGCAACTTCTGATGAACTGCTGTTGTGTTTTCCTGCCTGGTATTTAAACTTTGCTGTTCAGTGAGTTGGATAACCTCACTTCCGGTTTTTGTTTGCAGCGAAGTATATATAGGGTAATTCTCGATGTGTTTTGTTGCTGACCTTCGTAATGGAGACACAGGCCTCTAGGAATTCTGCTGCTTGTCTTTGCTTGACTTATCCCAGGATCCTTGTGCAGTCCCAATTGAACTGCTGGTTTTCCTTATCAATGTGGATGGAGATGAGGGAGTATTGGTCTTATATTTTTGTTGCTAGCTGGTGTTCATGTGCTCTTGTGGCTAACTTTCTTCCTGTCTGGCCAACATAGTGCTTGTCACAGTCCTTGCATGGGATCTTGTCTGTGACGTAGCTTTTGTCCATGTGGGTGACAGGTCTTTGGTTCAGGTGAATAGTTGGCGTGGGCTGATGTGGGTTTGTGCGCTACTCTGATGCCCAGTGGTCATTTCAGCTATGTTCTTGATGTATGACAGCATGATGAGTGTGTTAGAGTGTGCAGTGTCTTCCTGTTGATGTTTGTGTCATAGTCTTCATCAAACTCAGTAGTTGGGGTATCTGTTGTCCTTGATTACTTGGAGGAGGTACTCTTCTTCTTTCTGGCATATTTCCAGGTTGCTGCAGTGTGTTGTTGCACATTTAAATAGTGTTTTCACGCAACTATGTTTGTGTGTGTTAGGGTGGTTGCTGGTGAAATTCAGTACTTGGTCAGTGTGTGTGGCTTTCCTGTGTGCCTTTGTCAGGAATTCCCCGTTGGTCCTGTGTTCTACCATTATGTCCAGGAATAGAAGCTGTTTGTTCTTTTCCTCTTCCCTGGTGAATTTGTTCCTGTTGAGAGTGCTGTTTATTAGTTGGCGTATCACTTCTAAATTGGTCTGTTTAATAATTGCGAAGGTGTCATTCGATGTATCAGTTCCATAGTTTGGGTTGTATTTACAGGAGGGTTATCCTTTTGAGGCTCTGCATCAACACATCAGCTATTGGTCCAGAGATAGGTGACTTCATGGGAGCCCCGTTCATCTGTTCATATATTTGGCCATTAAAGGTAAAGTAAGTCTCAAGACTAATAGCTGAAGCGGTGATGCAAAGACTTGAAAGCTTGGCCCTTCCACTAGTCCAACCAAAATTATGGATCCGATACATTAAATGATACCTTCATCATTATTGACCTCTGCAAAGGGGAGGAGACATGCCAATTAATAAACAACAATCTCACCGCAATCAGATTTACCAGGTTAAACTAAAAGAATGAACAACACCCATTACTGAGCGTCATGGAGAATTCCTGACAAAGATACACAGGAAAGCCACACACACTGACCAAGTACTGAATTTCAACAGCAACCACCCCACCACACACAATCGTAGTTGCGTGAAAACGTTATTTAAATGAGCAACGACACCCTGCAGCAACCCGGAACTGCACCAAAAAAGAAGAGAACAATAGATACCGGAGCAACTGAATCAGACAATGCCTATGACACGATCAACAACAGGAAGGCATTGCACGCTCCTAGGGACTCATCATGCTACCATACATCAAGAACATATCTGAACTGATCACAATACTCCAACAACCACTGGGCATAAGAGTAGCAGGCAAAATCATATCAAGACTGCACCAACTGCTCACCCAAACCAAAGACCCATTATGCACTATGGACAGAACCAATGACACGGACAAGATTACATGCAAAGACTGTGACAAACACTAGGTTGGGCAGACAGGAAGTAAATTAGACACAAGAGTATACAAACACCTACGAGCAACAAAAAGACACAACCAATACTCACTCATCTCCATCCACATGGATAAGAAAAATCAGCAGTTCAATTGAGAAAACACCAGGATCCTTCTACTGAAAACTTCAGTGTTCCTGCTCCTCTGATGCTGCTTAGCCTGCTGTGTTCATCCAGCTGTACACCTTGTTATACCAGGAACCTGGAATAGTCCAAGCAGAGACAAGCATGGGAATTCCTTCAGGCTTGCTTCTCCACTAAGAAGGCCACCAACTAATACATACAGCTAGAACCTCTCTATTCTCCACTTCAAATGAAAACCGGAAGTGAAGTAATCCAACTCAACAGGCACCACAGTTTAAATAGTAGGCGGGAAAACACTGTAGTGCTTCATTGGAGGCTGCACTGATGATGATACTCAGCAGGATTATGAAATATCTGAGGAATAACGAGCCAGCTCGGTGAGCCAATGAATCACAGCATTGTATGCCTCCTCTTTGGCTTCAACACTGTTCCATATTTCCCTTGATAACCATGGTTGAGCTACCTTTCATGTTTTACTCTTATGTCAGACAGGGAAGTACAACTCTTGAACTTCATCCATGTGTTCTTCACATGTCTGCCATTGCCTATCTGCCGCCAACCCCTTAAGAATCTTCGGCCGGCTCATCCTAATCAATGTATGCCTCACACTCTGAAAGTTAAATTTAAGTTCATGGCCTTCGCCTCAGAATTAACTGTATCACTTCTAATAGACAATATCAGAAACCAACAAAAAATTTAAGAAGGCAGACTTGACCCTAACTTTCTCATATTTTAAAGCCAGATTTAAAGTGGCTCAGGTGCCATATGACTGGTCAAACTACTTGATGTTACTCAAAACACAATATCAATAAACACTGTAGATAAAATACAAAGAAAGAGGAATTGGGTATAATTTATCTGAATAATAGATATAGTGCCCATTAATAATTACATTTTCCAATGTAATAACATCTCACAAATAGACTCCTTTGCAAAATGAAGTTTTCAAACACAGATTCCCGCATGCAATTCTCCAAACCAGGAGGGAAAATAGTACTATATTCTAAATGCCTTACTTCTGCTGATCCAGCTGTCAGGTATGCTTTCTCACTGAAATCATCTGTGACGACTCTTAGCTAGAAGTGCGATGTTACCTTTTATGGATAAATGGGGCTTTTTTAGACAGGGTAGTGATTCCTTGTGAGAGCTGGATGCTTATTTCTCTGACGGTGATTCGCTCTCACACCGATTTTCAAAAATCCTCTCCGTATATATAGGCCCAGGGTTGGCAAAATCACCCGATTTCAATTCAATTGACTTTAATTTGCTAAGTGCTTTGTTCAAAGTAATTGGCTGATTCTAACCAGTAGCCAAAATATCAAAAAAAGCCTAACGGTTCCAATCTCACTGCCAACTATTACATGTTTCAGTTTCAGAACAGATTGTATCCCTTCAGCTACTTAGACACATTCTCTGTATAAATATCCTAAAGGAGCCATACATTCTTCTCTCTTATCATTTATTTTTACAAACAAGTTCTAGCGTCCTGCCTTCCAATTCACACTTCTCTACTTAACTTCGTAACACTTCTGTCCCATGGTTAACTTTGAATCTCTCCCACTCTAAGTGGACAGGATATGTTTTGCTTCTCTGAAAATAAAAGTCGTGAAAATTCAGAGTGAATAGCAGCGAAGCAGCATTCACACAAGCACAAACACTTTTGAGACCCAAGTAGCTTCTGATGTTATCGACAAGAACGGTAACACAGCAAGCTGGATCTTTGAGAGGTAGCTACACCCATTCAGGCTGTTTAAAAGACGAAAAGCCTCCCAAACAGTTTACCCAAGTTATCTTTAGTACCTCATTTGTCACCTCTGCCTTATAACCTCTATTCAAAATAAAAAGACAGGACAAAATAATCTCTTAAAATGACAAAACTGTTACGCACTCTCCATCTTAATGAAGGATTCTGCCAAAATATGGTCACTCTTCCTCGAAGGATCCTGCAACACAAGGCTGCTAATTAATCCTCTCCCATTTCACAATACTCAGCCTAGGATGGCTTGGCCTCTAGTTGGTTCCTCAACATTTTGTTTGAGGAAACCGTCCCTCATATCTTCCAGGAAATCCTCCTCCATTGTATTACTGTTAGTTTGGTTAGTCTAATCAATCTGCAAATTGAAGTTATCCATAATAACTGCTGTACCCTGACTGCATGTATCTCTAATTTCCTGTTTGATTCAGTCCCCAACCTCACAATTACTGTTTGGTGGTCTGTACACAAATACCACTAATGTCTTTTTCCCTTTGATGTTCCACAGTTCCACCCATACAGATTCCAATCATCCAGGATAAAATCTCATGCTTAACTAGCAACACAAGCCAACCTCTCTTTATTTGCCATCTATCTTGCCCGAAAATTTAAAATCCCTGGAACTTGAGTTCCCATCCTTGGTCATCCTGGAGCCAAGTCTCCATGATTCAAATTGCATCATATCCATTGATAACTGTCTGTGCTGATAATTCATCCAGTTTATTATAAATGTTCCTCGCATTGAGACTCAGGGTCATTAATCACCATTTTAGAATTTAGATATTATATACTATGTTTGAATTGTTGTTTTTGGTTTCTCTGGCTTCCACATATGCTTTTCCCCTTACAGCCTCCAGCAGCACTTTAAGCACAAAATAACTCTCCACAAAATAGCCCTTCCCAAACTGGCTGCTCTCCACTCATTTGTCTCCCTCTCACTCATTGCTGAATGGTCACCGGCGACTGAGCTGTCTCCTCCTAGAATCCTCCTCCGTCACTATTCAGCAGCACCCTCTGAGAATGAAGACATTGCTGGATCAGCTAAAAGAGTTCATCACATCAAATTCTGAATCTGCCTCATCGACGTGCCAAACAACATAAACTGGGGTATATGATGATAGCTGTGTAGACCATGCTTGGATATTTTCCGGAAAACTGGAGTGCCTGCCCAGCATGACAATAGTGCAAACCTTTGTCAGTGCTTTGCCGCCATGCCTGCACTAGACAATTGTCTATCACGGGGAGATTTGCAGCCCGTGCTGTAAAAGGTGTGTGTGTGTGTGTGTGTGTGTGTGTGCGTGTGTGTGTGTGTGTGTGTGTGTGTGTGTGCACGCGTGTGTTGGCAAGGATGTTGTGGATAGTTACGCATGACAAAAATTGTTTGAGACATAACACGTGTGGAGGAAAACAGGTTAAATATGAACTACTTGCAGAGGTGTGGGTAATCGACAGAGAAGCTGAGGGATATTCCATCGATAGACGGGATGATGTGCTGAAAAATATTAAAACAAAATCACTTCCAGTCCCAACACAACATAGATCAGTGCATATAGGAACGGTGGGTGGATGGGATTTTGGTGTGAGTTCGGATACAAGCCATGGATTATTGACTCTCTCTCTCTCTATCTCTCTCTCTCTCACACACACACACACACACACACACACACACACACACACACACAGAAAGTTTTAAGCTGAAATTGTCAGCAGCAGATCCATGGCAGCATTAAGTCTGTATTTCATCACTAAGGTTTGAATAGCAAATAGGCTGAGCCAAATAGGCTGAGCCAGTGAGGCATATTTTGGGAATGTCCTTCGTTAAAATTGGAATGGTTAGTGCATGGAATTAGGAATCAACTCATGACAAACAAGATTACTACTGTTGTGACTTGTCTATTTCAACCTCAGATCTTGGCCAGGGATGGGTTGGAGACAGAGGAATGAAATGGAGTTTGCAGCCAGAACGAAAGATAGTTCTGCCATGCTTCCAATATTTAAATAATAGTGCTGTGATGCAATGAATTGTGACTCACACATGAACCTAATTCACCAGAGACACCAGAGACATGCAAGGGAAATTTTCAGAAACTACGAGGGAGAGAGTGAATGAAAAAGTTCACTGATGCACTTTGTAGTGGTTTGTAGAGTGAATATCTAGATTCAGAGACTCAGCAGGAACAATAACAGTGGCAAGCAGTGTCAAGTAAATGAAAAGAACAGCAATTCCATTATACACGGTAGGCAGTGAGACTTACCAGGAACACCAATAATAGCCAGGATCGGATAATAAAAATATTGAATAATGTAAAGTACAAGACGTATCCGCGGTAATAACGGCAATTGATATGTAATAAGATACCAGACATCCATGGATAATTCCCTATCCATTGTTGAAAAATTCCAATCCATTGTTCTCAAAGTTTTATCCATTGTTGGAACATTTCAGCCTAATGTTCTCAGATTCTGATCTCTTTCCACCCTCTCTCTCTGGAGTTGTTGATTCCTGTTGGTGCACTAAGTAATGCTCCTTCTTATACTATTGGATAACACAGTGAATGGAGCATATTTATCACTAAAAGATGGAAACCCTCCATTGAAATTAAAATCCATGGAGACCGACAATAATCACAGTCGCTGAACAAACAGGTGCAGATAACTCCTTCCTTATATCTCTTTTTTTATCACCATAAATGTGAACATTTACTCAGTCTAGATGGAATGGATGAGTGTTGCTGAGTGTTGGGCCAGAAATGTTCCTTTTTTTAACCTTTCTGCCTTGTATGTGGGAGTATTGACAGAACACCATATGTACCAAACTGTTTATAAAAGGAGACAGGGATAAAGTAATAGACCAACTGCAAAAAAAAAACAAAAAATATGTGGTGGGGAATTTTTTAGCAACCATAAACCAGGGTAACAACATTTACTGCCCATTGAATTTCAGCAATACTACTTCTAGTTTTGGGTGTCCTGTTATCAAATTCGCCTGTAACCTTGAGACATCATTCAGCGCATTGAGTCTGCTGCTCAGGAACGGGGGAACCAATTCCATCCTTATGTACCTGTCATGGAGGTGGCCATTCAGCCCACACTAGCCAATACCACTTGAAAAATTAAACAACTGGAATGTTCACACATTCTGCAAGGGGAATCATTCAAAACACAGAGATGTGTTACTGCAGCTGTACGAGGTGTGACTGAGAGGGCACTTGGAGTATATTGTGATGTTTGTATTTCTGTAACTGAGAAGGGAGGGGTCTCCTTTAGATTCACGTCAACAGTTGGTCATCACCCAATGTTTGCTGCCTGTTTTACTGTCTCATGCCTGTTAAAGCGGAGCCGGAGGAGGCCATTCCACCTTTTGAGCCTGTTACGCAGGAACATGAAGATGTCTGTCTGCTTCTTGATCCTATTATGCTGTAACTATTAGTTTTAAAGTCATTACAGTAAAACATAGACCTGATGTAAATGTGACAGTACTCTATTGGAATAAGGCCAATTTTTAACATATTTGGCAAGCTTCTGGTAACGCTAATTGGAAGGTTCAATTTGTAGGTAAAGAGACGGCCAAATCGTGGAAGGCATTCAAAAGTGAGATCACAGGATTTTGGAGACAGGAAGTTCTTTTTAGGGTGAAGGGAAAGGCTGGTGGGTGAAGGAAATGTTGGGTGACTGGAGGAATTGAGGCTCTAATTATGAAAAAAAGAAGGAAGCATACATTGATATAGACAGCTGGGATTGAGTAAATTCCAAGAGGAGTATAAGGGCAGTAGGAATGTACCTAAGAGGGAAACCATGGCGGGGGGCGGGGAGCAAAAACGAAACATGAAATAGCTTAGGAAAATTGGGTTAAAGAGAATCTGGAAAGATTCCACAAATGCACTAAGCATAAAACAGGATCTAGGGAGAGAAGAAGGCCCCTTAAATATGAGCAAGGCCACATATGTGTGGAATCACAGGAGATGAATGAGATACGAAACAAGTGTTTTACATCTCCTTGCCTGGTTCAATGTCCATACAATTTTCTTACCAATGTAACAAGTCCACTGTGGACACCATATCCTGAGCCCTGGAACATCTGGATAATAAGGACTCCTGTGTAAAACTCTGATCATCGAATATAGCTCCACCTTCAACACCATTACCCCCTCCAGACTAATGTCAGAACTCTGAAGTCTAAGTCCTGGTTTTAGCCTCTGCAAATGTACCCTCAGCTTTCTGACCCAGAGACAGAAATCAGTGAAGATATGAAAAGGCAACTCCTCGACAATAACAGCCAACGCTGGAGACCATCAACGATGCATTCTCAGACACCTACTGTATACCCTGTACATCAACATCAATATACCAAATTTGGAATTAATGCCACCTACAAGTTCACTGCTGTAGGGCAGATATCAAACAACAATGTGTCAGCATACAGAAGGGAGCTGGAGCATTTGATGATGTTGTCCAATGATAACAACCTCTCTTTCAATCTTGGCAAAGCTAAAGAACCGATCATTGGCTTCAGAATGAAAGGAGTAAATAATTCCCCTCCCCCTTGAACATCAATGTAACCGAAGTTGAGAAAGTTGAGAGCGTTAAGTTCCTAGGAGAGACAATTACTGTCAATCGTCCCAGACTTCCCACGTAGAAGCTCAAGAAGGCACAACAAAGAATCTTCTTCCTCAGGAGGCCCAGGAAATTTGATATGTCCATAAGTGCCTTCAGTAAGTTTTACAGATGCACCATAGAGAGCTACTGCCTGAGTGCCTAACAGCTTGGTACAGCATCTGCTCTGTCCAGGATCATAAGAAGTACAGAACGTTGTGGGCACAGCCCAGACAACCACGGAAGCCAAATGTCCATCCATGATATACAGTTACAATCTTCTTGCTGCTGAAAGGCCGCCAACGTCACAAAAGACCCATCCCACCAAGGTGATGCTCTCCTGTAAACTCTTCCTTCAGGCAGAAGGTAGAGAAGTTGAAAGCACACACCAAGAGGTTCAATAACAATTTCTTCCCTGTTGTTATTAAACTGGTGAATGGAGTCTGCAACTGCCATTAATGATGATCTTGTTAATGTTTATCTTGCCTCATGTACGTGTGTGCAAAGTAACATGTATGCATTACACTGACCAAGGTTTTTCTTTTCACCTCTCACCCTATGATCTGCCTGTACTACTCGCAAACAAATCTTTTCATTGTACTTAGGTACATGACAATAAATCAAATCACATCATTCAATGAAACTAGCCCTCCCACAGATCCAACCCAAGCTCTGGGTATGATATGTGTATGACACCGACTCATCAACACCAAACTCAAAGGGATCAAATTTACAAGAGGAGGAAAACTAGAACAAACTACCATTCCTGGGATGATGGTGAAAAAAAACAGTAATTTCACTACAAAAGTATGCAGGAAATGCACACACGCCTTAAACTATCACAGCAACCACCACTACTCACAAAGAGAAGCTGTGTTAGGGTCCTGTTAAGAATGGCCACTGCACACTGCAGCACACCCAATCTGCAGAAGGAAGAAGAAGAACACTTCGACAAGGTCTTTACCAGGAATGGATACCCCTGCAACTTCATCCACAGATGTTGCCAACAGACACATTACGAAGACACACACAAACCTGAAACAAAGAAACAACATCCCATATATAAATCTCAGCAGTGACAAACAGACTACTGGGAATCATGGAAGCACACAAACCGGTAGCCAACCTAAAACAGCAAATGGCCAGGGTTAAAGACCCAACTGATAACCATGGACAGAACGAATGTGGTTTACAATATACCATGTGGAGACTACACAAAGCACTTTGTGGTGTAAACAGGCATACAACTAGCAACATGCATTCACAAACACGAACTGGTAACTAAACAATACAACAAGATGTTCTTGGTTTCAATACACTCAGACAAGGAAAACGAGATTTACAACTGGGATAACACAATTATCACAGGCAAGCCAAACAGAGGACAGCCAGGGGATTCTTGGAGGTATAACCAGGGGATTCTTGGAGGTATAGCATTCCTCTGCATACTCTGTCAACAAACACATTGAATTAGACCCGATTTACCAACCATTACAATGCACAACCGGAACCGGCACCTACCAGAAGCAGCAAAAAACTGGACAATATAAATTTGTATTTCTACAGACAGCAGCGCTTCACAGAAGGATCCACAGCTCTTATGGAAAATAAAATGTGAAGCCTGACAGAAGAGTAAGTGTCTGTAAAAGACTACCTCAATCCAATAACTACACATTAAGCAAGATGTAACAGTAAGGGGAAACAGGACTAGGGTTAAAAGCCATTAAACTAGCTCAGCACAGTCAACTGTAGTAAATAAGCAGAGAACAATGGTTGTATGACTAGATTAGCCAAATAGGTTAATTAGGTTAGGCACCCATACCAGCATGTTCAGGGTGAATGCAACATGTGACAGATAAGTAAATACTGGCATGAGATAATGAGGCCAATATAGGGTTGAAACCATTGTTGTGGACATAGCAGTAAACATTTAATTACAATGGAATAAATTAGAGATAAATCTGAAGCAGAGAAACCAGACTGGCAAAGATAGAAATGAATAGTCATTATTTTATGAATTAGGTAGAAGTAGAAAAAGGCCATGGTGGCAGAAGTAGGAAGATTACACAAACGAACACCATTGGGTTGCTATAAGATAATTCTGTCTAACACGGTTGAGCATGCTGATAAGCCTAACAAGAACATGATAGCGAAAAGGGTATAAGGAATGTAAGCTTGGGAGACTTGGGGGCATTCTAGGAAACTCTTCAGGATTGTCACAGCTTTTATTTGCAAATAAAAGATCATCTCCTTGAGGAGCGCTCTGGGCCTCCAGGAGTTTTCCTACCATAAGACCAGGCCTTTCGGCCCTCAATGTTGCGCTGACCTGTGAACTAATCTAAGCCTATCCTCCTGCACTATCCCCTCCATCATCTTGACGTTGTCCAACAGGTATTAAATACTTACTCCCTGCATGTATGAGGAAAAGGGCCACAGGGAGGATGAGCCAACTGACCACTGCACTGTGGCATGGGAGGCCATTCAAAAGCAAAAAGATAATTGGTAGTTTTTTGGGATTCTATAATTAGGGGGATAGATAGTAAGCTTTGTAAGCAGGATCAATAGTCCTGCATGGTGTGTTGCCTGCCCAGTGCCAGGGTAAGGGATATCTCTGACGCTTTTAAGGATATTGGAGCGGGTGGGGTGGGGGTGGGGTTGCTGCGGGGCGTAGGATCCGGTTGTTGCGGTCCATGCCGTAACAAACAGCACAGGCAGGATGGGGAAAGAGGATCTGTTCAGAGATTATCAGGAACAAGGAACCAAATTAAAGAACAAATCCTCCAGGGTTACAATCTTTGGATTCCTGCCCAAACCACCTACTAATTGGCACAGGGACATGTGAACGAGGGAAACAATCTTGTGGCCAAAAGAGTGGTGCAGGTGAGAGGGTTTCCTTTTCATGGGTCACTGGCATCAATATTGGAACAGGAAGGATCTGCACCATTGGGACGGTCTCCACATAAATCAAGCTGGGACCATTGTTCTAACAAAAAGGGCAAATAGGCTGGTCGACAGGTCTTGAAACTGTAAAGTTTGAGGGGTAAGGGAATGGCAAAGCTTGCCCAGTGGGAAACAAAGCAGCAGGCTAACATCTGTAGTAGAGGATTCAACTACGTAGAAACATATGAAAGAAATGACAGGGAAGGAAAATTCAGGAGAGGTTATTGAAGTCTCCAACACAGTCACAAATAGAACAGTATTTGTAAAGGGCAAGCAATTGAACACTAGAAAAAAACTAATGAAAACGAGAAGAGGGAGGGTCAATACAGGACTGAGCATGTTATATCTGAATGCATGCATTGTAAGGAATAAGGTAAATGAGCTTGTGGCACAGATCGAAACTAGCAGGTATGAGGAGGTAGGCATCATGGAGATATGGCTGCAAGCAGGTCAGGATTGGGAACGGAATATCCAAGGATGTACATCTATTTGAAAAGATAGGCAGGTGGGCTTTGGGGGTGGGGTTGCCTTATTAGTGAGAAATGAAATTCAATCAACGGGAAGAAATGAAGTAGACTCAGAAAGTCTAGAATCTGTGGAGGTTGAATTGAAAAAGTGCAAAGGCAAATAAAAATGCAGTTGGAATTGTGTACTGGCCTCCAAATAGAGGTCAGGAACTGGAGCGCAAGATGCACCAGAAGATAGAAAAGGTGTGTAAAAATGGCAAAGTCACAGCGCTCATTGGGATCTGAATATGCAGGTGGACTGGGAAAATCATGTTGGTAACGGATTGCAAGTAAAGGAGTTTTTGGAATGCCTATGAGATGGCTTTTTGGAGCAGCTCATGGTGGGGTCCAGAAGGGAACAGGCAATACCGGATTTAGTGCTGTACAATGAGGTAGATTTGGTAAAGGATCTTCAGGTAAAGGAGCCCTTAGGAGGCAGTGGTCATAAGATGATAGAATTTACTCTGAAATTTGAGAGGGAGAAGATACAGCTGAATAAAGAGGGCTAAAGGTATGAGGGACGAGATGGGCAGAATTGATGGAAAAGGAGTCTAGCACGAAAGACAGTGGAACAGCAATGGCAGGAGTTTCTAGGAGTAATTCAAGAGACACAACAAAAATTCATCCCAAGGAAAAAGAAGCATGGCACAGGGAGGATGAGGCAAACATGGCTGAATAAGGAAGTCAGGGACAGCATAAAAGCAAAAGAGAAAGCATATAAAGGGGGGTGAAGGGCAGCTGGAAGGGCTGGGGCGCTTAGAAACACCCACAAAGGGCATCTAAAAAGAAATAAGGAAGGAGAAGATTAAATATGAGGGTAAGCTAGCCAGTCATATAAATGAAGGCTGTATAAGTTTCTTTAGATACATAAAAGGCAAAAGAGAGGCAAAAGTGGATATTGGGCCACTGGAAAATGACAGTGGACAGATAATAGTGGGGAAAAAGGAGAAAGCAAAAAGTAGTGGGGCTGAGGACTAAATTGTTTCATGTCAGTCTTCATGGTGGAAGGCATGAGTAATCATCAAAAATTTCAAGACAGTCAGGGGGCAGAGCTGAGTATGGTGGCCACCACCAAGAAAATGGTGCCAGTAAAACTGATTGGCCTGAAGTTGGATAAGTTACCTGGACCAGAATGGGCTACACCCCAGAGTTCTAAAGGAGATAGCTAAACAGATAGTGGAAACGTTAGTGGTGATGTTTCAGGAATCGCTCAAGTCAGGGAGAGTCCCAGAAGACTGGAAAAATGTTAACATGACACCCCTATTTAAAAAGTGAGTAAGGCAACAGATGGCAAATTGCAGGCTAATTATCCTAACCCCAGTCATGACTAAGATTTTGGAGTCCATTGTAAAGAATGAGATTTCTAAATAATTGGAAGTGTATGGTAAAGTATGACAAAATCAGCACGAATTCATCAGGGGAGGTCATGTCTGAAAAATCTGCTACAATTCTTTGAGGAAGTAATGGGCAGGGTAGACCAAGGAGACCTGTGGTAGTGAATCTTACCAAGGATGTAATCTACCTGGACTTCAAAAGGCCTTTGACAAGGCGCTGCACATGAGGCTGCTGAGGAAGAAAAGGGCCCATGGTGTTAGAGGCAAGGTGCCAGCATGGATAGAAGATTGACTGTTTGGGAGAAAGCAGAAAGTGGGGATAAAAGGGGTCTTTCTTGGGATGGCAGCCAGTGACAAGCGACGTTCCAGAAGGGTCAGTGTTGAGACTTTATAGATTGCTGATCTAGAAGAAGGAACTGTGAGCATTCTAGCGAAGTTTGCAGATGTACAAAGATAGATGGATGGACAGGTAGCATTGAGGAGGTGGGGAGGCGACAGAAGGATTTGGACAAGTTAGGAGAGTTGACAAAGAAGTAGCAGATGGAGTACAATGTGGGAAAGTGTGAGGTCATTTACTTTGGTAAGAAAAATAAAAGCATGGACTGTTTTTGAAATGGAGAGAAAATTCAGAAGTCTGAAGTGCAAAGAGACTTGGGAGTTCTAGTCCAGGATTCTCTCAAGATAAACTTGCAGGTTGATTCAGTAGTCAGGAATGCAAATGCAATGTCGACATTTATTTTGGGATGATTTGAATGTAAAAGCAGGAATTTACATATACGGCTTTCTATGGCTTTGGCCAGGCCACACTTGGTGTATTGTGCGTAGTTCTGTTCCCTGCATCTCAGGAAAGACGAATTCACTCTGGAGTGGGTTTAGAGGAAGTTAAAGAGAATGGCCTCAAAAATGGAAAGCATAACATATGAGGAACATTTGAGGACCCTGGGGCTATACTCATTGGAGTTTAGAGGGATGAGAGGAGATCTAATTGAAACTTACAGAATACTGAATGGCCTGTGCAAAGTGAATGTTGGGAAAATGCTTCCATTAATAGGAGAGACTCGGACCCTAGGTTACACCATTAAAGGGAAAACCTTTTAGAACGGAGATAAGGCGAAACCTCTTCAACCAGACAGTGGTGAAACAATGGAATTCACTACAATAGAAGGGGGGCACGTCATTAGTATATTTACGACTGAGATAAATAGGTTCTTGATTTTCATGGGGATCAATAGTTATGGGGAGAAAGCAGGAGAGTGGGGCTGAGGAACTCACCAACCATGATTGAATGGCGGAGCAGATTCAATGGGCCGAATGGCCTGAGTTCTTTTCCTTATGGGCCCTTAGGTCTTATGCCCCCTCACGCCACTACACAACCTTCAGATTTTATTTTTATTCTGCACAAAGCATCAGTCTGTGAATCTCAAAGAATGCACATTTGTTTCCTTCTTCAAACAATGCCTTTGGAGACACAACAGCTTTGTCCGATCGATGTTGTCCCTGAGATATGAGCAGAAAGAGAGATGAACAAAACCACTGTTGGTCTCACTCCCTCCAATTCTGAACTCCTTCCCTGCTGAGGACCTGACAGAGTCGGTTATGAAACATAACAAATTGCAGAAGGTGTAATAAGACTCATCATGTCTCTTGACAAAATGGTTCACTTGGAGTTGTTTGAAAACAGTTGAAACAGGAATAGTCGATTTAAAGTGTATAATGTCAGGAAAAGCAAATAATTTCCATATTTGCAAAGGGAACACAAACATTTCTGAACATGAGCATATTCACTCTGGTGACACTCAGTACTTTTGCAATCCTCTCTAAACTTGCATGCTCTGTATGTGTATTGATGCTGCTTGAGCAACTCCACCTTGCTCTGACTGAAACCCTGATGGCTTTCACTCTCCATTATCCCTATGCAGTGTGGGGAGGCCAGCAGTTGGTGGCATTGTATCTCTTTCAACACAAGGGAGCAATCAGTAATGGGTCAGGGGGGCTTTCTCTCTTCCTGTCCCTGTCCCTGCACTCGCGCACTCTCTCTCCTCTCTCTTTCTCTCTCTCTCTCCCAGCCTCTCTAGGTCATTTTCTCATTATCTTTCCCACCCTCTCCAACTCTCTCCAACCCTCTACCTCCTCACACAATCTCTCTCCTCATCCACCTCTTTTACTCGACCCCATCTCCCCATTTCTCTCTCTCTCCCTCTCTCTCTCTCTGACTGTCTCCCTACCTCTCTCTCCCTCGACTCTGGCCCACCATTCAGAAAGGCGATGTTTGATGTGGATGTTTTTGAATGCCACCTTCCTGCCGGAAGGAAGGTCATCAATCTAAAACGAGAAGCAAGTTGGTAGTATGAACAAAGACAACCAACACAAGAAGATATAAAGTGTCAGTAAGCAGCTTATCATTGAGAATGTGGCACTTGAGAGCGCTGTCCACTTCCCTTCCATCACTTCAGTGAACATTGAAAGCCAGCTGATTGGATGCAAATTAACTTGACTGAGGTTTTTTTCTGATTTTTGTGCTCAGGGCATTGCTGGGAAATTGCCCACGTTTCTAGGTAGATGCCAGTGGTGTAGAAGTACTGGCACCGATTGGCTCGTTTGCTGGCCAGTTCTGGAACACAACCTTCAGTGTGATTGCTGGAAGGTTGTCAGGACCTACAGATTTTGCAATATCCAGTACTTTCAGACATTTCCTGATATAAAATGGAGTGAATCAAATTATTTCAAGATTGACATCCGTGTCCCTGAGGATGTCAGGAAGAGTCCACAATAAAAAAATGCAAATGGTATGCCTGTATGACCTGCCTGTACTGCATGCAAAACCAAACTTTTCACTGTATCTGTGTATGTGTGACATAATAGATCAAATTGAATTGAAACAATAGGTCAACAGCTTGCAGCTTGACTTGGAGAATGGAAGTATATATTTCTGCCTTGTTGGTGGAATGATGTACTGTGTTCCCTCAACTTTGACTCTGGGAATATTTATGGAGCTGCTTCATCCTGTTATGGCTCTAATTGCCCACCTGCATTCACAGCTCCCCTCGACTGGACTGCATGGCTCTGACTTCATCTGCTGTTTGGGTGTCTCTCAGTTGTGCCAATCACAAGCTGTTTTCACAGTTGGTTCTTCAGTTACTCCTATGTTTAATATCACCAGATCGACACACTCAGTCCTTGCCCATGGCAACGGCATGTGGACACACACCTAGATTTTTTTTTCCCAGCAGTGGCCTGTGATCCCATCTCACACTGTTCCACAGGCACCGATCCTCAGCCGCCCCCACCACACTGTACCCCGACAAAGGCCAGGGATCCTACACCCACTTTGTCCCCCAATCACCCGGCTGCTGCACCACCACTGTACTTCACAATGGGCTTTGTCCTCACCCACGCAATGGGCCCAAGCATTTTCCTGTCACCCCAAAGCAAACTGTTCCCGTGGGAATGGAAGATGAGAAATTATGATACGACGAGCGGCATGGAGGGTGTGAGAAAACTGAGAGATTTGGAGATTGGGAGTTAGATAGAGTGCAAAAGGCAGAGAGATTTATGGAAAATGCAGGAGAGAGGGACAGTAAAAGAAAGTTGAAAAAAAACATGAAGTGAGAGAAAGGGACATCATGGTGAGATTTACAGGGAGATATGGAGGGAAATAGAACAAGGAGGACAGATAATATCTGTCAACGCCATTTCGGAGTGCGTCACACAAAGGTGAATATAAGAACTAAGTGACTGAAAGTCAACTCCTGCACGCAGTTCCAGTCTTCTCCGCTTCCCTGTCCCTCTCCAGGTCAGCTTCATCAACAGAAATAACAAACACCAGTCTAGTTCACCCAGTTGCTTAACACTTTTTAATGAACATTTCTATAAATTACAAATTGAAATTATAGACAAATTCAGTGGAATGGTGCTTTTCTCACTGGTCCCTTTGTTGAGAGAAACATTGACATGTTTCCCTGTAACCCCCTGTGGGATAAGGTTGGATAAACCAGCACTACCCTCAGCCTGTTACCATAGCGACAGGCTGCTTCATTGCTGAAACATTGAACTGAAATGAGAAAATTCTGGATGGATTGATTCATGAGTGAACTTGATTGATTGATGAATTTGGGTAAAGGGATATTTCAGCACATTCTTCAGCTGCTGCCTGAACTGAGTCTGGGTCACGGCAATAATCACGGTGTTTGTGCAGCAACTGAGGAGCTGCAGCATGAAGCCCAATTCCAGCACAAAGTCATCCAGATACACAGATTGATACCCAATCCACTGCGTCTGGTACGATATATAATACACCATTAACATTGACCATAACAGGATGAAATTGGCCGAGATCACAAACAGTAAAATGATGGATTTTAATCCGATTTCTCATTTCTGTGTCACACTGACCGTCCCCATTGGTGTGAGCCCAGAGTCTCTTGCGGGATCTGCTGGTCACTAAAATGTGTCTGACGGTGCAAACATTGATCAGCAGAATCAGAAGAAATGGGAGAGCCGGGGTTACAATGTGATGGAGGAACTCGATTGTGAGCCAGACACGAGATAAATAAACATCAGCTCTTCCACAACAAAACCAGGGTTAATTCCCCATCCAATAGTGACCCATGAACATGAAATACCAGAAAATGTTCTTTAAACAGCTAAGCACAGTCACTGTTCCCAGAACCACAGCCGCCGTTTTCTCACTGCAATATTTACTTTTCAGCTTCTGGCAACAAATGGCCACAAATCGATCAAAGGTGAAAGTGACGGTGAACCAGACAGAACAGTCAGTGGCTGCATAAAGCAGGGCGGCGTGGATATTACACACGGGAATGGAGAACAGGAAATGAAGTCATTCATGATAAACGATGGGAATCTGTCTCAATATCAGGTCAAGGAGAATGACCAGTAGATCTGCCACTGCCATGGCCCCCAGGTAACGTCTGACACATGGAGACAATCCACAATCTTTATAAAGCAGGACGTAGATCGTCACTATGTTAACTGTGAGGAAGGAAAACAAATAAATTATACATCGGTCTGGAGGCAAAGTTACCAGTTTGATTAAGGACCCAGTGACATTTTCAGATGAATCACTGTATTTGGAGATATATTGAAATATTTGGAGGTGAAGTAACAAAAGTTTTGGTTTCAGTTACTTATAAAATGTGACGTAAAGTGAGATCTCTTCCTTCGAGATCTTTTCTTTAGTTCAATTAACTGATGTCCAGCTGTTCACAATAAATGTCGTTTACAGAACATTCCAGTGAATGTCGGTTATGGAATGTGATGGAGTCATAAAGATCCACATCACAAAGGCCCTTCTGTCCTTCAGTTTTGCTGAGACCCACTCAGCCTCGCGGTGAAAATCTCTCCCCAAACTCAACTGGAACTTTCCATACAAAAATTGTGAGATTAAGACAATGCCTTGATCATTTGTTGAAAGATCCTCTTTTACAATCATACAGATGCAATTCCTTATTTGGAGAAATACCCCAGCTCCTTTTCAGTTTTGTATAACACCTACAAACATTTTTTTTTTCATGTATGTTCTGTTTCCAACATTGGCCAACCTGTAGCAATGTCTCTCTAATGCCATTAAACCATATTGATTTACCTCAATGTGTGCATTGAATTCCCCAATCTTTCCTGAGAATACAGAGCACATTTCAAGAGGGTGAATATTCATTCAATTTATTAAACCATTATTCCCTGCTCCATTGAATTTTTATTCTTCATTTCGACCGTTGAGGAAACAGTCTGACACCATCATACTCACAGACTGAGGCGTAATGGACAGAACATAGAACAGTACAACATAGTACCGGCCTTTTGGCCCACAATGTTGCGCCAAAATTTTACCCTAATCTGAGGTCCACCTAACCTTTCCCCCTACTTTGTACTATAATCCATAAGCCTATTTAAAAGCCGCTTAAATGCCCCTAATGAGGCAGACTCCACCACCTGCTCCAGTGATGCATTTCACGTCCCAACACTCTCTGAGCAAACAACCTACCTCTGACGTCTCCCCTATGTCTACTTCCACTCACTTTAAAACTAAGTCCCCTTGTAATAGCTACCCCCACCCTAGGAAAAAAGTCTCTGTCTGCCTACTCTATCTATACCTATAAATGTTTTGTATGCCTCTATCAAGTCACCTCTCATCCTTCATATTTCTAAAGAGAAAAACCCAAACTTTCTCAAACTTTCCTCGTAAGAACTTCCCTCCCTTCCAGGCAACATCCTGGTAAAACTCCTCTACACCTTTTCTAGTTCTTCCACATCCTTCCTGTAATTTGGCAACCAGAACTGGACACAATACTCCGGATGTGTCAAAACCAGGCTTTTGTAGAGCTGGAGCATAATTTCAGAGCTCTTGAACTCAATCCCTTCATTGATGAAATCTAACGCACCATGTTCCTTCTTAACAACTTTATCCACCTGGGTGGCACCTTTCAGGGAACTGTGAACTTGAACCTCAAGATCCTTCTGCTCCTCTACACGGCCAGGAATCTTTACTTTCACCCTGTTTTCTGCTTTCAAGTTTGTCCTTCCAAAATGAATCACCTCCCACTTTTCAGGGTTGAACTCCATCTGGCACCTCTCAGCCCAGCTTTGAATCCTATCAAAGCCCCTTTTTAACCTAGAACAGTACACCACACTGTCCATAATGCGAACCACCTTCGTATAATCCATAAACTTGCTAAACCACCCTTCCACCCCTTCTTACAAATCATTTACAAAGGTCACAAACTGAAGACGACCCAGAACAGATCCCTATAGTACCGCTCATAACTGCACACCATGTTGAATATTTTCCATCCACTACCACACTTTGTCTTGTAAGGATCAGCCAATTCTGGATCCAATCTGCCACATTTCCCCCATCCCATGCCTCCTTACCCTCTGCATGAGCCTACCATGGGGAATCTTATCAAATGCCTTACTTAAATCCAAGCATACCACATCCACTGCTGTACTTTCATCCACGTGTTTGGTCACCTCTTCAATGAATTCAATAAGTTTTGTGAGGTATGATCTACCCCTCACAAATCCATGATGACTATCACAAATCAAACTGTGCCTTTCCAAGTGATCATAAATCCTATCTCTCAGAGTGCTTTCCAGTAATTTGCTCACAACTGAAATAAGATTAACTGGCTTGTAATTTCCGGGGTTATCTCTATTCCCTTTATTGAACAAGGGAATCATGTTTGCCTCTTTCTAATCTTCTGGCACTATAACTCTGGATATTGATGACAAAAGTATCATCACCGAAGGCCCCACGATCTCTTCCCTCGTTAACCATAGAATCTTTGGATAAATCTCATCAGGCCCAGGGGACTTATCTATCTTCACGTTTCTCAAAATTCCTTGCACGTTTTCATAACTAACACGGACCACCTCTCGCCTACCAGCCTGTTTCACACGGTCCTCCTTTACAACTAGGTCCCTCTCAGTTGTGAATACTGAAGAAAAGTATTCACTGAGGACCTCTCCTATCTTCTGAGTCTCTGTGCACAAATTCCCTTTACAATCCTTGATCGGCCCTACCCTTTCTCTGGTCATTCTCTTCATCCTCAAGCACGAGTCAAAAGTCGTGGGGTTTTCCTTGATTCTATCTGCCAAGGTTTTCTCATGCCCCCAACAGCTCTCCTAAGCCCTTTCTTCAGCTCCTTCCTGGTTAACTTGTGTCCTTCTGGAGCCTTTTCCGTTCCTTGTTTCCTAAACCTTATTTCAGCATCCTTCATCCTCTTAACCAGTCATTCGACCTTTCTTGAGAACCAAGGCTCCCACACTTGACCGCATCTTCCCTGCTTGCTAGGGACAAATAAATTGAGCACACGCAGTGTGCATTCCTTGAACAATCTCCACATTTCTATATTGCTCTTCCCTGACAGCATCTGTTCCCAATTTATATTACCCAGTTGTTGCCTGACAGAATTGCAATTATCTTTCCCCCAATTATAAATGTTACCCTGCTCTGTGTACCTATCCTTTTTCATGACTATTTTAAGAATAACAGAGTTATGATCGTTACCACCAAAATGCTCTCTACCAACATTCCCACGTTAGAAATCGTGATTTTTTTTTCTGTAAGAATTAAAGCCTGTGTATTACATAAATGAAAAGAGAGTGCAGGGCTGAGTGATACAATGTGTACTGAAGAGTTCACTCTAACCTGGTCAAACATTGGAAGTGTTACTCCCTCTTCTTGGTGGTGCAGTGGCTCCGTGGTTAGCAATACTGCCTCACAGCCAAAGGGCCACAAGTTCGATTCCACCCTTGGAGAGTGTCAGTGTAGAGTTTGTACATTTTCTCTTTTTTGTGCGTGGGTTTCCTCTGGGTTTCTTCCATAGTCCGAAGATGTGCAGCTGAGTTAGTTTGTTCAAGGTAAATTGCCAAAAGTGTCCAAGGATGCGAAAGCTAGGTGGATGAGCCACCGGAAAATGCAGGGTTATAGTGATAGGGTAGAGGTATATGTGGGTTGCTCTTCAGAGAGGCAGTGTGGACGCGATGGGCCAAATGGCCTGCTTTCACATTGTAGGGATGTCATGATTGTACACTTACCTGATGTTCCCAGAGGCCCCATTGCTGTCAGTACACAAGGGAGATGTTGATGTTGTTCGTTTTAATTGGTGAGTAGAAAAGTGATTTGAACGCTGTATCAAGGAAGTGGCCTTTATCCAAGATGCCATCCTACGCGGAGACATGAAGTTACTGGGAATGGTTGCCTGCTTCTGAATGAAGAGACTGTGGCTGTTTCAGCAGTGGGTATTCACTGACATGATGTGCTATAAACAGTCACACTGTAAGATTAGTGGCGTGAAGGTTTGGAGGACGAATCACAAAAAATCAAATAAAAAACAAAGGCATTGCCAGATCTGCTGAAGTCCTTAATTACCTCGCATTCTCCAATCCACATCATGGAACCAGCCCAGATACCATCAACCAAGATGAGGTGCCTATTCAGCACGGTGCACTGTGCAGGCTAAGCTAGTGTACTGCCCGAAACAGCCCAGCAATCTGTCCAGAATGGGACACTGCACAACCCTCACCTGTCACATAGATATCAGTCCAGCACGGGGACCTGTGCAAACCACACAAGTGCCTTGCTCTGTAAACCTGGTCTAGGTGCTTGTCCACATGCAAACCACACAAGTGCATGAGAATATGTTCAGCTTTTCGAATTGTGCAGACCACAATTACATTCATCCATAAACCTGGAGTAGATATCTGTCCAGCACATGAGGCTGTGAAGTGAACACCACTGAAATGATCTGTAAGCCTGGAGCAGTTGTCCTCCCAGCATGTAGATCTGTACAGACCACCGCAGTGCTATGCTTGGCAACGCTGTGTTAAATCACAGCCAAGCATGGGGAAACTTGCGTATCTCCAATGTGCCATGACAAGGGGTGCCATGGGTATGGAAATCAGTGCCAGAGAGAGATAGTTGGGAATCATTTTAAGTACCAACAAATGGGAGGAGTTTGGGATATATAGACAGAGAGGGAATGAATAAGAGATAGTATCAAAGAAGGTGTTCACAGGATCCCGAATGCTGAAATGCATACATTTCAACAGGATCTTGTAATGTAGGCCAGTATTTCAAGAATGGTGCGTGAGTAGGATATTGCTGTGTGTTCAGAGGAAGGAGAGTGTTTTGCTGAGAATTTCTTCTGTAACTGTGTAACTGGCGGTTCAGTCAGCAGATTCTTTAAATCAATGAAATGAATCCAACAATAATTTGTCTCAATGTCCGTCTCCTTGAATGGGAGAGAAGGATTTTCACGGTGAGGCTGAGCTAGTATTCTGGTGCTGTCTTATTGAACTCATTTCATTCACGAACTACTGCACTCCGTAGCATTCCTCTCATTCAATGCCAGTCTGATTCTCCCACCCATCATGGCTGGTAATAGCTCACATCACCTGGATGGCCCAGGTAATCCAAGACCCCTGATGGAGGTGCCATCTTTAAAAGTCCAATGGGCATACAGTTTTAACTTTCTCAGTTTGGTGTTGCTCTGAGCAGAATGCCGCAAACCTGACAGATAAGGGGCAATTGCACCACGATTTGACGATAGGGGCACGGTGGTCCTGGTGAATGGTCTGGCATAGAAAAGGACGATTCTCTCCCCAGTGGTGGCCATATCACAAGATCCACTAAGCATGCCCTGAGGTCACCAGCCAGCTCAGTGCCGGAACTGTTGTACGAAGAAATGTCTAGCAATACAGGACAAACATCGATAACCTTTCCGACTCTGTCCAGATAAGTGTCACTGCATTCCCTCTGCTCCTTCATACTCCCTGTATATTTGTTTCAGTACCTACCCCCGAACAAGGCTCATGCTCCACCACTCTCACTATTGACAGCAGTACCTTCTCTATTTTTCTCTCAATCTGCGTCTCTGATTCTCACCTCTACTATCCCCCTACACTGAAAACATTGCATGGATTCAACACCGTCGACTGGCTCACTCGAGTCACATCACCATTTCCTCACACCAATACCATCTCTAACAGCAGTGTCGCCCACTTTCACGCTCACTATCTCCCTACCTTTCTCTCATTCCAGCAGAAACAGCATGGAATATGACAAAAGGGCCAAGCTGTGTGGTGGAGTGCCCAACATCTGCTGCCTCACTTCCCGACCCCCACCCAGAACACCCCGCCTTGTTGAGAGAGCTCTGGTGTGAGCCAGATAGAACTGGGACAATGGGTGTGGAGATTCTGAAATATCCATGTCCTACCAACCGAGTAAGGAGCAATGATCAGTGAAGGACGATTCTCAGTTTGAACCCACTCAGTTCCATTTCCACCTGACACAGCCTAGAAACCGTGCCCCTGATGCCATCTCCCTTTTATATCGAGCCGGCACAGATGGAATCCCCACCGTCTCGGTGAGCTGGAGGGTGGGCTCACGACACATCGTCTCCACCAACCCCAGGGAAGGGAGCACGGAGTCTCCCTCCTACGCCTCCTCCTTCAGGCAACTCAGATACTGAAACTAACCTGTAATATTTTTACTAGTCTCCCTACTTGTACTTATATCTTCAATAATCAAGCATTGAAAATCTCACAGAGTCACAGTCCCCATGGAACAACTGAAATACTGTCACACTCACTGTAGTGAGCAAGTGAAATACTGAGATAGTCCTAACCAGTGAAGCAAATAATGAAATGCTGTCAACGGAACAATAAAAAATCCTGACACACAGCAGACAGAGCGAATGAAATATTGACAAACCACAAAGCAAGATAAATCCTGATCAGCTCCCCTTTTCTTGTGTTTGTATTGTGTGTGTGTGTGTGCGTGTGTGTGTGTGTGTGTGTGTGTGTGTGTGTGTGTGTGTGTGTGTGCATCTGTGTGTCTCTGTGTGGGGCAGGTCTCACAGTTTCTGTGATGTTTGATGTGATGCAATGCCTACCTCTGCTGGCCTCCATATGCCATTGCACAGGCAGTGACAAAGGATGAAAATGATCAGGGAATTGTTGAGAGAGGGAGAGGGGGAGGACAGCATCTCACAAGGGCATCCAAACTGATTCACTTACATATCTAAATTTATTTTAAACGTTATAACTCTATCAACTTTCATTACTTTCCCTGCAAATCCATTCCATACACGATTCCACACACAAGCCACTCGCTGTGTAAAATAATTGCCCCTCAAGTTTTTTTTTAAATGTTCATGAAACCTTTGAAGTGCAGGTGTGCATGCTGGAATGGATAGAGATAGAGGAAGCTGATGTGCTGAAAATTTTGTCAAACATTAAGACTGGCCAGTCACCAGGCCCGGACCAGATTTGTCCTCGGCTGCTTTGGGAAGCGAGAAATGCAATTGCTTCGCCACTTGCGAAGATCTTTGCATCCTCGCTCTCCACTGGAGTCGTACCTGAGGACTGGACGGCGGCAAATGTAATTCCTCTCTTCAAGAAAGGAAATAGGGAAATCCCCGGGGATTACAGACCAGTAAGTCTCAGGTCTGTCGTCTGCAAGGTGTTAGAAAGGATTCTGAGGGATAGGATTTATGACCATCTGGAAGAGCATGGCTTGATCAAATGCAGTCAACACGGCTTTGTGAGGGGCAGGTCATGCCTCACAAACCTTTTCAAGTTCTTTGAGGATGTGACTAGAAAAGTTGATGAGGGTTGAGCTGTGGATGTGGTGTATATGGACTTCAGTAAGGCATTTGATAAGGTTCCCCATGGTAGGCTCATTCAGAAGGTCAGGAGGAATGGGATACAGGGGAACTTAGCTGCTTGGATACAGAATTGGCTGGCCAACAGAAGACAGCGAGTGGTAGTAGAAGGAAAATATTCTGCCTGGAAGTCAGTGGTGAGTGGTGTTCCACAGGGCTCTGTCCTTGGGCCCCTACTGTTTTTAATTTTTATTAATGACTTGGATGAGGGGTTTGAAGGATGGGTCGGCAGGTTTGCAGACGACACAAAGGTCGGAGGTGTCGTTGACAGTATAGAGGGCTGTTGTAGGCTGCAGCGGGACATTGACAGGATGCAGAGATGGGCTGAGAGGTGGCAGATGGATTTCAACTTGGATAAATGCGAGGTGATGCATTTTGGAAGGTCGAATTTGAAAGCTGAGCACAGAATTAAGGATAGGATTCTTGGCAGTGTGGAGGAACATAATATGGTGTTTTGGTTTTCATTAACAGAGGGATTGAGTTGAAGAGTCATGAGATCTTGTTGCAGCTCTATAAAACTTTGGTTAGACTGCACTTCGAATACTGCATCCAGTTCTGGTCGCCCTATTATAGGAAAGATGTCGATGCTTTGGAGAAGGTTCAGAGGAGGTTTACCAGGATGCTGCCTGGACTGGAGGGCTTATCTTATGAAGAGAGGTTGACTGAGCTCGGTCCCTTTTCATTGGAGAAAAGGAGGAGGAGAGGGGACCTAATTGAGGTATACAAGATAATGAGAGGCATAGATAGAGTTGATAGCCAGAGACTATTTCCCAGGGCAGAAATGGCTAGCACGAGGGGTCATAGTTTTAAGCTGGTTGGAGGAACGTATAGAGGGGATGTCAGAGGCGAGTTCTTTACACAGAGAGTTGTGAGAGCATGGAATGCGTTGCCAGCAGCAGTTGTGGAAGCAAGGTCATTGGGGTCATTTAAGAGACTGCTGGACATGCATATGGTCACAGAAATTTGAGGGTGCATACATGAGGTTCAATGGTCGGCACAACATTGTGGGCTGAAGGGCCTGTTCTGTGCTATACTGTTCTATGTTCAATGTTCTATGTTCTATGTTCACTCTTCTAACCTTAAAATATCCCCATAAGATTGAAATCCTCCACCTTAGGGAAAAGACATCGGATATTCAACTTATCTGTACGCCTCACGATTTATAGAGCTGGACGAATTCACCCCTCAACATCCCACATTCCAGTGGGAAAAAATGCCCCTGCCTATCCAGCTTCACCATATAACTCAAACCATCCATTCTCAGCAACAGAGATGGTCGGAACTGCAGATTCTGGAAAATCTGAGATAACAAGCTGTAGGGCTGGATGAAAACAGTAGGCCAAGCAGCATCAGAGGAGCAGGAAGACTGACATTTTGGGCCTAGATCCTTTTTCAGAAATGAAGGGTCTAGGCCCGAGACGTCAGCCTTCCTGCTCCTCTGATGCTGCTTGGCCTGCTTTGTTCATCCAGTATTCGCAGCAACATCCTGGTAAGCCTCTGCCGAACCCTCTCCAGCTTAATGACACCCTTACTAAAACAGTGCGGCCAGAACAGGACACAGTACTCCAGAAGATTCCTCACTGACATCCTCTACAATTTGAACATGACGTTCCGACTCCTCAACTCAAAGGTCTGAACAATGAAGGCCATGTACAAATGCCTTCTTAACAACCCTGTCTGGATGTGACACACACATCAAAGAATTATACCTGATGGCGTAGTCTCTGTTCTGCATCACTATCAAAGGCCCTACTTTTAATTGTTTCAGTCCTGCCCTTGTTTCATTTACCAAAGTGCAATAACTTGCATTTGTGCAGATTATTCACCATCTGCCACACGACATTCCAGTGAGTGATGATCCCTCCACCCACACTACCCCTTCAGTTGTGAAAAACCCTCCTCTCTCCAGATGGCCTACAAACTCTGGCCTTAGTTTTCCCAAAGACCCTGAGCTTGGTTTGCCTTGTGGATGCTGGAGGAGAAGGGTGGAAGATTGTAGACCAGCCAGTGGTGAGCGAACGCTGCAATATAATGTGTTGTCTTAGAGCATTTAGTGGTTTTAGGAAGAGGGCAGCCACACCTCAAAGTTGGGAAATAGTGATCTACAATATGGTCTTTTGGGGCTTTAAATTATGATCTTTCAATGTCACTGGTGTTCGGTAATAATATCTATTCGAGATACTTAACAATGCAGAATGTGTCTGCAGGATTTCTTTCCCCAGCATTGGCACCACAGACAATCATCATTTAAGCTGGAAATCATTGGCAAACATCTAAATTGGTTAGTCGTTTCCATTGGTGGCAGACCACAACATCCTATAGTTGAAGCAAATACTTTGCATTTGTTGAGCATTAAAACATGTTCTCTTTGTAAATCAGTGAAGTTAAGCAGAATTTAATGAACCTGAACTCAGCTGAAAGCTAGCATGTAAAATGTGACCCAAAATCGGGACATGTGTAGGTCTTGTGCAGTGGATAGCATGCATGCCTCTGAGACAGAACTCTGGACTCAAGTCCAATCCGTGAACTAGTGGTAACGCCCCTAGGTCTGGGCCAGACGTTCTGGATTCGAGTCCTACCTGTTGCAGAGGTGTGTCACAGCACGTCAGAAGAGCTTGATGAGAAAACACTCAGGGGAATAATGTTGCCGATATAGGGACTATTGCAGTGTAGTGGTCGTGTCTCTACCTCAGAGCCAAAAGGTCGAGATTCAAAACCGACAGAGGGATTTCATAATATGTCTGGACAAGTTGATTGAAATTATTTTAGAATTGTGACTTGACCCAGAAGGAAGAGGTACCATCATTGAGTTTCAGAATTGGCCCAGGATGTCAGAAAGCACAGTCATTCGTGTCAATTGGAGCTAAATTTGAACTTTGTAGATGTTTATAAAATCATGAAGGGCATTGATAGTGTGAATAGTCAATGTCTTTTTTTCCCAAGATAGAAAAGTCTTAAATTAAACGGCATAGGTTTAAGGTGAGAAGGGAAAGATTTAAAAAATGTATGGAATGAACTGCCAGACGAAGTGGTGGAGGCTGGTTAAAACAACATTTTAAAGGGATCTGGATGGGTACATGAACTGCAAGAGTTTATAGGAATATAGGCTAAATGCTGGCAAATGGACCTAGATTAGTTTAGGGTTTCTGGTCAGGATGAACATGTTAGACCGCAGGGTTTGATTCCATGCTGCACTTCTTTATGATTCCTTCATCCAATTGTTCAAGATCTCTTTGTAATAATAGATAACCTTCTTCCCTGCCTACTGTTCCAAAGATCTCGGTGTTGTCCGTAAACTTGTGAATCATGCCTTATATAATTTTTATCCAAATCATTTATTTAAATGACAAACAAAATTAGATCCAACGCTCATCCCTGTGGATCACTGCAGGTCACAGTCTTCCAGTCTGAGAAAGCAACACTCCAAGACCACTCAGTCTCCTGCCATTAAGCAAACTTACACGAAAACGCACAGAAACATGCACATGCACGCAGATAAAAAGAAACACAGACACAGTCTTGTCTTTAAGATAGAGATAAATAAGTTTTGATTAACAACGATTTCAAGGGTTACTGTGAGAAAACGGGAGAATTGTTTTGAGAAACATGTCAGGCATGATCGAGCAACACAGTGACTCATTGGGATAAATGGCCTAATTCTGCTTCAGTTTCTGATGCTCAATGGTCTTAAGGCATCAGAAATATTTTCCCAAGAGAGCAGTAGACACTGAGAATGATGAATACTTTCCTGAACGGATTTAATCAGAATGTAGGATAGGTTTGAGGGACTGGGTCATCAACTTCTATTCCTATTTATTGTTCTCTTTAAAGAGGAAGTAACTTGCATTGTGGTTACTGCACTTTAAGGAGTCTGTAACTGGAAAGAAAATGCAGATCTTGTTGCTACAGAGGGATTTGTGTGTCTTGGTACAAAAATCACAAAGCTAGTCTGAAGATGCTGCAAGTAATTTCAAAAGTAAATGGAATGGTGCTGTTTCTTGCAAAGGGTGTCAGGTATGATCTTAGGGATGTTTTACTGCATCTGCCCAGGGCACTGCTAAGACCATATCTGATACACGGTGTGTAATTATGATGCCCTAAACTTAAAATAAACATAGAGATAGTAGGGCCTTTGAAACTTTTCAAAGATGTTTGTCATTACTCGGTACTGGGCTGAAGGCATTATGTTCTGAAGGAATAATAGTTTAAGGCCTGAGAATGTGAAGTCTTATTGGCCTTCTAAGGCCTTGAGAAGAGCGTAGCTTGTGAATTATTGATGGCTATTTCCACTTGTATGGGAAAATAGAAATGAGGAATAAGCTAATGAATAAAACAGATTCTGACTGGACCTGAAACATTAACTCTGATTTCTCTTCATAGATGCTGTAGGCCTGCTGATTTATTTAGCGTGTAATTCCTTTATTTACTTAAGAATAAACACATTCATTTCAATGCAGGTATTGTGAAACCATTTTTTAAAATTACTCAGTTAACTGTAAACATATCTTTCAATGATTTGTTGCTAAGGAAATGGCTTTGTGTATGACAGCAGCATGATGCACGTACGTGGAACATGGAATGTGATGGAAACATATAGATCAGGTAATGTTCAAGGAGCTCTCACATGGCACAGATTGGGTGTCTGCTAATATTGTTGTGTAATTCAATTCATCAGGAAAAAGATGTAACCTGCCCAAAAAATCAACAGCCTACTGGTATCTGTCTCTTTCCTTGTTCCTCAACAAGCAATGTTGTGAGCTGAAAGCGAGTCAGTTATCTTTACCACTCATGGGCGATTCCTGATGAGGATTTATTGGAATTGCCCACTGCCTGTAGCAAAGGGAATTCAGCCAAATTTAACTGTTCCAGGAAGTAATCCCATTGCCAACAACTTGTCTGAGTAGAATAACTTCAGAAGTGAAAGAACGTTCAGGGCAACCTGTGGTTTGTTTCTTTTTATCATGAGTTCAACTATTATGTGGATGGAATTCTTTCAAGGTATGTGTGTGTGTGTGTGTGTGTGTGTGTGTGTGTGTGTGTGTGTGTGTGTGTGTGTGTGTGTGTGTGTGTGTGTGTGTGTGTACCTGTATACCTGTGTCAGTATTCTTAGAAAGGGAAAATGCCAATGTACATATTTGAATATCCAATGTTTGCCATTCAGTAATTTTGTTTTGGCCGTAAACATGTTATTTCAGTAGGCTGAAGAAACCTGCCTGTATCATTGGCCACATCACCAACCTGATTACATTTAAAATTTGCTGTGACCAGTGGAGGAATTGGCTAGAAAAGGAAACAGTGACCCCACAAGCCAGGAAACTGTATACCAGCAAACCTGACATGAGTGGTGCTGAGTCGTTAAGTGAATTCTGAGGGATAGGATTTCCATACATTTGTAAAGGGGAATAGCCAACATAGCTTCGTGCAGTGGAAATCATGCCTCATGAACTTCATTGAGTATTTTGAAGAGATGATAAAGAATATTGATAAAGACAGTGTGGGAAATGTCGAATATGAACTATTATGAACTTCAGCAAGGCATTTGATAAGGTTCTGAGTGGTTGATAGATCAGGCACATGGGATCCAGGGGAGCTACCAATTGACTTCAAAATTGGCTTGAGCAAAGAGGATTGTTTTCCAGACTGCAAGCTGTGAGCAGCGGTGTGCCACAAGGATCAGTGCTGAATTCACAGTTTTTGATTATTTATATAAAGGATTTGGTTGTGATAATCAGAGGCATTGTTCATATCGTTAGAATGTTTGATTACCTCAAAGAAGTGCTGTGGTGGCCAGTGATGAAGATTATTTCAGAGCAGCGTGGAACATTGATCAGATGGGCCAACGAGTGGCAGATGGGGTTTGATTTCAATAAATGAGAGGTTCTGTAATTTGTGAGGTAAAGCAGGACAGGACTTTTACATTTAATGGCAAGGCCCTCAGAAGTGGTCTCCAAAGAAGAGACTGTGGGTTGCAGGTGCAGAGTTCATTGAATGCAGAGTAGCAGGGAGATAGAATAGTGAAGAACATGTTTGCCACGCTTGCCGTAGTCAGTCAGATCGTGGAGTATTGGAGTTGGGATGGTATGTTGCACCTGTCTAGGACATTGGCAAGGCCACTTTAAGTTTACTGCGTGCATTGGCTCTGCTAAAGGACGAATGTTATTAAGTTTGAGATCGTTCAGAAAAAAAGATTCACAAACATGTTCTGGGATGGGAGTGCTTCAGCCAAAAGGAGAGGCTGAATAGGTTGAGCAGTTTGCCCATTGGGGTGTCGGAGGCTGAGGGGTGACATTACAGAGGTATATGAAATGATGAGGGGCATGGATTGTATGAATTGCCAAGGTCTGTGTCTGAGGATAGGGGAGTCCATAAATAAAGTGCATATATTAAAAGTGAGAGGGGAAAGACTTAGAAGTGACATTAGGGGCTAAATTTTCATGCAAAGAGTGGTGTATGAAGTCGGACAGAAGTAGCGAAGATGGGTGCAATTGCACAATTAAAAAGGGTCTGGACTGGTACATGAGTAGGCAGGGTTTAGAGGGATATGGACAAAATACTGGCATCAGAATGCACCGCTGATCAGCATGGGCACGTTGGCCTGTTTCTGTGCTGAATAACTTTCTGATTCTATAAGATGAATGAGAAGAAATCCTGAAAGGACATTTGGAGTGGGGGAAATCCCCAGAAGTCTGTCGTGCCTTTCTGATGACATTTATTCGGAGCTAAATTATTGAAATAGTTGACAAATGCTAATCAAAACACAATTTATTTAAACACTGTCGTGAAATTACTACCAAAGAAAGAGGAATTTATAATAACCTAACTCTGCCGGAAAACCGAACAACAAAATAGTTACAACAACTATTACTAGTTGACTGTTCCAACATAGTAACACCCCGAAAGCACACACATTGGAGAAGAAAAATAAAATTCAATTAGAGGTTCTAACATGCAGTTCTCCAAACCAGGGAGACAAATAAAGAAAATCATACACAGAAAATTCAGCAGCCGTGAGGTATTCACTGAAGCTTCCAACTCTGTTGATGCAACTGTAAACCCAAAACACAGAAATTCGAACATACGAGAGCTCATCACACTCACTCAGGCTGCATAAAATAAAACGAGGGCTCGCAAGCTGTTTCGTCAGGCGGTCTTTACTGGACAGCTTTGTGCCTCTCATTCAATCTCGCTCTTGAAAGAAACCAGGACAAAACAATCTCTTAAAATTACCGCATTGTTCCACTAGTTTGCACATCGAGCTGTTACACAGGAACCCGGGGAAGCTTGGCACTTGGTCCTGCTGTGCAGCCCCTTGAGTCACTGACATATGAACAGGAGGAGGCCATTCAACCACTACAGTCACTTACATGGAAACAGAGTGAGGTAACTGACGCTCCAACATGACAAGCAAATGGAGCAGGGGCTGCACAGATAGTCTGCTTCATGCTGTTCCCCATGTGTCTATTGCTAGTGGTACACATGTGGTACTTTAAAGTGTTTCCTAGCCGTGAGGTGGGAAGCCTAATGTTTTGTGCAAAATCTCAAGGTGGCATCCACTGACGAGATAGATTTGTGTTCTCTCTGGAGATCATAATTTGGTAGGAATGGCTAATCATTTCAGAAGGAGGTTATTATGGCTGATGTCGACATTGTGAACAACATGATGTTCAGTGAACGGTCACACATTAAAGTGGGGATAGGTTAATCAGAGCCTGCACGTCTCTCTGAATTGAGATGGGGCTCCATGTTATTCTCCATGCAAAATTTAAATGTATTTACATGGGTAAAGTATGGAATTTCTCAACCTACCAGTATTTTTTGGACATAAGTGTTCAAAGTCAACCCTCAATTTTAATGCAATTATCTCTTATTGTCTATCAGCGCTACAGATTAAACACTCAGTTTCTTCACTCTCTCCTCATGGTACCATCATCTCAGGGATTAGACTGGTGATACCCATTTGTACGTGTCTGTGGCAAAGAGTTCTTTCATTACAAAAGAGATCAAACCTGTACACAATGTCCCTAAATCCACTCTCATCAAGGCTCAACAAGTGCAGAAAGATGACTTTATTCCTGCACTTGAATCATCTCACAATGAAAGACAACATACCATTTATTCTGTCTTTACTGATAGCCCTGTACGTACTATTTTTAACGACCTATGATCAAGGACATGCAGGTCCTTTTGGACAACAAGACTTCCCAACATTGCACCATTTAATCATTACGTAATAAGATGTATGGCCTTGCTGAACTCATCCAAATTGCTTATATGCCTTTCAAATTACTGTGGTCTAAACACTGATACATGTGATACTCCATAAGTAACAGCGTTCAGTCTGGAAAAGGGCTCAACTCTCTGCATTGCCACAACTAAACAATTCTCAATCCATGTAGTATATTCCCCCATACCCCTGGTCTCCAACTTTAATCACTCACTGCTGTGTCACCATATCAAAAGTATTCTGTAACTTTAAATAGACGACTCCCACTGGTTCTCATTTGTGGATGCTTCAATTATTGTATACATATTACTCATAGCACATAGAACATAGAACAGTATAGCACAGAACAGGCCCTTCAGCCCACAATGTTGTGCCGACCATTGATCCTCATGTATGCACCCTCAAATTTCTGTGACCATATGCATGCCCAGCAATCTCTTAAATGACCCCAATGACCTTGCTTGACCCCAATGACCCAGTTGTACATACACTGGACAAAGGATCACAACAAACAGGAATTGCCAAAACAAATTGGAAAGTACATCTAGTTCTGTCGATAATCTACTTTTCACAATTTTTAAATGTCATCATCCATATGCTCTCTCTATCAGACATACATTACGTATATCGAGTTAATAAATACTCCCATCTTTCTCCATGCCTTGTCACTCAAACCTCCCACTTTCAGTTTAAATGTATTGCTCACATTTGTATGTGACACAATTATAATTGAGAAATGAAACTAAAAATAAAACATGAGAGAGGAACTGGCTAGAGTTAATAGGAATAGAATCTGAGCAGGGAAGATGGTGAAGCAGCAATGGAAGACATTTCTGAGGATAATTTGGACACAGACGTGAAATTTTTGGACTTTCTAATTAACACAAAAGAGGTTTATCAAAGATGACTTCACCTTCCTGACTCTATGTTGACTCTGCTCAGTCATGTTATGATTCCCCAAGTGTCTAGTTTTCACAGTCCTCATAAAAGATTCCAATATTTTCCTCATAACTGACATCAAGTTATCCAAAACTTAGTTTGTTTGTTTTTTTTCTTCCCGCTTCATTTTTTATTTGGGTTACAACAGCTACTTTCCTTTCTTCAGGAACCAGAAATTCCAGAATTTAAAGGATTTTGAAGGTCAATCAATAACTCTTTCTTGCAGTTACAAGTTTAAAAGACATTTGGATAAGTACATGAACAGGAAACAGTTGGAGACATATGGGGCCAAGACAAGGCAGGTGGGACTAGGATAGCTTTTGATTATGTTTGACATGAACTGGTTAGACTGAAGGGCTGTAAGACCCTGTAGCTCTTTTTCCACCTCCATATGTAGTCTGGGATGTACCAGAGCAAAGTATCAAACTACAGCTCAATTCGTTTTGAGTAATTCGTCTTTATTAATTCGAATCTCTCACAGTTACTCATTTTCACAGTCACTCTGTCCTGTGGAATTTCTGGAAGATTTTCTGTATCTTCTTCTGTGGAGATAGAAATAGTGTATTCCACTCAGCAGTGGATCAGTGGGAGAGAGGCGAAGAGAGGTGTCCTCTGTCAAAAAGTGAACACATCAGAGCACTGCACTTAGGAGATGATGGACATGGCACTCACTCCTGCTCGGAGAGTTCTAGAATCCAAACAGTTCAATGAAACGGTCATTTGATGGCCATCGACTGGTTATGCTGAAGCCTGTGACATAACGCTGTGACCACGTCACTTTAGAATCAAACTAGCTTCACACTTTGTAACTAGCAAAGGCCCAGATAGAGACAAAAAAATATGTTTGCAATCAAAATATTTTGTAACTGGACGAGTGGCCAGAAGAGAACTGCAACTGGAAAGGTGTAGATGATGTTTTATTCAGAAATAGCACTGAGGCAGAAGTGAAGAGTGGGGATATTATTGGTGATAGAGGGAATATTGAGATTTACATCGGCTCAGGACAAAATGGAGCGTTTGTGGAATTGAACACTTGTGTTCCACAGTTGTTGGTAACTGAAGGGTTTAAAAGCCATGGAATAAAAATAAGAGTTTGTAATCAAAAGTAAATACAACTGTTTGCATCTTTGCCAAATAAAGGACGTAGAAATTGAGAAGCTGCTCACAAACACTTACAGGATTAATAAATGGACAGCGACAGAGAGACTTACCAGGAACACCAACAATAGAGAAGATGGGATAGTATTCGGCTTGAATAATCATCAGTACACATTCTATCTGCCATGTTAATGGTATCCAATCAAAAGAAAGCCAGTAAAGGCCGAAAGATAAACTCCTGTTCATTGTTGCAATATCCCAATCTTTCCCTCTCAAATTCTGGTATGTTGTTGTAATATTCCCGTCTATGGTTCTGAGATTCTGATCCATAATTGGAACATCCCTGTCTGATGTTCACAGATTCTGATCTCTCCCTCTCTCTGGAGCTGTTGATCCCAATCGTGTTGAGGATGACGCAGCCACTGATACTATGGGGTAACGCATCGGAAGAAACTCCTTATTAATAGAAGAGGGAAATCCTCCAGTGACACAATTAGCATCCATGGAGACTGACATTATTTTGAGTCAGGGAACAAACAGCTCCAGTTAACCCTTTTGACTTTGACATTCTAAAGGTGACAATAATACCTGGTCTGGGTGGGATGCTGACATTGCCTGCTATTGGTCTTATTGCCCATCTCCAATTACTCTCACAATGTTAGAGATAAAGGAGAAAGATGATGCTTTCTCTGCACATTCTCAATAATTCTGCTGTGTTATCCACATGTGATGCCAAATGTAATTGTTTTCCTAAGAACCAATCAAGAGGTTGTTACTCTCCTCCACCACAACAATGAAGGATGAGATGCGGGAAATGTGAGAGACATAATCGAGGCTTTTTCAACGAGTATGGAGGGGAAATTGCAGTCCTTGAAAAATGAGGGCATCTGTAATGTCAGGGAGTGGAATGTTTCAACTCTGGAGCAGATGCAGCAGAGGCAAAGGTATTAGGAATAGGGGATGGCATTTTTGAAGGAAGGTTGTTGAGCAGAGGTGCAATCTATGTAGCTATGGAAGTCGGTGGGCTTGAACTGGACATCGGTTTCCAGGTGTTTGCCAGAGCTGGAATCAGAGAGGACCAGGAAGGAGAGACAGGTATCAGAGATGCTTCAGTGAAGTGGATGAATTATTTGAGCTCCTTGTGAGAGCACGAGGTGGCACCGATACAGTAATCGATGTAACGGAGGAACAGGTGGCAGATAGGGCCAGTGTAGCAATGGAAAAGGGACGCTTCCATATACAGTACAAATAGGCAGGCATAGCTTGGACACATGAGAGTACCCATGCCCACCTCATTTGTCTGTAGGAAGGGGGAGGAATTGAAAGAGAAGGTGTTAAGGGTGAGGATGAGTTTGGTTAAGCAGAAGAGGGTGACAGTGGAGAGGGACTGGTCGGGCCTGCTGGACATGAAGTGGAAGCCAGCACAATTACAAGTGTGTGTGTGTGTGTGTGTGTGTGTGTGTGTGTGTGTGTCCATGTGTCCATCTGTGTGTGCCCGTGTGTGCGTGAGTATGTGTGTGTGAGGGAGTGTGTGTGAGTGTGCATGTGCCTGTGTGTATGTGTGTGTGTGTACATGTGTGTGAATGTGCGTTTGTGTGTATGAGTGTGTGTGTATGTGTGTGTGTGTGAGAGGGAGTGTGTGTGTGTGAGTGTGTTCGTGAGTGTATGTGTGTCTGTGTGTGCGTGTGAGTGTGTATTTGTGTGTGTGTGAGTGTGTGTATATATGTGTGTGTAAGTTTGTGTGTGTGCATGTGTGTGTATGTGTGTGTGCGTGCGTGTGAGTGTGTGAGTATGCATGTGTCTACGTGTGTGTGTGTGTGTGTGTGTGTGTGTGTGTGTGTGTGTGTGTGTGTGAATCTGTATGTGTGATTATGTGTGGGTGTGGGTGTGTCGGTGTGTATGTATGCGTGCATGTGCATGTGTGAGTATGAGTATGTATGTGTGTGTGCCTGTGTTTGAGAGAGAGAGAGTGAGTGTGTGTGTGCATGTGTGTGTGTGTGTGTGTGTGTTTGTGTGAGTGTGTGCAAAACTATGTGTGATTGTGTGTGTGTGTGTGTGTGTGTGTGTGTATGTGTGTGTGTGCAAGCACGTGTGCACGTGTGTGTATATGTTGATGCTTTTCTGATGGTTTTCATCCACCGCTGCGGTTGACGAGATATGGCGTGGAGTCCAGCAGAGGGAGAAAACGTGTACAATGTGTTATTTTAAGCATCACAGAGACTGTTAGAGCTTCCACTCACTCTCACAACAAAAGTTTGCAATTCTCCCCGTGCTTGGTATATAGCCCAGTTTACGGAGCAGTAGATGAGCGTCATCTGTACAGCACTCCATGATGGGTATCATCTTGTCCCAGTTTATAGTGTCTGGTTTGATTCTGTCAGGCGGCTTCATCATTTGATGTAAGGAACAATTTCAGCTGATCTGGCAATATTCAGTTGTTCTCATTCTTGTAGTCTGGTCTGCCAAAGGTCTCATTCGTCCGGTTACTCCCAGGTGGATGTTTCCTTCTCTGTATTTCCACAATAAGTTCTTAATTAACTGTCTGTTTCTATCTTTAATATGAATGTTTCTGTTCCTCCGTATCTTTCCCTGGCCTTGTCTTTTGGCTTCCCAGTGTTTCGGATGCTCGCATTGTTAAGTTCACAAACGAAGAAATGGTGTTTGCCAGGCTGTTGTTCAGTTCCCACTGTGACCTGGAACATTTTCCTCGCATTTACATTTCTTCACAAAACAGGATTGTACGTGATTTAGAATAAAAGACAGAAACTTCCAACCTCCGTTCATCTTCTAGGAACCGAGAAAGAATTCTTCATTTTGGCAACCTTTTCACCCTTCGTATTAGGAACTGTACAGAAGTGACCTTTCTCTCGTCTCGAGTGATCGAGTATTTGGCAATGTTCTGGAAACCATCTGTTCTTATGGATGCGTGTCTGTGTTTTGGAGGGAATGATTAACATTTATTACATTATGTTTTTTGTTAAAAAAATTGAGGCCTTACTATTTGTTATTTCAGCTTCAATTGTTTTCAGCAAAATGGTGATACATTTGAGAATATCACTGCTCTCAATCAAGCTGGTGATTTAGACCCCAGGCTGATGGGTGCACAGGATGGAGGAAATTTTAAATTAGAGACACATTAGCGAAGTTTTCTATGAAGGATCAAGACAAATGCAATGAACAGAAAGCGAATAGAGTGATATGGACCATGTGCAGGCTGATGGTATCAGTTTAAAATAGCATTGTGGTCGTCCGAAGGGCCTGGTGATGAGCTGCTCTGTTTTATTTTAATTTTTAATACCCCTGCACTTGCTGTATGAAACAAAGCACGAAGAATCTTAGATATTTCATTATATTTCTCTCCCATTCTTCTAAACTACAATGAGACAAGCTCAAACTAGTTAACCTATCCTCATTAGAAATCCCTCAATTCCCAAGATCAGCCCAGTGAACCTTCTCTGGCCTGCCTCGAATTCAAGAATGTCTTTCCGTGGGGTTTTAATATTCTAGGTACAGTCTGAATCATACTTATTTATTTTCACAAAGTCTCTGTATGCTTTTTTAGATTTCATTCCCGTTGTAATAATTGCCCGCATTTCATTTGTCTTCTCTATTTCCTGCTGAACCTGTAAGCTCCCTTTTGCAGATTGAGCCACAAGGATTCTTGAAACTCCTTGTGCAGTCAGTCTGAAACCAAACAGTGTGAGCTTGACAGTAAGTTACGAATGTGCTGGACTGTATTACAAAGGATATGACAATAAACAATAATTGCAACCTGAGAAACAATGGAAGACACATGGTTTTATCAAAGGATTTTTCTTTTTCTTTTTTTGGTGAGCCTGTTCAGTTTTTTTTTAGTGCGGGTATAAATTTCAGAATAAGGAAGGGTGAAGGATGTGAGTGACAGGAGGGGGATATCATTTATTTGAATTTTCAGAATCATTTTGACAAATTTGAACAGGGCTAGGGAGTAACAATGGAGGGAATGCACAGGCTTAAAGATCATTAAAGGTGTCTATGTGTGGGACTACTGGAGATCAATGAGATCCTATACAAGTATTTCACTTCAGTATTTACTGCGTAGAAAAAAAATCGCAGCTCAGAAACTTGGTGAAATAAATAGTGGTGTTTTGACAAGAGTCCACAATAGAGAACAAGAGATGCTGGATGTCTTAAAATGCATGAAGGCAGATATATATTCAGGCACTGATAATGTTTACCCCAGGACATTGAGGAAGGCTGGATAGGAAATTTTAAGGTCCCTAGCAGCGATGTTTGTGGTATCAACAGCCACGGTGAGATGTCAGAAGACTAGAGCAGGGTAATGTTGTTGCTGCAACGCAAAGCCTGGAAACTACAAACCAGTGACAGTGACGTCAGTGGTGGGTAATCTGTTGGAGGAGATCCTGAGAGACCAGATATTCATGCATTTGGAAAGCAGGGATTGCTCAGGGATAGTCAGCACAGCTTTGTGTGTGAAATATCGTGTCTCAAAAACTCAGTTCATATATTGTGAGGAGGTAGCCAGGAGATGGATGAAGGCAGAGTGGTAAGTAGCTCTGAGCAAGGCCTTCAACAAGGTTCTGCATGGTAGACTGCTTAATGAGGTGAGATCACATGAGTTCTTGGGAGAGGTTGCCAATTGGGTACAAAGTTGGCTTGAAGGTGGGAGACAGTGGGTACCGGTAGAGGTTTGTTGCTCTGACTGGAAGTCTGTCACCAGCGGTATGCCGCAAGGTTTAGTGCTTGATGCATTGCTGTGTGGCATTTATATTAACAATTTGAATGAAAATATGAGTCACGGTTAGTAAGTTTCTTGGTGACAGTTAAATTAGTGTCGTGGACTGTGAAGATGGTAACTAAGAGTATATCAGGATCTTGATCTACTGGGCCAGTTGGATGAGGAATGGCAGATGGAGGTTAAATCAATAAATATGAGATATTGCATCATGGAAAGACAAACCCGGGCAGGACATACACAGCTTATGGTAGTCCCTTGTGCAGTGCTGTCGAACAGAGAGACTTAGGGGTGCAAGTACGTACGTACTTGAAAGTGGCATCCTGGGGAAATAGGGTGGTGAAGGTGGCATTTGGCATATTTGCCTTCATTGGTCAGAGCATGGGGAACAGGAGTTGGGACGTCGTGCTGTGGCTGTACAGGGCATTGATGACGTTGCCATGCAAGCATTGTTGATTATCAGGAAAAACTCCTCCGATTCACTTCTGTCCTTTAAGGAAGGACATGTGACATTCTTAGCTGGTCTGGCTAACGTGACTGCACACCCACAGCATCATGGTTGTCTCTGACCTGCGCTCTGGCAATTAGCGTTGGGCAAAGATTGCTAGACCAGCCAGAGACATCCGCATGCCATGAATGAATAAAAAATAGTACATCTTTCCCTCCCTACCACTGCAAACACCTCCAGCTGCAACAATTCATCTTGCCTTTGTAACGTCGTTCAGGCCCTTGTCACTCTTCATAACACTCGCCCATTTTCCAGCACCTTCAAATCTCCCTGTTCCTATCATTTAATTAAGGCGTAACATTAGTTCCTCTGCCTACTGCACTCTCCTATGAGGAGATACCTTCCAATCCCTTTAAAACCTATGTCCATAATTTGGTAACTTTCTGTTCCTAAAACAGTTTCTTTCTGAAGATTTGTGAGGTTTTAATTGTGGTCTTCTCAGCCTCTTTCAATTGAATATGTTCGTTTTCACCCTGAGTCACAGATGGGGGTATTTTGCTGAACTTTTGTCAGTCTCAATGGAATGTCCTTTTTTTGAACGTTTTACACTGTTCCTTCCAATGTTTTCCACTGTTGATTTACAGTGATCCATCTCAGTCTTTTTTATCCTGTTTATCTTGGCCAGTTCTCCTCTAAAAGTCATACAGTTGGCTTTTTTTTCTTGTCTCTGATTATTGCTTTTTGTTCCTTGTGTGATCACTTTAAAACTTTATAATCCTTTGAATTCCACTTTTCCACAATTTCCCAGAAGATCTCTTGGTGTGATGCTACTCATCCATTCAGCTTTATCACACAACAGTCGATCTGGGATAGTTACATCCCTATCCAGTTGCACAAATGTTATTCTGAGAAACACTGACAGCAATATTCTCTGAGCTCCACTTTGAATGTGACTATTTTATTGCACACACTTTGTCCATTCCAAAACGTAACGTTGTCATATTCTTTTTTGCACGATTTCCTGTCACAAACCTCTTCACTGAAGTAAGGTTTTGGTGAAACTCTGTGCTTCCTTTCCTTTCTGCTTGCCTTTAGCCACGTCACCATGCTTTTCCCATGTTTCACTTCTTCTGTTTTGATTTGGAATTCTCCCTTCCTCTGTAGCCCTTTCCTGGCATCCTCTCTGTCAATTTCAAGCCCAGTGCATAAATCTTATGACCGGTTTGGCCAGGACACTGGTCCCAGCACAGTTCCAGTCATTATTTATTCACTCATGAAATGTGGGTGTCTCTGGCTGGCCAGCATTTATTGTCCAATCCTAGCTACTCTCAAACTGAGTGACCTGCTGTGCCTTTTCAGAGGGTAGATGAGACTCAATCACAGTCTTGTGGGTCTGGAGTCACATGTAGGCCTGACCAAGTGAGGATGGCACATTTTCTTCCCTGATTAAGGAGTCAGACGCCATCACTAGTCTGTCATTTAAAGTAGGCCTACTTTAAACATTATTGTACTACGCCTTTTGTCGTCAGTATGGAAAGTTCACAGTTATCAATCCAGCCATGTGCTTTCTTCGTGAGGATCAGCGCAAATTAAGTGAAATATAATCTCCCAAAGCAGGGAGGTAATGCTTCCTCTGATCTTTCTGGTCTGTGTTCACCCTCCAGCACTACATCTATGTCATGTCTCATTGACCAGTGTCTTCAACCATTCTAACTCCTATAACTGCTCCTATTTCAGTCACCACCTCCTCTCTCTACAATCCCTCCATACATCTGAAAATACTCCAAACCTGAACACCACCCCTATCTCTGTAAATTGCTTCAGTCTCTGTGATATGCTTTGTCTGGGTAGTTTCTTCCTGCAGTAACTGGAGTCATAGAGTTGTGCAGCATTGAAGCAGACTCTTTTGTCCAAAACATCCATACTGACCAGGTTTCCCGAACTGAACAAGTCACATTTGCCTGTGTTTGGCCTGTATCCTTTCAAACCTTTCCTGTCTGTGTACCGGCCCCAATGTCTTTTCACTGTTTAATTGTACTTACCTCCGCCACTTCCTCCGGCAGCTCGTTCAATACTTGTACCATTCTCTGTGTGGAATACATCACCCCTCAGGCCTGTTATAAAATATTCCCCTCAAAATACTCACCTCAAACCTACCCTCTTTACTTTTGGACTCCCCTATCCTGGGAGCAAAGACCTTGTCTATTCACCTTATCTATGCTGCTCAGGCTTTCATAAATATCTGAAATGTGGCTCCACAGCTTCCTATGCTTGAGGGAAATGTTTCTGCTAGGGGTCTAACAAATTCATCGCTGGTTTCCTGAAAGTCTCAGAGACACTTGATCAAGCTTTTTAAGACCTTGAACATCACTCTTCTGTTGTGTGGACTCTTTTCAAAACATCTGTCTTTATTTTGCTAAATGTCGTAGTCTTTCTCCACTGTAAGTACTGACATGAAATTCTGTTCAGTATCTCACCCATCTCCTGTGGTTGTCCATATCGGTGGCTTCATTGATCTCCATGCATCCCTGTTCTCTTCCTTGTCACGATTTTGCACTTAACAGACTTGAAGAATCTCTTTCTATTCTCCCTAATTTTATTGGCCAAAGTTATCTCACGTCCCATTTTTGCTCTCCAGATTTCATTCATAAAGGATTCCGACACTCTCGTACTCATCAAGGGATTAATTTGATTCAGCTATTATCCCCTCTTTCTTGACCTGAGCCTTTCTGTCACCAGTCATCCATAATTTCCTACTTCTGTCAGCATCATACGTCACACTGACAAGAACATTCCGGCTCTGACCTCTCATGCTTGGGAGCTTCCAACTTACCAGATGCTTCTTTAATTACAAATAGCCTCCCCGATCATGTTTTGAAAGTTCGCATCAAATACCATCAACAATGGTATTGCCCAAGTTTATAACTTTAGCTTGTGGACCAGACCAATCTTTTTCCACCGCTCTTTACAAATGAATAAAATTGTGGCCACATTGTCAAATTGGTGCGTCGATAACACTTCAATCCATTTCCCAATCTTGTTTTGCACCTGGAGGTCAGGTTTTATCCCTTCTTCAGTTGGGCTATTTATGTATCGTTTCAGAGTGTATTTTTGAAGACTTGATAAATTCTTCCTATCAAAGCGCTTAACACGATGACAGTACTCATCTAAGTCTGAAGAATTATTATCCCTTACCATTACACTCCTGTTATTCTTACAGATATCTAAGACCTCACAACATATTTGGTCTACTAAGTTTGGTCAGCACTGCAGCCTCACAGCGCTAGGGACCCAGGTTTGATTCCAACCTCAGGCGACTGTCTGTGTGGAGTTTGCAAATCCTCCCCTTGTCTGCGCGGGTTTCCTCCGGGTGCTCCGGTTTCCTCCCACAGTCCAAAGATGTGCAGGCTAGGTGGATTGGCCATGCTAAACTGCCTGCAGTGTCCATGGGATTTTTGATTATAGGGAGATGAGTCTGGGCGGGATGCCACAATGGTCCGTGTGGACTTGTTGGGCCAAAGGGCTTGTTTCCACACCATGGGGATTCTATGTTTCTGTAATCTTCCAACATGACTGTTCTTAAATTTCAAACTGAATGTTGAGGGTCTGTCGGCCCATTGTAACAAAGCGATTACCCATTCTGATATCTCAGTTCTGCTATCATCGTTTCACTGGGTGAACCCCAGGAATATTCTCATAAACACTGCCGTCATGTTTTACCAATTCAAAAATACCTCTCCTCTCCTATCCTGCGTCCCTTTATACCCATCCTGCAGTGTCTGTACCTGGAGCATTGAGCTGCTCGTCTCTTCTTTCCCAGAGCTGTTTCTGTCACACCTTTGATATCCCAGGCCCAACTCCCCATCCGTGCCCTGAGTTTATCTGCCTGACTTTTCAGACTCATTGCATTCAAATAAATACAGTTTAATTCATCAGTTTTACTTCATTTCCTGCCATGTTCTTACCTGCCTTGTCCATTTAAATTGCTGTCTTGAACTTCTGTGCCAACCTCTTTCCTGCTTCACTGCTGTTTAGGGTCCAACACCACTGCTAGGCTGGATACATTTTTTTGGGTATCTCTAACAATTCACCTTGCCCTGCCCCAGTACATGTGTGTTCACCAGCCTGTCTGTCTGTGCTGATACGTTCAGTGATCTCTGGACTTGTGTACCAAGGTCCCTTTGTTTTTCAGTAGTCTGTGCGGACCTAATGTTCATTATGTATGTCCTTCACTTACCATAACTGCCACAGCATATTACTTCACACTTTTTAGAAATAAGTTCCGTCTGCCATCGTTCTGCTCATTTTAGCAGCTGATCAATATCAGACTGTAATCTGAGACCATCTACCTCTCTCTGGACAACACCCCCATCTTTCGTGTCACGCTGAAACCTACTGATGCTACCTCCTGCTTTCTAACCAAGTCATTACTGTACAGAATAAACAGCAATGGACCCTGCACAGATCCCTGTGATCTGCTGATGGTCAAAGGCTTTCAATAAAAAATTACTCTCCACCAGTTTTGAATCTCGTTTGCCAACTTGCCTCAAATCCCCTGGGTTCTAACCTTTTGAACCAGCCTCCCATGTGGGACATTGTCAAAGTTCTCACTGGCATTCATTGTAAAACATTTCATCTGCACTGCCCTCAACAATATTTTTAGACACAGTTTCAAAGAACTCGACTGAATTTATCAGACAAGATCTCTCTTTCCTACATTCGTGCTGACTACCTCGGTCAATTCCTTTCTTGGCAAGTGTTGGTTCAATCTTTCCCTCAGAATTTCTTCCAATAATTTTGCTCCTACTGTTGTCAGGCTATCACTTCTGCAATTACCTGGCCAATCTTTGCTGCCCTTCTTGAACAAAGGAATCAAATTAACTATCTTCCAGTCATTCAGCCCCACATCTATGAAAGTTATGAAATATATTTGGCAGGCCTCTGAAATCTCCTTCCCTGCCTCTTATAGCTTCCTGGGATAAATTTCATTGGGCGCTAGTAATTTATCCACCAATACGCCCCCAAAAGCATTTAATTCCTGCTCCTTATTGAACTTAACATGTTGGAGATCCTCACCATGCTGTGCCACAACGATGTCACCCGAAAGCGGCAGGCACAGCACCTCGTATTTTGCTTAGGAACCCTGCAGCCCACTGGTGTCAGTGTGGACCTTGCAACTTCAAAATCTCCCCACCCCCGAACGCATCCCAAAACCATCCAAGCTCGTCCCCGCCTCCTTGACTTGTCTGTATTTTCTACCACCTATCCGGTCCTTTATCCACCTTCGAACATCGCCTCCCTGCCTCTTTCGATTTATTTCAGAGTCCCCTTCCTCTCCCCAGTTTCTGAAGGAAGGGTCCAGACCCAAAACATCAGCTTTCCTGCTTCTGTGCTGCCCTGGTCTGTTGTGTTCATCCAGCTCTACACTTGCTTCACCCACTGCAATCCTTTGGGTGCAGGGACAGCCACAGTTCTGTAAGGAAGGAGCCTGGCTTGAATGGGACCTTGGAAATGCTTCTGCTGTCATACACTTGATGTTGTTTTCCTTTTCAGGTTGTTTGTGGTCTTGTGAAAAGACGTTGCTGATAATTCTTGTAGATTGTAGACACATCTATCATGGTGTGTTTCAAGTGAAGTGAGTAAGTATCATTCCAAACATGAGGCTGTGTTACGCTGGATGATGTCAAGCTTATTGAATACTCTTGGAGCTACGTTCATACAGGCAAGTGGAGACAATTCCATCAGAGTGCTGACCTGTGCAGGGTAGTTGGGCAGCATGCATTCTGTGGGATGCTGTTTTTAAAACTCCTTTTCATTGCAAAATGTCACTTCTGAGTTTGGGAAGATGCATTCTAAACCTAAATGATGAATGCCCAGTTCTGTACGTGGAACTGTCCTTTATTTACCTGTGGATTGCAAGTTGTCAGCTCTCTCCATGTCTGCACGTGATCATTTTCATTTTGTGGACTGTCAGCAGTTGTTCATTTGTGGCATGGTTTTTAAACAAAAGAATGTTTAGAGAGCAAACAGTTTGCTAAGTGCAACAAGTTAGTTTTTTAAACGTTCTGTGGACTGTGATTGTCCAGTATTGTATGCAGACTGCATATGGTCAGTCCGTTTGTGAGGAGTTGTTTCCAGCCTGTGAGCTGCTGGTTGTCAGTCCTAGCTCTGAGTCATTCCCTGAACTGAGGAGATTATGAATCCACTATTTTCTTTTTCCTTTCTTCTTTACTTAGCTCCTGTTCTGTTCTTCTTTTTTTGCTTTCCCTGAACTTCGCACGAGTGGTGAACGGGTTTACTCCTACAAATTGTGTTTGGTAAATTGTGTCTTGTGTTTGTTTATAACTCCTGGATTTTGAATGGTTAGGGGGATCCATTGAGCTAGTTCTCAACCTGTGTTTGGAGAATGGTCAATACTGTGCAGGGAGCTGATATTTGTCTTGACATCTGTGAGCAGGTAATTTCGTGTGTGGAGGTGAATAATCCTACAGATTGTGAATGGTCAGTTCTGTGTGGAGAGCTTGTTTTTATTCAATGGTCTGTGGTCATTTTTGTCTGAATGCTGCACTTGACCTTGTGGACTCTGGTCAGTTCTTTGTGCAGAACTGGTTTTAATTTCTCTGTGGTGAACTGAGTTTATTATTTGGTTTTTAAATAGTTAGACATGTCTCTGTGTGTGTGCATCTGTGTGTCTCTTTAGTTTCTGAAGAACTCAGTTCTCTGCGCAGAAGCTGCCAAATCTACTTAGTGCCTCCCTCAAGTTCTGTTTGTTTCAGATCTTCAGATTTTGCAATTCTTCGTTTAATTTTAGAGCTTTCATTTAGTCTGTTGGGGCATCGGACATACCACAGTATAGTACAGGAACAGCCCCTTCATCACATCGTGTCGGCGACGACCATGATGCTATTTGAACTTAATGCCACCTGGCTGCACATGAAACATTTCCCTCCAATCCGTGCCTGTTGGTGTATCTGTCTAAATGCCTCTTAAACATTGTTGTTATCTCTGCTTCAACCACCTCGCCGGAAGTATGTTCCAGGCACTTCTTAACCTCTGTGTAAAAACTCGCACATGTGCTTTAAACTTTCCCCTCTCAATTTAAATTTATGACCCCTTGCATTTGACATTTCAACCTGAGGAAAGAGACTCTGATTATTCGCTCTATCCGTGCCTCTCAGTTTTATATATTTCAACAGGTCGCCGCCCCCCCCTGCCCCCCGCCCCCAACACCTCAGCCACTAACGCACGAGCAGAAGCCATCCAAGTCTGTCCATCCTGTTCTTACTGCTAATGCACTCTCATCCATGTAACGTCCTGGTGAACCTCTTTTTCCCTCCTCCTTAAAACCTCCCCATCGTTCCCCTACTGCAGCTAGTTAATTCTGTATGGACTGCTGGTTCATATGTTGTGAATTACAAATTGTCAATGTTCTGTGGGGAGATTTTATTCATCCTGTGGGCTGCAATTTGTCAGTTATTTATGATCTAATTTTCATCGAATGAATTGTAAATAGTCAATGTTGTGTGGAGAGCAGGTTTTATGCCGTGGAGCTTTGAGTAGTAAGATCACACACAACTGACATGAATGTGGAGCTGATCTTTATTGTGATTGTTGTATGTGTGGTCTTTGTGTGCTCGGTGAATGTTCTGTTCTGCGTGTGTGTTGACACCTGTTTCTCAATCAACAAAATGCTCCCTTATTACTGTGTCTTCATCCAGTCTCTGCAGAACTCTATGTCTCTAACTGCCCAGAAGCCCTAACATCCTCCTGTTCTGACATCTCCTCACAATATCAAACCTGTTTAATCACCACCTGCCTTGTTGGTTTCTGGAACACCTCATACTCCTTTCTCACCTTCCATCTGTGAAGCCTGTTTTGGATCACACAACATGCTCTGTAGTTGTAATGGTCTCCAAATCCTGTAACACTCTATATCTCTTCAACCACTCCATTATGGGGCTGGCACAGTATCATGATAGTACCACTGGGCTGTTAATCCAGAGGCACAGATAATGTTCTGGGCACCTGGGTTCGAATCCCACCGTGGCAGATCGTGGAATTAAAATTCAATAAAAATAATCAGGAATGGAAGGTTCGTTTTCAGACGTTTCATCACCATTCTAGGTAACATCATCAGTGAGCCTCCGACAAAGCACTGGTGTTATGTCCCGCTTTCTATTTATCTGTTTCGGTTTGCTTGGGTTGGTGATGTCATTTCCTGCGTTGGTGATGCCATTTCCTATTCTTTTTCCCAGGGGATGGTAGAAAGCGGGACATAACACCAGCGCTTCGTTGGAGGCTCACTGATGATGTTACCTAGAATGGTGACGAAAAGTCTGAAAACTAACCTTCCAGCTCAGCGAGCAAACTCACATCCAGAACCTCAACCTGAGCTATAAATCTTCTCAAAACGCGATAATCAGGAATGGCAAGCCCATTGTTGGTCATCTGTTTTTTTTAAAATCCCAACTCATTAATGAATGCCCTTTAGGGAACAGCATTTGACCAGGCCTGGCTGACATATAACTCCAGGCCCACGACAAAATAACTGATCCTTAGCAATTACCCAATGCAATCAGTAATAGGCACTGAATACTGGCCCATCCATTGATGTCCAAATCTCACGAATGAGGAAATAAAAGTTTATATTCCACTCCCCAACCCTCTGCAAACACTGCAGCAATTTGTACTGACTTTGAGACTTGCTCAGGCCCTTGCCACTCTCTGAAACACTCTCACTACCTTCAACAGTCCCTTTTCCTGTCATCTCATGGAACCCGAACAATGATACCACTTCCAATCACATTCCTCCTGAGGGGACACGCCTTGCAATCTGTTTATCACCTACCTCTATACTTTGATAGTCCGCTGTCATTTTCTGAAGCACATTCTTTTTCTTCAGAATAGTTAGGTAGTTTTGATTGTCTTCTAAGCCTTTCTTAATTGAATATTATACTTTATGCCCCGAGTGAGATGCATATAGAAATTTCTTGCTGAGGTTTTGCCTGTTTCAATGGAATATCCTTTTTTCTAAATATTTTACACTGTCCTTTCAAACGTTTTTCACTGTTCATTTACAGCCATATATGTCAGTCACTTTAAACAGTTGAACTTGGTCAGTTGCCCTCTCAAACTGCTGTATTTGGCCTTTCCCCTCGCAAACTGCTGTATTTGGCCTTATTTCTGTTTCTGATTGCTGTTTGTCATTTGTGTGATCACTTCAAAACTTCATAATCCCTTTAAATTCCACATTTTTCATAATTCCCTTAGGATTTCTCATTGTCCCATTACTCATTCACTCAGTTCCATTACATGTTGTGCAATAGGCGAGGGACGTCACTATCCCAGAGCCTATAGCACAACGTGTTATTCAAAGAAACACTGACAAAAACATTCTCTGAGCTCCTCTTCGAATGACACTATCTTATTGCATATAACTTGTTCAGGCCAAAAAGGAACAGCGTCATGTACGTTTTACCAAAATTTCCAGCCACAAACCAGTTTACTCATGGACAGTTTTATTGAATCTCTGTTGCTTCCTGGCCCTTTCTGCTTGACTTTAGCCAATTCGCCATGCTGTTCCAATGCTTCACATTTTGTGTCTGCATTTAGAAATCACCTTTCACCTGAACGCTGTCCCAGCATCCTCTCTGTCAGTTTACAGGCCTGTCCATAGACCTAGAGCCTTGATTGGCCAGGACACTGGTCCCAGCACAGTTCCAGCTTTATTTATTCACTCATGAGATGTGGGAGGCTCTGGCTGGCAGGCATTGATTGCCCACCCCGCCTGCTCTTGAAGTGAGTGGCTTGCCATTCCATTTCAGAACACAGTTGTGGGTAATGGTGACAGATTTCCTTCCCTCATGACTGAGTCAGGTTCGATCACTATTCTGCCGTGGGAGGTCTACTTTAAGCTCTGTTATACGATGACTTTCAAAGACAGCAGAGGAAGTTCACAGTTATCATTCCAGTCCTGCTCTGTCTTTGTGGGGATCAGTGCAACTGAAGTGAAAGCAAGTCTCCCACAGAAGGGTGGAAATGTTTCTCTGACCTTTGTTTTGTGATCGCTTCTCCAAGACTGTATCTGTGTCATGACTCGTAAGCCAGAGTCTTCACCCATTCGAATTCCTCTAACAATTCCTATTGTTGTAACCATTTTCCCTCTCTACAATCCTTCCATATATTCGAAATGTACTCCAATCCTGACTACTATCCCTATTTCTGTAATTTGCTTCATTCTCTGCAACTTGTCTTATCTCGGTGGTGTCCTCCTGCAGCAAATGAAGTCATAAAGTTGTGCAGTATGGAAACAGACTCTTTTGCTCAACTCATCTATATGGCCCTGGTTTCCTGAACTGAACAAGTCACATTTGCCTGAGTTTGGCCCCTATCCTTTCAATGCTTTCCTGTCTATGTACCTGCCCCAATATCTTTTCAATGTTGTAGCTTCCTCTGGCAGCTCGTTCCATACCTGCATCATTGTCTGCATGGCAAATGCTACTTCTCAGCTCTCCTTTAAACCGTTTCCTTCTCACCTCAAAGCTATGCCCTCTCGTTTTTGACTCCTCGACCCTGGGGGGAATGTTGTTGGCTATTCTCTTTAACTGTTCATACACCTCTAAATGTTCACCACACAGCCTCCTGTGCTTGAGTCAAATATTTGTGCTTAGGGTGCGACAAATCATCCGTGTTTCCTAAAAGTCCTCCGACATAATTGATAAAGTTTTATAAGACCTTCAACACCAGTCTTTTGTGGCGTTGGCTCTATTCAAGACATTGCTCGTTATTTCTCTGAATTTCCTGGTGTTTCTGCACAGTGATACTGACATGAAATGCTGTTTAGTATCTCCCCCACATCCTATGGTTCTCCATATTTGTGGCCTCGTTGATGTCTGTGCATCCCTATATCCTTCATCATCAATCTATTGCCCTTAATATACTTGGAGATTCATTTTAGATTTTCCATAACATTATCAGCCAACGTTATCTCACATCCCATTTTTGCCCTCCAGATTTCATTCATAAAGTGCATTCCTACACTCTGATACTCTTTAAGGGATGCATTGCTCCAGCGACATCCCCTCTTTCGTGACCTGAGCCTCACTGCCACCAGTCATTCAGTGTTTGCTACTTCTGTCAGCATTGTCCTTCGCACTAACAAAAACATGCTGGTCCTGATGTCTCATCTTATCTCGCTTTTCAAAACTTCCAACTTACTAGATGCCCCTTTATCTGCAAATAGCCTCCCCAATCAACTTTTGAAAATTCCCATTAAATACCATCAAAATTGTTCTTCCCCACTTTCCATCTTTAGCTTGTGGACCAGGCCAATGTTTTGCTATAACAGATAATAGTCGGCAGGATTCCAACCCACACTGGGGTAACACCAAAGGATTTTAAATCCATCGCCTTCATCAATCGACCACAAATATGTAATTCAGCTGGCACGGTCCCTTGCATTGCATTTTGTTGGTGAATATCACTGTTGTGAGGCTGCAGATCTCAGCTGGTTCCAGGATGGAAATTGTTCCTACTTGCGAATTGTTTCATGACTTGAATGCTTCTGTCTCGCATTTTCCTCTCTTTGTTAAAACAAAACAGTTTTGATGTTTCTAAACATGGACCTCTCACACGCTCGAAGAATCCAAATGAAAAGTCTACAAAATCATGAGGGGTATAGACAGGATGGATAGCAAAAAGCTTTTTTTTCCCAGAGTGAGGGACTCAATTACTAGGGGTCATGAGTTCGAAGTAAGAGGAGGAAAGTTTAAGGGAGATATTCATGGAAAGTTCTTTACACGGAGGGTGGTTGCTCCCTGGAACGCGTTGCCAGCGGAGGTGGTAGATGCAGACACTTTAGCGTCTTTTAAGATATATTTGGACAGGTACATGGATGGGCGGGGCGCAAATGGACACAGACCCTTAGAAAATAGGTGACAGGTTAGACAGAGGACCTTGATTGGTGCAGGCTTGGAGGGCCGAAGGGCCTGTTCCTGTGTTGTAATTTTCCTTGTTCTTTGTTCTTTGTTGAAAGTGCGACAAATGTCAGTAAAATGAGCTCAATACCCGATTCATGCAGTTTGCAAGCTTCCTCAAAAAGCCATGAGAAGCTATAGAGATAACACAGTGTGGAGGTGGAGGAAGACAGCAGAAACAAACAATTCTGTGGATGTATCCCAACTCGAAACATCGTCTCTCCTGCTCCTCCGATGCTGCCTGGCCTGCTGTGTTCTTCCAACTCCACGCTGTGTTACTTCTGACTCCAGCATCCGCAGTTCTTGCTATCTACACAAAAATATCTATGTGTATTTGGATCATTAGCAACTTGTGAGCACAGTTTTTATGAAAATCGCAGCACTGCAGATTCCAGTCAACAGGATTTAAAACAACACGTGAGCCAACCCATCACATAACCACTCAGTCATGGTTACGGCCACGTTTGGTGCTCACAGTCACCTCTAGCAGTGGGTTTCATCTGCAAATATCACTGTTTAGAGTTGGCAGACAAAAATCCCAGTCAATTTTGCTAAAAAAAATCCTTATCATTCTGGAATTATTGCATGGCCTTTCTGTTTTCTTAGTCACTTTTCCCACTCTTTATTAGGAAAGAATCAGCTTTGTTGTTTCTAAATATGACCATCTTGTATTCTCCGTGAACATGGAAGCTGTGGCATGTTGGAAAGATTGCTCTACGAAATGGGCTAGTGAAGTGGCTGTAGCATTCAACTTTGCAGCTGTTCATTCTTTAAACTATTTTTGTTTTCTTTGGGAAATGAATGGACTTTGGCCCGGATAATTTGCAGCCATGAACTTTTAGCAGAAAAGGCAAGGAGAAACTGACTCAGAGATAACAAGAACTTAGATACTGGAGTCAGAGACAACACAGTATGGGCAGGAGGGACAACACAGCAGGCCAGGCGGCATCAGAGTAAAGCAGCAAGTAGCGACCTGGCAGGAATGTAAACATTAAGGGTAGAAATATCTGGATTACTCCCAGTGCCACAAACTAGTGAGGATAGGAACAGGATGCGACAGCAGATGAATCCATGGCTGAGGAGCTTGTGCAGGGGAGAGTAATTCATATTTTGGGATCATTGAAGCATCTTCTGAGGTAGAAGCCACCTGTATAAGAAGGACAGATTGTACCTGAATTGGAAGGGAACGAACACACTGGCTGGGAGATTCGTTAGAGATGCTCGGGAAGATTTAAATGAGCGGGGTAGGGGTAGGATGGGTGGTTTGTGGTAGTGAAGAAAGAGATCAGCCTGAGGCTGGTACAGCTGGGCAAAAAAGAGTTAGCCAAACAGACAGGGCAAGCAGGAACAGAGTAGAGGACTGCATTTATTTCAATGAAAAAAGCCCAGCAGATAAGGCAGATTAACTCTGAGAAATGTTCAGAATATGGTACTGGGTTAGCATAGCAATTACAGAGACATGTTTCAGGAATGAACAGGATTGGCAGTTTAATGTTCCAGATGCTATAGGAAAGATCAAAAGTATGTGGTGGGACAAGGGAGGATGAGGAGTGGCATTTTTGATGAAGGGTAACATTACAGCTGTATTTAGGGAGGATATTCCAAAGAGTAAATTCAGGAAAGTTATTTTGCTGGAACTGAGAAATAGGAAAGGTTTGATCAACTTACTGCCCGTGGAAATTGAAAAACCAATTTGAAAGACATCTCAGTTATCTTTAAGAATAATAGGTGGTGATGGTCGGGGATTTTACAATTCCAAACATGGACCGGGACTGTCATAGTGTTCAGGGCTTGGATGCAGAGGAATTGGTTAAGTGCACACACGAAAATGTTCTGATTCAGTATGTGGGTGGACCTTCTGGAGAAAATGCAAAACTTGACCTACTGTTGGGGAAATAAGGCAGGGCAGGTGACTGAGGTGTCAGTCGGGGAATATTCTGGGGCCAGTGACCATAATTGTATTAGTTGTAAAGTAGTGATGGAAACTGATAGAGCGGATGTAAAAGTTACAGTTCCAAAGTGGAGGAATGCCAATTTGACAGTATTAGACCAAAACTTTCAAATGTTGTTGAGAGTGGTGTGAGCGGATGTTTGAAGGTAAAGGAACTGCTGGAAAATGTGAAGCATTCAAAAATGAAATAATGGGAGTCCAGTTACAGAGTAAAGGTCAAGGGTGGTTGGTTCAGGAAATGCTGGATGACTAGAGAAATTCAGGTTTTAAAGAGAAAGGAGGAGGCATATGTGAGGTATCGACAGCATAATTGAGTGAATCCCGAGAAGGATGTAGAGGCAGCTGGAGTGCATTTAAGACGGAATTTAGGAGGGCAAAAAGAGGACATGAGATTGCTTTGACAAATAGATTAGGATTATTTACATTAAAAAAGACAGAGGTTGAAGGGGGACCTGATTGAGGTCTACAAAATCATGAGGGGTATAGACAAGATGGGTAGCAAGAAGTTTATTTTTCCCCAGAGTGGGGGACTCAATTACTAGGGGTCACAATTTCAAGGTGAGAGGGGAAACGTTTATGGAAGATATGCATGGAAATTTCTTTTTGCAGAGGGTTGTGTGTGTCTGGAACACATGGCCAGTGGAGGTGGTAGAGGTGGGCACGATACCATCATTAAAGGTGTATCTAGACAGATACATGAATGGGCAGGGAGCAGGGGATTACATATCATTGGAAAATAGGCAATAGTTTTAGATATAGGATCTGGATCGGCATGGTCTTGGAGGGCCGAAGGGCCTTTTTGTGAGCTGTAATTTTCTTTGTTCTTTAGAAACCCGAAACAATGCAGTCCTTGTGCCCCAATCGGTAGCTTCAGCATTTATTCCCTTCACCACTGAGTTATAGTGGCAGCAGAGGGCACTATTTACAAGATGCACTACAGTTACGAACCCCCTCCCAATTGAGACCACCTTTCAAGCCTTGTAACTGTGTCACCTGGAAGGACAACATTAGAAGATGCAGTGAAATCTCAGCATCTGCTCGTTACCCGCTAAGATGCATACCCAGGGGATCAGAATCTATATCAGCAATGATCTCACTGAGTGGTGCAGTGAAATTGATGGGCCAAAAAGCACTTGTTTGTTGTACATCTTTTGTCATTCTTTTTTTAAAAAAAAATCAGTTGATTAATTCAGTGACCAGACATGTACTCAGTCCTCTAGCTCTTCTCTAAATTGCTGTTTGGTGAAGCTCCAGCAGCATCTCCTGGTCTTATATACCAGCCTGTGGTTAAGAACAGAATGCCTCCCAAAACCCTCGCGGTCATGCAATCTCCCTGCCCAAACACCTTCAGGCATCTGTAAAAGCCCACTGTAAGGTGTCTTGAATCTTCTATGCTGCTCAGTACTCTCATTTTTCATTGTTCACGCTCCCTGAATTTATTATCATTCTCTTTTCTGGTTGAATTCTATTCACCTTTTTTTTTCTTTCCACCTGATTGCTGCCTCCCTGCAGTCCATGGTTTTCTTCCTCATGGTCAAAGACATGATTGTTTATTGCATGTTATCTACAAACTTCTAAATTATGGATCCTACAAATAGGTTTTAATGATAATTATCGATCAGAAAAAAGTGGAAGTGCACTGCATAAAAACTGGAAGGACTGCAGTTGATGTCAATCAAAAACAAATAAAAAAGCAGAAATCGCTGCAAAAGGGTCAATAGAACTTGCAGCATCTGCGGACAGCGATCAAAGATAACATTTCAGCATGAGTAACCCTCAGAATTTACTGCAAACAATCATCAAGATATAGTTCATCCTTAGTTGGGGATTCGCAGCAGCTATAATAGCAGAATATAAACAAATGTGAATTTGTGAGTGTCTCTGGAGTTTGTTTTTCTGAGTGATCCTTTACCACATATGGGACTGGTGAACAACCTCTCCCAGTGTGACTGAATAAATGAGTTTCCATCTCGGTGGGTAATTGAATCCATCCCTCCGTCCGCACATTTCCCTGGTTTCTCTGTGTTGTGGGTGTCCTTGTCTCTATCCAGATTGGGTGATGAGGTGAATTTGAGTCAATGCAGACAGAAGGCCCAATTTTCCCAGTTGTGAATGTGTTTTTATTCTTCCTTATTCTCCCATTGGTTGTGGGTATCACTGGTCAGGACAGCATTTGTTGTTCATCCATAATTTACCTTGAACTGATGTCAGAGGGCAGTTAGGGGTCAACCACATTGTTGTGGATCTGGGGTCACTTGTGCTCCAGACTGGTGAACGCCTTCACTCCTGAAGCGACATGAATGAATGAGATTTTAGAAAGCTACAGCCATGGTCTTTGTTCCTGAAATTCGGTTAACGTTCCAGACTTTATTCATTAAATTTAAACTGCAGCAGCTGCCGTGTCTCAGTTCCCAGGGATAACTAGGAGACATATCGCCAATACACTGCTGTCTCCCTGCTGCATTGCTCCATTGTACAGAATATTTTTCACTGTTCAGATCAATCCAGGGTGAGAGAGAAGATGATAAGGCCATTCTGACCATCACACCAGTGTCAGCCCTGGTGAGAAAGGGATTGAGTGAAAGGGAAAAGTTTGGACAGGCGTGTGTTTGCAACATTTACAGTGTGTGTGATATTTCCCACAGCCTGATGTCCCAATAATCCCCAGTAACTGTCAATAAAAGCTGCAATAGGTTAGGTTGGAGATCACAGCCTCAGCATTTCACGCACCTCTGTGCCGTCAGAGAAGGGATGCACACTCACCGACTGTGTCACTGGAGCCACAGAATAGCTCTGTGCACACATTGCCATCCCCATTTCTGGTTGGGCATGTGCTTAGGGGAAGGTGCTTTCTTCACTGTGCCCTGGGTTTACGTTCCAGACAGGAATGACTCCGTGTTACTGCTGTGAGAGTGGTCACAGTGGGCAGGACTTCTAATGAAAAATAAAACAATTCGACCCGTGTTTGTGGGATAAGGTTAACATTAATCTTCCAGCTGATGACCTCTCCATCCAATTGGAATAGTCCGGAATGCCTCAGGTGGGAAACAAGTGCAGAGCGAGGGTAGTGAAAGGGCTGAAATTGGATCCAAGGCGTGAGGGAGAAACCAACTGAAGAAATGATGATGTGTGTGGGAATGTGACAAAGTTACTTGTTTGGTTCGTTATAACACAATTCGCAATCAGAATGAAGCAATCACAACTGCTGTTTCAAAAAAGTGTGGTATTTTCTCAGATTTTACTGATTTTATCCTTCCCCTAAAATCAGAAACGTAATGGTATGGATTCGATTCCGATGAGGAAATTTCTCATCCTCCATCTTCCTCCCATGAGATCTTGATGATCTCACATATCAACTGTTTTCTGTGTGTGAGGACATGACCGAGCATTTAAGGCAATGGGTTGCTATTCCACTGTGCACTGCCTACATGGGTTTGAATCTCACTGTCGTTGGTGTTTCAGGTTATTCTTGCAGTTGTCATTCTTCTTCGTATCTCACACATTTGCACAAATTGGACTTGACGCCCAATTCTCATCAGTTTATGTCAGCAGAGATTCTTGGATTGTAAAGTCCAAATCAAGAAGTGCAACCTATCACTTTGATATGTTCAAATTGCACATTAAACTGTAATAGCAAAAAGGAACACAATGTTCCCTCCTGTTATTTCTTCAATCTGTGGTGTGTAGAGTGCCATTTGTTGCCTCCAGGTCACAGCACATTTGTTCTTCATCAGCTAATGAAGCTTGTTACTGATCTGTCTAATCAAATAAATAGACCTTTTCTGCTACTTTATCCAACTCCCTCATAATTTTAAATTTTTCAATCAATGGGGCCGTAGGGCAAACGACGCAGAAACAGAAGTAAGCCAGTCGGCTCATCAAGTCTGCTCCGCTATTCAGTGGTGTCATGGCTGCTCTGATAATCTTCAACATCATTCTCCTACCCCACGTGAATAACCCCTGATCTTCTTACTGATTAAACATCTGTCTAGATCAGCTTGAAAATACTCAACAATTCAGAGAGAGAATTCCAGGCAATTACTGGGTCCTGATTAACATGAAACCTCCTCGTTTCGGAATTAATTGGGCAACGCCTTGTTCTGAGACTGTGTCCTTTGGCCCTCGACGCTCACACTGAGGCAAACCACCTGTCCATTTCTACTCTTTCAGGGTCCCTAGGAATATTGAATGTTTATAAATGTTATTGTGTGGTTATAAATCTCGCCATCTCCAGCCTCCTTTGTCCCAGGAGGACAATCCCAGCCTAACCAAGCATTCCATTCCATTTTATCCAGTCTTGGGAAAATGCCACAATATCTCCTGTGGTGGCCGTGAATATGTTAAAGCGAGATTGACAATGATTCTGTGAAAAAAATAAGTGGCTTAGCGTTTATCAGGCAAATGCAGGGGTCGGGATTAAGGGTTAGAATCAGATTTACTCAAACATATGGAACAGTGGGGCATTGTGTTTCTCTGATTCCAGGCCTGGTAACTGGGATTACATGGTTGTCTGCAGCTTTAGTCACTTCCTTGTCTGAGGAAACTGCCGGTACAACTGTTGTAAAACTCAAATGCTCATTGAAAAACATACCCAAAAATGCACTGCAGCAAAAAAAAATAAAATCCACATGAACATGAATCACATTCACCATGTGAATATAATGCAGAAAGTCTTCGTTTTATACTGTAAGCAATAGGAGTATGATGCTGCCACTCAGCACTTCTAGCCCACCTCACAGTTCAATGAGATCTTGGATGGCCTCCGAGCTCAATATCAAATTTCCTACACTATTCGCTGAGATTTTGATTTTCTTTTTAAAAAGTCTGTTAAAATCTATCAATGACAGCCTTTTACAAATGTAATACTTAGCATTTACAACTTCCGAGGATCAGAATTCCAAAGATTCTTCCCTTTGTGTGCCCCTCACTTCAGTCCGCTCTTTGGGAAGTATTACTGTCGTGTGCCTGGTGCTGCTCCTGTCACACTCTACAGCACTGCGCTTATTTCCTGTTCCCTGAGGGCGTTGTGAGGCGCTGTGGCCGTATAGTGGTCCTTATTGTATGATACGGCTGCAGCAGCTCTTGATCGAATTCGAGTCACTGCATTAACTGTAGTGTTCCATTTCCTCGTAAAATGTGCGAAACGAAGACAATGAGGGATCAATTTAAATTCCAGAAAGCATGCTCATGGAGGTGTGTTCAATGCCGATGTTGTGACAACAAGAATGACCCAGGGCAGCTCCCATTAGCACAGGCCAATGATTCTTGAAGCGTCAGGCTCAGGAAAATGACAAGAGAGCAATGTTCAGCGCAACGCACATCATGGCAAAAAACCAGTTTCTGCATTGTGCAGCTTATTTGTCAGATTTGCCTCATTTAGCATTTTGAAATTGTTCACTCTTTAAACAGGTACAAGCCAGTAATATCTGTTGAAAAGAGAGTTGGTCCCAGTACTCACTTCTGGGAACAGCAGAGTGTACTTTTCTTGAATCTGAAAAACAATTCCTCACAGAAAATGTCACATCCCCGCTGTCACCATGCTTTTCACTCAATCGGCTTCAATTCTTTGTCAAATTCAATTCAATAGATCATAGAATCATATAATCCCGACAGTGTAGAAACAGGTCCTTTGGCCCAACAGGTCCAGACCGGCCCGCAGAGCATGTCACCCAGACCCATTCCCCATACACCACTTAATCATGTCATTGAGAAATCTCTTCATTTGTGTTCAACTTATGAGAGCAGTGTGTCGCAATGGGTGTGGACCAGAATTCGTACCATACTTTGGAAATCATACGCCGCTGTATATCATTTCACAATCACAAGGCAGAAATACCAGCTGCTCAACATAATTTACTTCAGTGAGTTAAACATGAGGTCTTAATAAGATCACATGTCATCTTCTTCACTCATGTGACGAGATGGCTGAGAGGTTAAGGCACTGGACTGCTAGTCATTTGTGCTCTGCACGCGTGGGTTCGACTCCCACTCTCTTCACTATTCCCAGCTATTTTGCTCCTGCCAATCGTCATTATGTCTGACAATATTTATTTTAAGTGAATCTGGAATCCAATTCTTGTCAGTTTATCTCCCTTGAGATTCTTAATCGGTTGATTTTGTGGTAAAGTCAAAATCAAAAATTGGAATTTGATGTCTGACATCTATTAAAATGTAAGTTGAATTCGGACCATCAGAAGGAACATGACTTTTCCTCCCATTAATCCTCCCAAATTGTGCGCCGATGAACATACATGGAACGAAAAAATGATACGGGTAAAGAAGAGACGAAATTTCGGCAGCACAGGTTTATACAGTGGGATTGTTGGTGAGTATTTCAAACTAACACAAAGTTCTATATAATACTTCAAACAGTCCTTACTAAACCGACAGTGAGACAGATGCTTGATGAAAGACGCGAACACAACAAGCCAAGGGCAGCTTGAGGATGGCTCTTGTAGTAATGGGTAGGGCAGTTGATTGCTAAACATTTGCGATTTGAAGGTCGTGAGGGTTCAGAAGCCTCCCGGAGTCGACTTTCATTTCAGGCTCCAAACGAATCAATGGTGTTCTGTGAAAACTGCTTCATCAGCACTTCCTGTCATCCGGAATTCCAGTCCCTGCTGCTGACCAGCGGGCGTTCATCACCGTCCCACACACGTTTTCAGAGAATAGCTCGACCTTAGACAACTTCACGTGCACAAACCTGCATAGTTGACAGGGAAATGCAACATAACATTCCCGTTATACGTATGATTTGTCACCTTGAATATATTTAGAGATCTATAAATCCAGATTCTCAAAGTAACATGGGAGGATGGGATAGGAAAATCCATTGAAGTTTTCGATCAACTAAGATGTTAAGAAACGGTGAGTCAGTGGAGTCGGGTTGAATGGCCTCTTACTGTTTCCAGCTTTCAGTTTTGTTTCAGGCAGAGAATTGTCAACAATAACGTGGAACATAAAACAATGTAATGTAGGTCTGTGCCAACCACCATTCTGAACTGAACTGATCCCATTTGCCTGCCAATGGTTGCGTATTTCTCTATTACCTTCTTGTTCACATCCTCATGTTGTTGAGTATGGTGAATCAACAACACTGAATATCAAGTCTTTCACATTTACCCCACTGCTCTCACAACTGGGATGGACAGCTCCTGTGGTAGCATTAGGTCAGACAATTGAGGATGCTCACAGGCATTCTATCAGAGAGCATGCTCCTCCACATAGGTTTCCAACTGGTCACATGAAACAAGTTGCCATTGGAGATGTTGGAGCTTCAGGGGCAGATTACTCAATTTTCGGGAAGGAGCTCTGAATGTGGTGCTAACCATGATATTCTGATCTTCTAAATCCAGTTCTGGCCTCTTCTAACTTTACAGTTTTAAATGTGAAATTTAATTTGTCTTTGTGTTCCATTCTTATGCATTCACTCTTCATGAAAGTCTTCGAAAGCGTCCTTGAATGAAGTAATGGTGAATATTGATGACGGTGCGTCTGTCCTGTCAGTTGTGTGAATTTTGCATACGAAGTTAATGAATTGTTGCTGAATCGAATTCTGTGAAGAATTTTGTGGATGTAACATTATCTGCGAGGAATTGCTTCCCTGACTCCAGGAGAATGCACAGAGTCAGTATTGACACCAACCTCTCCTCAGGATAGATATTAATGAACCGCACCTTTGTTGAAGGTGCACAGTTTCAAAACTCTAAATGATGTAAAACTCACGAATAAACTAAGCAACGCAGGAAGCCACATGAACTGCTTTTTAACAACAAATTGTATCTTACTGGGCATTGCTCTGTGTTCTTTTCCTGAGCCTTGTGACACGGAGCCATGACACGATCAGGGCAACACTTGAGCAAGTGTAAAAAGAGGGCAGTGCCAGAGGGCATGCCAGGAGCAGCACTAGGGACACGGTGAAGTTAATTTCCCACAACAGGAACACACCCCAAACAGTAGACTGCGGGGAGAGAACTCTGAGTGAAGTGAAGTTTTGAAAGTTGGTGCCCCAGAGACAGTGGAAGTCAGTTATGGAGTGTGTTGAAGACCGCAATTGACAGATTTCTACAGAGTGCAATCATCAAGGGCTCACGGGACAGTGGTTGAAAATGTTGAAAATGCACATTTCATTGCAGTTTAGCTCTGTGTAATTACGCAAGTTCATCGAACAACTTAGGAACCACGAATGAAGACAATCATATCCCAGTTTGCAGGCAATTTCCCAAACATTGAGTTATAATTCGAAATACAGAGCTGCACAGAAACATCCTGCTCCAGTGGCGCAATTGGCCAGCGCATGGTACTTATAAGACAGTATAGAGGTGTGTGCAATGCCAAGGTTGTGAGTTCAAGCCTCACCTGGAGCAGTTTTAGTTTGTTGGGGCACAAGAGGACAATGAGGAAATTCAACTCCGAGCAACGTTTGTGGGAATTCAGCAGTTTCTGTTAATTGGGAAATTACTCAATGAATGACAAATATCCTACAAGTATTTTCAATGTGAAGAAATATCTGCGGAAAGAGAAGTTTTATTTCAGCGCAATGACATTCCTCACGTGGCTGACTGCACGCAGTTAAATTATGAGAAAAAGCTTTTAAACTCATTTCAACTTATTCACAATGCTGCAAACTCGCACAGGTCATTGAAATAATTAGAAAGGAATCAGATTTATCTCATTCAGCCCATTGAATGTTTCATTCTACTTTAGTTAGAAATTTCATCAGCTTTAAATACAGAACTGCCGAGAAGAAGGGAGGGTTCAAAATGCAAAGGAAGATAGAGTCTTGTTTGTGGATTTCTTGGATGGAGTTCAGGAACCATGAAATGTACCGGAAATCATCGGAATGTGGCCAAATATTTAAGGCACCAGTTTCAAACGGAAATTACATCTTTCAGGGATGGTTCCCTTCCGACTCGAGAGAGTTTAACGTTACTTTTTAATTGAAAACATGTTCGGTTCCATGCTTCATGGAGAATGAACGGCCAATCTTTTCCAGCTGCACGTGTACAATAAATTTCATTGCACGTGAAGTCAAAGAAATTCGAAACTATTCCCCACCCACCCACAGACTTTGTCTCACTGTTAAGGTGCCTGCGTCGGGAACTAGCGGTGCAGGTACATAAGTCTTTGAAGTTTACGGCACATATAGACAGGGTCGTTAAACAGGCATTTGGCACACTGACATTCATTGCTTAGCCATTTGAATTTAGGAGTTGGGAAACCATGTTCAAGCTGTGCAGGGCATTAGCAAGGCCTCTTCTGGAGTACAGTGTGCAGTTTCGATCGTACAGCGGGAGGAGGCATAATCTGTCGCTGGCGAGTATTAAAAATAATTTTACCAAGATTTTACCTGGTGTTGAAAGTTATAAATAAAGGTTGGATAGACTTGGACTTTATTCTCTAACCCTTTGGAGGTTGAGGGTGACCTGGCAGAAGTTTAAAAAATAACGAGACGTGCAGACAGTAATATGGTAGTTTTCTTTTCCCTGGTATGGGGGATATGAAGACCAGGGAGGAGTTGCGAGGAGATAATTTTTTTAAAAATGAGAGGCAGAACTTTGCAATGACTGTGAATAAAATAATGGCAAGTTCCAGCAGAGAAACAAGTGGCAAAGAAACAGGTGACAGTGAAGCAGGCATGTGAGGGCTAATGTGTTTCGTTTGCCAGTGACATTCACCGCTTCACAAAGTGGGGAACATTGAAGTGCAGCAGTGACGGTGATTATTTTGCAGGATATTCACCTTGCAAATGGTTTTTCCGCCAGTATCCCTGATTACATCGCAATCGACAGGATGAAAGCTGCAGCAAGACGTGTGGAGCCAGTGGTGTAATTGATACTGCGTCTGAATTTGGATTGGAAGATTAAAATGTTGTATCTTCCCTCTCTGGAATGAAGTTGACAACTTTCCCGTATTTGCAAATTGACAGTTGCTTCCGAAGCGCAATGTGTACCCAGTGCTGTTTTTGTGTCAGATTCGAGCAGCTGAAGTGATTGGATCGCTGTGTTTTGGAAATTGAAAGCTGCCCATGAGCAACTTCAGCGTGGGATTACTTCAACTCACTGTTCATTTCATACCCCAGCACATGGCAATGGCTCCAATTGTCAGAGAAACTGCTTGTGTTCCACATAACGCTGTCTTTTGCCGGGGAACCGTGTGTACAGCAACAGAGCGTGGACATGATGGAGACTGAGTGCATTTAATCCTGAGGCCTCTGTCACTCTTGGGGGATATATCTGCGTATCTCCCTCTGTGGCTTAACATGAGGATGATTACTTCGAGGGGCTTTAGCATATTTTTATCATCTCAAACTTCAGTCCCATTCATTGATTTTAGGGATAATCTCATTGAAATATCCACTCTCAAATTAAGAAAACCAAAATCAGTGGAAGCAACGCTGGAAACTGGGACTAGAATAGATCTGAAGACATGCACTGACAAGATGGCCGAATGGTCTTTTTCCACGCGATTAAAACCTCCAAGATGGGGACAAACGGACCTGCTGCCAAAATAAACAATAGAATGAAAAGCCTAACGCAACGTCATTGAGAAAAGATGGCAAGGACAACAATGCTTTCCCTGGCGGTTCAGTGGTTAGGGTTTGACACTCTCACTGCTGTGGCGCGTGTTTGGTTCCCATGTTACACTTGCCAACTACCAAATTTCCCGTTGTTTTTCATGTTAGGGGTGGGGTTGGACAGTTTGATTGAGCTGAACATGAAAAACACCTTCCACTGACCAGGGTGAGTAGCAGTTTGATTCCCTTTTCTCCGAATGTGAGATTATCACTGCAAAGGCCCTTTGAGATCTCAGACAGTCTTAGATTTCATAATGAACCACATTCACACACTCCAACGCTTTTCGTGAAAAGACGTCAAACGGCGAAGAGAGGACACAGCTACAGATAACAAGGGCTCAAGCGGGATTTAAACGTGGGGCCTCTGAAAACCTCATCAATGACCCTTACACCTCAACACCAACGAACAGTTTTATCGAGCATCAGCTTTCTGTAGTAATCTACTGGACCCTCTCACCTTTGGATGTTGGAGACCTGTTTTGAGTTCGATCTGCTCCAGAGGTGTGTAATAACACGTTTGAACAGGCTGCTTACATTTAAAAAATCTCAGTTCAGGCAGTGAAAGCAACAATGAACAGCTTTTTCCCATTCTGCTCCTGCTCCCGGGCTGCTGCTGTTTGCTCCTTTCCCCGAGGACCGGGCTGTCTTCAATGGCAGATGGATCAAACCATTTCCCTCCATGGACAGGCAGTGCTTGGCGATGGTGTGCGTTTTGCAGCTCCTTCTTGAACACTGGAAGGGTGACGAAGCAGAAGACGCAGAATCAGACGTCAGGAAATTATAAACCACGATTGGAAACTGTCTTCAAATGACATTAATCAGAGACAGAGAGAAGGAAGCAGAGCTGCTTGAAAAGAGAAAAGTCAAAACTGGAGACTATTCCCTTCAGAAACTTTATATGGGATCGTTCTGTGCAGCCTGTTTGGTTCTCAGGATTCGACTTCACACAGCAATTTTGCAGAAAGTCTTTTGCAACGCGGACGTTGGTTTGTTTGTTACGACCGGGCAGGGATTGATATCTGACACCAAGACAACAAAATGTGAGGCTGGATGAACACAGCAGGCCAACCAGCATCTCAGGAGCACGAAAGCTGACGTTTCAGGCCTAGACCCTTCATCAGAGAGCTGCTCTCTGATGAAGGGTCTAGGCCCGAAACGTCAGCTTTTGTGCTCCTGAGATGCTGCTTGGCCTGCTGTTTTCATCCAGCCTCACATTTTGTTGTCTTGGATTCTCCAGCATCTGCAGTTCCCATTATATCTGATATCTGACACCAACAGTCCATGATTAAGAGAATCCGAGTGAAACACTCACTCACTGAGAGTCATCCCCAACGTCTCTGAGCTGTGGAGCTGCAGGCAGTTCAACACGGAAGTCAGGGCTAACAAGGAGCCATTGTTTCAGTTTTGCCAAATCTCTGAGCAGCTTTGAGGTTATAGTGCAACATGTTTATGTGAAATCACACGCTTTCACAGCGCTGCTCCTCCATCAGGTGAAGTGACACTTTTCATCCACATCTCCACATCACAGAGACAGGGAGAGTGAAGTCATGAACCCATTGTGTCATTCCCATGCGAGAAGAAACCGTTCAGCCCATCAAGTCCCCGGGGACTGTCTGCGGCTTGTATCTCTCCGAGATATTTACAATCGTTGAAATCTGTCCAAATAATGCTGAGCTGTGCCTGTGCCATGATTCTGTCTCCGACAAACTGACCCTCTTGACGTTCATCACTTCTCATTTCACTGGGAGAGCGCTGCTGTCTGAAACAGCGTGGGCAATTCCTACAGGATGCCCTGTGCGTGAAACACACTACAATTGATGTATATCAATATGAGACAATTATTTCAGACACATGAAGTTACGGGAGGTTGATCAAAATGCAGCAAACTGCAGCTCTGTGCTGGAAGGACACTGGCAGCGATCAATACAGGCACACCACAACATGGAGCTCATAAAGTTCAAGGTGTGGTTCTGATCTACTGATTTTTAACTTAATAGGTGCAAAATGCTCGCCCTGCGCCATCCTACTAGCATAGAGTACTGGGCTTTCAGACAGGTATTGGGCTTTTCATCTACTGTGTGACATGTGCATTCGAGTATGATGCCAAAAGACCATCACTGATGTTCTGTAACATTTTCCCGGCTGAGTGAACATAACCTTTGTGTAATTTCCCACATTCTGTTTGAACTCAGATTTCACGCAGAGTCACAACATTCCCGAAACATCAGAGTCGGATTGCGTGTATTCTGAAACATTCGTTTTCCCTTTGAGTGATTCCTTGCCGTGTTCCCTGCACCGGTAGCTCTGCCCCATCCCTCCTTCACATAGTCCGACCTCATTTATCAGAGCTGCGCTTTCAGAAAGCTGCTCGGAGCTTTGGCAAAACTGAAAACAAGAAATCAGGAGTCAGTACTGGAACCACTCCTTTCCTGGACATTTCTTAATGACACAGAATTGTGAATGGAACAGATGACTTCAAAATCCTAAAATGAGGCAAAATTCACAACTTAACTGATCAATGCAGAATGCCATAAAACTGGCCTTTTCGAACGAAGTCCGTTTCATTTAACATGGCTCTGTGCATTTTCGTGAGCCTGATGCTCCAAGAAATAATGGTCCATTTTAATAAAAGCCACTCAGGAAGAGTTTTGATTTCACAATCTCGCATTTCACATGCCTCTTTCTGTGTGTCCTCTTGTGATATTAATTGATCCCTTACTATGTTCCTTTAAAACACGCTAACAGGGACAAAATGGAACGACACTGATTACAAAGGTTACTGTGATTATAACGCAAAATCCAACAACTATACGATCACAGAGCCATACAATGGAAAAGCAGAAAACAAGTAGCGCTAGAGAGCTCCAGACACACACTAGGACTAGTTATTATAAAGTGGGCTGACATTAGGGAAGTCAGAATGGGGAGAATCTTTGCAGTTCATGGCTCCAGAGGTTAGGAATGTCTGTACTGAGTCTGTAAAAAAAAAACTGACATTGCTAAATTGCTACAACATGATAATCACCACGAGCTCAGGGGATAGTGCAGAAACATGATGTCAAAGCAAATGGTCATTCATGATCTCAGTGAACGGCGAGGTGGGCTTGATGTTTACAACTTGTGTCCATGTAGAATGAAAATACATTGACATGTTTGTTCTGAATTGAAGTGTTCGCAGGAGCTGAAGGAGACGCAGAGCAAACCGATGTCGAGACTGCTGGAGCTGCAAAGACCCTTCCTGCAGCACTAATGAGATGGCACAGCACCGGTGAGAGAATTGATGCATTGAATTTGGGTTGAGCTGCCCAGCATCCTTTCACAAGTCAGGGTTTACTGGGATATAAGGTAATAGAACAAACATGGATAGCATTTCCTTGGACATAAAAAAAGACAATGGACTGGGTTCACCGGGATAGGAAGACATTAGGAAGGACAACAATAGGATTTACTGGCTTTCAGGCACACAATAAACTGTCTCACCTGTTTCCTGCTATTTGTATTTGAATCAATCTCTCAAACTGATTTTTATTTCCACATGGGCCAAAGTCGTAAATGCTGAAACTATGCACTAGTTGAGGCTGTCCGCTTTCACACATTCCACTTCTCTCCAGAAGCTGTCAGGATGAATTGCCTTGCCCCGTTCTCTGTCGCTCTGGATTATTTGAATAATAAAATCAATTCTGTGAGCTGGGGAAAGTGTGCTGAAGTTTATATACATCAGACGCATTGTGTTTGCGAGACAGGACTTCCTTCAGTCGTACCCCATGATGAATCAGACAGCTGCACCTTCCTGTGACATTGAGAATGACACAGGCGCAGATCCTCTGGATTGGGAGAGATTCTATCTTCCTCAAAAACTCTGATTATTTTGTCCTGTGTCAGATGTGGTAATTTGGACAAGGTTCCCAACAGAATGTTAGTTTTTCCGCATACACAATCTCCCTTTTGCACAGCCTTCCACACTTTCCATACCTCCCACTCCCACCTCACCAGTCCCTTGTCTTGCAAATCCATGTTTGACAGGGAGCTGAAGAGTACATTCGTATTGCTCTTCTCCAGCACGGTCTGCCAATGAAAGATTGTTTACTCCAGCTGTCGATGGAGACAGTGTGGCCCCGGGGAAATAGTGCTGACAGACCCTCCTTGGAGCCGGGGTTCAGAATGGGAAGTAGCTATTGTTAAAGCTCACTGCTGCTTCAGAGTTAACAGATCTTAGCTGTTGCTGGATCATTGATCTCGGAATATAGTTCTGCTGCGTGTGGATGGAGTGAATAGGAACAGCTCTCGCATTCAAATTACAGACGATACCTGGAGTACTGTATCTTGCTCCATTCTTCACTGCGGTGGTCTGATTTTGTTGAGATTTAGTTCAGCCTGAGAATCTTCAGGAACTGTGTGGCGAGTATTTTTTTTTAATTCGTTCATTGGATATTCATTCACGGGATGACGGCATTGTTAGTTAGGCCAGCATTTATTGCCCATCCCCAGTTACTCAGAAACATGGTCAAACATATTGCCTGCCAGTCTGGAGCCATAAGTAGGCCAGAGCAGGAAAAGATGCAGTTATCTTTTCTAAAGGGCATTACTGAACCAGATGTGGTTTCTCCAACAATTGATTCACAGTCATTGCTAGATTCTAAATTCCAGAAATTTGTTCGATTTGAATTTTACCATCTGCATGGTTTCGAACCTTCGTCCCCAGAACATTACCTAGGTCTCTGGATTCACATTTCAATTAAAGTAACATAATTCTATTGTGCCCCCATTTCTGAGCAGGTTTGTCAGGCATGTTGGTCGAGGGGTGTGATTCTTGCTTAGGGTACTGTATAATGATGGCATGTGACAGGTCGTGGGTTCAACTGACGGAAGACCCCATCTTCCTTGTATCCCTTTTGCCACAATGCCCAAAGAGCTTTCTGAAAAACCAGCCTCGTAAAATGAGTTTGGCTTGCCTGAAGTGGGGGCGGGGCAGAAGTAACATTGCAGTGAACACGGCCAAAGAGAATGCTTACTCAAATCGAAAACAATTCTTTCAGGTTGTTTGCACACGTAATCTGATTCTGAGTAAAAATTCCAGCTGCATTATTGCTCAGTTCAGGGTGTGAAACTTCCGGAAGCGGGAATGCAAAGTGATTGGAGACAGCACTGAACAGATTCACGTGAACGGTGCCGTGTATGAGAAATGTCATAAATGAAGTTAGATGGGAAAGTTGGGACCCCAAACACAACCCATAGAGAACAGAACCGAAATGACAGAACACACCGCAACAGACCGGACAATATAAATTCCAAGTGGAGTAGAACAACGTCGCTTTGTCTCACTCATGATGTTACTGAGTATGGTGATGAAATGTCTGAGTGAAAACCAGCCAGCTGGGCGAGCAAGTTAACAACATAACTGCACCGTTTAATGTACGGCTCAGTGTCAGTCTTTGTGATTTTATGCACACACTGTTCTACCCGCTTGTCCCACCATACACAAGGTTCCCCAACAAAAACGGAGCTTTATGTGGAATGAAGCAATTTCTCCTGACAATGGGTACCGTTGCCATGAACCTGGATATGAAATCGACAATGAGCTGAAGTAGCCCCACACTCATGTGACTCATTTACCTTCAATTTCAATTTTCAATTTCCAAAACCCAGCGATCCAAGTACTTCAGTTGCTGGGAATCTGACAAAAACAGCATGAGGCACACATTGCTCTTCAGAAGCATCTGTCAATTTGCAAGCGTAGAAAAGCTGCCAACTTCATTTAAGTGAGGGAAGATACAACATTTCAATCCTCCAAACCAAAGTCAGACGCTGTATCAATTACACCACTGGCTCCACACGTATTGCTTCAGCTTTCAGCCTGTCGACTTGTGATGTGTTCAGTAAAAAAACACATTCGCAAGATGAACATCAGGAAAATCATTGTGGTTCTCCACTTTGCGAAGCAGTGAATTTTACTGGCAAATGAAACACATTTATCCTCATGCCTGCTTCACTGTCACCCGTTTCTCTGCCATCCGTTTCTCTGCTGGAACTTGCCATTGTTTTATTCACAGTCATTGCAATGCTCTGCCTCTCCTAGCTTTTCTTCTTAAATTATCTCCTTGCAACTTAAAAATGTCCCCTAGTCTTGAAATTTCCCATCCTTGGGAAATGAGGACTACAATTACTACTATCTATATGCCATATTATTTTGTGAACTTCTAACAGGTCGCTTCTGAATGCCCTAAGCAACAGCGAAAAAGTCAAAGTCTAACCGACCTTTCTTTATAAATCAAAGCTTCCATACCAGGCAATATCCTGGTAAACCTCTTCTTAATACTCACCAGCTTCATAATGTGCCTCCTGTAATTGTGCAACACAAACCGTGCACTATAATCCAGAAGAGGCCTCACGAAAATCCTGTGCAACCTCAACTTAACTTCTCAACTCGTAAACTGAAACAGTTGAGCAACGAAGGCCGGCGTGCCAAAAGCCTGCTTAAGCACTCTGTCTATATGTGATGTAAACTTCAAATAATTATGTACCTGCATCCCCTCGGCCCCTGAGCAGGCAGCTTAACATTGAGAATAAGTCTGTGGGCATGTGGGAAATAGTTTCGAATTTCTTTGACTTCATATATAAAGAAATTTATTGTACACGTGGAGCTGAATAAGATTGACAATTCATTCTCTGTGAAGAACTATAAATGAAACTGTACATTTTTCTCAATTGAAAAGTAAAGTTAGATCCTCTCGAGTCGGAAGGAAACCGTCGCTCTGAGACACAATTCCTGCTTTAAAATGGTGCCTTAATGATTCGACTAAATTCCAATGATGTTAGGAACATTTCACACTGTCTGAACTTGACAAAAGAAATCCATAAACAATGGTCTGCCTCTTTGTGTTTCAAAACTTCACATCTTCTCAGGAGTGCTTTACTTTAAGATGATTAAAAAAATTCTGACCAAAGTTGAATGTAACATTCGCACGTTTCAATGAGGTAAATCTAATTTCTTGTTGAATGTTTCAATGACCTGTGAAGTTTGCAGCAAAATGAATGAGTTGAGGCCAGTGAAACAGTACTTTTCCCCCGCAAATTAACTCAGTTTTAAATAGTCATATGAGAAACGTTTGCGATCTGAAAAAAAAATCTTTATTGTCTCTCCGCAAGTATTTTTTGACATTTGAACATTTCCAAGATGTTTGTCAATCGTTACGTCATTTACAAAACTTTAGAAACTGAGAATTACCCATAAACATTGTTCAAAATTATCGTTGCTCCTTTGGGCCATATCCGACGACAATTTAAAACTGCGCCAGCAGATGTTGAAACTCACAACCTCGGTATTGCACACATCTCTACCCTGTCACATTCAGCACAGCAGATTAACCGACTGCATCACTGGATCGACACAGGCTGGAAAGGCTCCCTATTTCCAATGATCCTTTATTGGTTGGCAAAACGGCTGTGAGCTGGGATTATGTGATTCTCTTCACAAGTGGTTCCTGACATTTTTGAGGAAATTGCTGAACCACAGAGTGCCAAACTGGTTCGATTACTGCAAGACACATTTTCAGTGTTTTCCTGCAGTGTTCCCTGAGCCTTTGATGTTTCCAGCCTTAACAAATCTGTCCGTCACCTTCTTGCCAGGGTTGCGCAGCTTGGACAGTAGGGTGAAATTTCCCTGCAATGCCAGAGGATGAGAATTTAGAGAAGTTTATAAAGCCATGAGGGGTATGTACAGGGTGAATGATCGATGTCTTTTTTCACTGGGTGGGCAAGTTCAACATTACAGAGGATATATTTAAGGTGAGAGGGGAAATCTGAGACGGGGAGCTGAGAGGCATTTTTCATGCAGAAGGTAGTGCGTGCATGGAAAGAACTGATGAAGGAAGTTGTGGAGGCTGGTGAGATGACAACATTTCAAAGGTATCTGGATGCATGCATGAATCGGAAGGGTTTAGAGTGAGAAGGGTTGAACGCTGGCAAAGGGAGCTAACTTAATTGTGGACACCTGGCCGGCATGGATGAGGTGCACCGAAGTATCTGTTTGTGCGCTGTCCATCCAGACAACACTACAGTTGAGGACTGTGCTTAAATTCAGGCATATCACGCAATTGGTCAGTGTGTTAGGCCCTTAACTGAAAAGTTGGTTGTTCTAGTCCACCCAGGGATTGAAAGGTCCTGCGCTTTTAACCCCAATAGCCAATCTCCGTGGCACGTCCTCAGGGAGGATGTTGGCTACAAGAAAATAACTGTGCTGGTGCGCCAGGTATCAAACAAATCCCCAGAGATACAGCTCTTCACGTGCAACAGAAGCTAAAACAACAAGGCGCACGCTGTTGCAGATACACCAAAGCATGAATGCGGTATCTGAGGTATCTTTGATAATGGGAACTGCAGATGCTGGAGAATCCAAGGTAACAAAGTGTGGAGCTGGATGAACACAGCAGGCCAAGCAGCATCTCAGGAGCACAAAAGCTGACGTTTCGGGCCTAGACCCTTCATCAGAGAGGGGGATCGGGGGAGGGAACTGGAATAAATAGGGAGAGAGGGGGAGGCGGACTGAAGATGGAGAGAGGCGAAGGTTTAAGTTCATCAGACTCACTGGCTCCTGCCACCCACTAGAGGGTTCCTGCGCCTCCTAAATCCCGAGCCTGTCCCTGCCCCCTCCACACCATTGACCATGAGGACACGGCCGGTAACCCCACCCAAGACGTCACATCCGCCATCGTCGGGCACACCACTTCCGCGGCCGCGTAAGTGACTACCGCTGCAGTCACCGCCTCCAATTCCAGAACCAACACCTCACACACCACCCTCAGCGCTGCTGCTGCTGCCCACTCTGCTCTGCTCACCGCCGGCGGAACCCTGCCCACAGCCAATGGAACCACGCCCAATGTCAACGCCGCCCACAGCCAACGCCGCCGACGAACCCCGCCACAACCTCCACAGCCAGCAACCCCAGAGGAGACAGCCACACTAAGCCCTGCCGCATTTTCACCATCCCCCCAGACCTCCCACTGACTGAGGACGAACGGTCAGTCCTGAGCAAGGGGCTCACCTTTGTCCCCCTACAACCACACATTAACGAATACCAGTCACGTTTGGACATCGAGCAGTTTTTCCGCCGTCTTTGCCTCTCTCCATCTTCGGTCTGCCTCCCCCTCTCTCCCTATTTATTCGAGTTCCCTCTCCCCATCCCCCTTTTTTGATAAAGGGGCTAAGCCCAAAACGTCTGCTTTTGTGCTCCTGAGATGCTGCTTGTCCTCACACAAGTGGCAGCAGGGCAATCCCACACTGAGCTTCGAATTATACTGGCAGTTTAATCTAAGACTACTTTTCAGAAAGTACTCAAACAAGTGGAATAAAAAGAATACAATAAGTATGACCCTCGAAAAAGTGTTGAATAGCAAACAAAGTCTCAGTGAGCTGGGTTTCCTTTCTGATCAACAATGCAGGTTTGCCTGCATGGCAATGGAAACTCATCAGTTCTCTACTCTGGGACAGAAATGAAGGATGTGACAGAAATTTAACAAAATTTCACAGAACAATTGCCCTATTCTTTGCCACCACAACAAATAACTGCGACTAGAATTAATGCAGGGTTTGATTTGGCAGTGGCTATGGTATAATGATCTCCAGGCGCTTTCGGTGAAAAGGGTGAACCACGCAACAAGCAGCAGTGCAGCCCGTTTGTTCCCAATATCATGCAGGAGACAGTCCATGCCACTGCACCATATAAACACGGTCTGCACACTGACCCGACAGAGGCTCTCTGCTGTCCCACCATCATAGATTAGTTTGTGTGTAGCAAACCCATTTTGTTGTGTTCAACGTAAACGCAGCTCATCCCGACCGTGCTTTGGCATAACCCACATCTCCTCAGAGACTAGAAGCTCAGTCCACCGACGAGCCATTTGCTCAGATAAGACGTTTTCCAATGTTGCTCCTGCAACACAACAACAGTGAAGGGACAAGGAAGGGCTTGGAGGATCCCTATCCCGCTCGCATTTCTTAGCTGTGGGCAATGCCCAGCTCCGTTAACAATTTCCCATCAGTTACCGACAACCCAGCTATCAAAACAAACATCAATGCAAAGGTGAATCTACTTCGTGAGACTCAGTCGAGCAACAAATGTAATGCATCTTTGAGAAACTGTCTTCGGTTATGCTTTGATAAAGAAAGCATGAACACAACGACATTTCTGGAATTTAATTCACATTCCAAAAGTTTACTGACTATACTCCTTCGGGCCTGTATCATGCCTGCTTATCTCTTAGGACCGCTTGTATTCTGTTACTCATTGTACTCCTGCATTGTATTTTAACAAATTCAGCTCCTCCTTTCATATTCTCAATGTCCTAATTATGCTTTGTAAAAATACAAAAGGCCGTTAGTTTTAACTAATTGCAATAAGGTTAATTTCTGTTCTCAAGTTAGTTATTGAGTGTAAAGTTATATAGCAACTTCTACAGTTAACACTTTATCATTAATGGTTTGTAAACAATCTGTCTTACTCAGGGGGTAAGAGAAGGTGTTTCCTAAATCTAATTCACTTTCATATCTCGGTTTAAATGCTTGTCTCCCTAAGGCTTGTATTATACTTTGGTTACATGTTGAAAACTATCTCTATGTTACCTGAAGAATGTTTAATTACAGTCAACTTAATATTGCAGGTTGCTTCGAAGAGGCAACTATTTACTGTGAAATAACTGTTGTTTACGCAGGTGTTTAGCAAATTAATCCATCTGGCTCATAGGCCGGCGTTACCATTTACTAGGAAAATCGTCTTTTCATTAATGAGGGTGGGATTAATCACTCGTCTTTCCTTGGGCATCCTCTTATGAAAACTTTCTCGGATGGTTGCCTGTGGGGTCTGCTTGTTGATCTTCAAGTAGTCCTGTTCAAAGTTATCATTATATTTCACTGTGTTCGCAGCCTGCTCAGTTTTGATCAATCCTCACCATTTTGTTGAAGAAAGCATAGGCCACTTTGTATGGACAGGTACATATCACCCTCACAAGGTTATATATTGACTGAATTAGCCCCCACTCTGTCTCTGTCAAATGATACCAGTACAGATATAGCCAGAAAGCACCATTTACATTGTCCTGCGTCAGGACAAGTTAATCGCAGCATCAGATACAGATGAAAGCCCACTCTGCGCTGTCCCCATCAATCCCTGAAGGGCAGTTATGGAATGGGGTTAGATACAGAATAAAGCACACTCTGCATTATCCACACCAAACGCTCCCATGACTGCTATAACACGAGATTCAATACAAAGTAAACCTCCTCCATCAACGACTTCAGAACAAATGCAACAACTGATTAGATACACCGTAAAGCTCTCTGTGCACTAGCCCTTTTCAAATTGCCTGGCCATGTTCAAGATGGAGTTGGATACTCATTAAATCACACCACACTCTCTCTCCATCATACAATCCCGGAACAGCGATAGCCCATGTTAAATTGATACTGAATCTCTCCGTATTCATTTAAAATATAGGTATAGCTCCTTCAACATTTCGACATTAAACACAGAGGCATCATGGTGGCTCAATGGTTGGCATGCTGGCTCACAGCGCCAGGGACCCAGGTTTGATTCCACCCTCAGGCACCTGTCCGTGTGGAGTCTGCACATTCTCCTTGCGTCTGCGTGGGTTTCCTCTGGGTGGTCCAGTTTCCTGCCGCAGTCCAAACATGTGCATGCTCGGTGGACTGGTCATGCTAATTTGCCCATAGTGTCCAGCGATATGTAGTTTGGTTGGGCTGGCTATGGGAATTACATCGATGGTGTGGGTGGTTGGCTGATATGGACTTATTGGATCACTATGGGGATACTATAATATTATCCCATGGTACCTCCTCCAGATTTCACTTTGCTGTACCTTTGTAACCTCCTTAAGATCATATAGCATTGCCTATTTCTGTAACCTTCGCCATTCCCTGCACCCTCCTCGTCTCCAACCTCCAAGAGCTATTCCAGTCCTCCCTATTTCTGCAATTTAGTATATCTCCTCCACCCCTCCCTGTCTCTCGAACATCCTCCAGCACATACACCATCCCCTGTCTATGTAACCTCCTCCAGCACCTGCATCCTTCCCTAAAGCTGCAACCTGCTCTAGGATGGACAATCCTATCAATGTCAAAATCTTCCTCCAGATCTGTGATCCTCCGAAGCAATGAAACCTTTTCAAGGCTGGATGGGCTTCCGTATCTGTGTAATGTTCTCCAGCCCAGACCCACTTCCCTATTTCTGCAATTCCTCCAGCCCCTAGATTCCGCCCCCCTTAACTCTGTAACCACCATCATCTATTATAGCCCTGCCTTTCACTGTCACCAACTCCAGCAAATATATCTCTCACTATGTCGGTCACCACCTCCAACCCCTACATTCCTCCCATCTCTATAATCTCCACCAGCTGTTCGAGAACTCCCTCTCACTGTAGCCTTCTGCAGCATGTATGTCGTTCTTTGTTTCTGTATCCTCCTGCAACATTGACACTCCTCGCTATCTCTGTAACCTCACCCAGTCCTGCACTCGTCGCTATCTCTATAACTTCCTCCAGCCCCTGGACTATTCCTATCTCCACATCCCTTACTTTCCTCCCGATCTCTGTAACCTCCAGTAGCATATATATATTGCTATATGTCTCTGGAACCTCCTCTAGTACCAACAACTGTTCTTCATACTGTAACCCCCACCACCTATTCTTGCCCTCGCTATCGCTGTAACCTCCTGAAGGATGTATGTCATCATATATCTCCCTAACCACCTTCAACACCTCCATTCCTCCTCATCCCTGTGAGGAGAAGTCATCCCTCCCATGCTGTGTAACCTCCACCAGCCATGCACTCCGATCTCCGAAACATCCTCTTGCCTGTACACCCCTCTTTATGCCTGCAAGTTGCTCTCCAACCATGAGAGCCCTCCCTGTTGCTGTAATCCCCACCAGCAACTACACCTGTTCCACTCTCTCAAAACCCCTCAAAACCCAATTCTCTTCCTTACTGTTGTAACCTCCTCCAGCTCCCTAACCCAATCCTCCCGATCACTAAGAACTCCTTCCATGCCGACAGCCTTCCTTCTCTCTGTAACCTGCTCCAGCAGCAGTTAAAGAGATAACAGTGTCTGGTCAATTCATCTGGTGAGTCAATTTTCCAAAGGAAATAAAAATAGATTTCGGCGTCTTTTTCATTGAATTTTGATCATGTTTGGATATATTTATACATGTCCCAAACAGGCTGTTGGCGACAATGAGTTTGTTCATACTCACTTCTGTCTTGTACTTCTGCCATTTGTAGCCTTTTTTGTTTTTAGTTAAAACATTATCTTTTTGAATGCAAGCATTTCTACCGTTCTTCTCTCTCTTTTCCCTTCCTCTCTTTCTTTCTCCAGTCTTCTCTCTCTTTCTCTTTCCCAATCTTCTCTCTCTCATTGTCTTTCACGCTCGTCTCTCTCTCTTTGCTTTTGTTTTTGTTCTGCTTGTGTATGTAATTCAAACTGTTTCAATTCCCGTTTATTGTATAACTCCAGCCATCATTTTTGGAATTTAACTTTTTTCTAGCTCCCCTGCACTTTCCAATTTCTCAGGCATACCCAAATGCTTGACTAAACCCTTTACAATTTCAGCTTTCCTCTTGTCCCTGTAACCCCAATTCTAAACTGTTTGCTGATGCTAAAAGTGTATCCTTCTTCTACTTAGGTAAACATTTTTTTTTGGAAATTTTGGGAAGCACCTTCAAATCCCAGAATGTCTTTATCAATGTTAAGAGCCATTTCCCTTACTTTCGACTTAACCAACGACAAGTAATCGAAATTAAACAGGTTTCTCTCAGCTGAGCGAGGTTACACGTCACCAAGCCTATTTAAGTTTGTCGAAACCCATTCAGATCCGTTCATATCCCATACACGAACAGAGCAGATCTTGAACTTGAACCCCCAAACTGTTGGAGAAGGGGAGATTAAATGACAGAAAATCCCTGATATTTAAGTTATAAATAAGTTTATTTATTTAACCATAACTGTGAACACATTAACGCAACTCCTAACAAACGAATAAAAACTTCCACTTTGCTACACACTCTTCCCTACTTTATCTAAATTGTACTGGTATGCTCTTATAATAAGCAATTCCCACTTACATAAACCCCAGTGATAAGAAAATAATTCAACACGTAGTCTCTGAAAGTCTGCAAGCCTTTCAGTGCTATCCTCAAGACATAATCACTTTTCTTCCACTGACCCAGCTGTCAGGAATGTTACCTCTTTGAAGTCTTCTGTAAGTACTCTTAGCTCGAAGTGCCATGATACTTTTTATCGAGTGATGCTGCTTTCTTAGAGTGCTTAGTGATTTAGTAGAGCTAGATACCTATTTCTCAATGGTGCTTCACTCTGATCCTGATTTTCAAAAAAAACTCTCCTGATATACCTTTAATGCTATTTCAATTTTCTTAAAGTAGCATTGGACTGAGGTTGTCAAAACCATCAGTTTTAAAGTCATCTGCCTTACAATCAGTAAGTCCTTGTTTCAATCAATTGGTTAACTCTCGCTAGTTTCCAAAACATCAAAACAAGCTGAAGGCTGACAATAGCACAACCAAATGCTACAGATTTCAATTTCAGAATTAGCTGTACGTCTTCAGCTACACACAGACACATTTTTCTCTGCATAATTCTCCAAGCTTAGGTAAGCACTTTACCCATTAATGGAACTGCACTCTTCTCCCTTACCACTTTTTACAAACAACTTCTAGCTTCCTGTCTTCCACTTCACAACTGGCCTCAACAACTTCATAACACCTCCCCCGATAAGGAAAAAAAATCATTTTGAAAAGATGGCTTCATTTTAAGAAAAATCTTAATCCCATTATCATGAGATACATAGATCAGTAATCGAATGTTACAACTTTCGTACTAATTCTGTTGAGCCGTACCTGTTCAATATTATCTGCACATTTTCTTTTAAACTCACAATAACTCATCTGCAATAATATTTCTATGACACACGGCATATACAATCTGCAAATTAAAAGCCTGCAATATCAAAACCCCAAAGAAATAGATTTGTAATCTTGCCCTTCAGTCTTTTCAAAAAGATGAGACAGTTGGATCTGTATAGAAAACCGTCTTTGGTGCATTATTTGTAACATAAACATTAAAGTGTTGTGAGGCCAGTACCAAGCTCTAACTCTTTTTCATTGGTGGAATATTTCATCTGGTGGATGTTGAGTTTCTTTGAAAATTATCCAACTGGCCGTTCAATTCCACCATCATCCTCCTGTATCAACGCAGCTCCAACCACTACACCGCTGGCATTAAGAGCGATGTTAAAAGGCTTTCAGAAATTTGGTGTTGCTAAAACTGGTGCTGTTGTTTATACGGCTTTTACATTCTCAAGTGCCTCCTGGCATTGTTCAGTCCACCGCAATTTAATGTTCTTCTTCAGTAAATCCATCAGTGGCACCACCGTGCTACTAATGTTTGGTACAAACTTCCGGTAGAACCCGGTCAGGGCCAATAATTGAAGAACGTCTTTCTGTGAGGATGATCTTGAAAATTCCACAATGGCCTTCATTTTCACATTCATCAGAATCATCCTTCCATGTTCGATGTCGTGTCCCAAGGCCATCACTTTGGCCTTCACGAATACAAAATTTGCTAAATTTACGACCAGTTTTTCCTCCCACAATCTTTCAAAGAGCTGTGCCAAATGTACCATGTGATATTTCAATCAATGGTGAAAGATCGCTACGTCATCTATATAAACAGAACAATTAGTCAAATTTGCCACAACACTATTAATGAGTCTTTGGAATGTGTCTGGTGCGTTTTTCATACCAAAAGGCAAGACATTTAATTGGGGTTACAAACACAAAAACTTCTCTTTTTGTCTCTGACAAATGTAATTGCCAGTAACCACAAAGTAAGTTCAACATGGTGAGGTAAGTAGCTTGACCATTTTGTTCCCACACAGTCCTCCAGCCTTAGAAATGGGTATGAATCCAATTTAGTTATGGCATTGACCTTCAAATAATCCATGCAGAAGTGTTGAACAAAGAACAAAGAGATCAAAGAACAAAGAAACCTACAGCACAGGAACAGGCCCTTCGCCCCTCCAAGCCTGTGCCGATCAAGATCCTCTGTATAACCTGTCATCTATTTTCTAATGCTGTGTGTCCATTTGCTCCCTCCACATCCATGTACTTGTCCAAATATATCTTAAAAGACGCTAAAGCGGCTTTGTCTACCACCTCCGCTGGCAACGCGTTCCAGGCGCCCACCACCCTCTGTGTAATGAACTTTGCACGCATATCTCCCTTAAACTTTCCTCCTCTCACTTTGAACTCATGACCCCTAGTAATTGAATCCCCCACTCTGGGAAAAAGCTTTTTGCTATCCACCCTGTCTATACCCCTCATGATTTTGTAGACCTCAATCAGGTCCCCCCTCAATCTCTGTCTTTCTCATGAAAGTAATCCTAATCTACTCAACCTCTCTTCTAGCTAGCATCCTCCATGCGAGGAAACATCCTGGTGAACCTCCTCTGCACCCTCTCCAAACCATCCATATCCTTTTGGTAATGTGGCGACCAGAACTGTGCACAGCACTCCAAATGTGGCCGAACCAAAGTCCTATACAACTGCTACATGACCTGCCAACTTTTGTACTCAATACCCGCCCAATGAAGGAAAGCATGCCATATGCCTTCTTGACCACTCTATTGACATGCGTTGTCACCTTCAGGGAACAATGGACCTGAGCACCATGTAGTTTGGCAACCAGCAGGATCAGTGAACTCCATTCGTTTTGACTTGGCTCAGTGAGGTCTTTTTGCAGCCTCGCTTCCACTTCTTTCTGTACCTGTGTGGCTTTGAGAGGATTAAGCCTGTAGGAGTGTTTTTTTTCTGAAAAGCATTACCCACATCATCTTCATGCAGGCTAGAATTACTCCTCCCCATTCTATTACTGTCTATGTTCTCATATTGCTGCATTGAGCATTTTGATTCAGTTCACTGTTCCTCAGACAGATAGCTCACTGTCCTATGTGAGTGGCAAATATTTTTTTTTCCCTCAGTGTGGCAGTGGCTAATACCTTTCTTCCTCAGTTTACATTCCAAAGGCACAAATTTTATTCCTGCCTGTGCCTTTCCTACCATATGACATGTATGATAGGAATGACAAAATTCAACCACATCTTTGTATAATTCAGGCCAATAGAATTGCTTTAGAATTTTAACCTCACTCTTCCTCACTCCCAAATGACTTCCTATCAGTAATTGATGTGCTCGCCGCAACACCTCCTGTCTGTATGCGACCAGCAGCAACATTTGATGCATTTCCGCCCATTTCTCTTCTGCATGAATCTGTTGCAGTCTCCATTTTTGCTTTCAGATGCTAACCTTAAGACAACAACCAGTTTAAATACTTTTGATTCCTTGACTGAGTAGGTTTTATGATATCGATATTTTATTGTCTCATCTTTTTGTTGTAAGTCCAGTAATCATCAGAACTAAGCACCTCTGCCTGACCCGCTTCCTGCTCAGATGTTTCCTCTACCATTCCATCACACAGGACAGCTAACTGGACCTTGGTCTTCCTCCTTCGGTTTTTTCTTTCCTTCTTGCTGAAACTTATGACTGTGGGACGTTGTTACCGCACAATCCAGAAAAATCCCAGGGTATTTCTCTTTTACCTCCTCTGGCCACCTGGTACGTCTTTAGCTTCTCCACCACAAGAGGTGTGACTCCTGCCTTCGATGGCCGTTTCCAATGACGAACTGTATTCCTGGAATTGACATTCTTTCAATTGCTCCCACTGTCACTTCCCCAATCTTGATAGGACTTTCCAACCTGAACTTACACAGTGGAACGATAAATCTCTCCCCATCTATTCCACATATTCCCACTGTCTCATGTAACATTTCAGAAGGAGTGCAAATGCTTTCATCTCTTACAATTAGAGAAGATAAGATAAGCTCCCACATCCCTCAATATTTTTACTTCTTTACCCTCTCTCCCTTTTCTTCCTGAGAAAACTTTATCTTCAGCGACCAATCCTTCAATGAGTTCAGGCAACATCTTCTGATCCAGTCTGTGGCTCGGCTGCACACTGTCCTGCAGCTCCTTGAGATTCTTTTGGGATTTTCTTCACTATCTCAGCTAATTTCACTGGTTTAGCCTCATTTACTGCATCCTTTTTCACCAGTGCCTTTCTTCAGCTACCAGCAATGTGGCGCTGTGTGTCCCACCATATGACAGTGAAAACACCTTTTGCCGGTGCCTTTTTAAATCCACTGGCACTGTAACTTTATGTCTCCCTCGTCATTACAGTGGAAACTCCTGATGCCCCTTGCCTCCTTTTCACCCGCATGGGCTTATATTTTCATCAATGGTAAACCGGTCACAGTGTGACCAACATTGCTTTTTTTTCATTGAGGGATCTCCCCTTTCTTCCCAATTTACATCCCTCACTGAATGAAATTGTTGTCAGAAGCTAAATTTCGATTTATGCATGAATATGTATTCATCCGCCACCTCAGCAGCTCTTCTCAGTGATTGAGATTTCGGTTCCTCAACATGAGTTCTTATCACTTCTGGAAATGAGTTTTTAAACTTCTCCAACAGAATAATCTCTCTAAGACCCTCATATATCTTTTCTGTCTTTAATACTCTCACCAATCTGTCAAAGTTATTGTGTTTAATTCTTTCAATCTCAACATAAAACTGACCAGATTCCTTCCTTATATTTCTCTACTGTTGTCAATGTGCTTCTGTTACCAATTTGTAGCCACTCACAATAACCCGTTTTACATCTGCATAATCTCTTGACATCGCATCTGACAGCACTGCAAACACCTCACTCGCCCTGCCTACCAATGTGGTCGGAAGTAACATTACCCACAGAGTCCCTGGCCAGTTCCTGAAAGGAAATGGTAAAAAGGCTTCTGTATGCTTTTCATCGAATGTTGGTAATGTGTGGATATATTTGTATGTATCTTTATTAGGCTGTTGGTTATGATGAGTTTGCCCATCCTCGCTTCGAGCTTATACTTTTCCTTCTGCCACTTGAACTTATTTTGCTTCAAGTTCCAACTTTATCTTTTCCAACTCTAACAGCCTTTGCCTTTTTTTTATCTTCCAACATGGGTCTTCTTTCCCTTTCTCTCTCTTCCAATTTCAACCATAATTCAAACTCTCTCTCTTCCCTTTCATTCTCTAACTTCAGTTGTCTCATTTGTATTTTTTTCTCATTATACTGCACTTGCCTATTTCTCTGATGCACCTCAGTGCTTGACCAACTCCAGTACAATTTCAGCCTTCCTTATACACAATTTCCTTGAATCCAATTTTCGCCTGCATGTTAATTCTAAAAATATATCCTTCCTCTGTCTTTCTAAACTGTCTTGGCAAATTTGGGAAGCATCTCCAAACCCCAGAAACTGTAGTAATGTTAAGAGCCATTTCCCTCACACTTAATTTTTACCCCCACAAGTAACCAAAATTATACAGATTTTTCTCACCGAAATTCTATTTGGTGATCTAGCACACACATTTCCCACATTGTTTAAATCTGTACAAATACGTTCATATCAATTCAGCTCCCGTTCATGAACTGGCCGGATCCCAGACTTGAGCCCTGAATCTGTTAGAAAGGGAAGAAAGACACCCCCCTGATACTTAAACCAAAACAGAAGCCCCAGTCCATTACAGAGGGAGGAGAGATTCCCCTCTAATGATTAAAGCCAAGTCACCTTGAAAAGCTCACCTCCCCATGTATGATATGTTAAAAAGAGAGATTAAATGAAGTAAAACGCTTGATATCAACTTTATAAGTAGCAAGTCATAATTTATTTATTTAACCCTAACAGTGAACAAATAAAGAGTATTTCTAACAAAACAAAACAATATGTCCTTCACCTTCTATCCCTCTCCCAGTTCCCATGCACCCGTTTCGCCCACCCAGCATCACCCCTGATATTAAACCTAGCCTATGAAGGTGGTTCATATTGCCTCAGAATTACACCGGTGTTTCTGTTTGAAGGGCATGACAGAAGCGTTATTTACTCCAGAGGCTTGGATTCAGCCCTACTTCCAGAGCCTGTGTGTCTCCCTCTCCCTGTGTCCAAGCTTCAGTCTCTCAGACAGCCCACAAGAAGAGTGAAGACGAGAGACAGAAATTGATTGAATTGAAGTTAAGATGGTTTGAAACAAAAGTAATCAGAAACAAATGAGATCCCATCATTGACTGACTCGCCCCATTATTGGTACCTTCCCCTGATTTCAAACTCAGAGAATAGGAACAGATTTCAACTGGGATTAAAGGGCAAATGCTTTCTGACTGCCCCCAGGGTTTTGTTTTTGAGAGTTTTGGAAATGAGTTATGGTAGGGAGTCAAACTCTAAAGCCCGTGTCTCTCCCTCTCTTAAAAGGAATGGATGTATGGTGGTATTCAGGAGATTTCAGCTTGTAGGTGGTATAGATTGAAGACGTTGGTGGATGCATCGCACCAGTTGATCTGCACAGGATCTGAGTCCTTGGCTGGGGACACAGTCAGAGCCCAGTTCTTTCCTTGGGTTGACTCCCAGAAAGACTGATCTGACATCTGCAGTGTGACAGTGGTCACAGGCACATCCAGGGCTGTCAGGGCAGGCATCAGCCCCCCGTTAGTGACTGTCACAAAGTCATTCAAAAAGGACATCCCTCAGTCATCAACAACACATGGCAATACGGGTTGGTGTGAGCACCACACAGTTTGTGTCAAGACAGAAAGGCTTCAACGGACCAGGGCCATGCTCCATCAAGTTCTGCATCACCATTATGGGGTAAATTCACAAAAAAACACAGATACAAGATGTGGTCCGACTGAGTGCAGCTGGGGCAGAGAGTGAATATTTTGCAGATGTGATTCCAGTCAAGCCACTGCTTTAACCTGAATGGCGTCAAGCACCCTGAGTGTTGTACCTTGTGGATGGTGGACAGTCCTTAGGTGCTCATGAGCTGCCATGTACATGAACAATTTAAAAGAAGAACCTGAGGGCATTTTTGCAAAGTTTGCAGATGATACAATAATAGTTGGGTGGACAGAAGATGATGACAGAGTAGGGAGGCTGCAGAAAGAATTGGGCAGGCTTGGACAGTGGGAAACGAAACACCAGATGGAACACAATATGGGAGATTATACACTTTGGTAGGCAGAATTATATGCATACACTATATTCTGAAAAATGCCGTGAAATAAAAAGGATTTTGAGGCCACCGTCCTCTCTTATGTTCAATTTGCAGGTTCCGTTTGTAGTGGGAAAAGTAAATGCAAGGTTTGCATTCATTTCAACAAGGCTAGAATGCAAGAGCAGAGACGTACTGCTGAGGCCTTATGAAGGCTCTGACCAACTGCATTTGGAATATTGTGAGCTGTTTTGGGCGCTGTATCTATGGAAGGATGCGCTGATATTGAATGAGGACCAGAATGATCCTGGGAATTACAGCATGTCATATGAGGAACAGTTGAGGGCTCGGTGTTTGTGCACAATGGTGTTTAGACAGATAAGGGAGGGGTCTGAAACTGGCAGAATACTGAGAGGTTGGGATACATTGAACATGTAGAAAATATTTCCACTAGTCAGATAGACTGTGCTGCAAAGCCACAGCCTCAGATTGAAGGGATTACCCTTTAGAACTGAGATGGGGAGGAATTTCTTCAGGTAGACGGTGTGGAATCTGTGGAACATTTTGCCACAGAAGGTTGTGCAGGCAACATTATTTGAGACAGAGATAATTGGGTTCTTGGTTAAAAGCAGATCACGTGTTAAGGGAGCAAGCAGGATAATCGGGATTTGAAACATATCAGCAATGATTGAATGTTGGACATGATTCGATGGGCTGGAAATTCAAAATGTATTGCTTTCTCTCATGTCTTAATGAGCATTTTGTCTGTTATTCACTGCAGAATTGTTAGCTTCCGACCTGCTCTTGTACCCTTGTATATTCATTTCAATTCGATCTCACATTATGGCCAATGCTAAGCCCGATGATACAGATAGTGGGAAGATTCAGTGTCGGCCTGCAGTCCAATAATGTGTTGAATGCACGCTGCCGTCAGTGAGTGTCATCTGCCGGGAGCACATTGCCTCTCCGAAGATTGTCATTTTCAGTCTTTTTTTTTCAAAGGATCAACCCTGTGATGCCAGTGCCATTGAATTCAACACTGTCGGCGAAATTTATCACAGCCATCAGCAAGAATAAATTATGCAATATTTGAAACCTTTCTCATTATAGGAAAGTCGAAACTGAAGATGTTGATTCTTTTCTTGTATAATGTTCGGAATCAGGAACACTGCTTTTCTGTTTATGTTCAAATCAGACAACTTATCATATCAAGATGTTTAACTTGTAATGACTTGCAACAATAAGTTCTATTCTGTTCTCATTTTTTGTAATGCTCTGTTCTTGTTTTATTATTTGTATTATTCTGTAACCTCATCCTTCATTAAGTCCTGATTGAAATGTTCTCTGGTGAACATCTTCCACCTGACTTAAATTACATTTAATCTATTTTAACAGACACTTTGAGGCAGCTGCACATCAGAGAAGAACAGGAAGATATAATGGACGATTGTACACTGTGTCCATCATTCGACCAACTTTTCTCTCCAGCCATCTAAAGTTTTTATTACGGGCCAGAGAACCTCAGAGTTATTACAGCACAGTTAGATGCCATTCAGCCCATTGTGGTCCGTTAGCTGTACAAGTGCACAATTTGGAGACAAAGAGAGAGTGTGGACATGGACTGAAAAAGAGATAAACAGAGAGAAAGAAAGTGAAACGTGATAAACTAAGCGAGAAGAGAAAGGGGAGCAACAGACAAAGTGAGAGTGAAAGAGGTGCTAAAGAGGTGGAAGTTAAATAAATCAGAAGACAGAATGGGGGAGATAGACAGGGACAGATGTGGGGTGGAAATTTTATTTAGAAATTCCTATGATCTGCGAAAACTGCGTGTAATGCCATACTCTGTGAGTAATATGCAGATATTGGCTGTCATCCCAGATCGTTGATCTCCAACAATACGACAGAGCTGAGTTACTAACAGCTAAGCAGAATCTAGCCAGCAAAATAGAGTTGCTCCAGGGAGAAGGTTGATTTATTTAAATAAACTGGGACAACAGCTGCAAGAACTGATAACATACACAATATGTGAGATTCTGGGGCAGAGAATTTCAGTGAGGAGAATCACTGATGAAGGGGGAATCAGTATCAGATTGATAAATTTTGCACACCACTTGCAAGATTTCGTAATCCACATTTCAATTCATGTAGCTCTAAATCATGACTGCATTATAATAATCTTACCTCTTTGTACCTTTCATATTTTGGTATGTATGGAAAGTCATTTTGTCTTGTATTTTATTTTGAATAAATACATTTCATTAATATTGGTTCATCGCATTCCTCATTGTAGATGTATCATTGAATCTGCTAATCATAAAAGTTATAAAGAGTAATATTGCAAGACTGATGACTGGGAAATATCATTGTCCTCTCTTCAAGTCTCAACAGCTGTGTCCTCCAATTTTCTGTATTCTGTATCTTCTCCAAATTCACAATCATTTTGGTCAACCCACAGCAGGAGGAATGCAACGTTTCAAGAAGGCAGCTCCCCACCACCTTCTCAAGGGCAACTCGGGATCAGCAAGAAATGCTGGCCAGCCAGTTAGGGCCACATTCCACAAATAAATAGAAAAAAAAATCACACTTTGATGAAGTATCATTTATTGGAATTCACATGCAGTCCATTGACATCGATAACATCAAGGGCACAAATCTCATCTGCCCTCTCTGATTCTGGAATAACAATCTGAACTGTGTTTGTCAGGTACACTTCTCTGTTAACATGTCCATACCATTTAACTCTTATTTTATGCACATTTCCCCCTCAGATTATGGATTATAAATGTTCTTTCAATGTTTTACTGATAGTGTGATGACTGATCACGACTTACAGGATGGATGTATCCATTTATGAACAGATAAGCATGTTTATGTTCTGACGATCCTTTGGCATCACTCCCATGTCCAAAGCAGATTGAATGATCGCGCACACTTGGTTGACCATCTCTAACATTCCTTTCCTCAGTTATCCTCACACGTACCATGCAAAATGTGTAAAAGTTAAATATTATTTTGAATTTTAATAAACCATTATTGAATTGAAAAAGGTTAATTACAGCCGTTTGTTCAGTGTTTGCGATTAATGTCAGTGTCTGTGGATCCTAAATGTGTCACTGGAGGGTTTGCCTGTTCAATGAATAAGGGATTCCTTTCAATGTGTTATCCCATTGTATGCACGGGAACATCACCTACAGCACTGACAGGGAACAGCAACTCCAGAGAGAGGGAGAGAGTAGAGACCAGAACCTGAGAACAATGGACTGGAATGTTCCAATAATGGACAGGAGTTTATCCCATGGTCTTTACTGGCTTTCTCCGCCTTGAATGTCATTGGCATCGCAGATTCATGATGTACTCATGGTTATTCAAGCTGGTTACTTTCCCATACTTGCTACAGTTGGTGTTTCCGGTAGGTCTCTTTGTCTCTTAAACCGGTTTGAACTGGCTTGCTGCTCATGATGTATAAATTTTGGAAAGGTGGAATTCAACATTTTCCGTTCCAATCAAAAGTTCCAAGCTTTACAAATTATAACCAGCAGATTACTATTTAAAGGTCACTCACCAATATGCGAGGAGGAACCAGATTGCTCTCAAATTCCATGATTTTTTTTTCTCCTGCACAGATTTATGTCTTCATATCCTTGCCACTCACCGATCTTCCCCATCGCCACCATCATGTTATCCCAGTCTCTACCTCAACCTCAGTGTATCTTCTGAAAAAAAAAACATTTGTGCCTTTGTTAAATCTGGATACAACTTCAAGTCCCTTCTAACTATATTTCTGTTGCAAAGTAATTACACTTGAGATGTTTAAGTTCTTCTCTCCACAGAATCTGTCAGACGGGAAGACAGTGCCTTGTGCACAAGTCATTGACTCATAACCTCGAGGCACGGAATAAAAGTCTGTTGGTATCTCATAAAGGAAACTGGTGACATTTAAATGAAGCCATCATCTTTGTTATCTAAAAAAAAGCCCAAGCAGATGTCCTTTCGAGAAGACAATCCACCATCCTTCCCTGGTCATGTGAATTCCATGTGGCTGCACCCCCACAGAAAACTGTTTTATCCTTTCTTGTCAAGTGGAACAGCTGAACCAGCCACTCAGATCTGGACAGGTATAACATGCTGGCATGACCAGGGCTGCATACATCACGTGAAAGCTGAACAAAAGGAAAGATAGTTCCCTTCCTCTGCCTGTTTACCATATTCCTACAACTCATCTCCATTCAGATATGTGGCAATTCCAGGTTTCAAGTGCACTCTCTCTTACTGAGTGTCTCCTTGAGAGTGATATTCATCTCCATAGGCACCTCTGGTGCTGGCTTTATTGATGCTGACAGACACATGCAAGGAGCTTTTACATTCTATGCCAGTCGCAATGCATAGAGAAGGAATGGCCTTACCCACCACAGGAAATAGACAGAGGTGCCTAGGTTTTTGCAAAGATCTGTAGCTTGGATTGTCGATGAGGATCTTGACTTGCTCGCCAAGCTGGCTTGTTTTATTTTAGGTGTTTCGTCACTGTGCTAGGTAACATCCTCCATGGAGCCTCCAATGGAGCAGTGTTATTCTACTCTGCTTAGATTTATACTGTCTGGTCCGTTATTGTGAGTGCTGCCATACCCAGTTTTGACCTGTGTGGGGTGGAAGGGTTAGTATATTGGGTCCAACTTTATATATGTGTTGATTGAAGTATGGTTGGAGAGTCTGTACATCTAGGACCACCCGTGCGTGTCTATGTTTGGCTTGAGCTCCTCTGGTTACCTTGCCTGAGATAAAATGATAGCCTTCATTGTCTGAATGTACAGACATTAAGGAGAGTTAATCGTGCCGTTTTGCTGCCAGCTGATGTTTATATAGTCTGATGGTTAGTTTCCTTCCTGTCCGTCTGATGCATTCATCGCCTGGTATTTTGCAAACCATGTTCGTTCTGCATGTTGTGGGAACAGGGTCTTTCATCCTTGTAAGTTTTTGTCATAGAGTGACTTTGGGTTTGTGGGCTACCATGATTCCACTTGGTCTTCGGAGTCTTGTTGTCAATCCCGATATGCTTTTAATGTAGGGCAGAGTGGCCGGTATGTTCGGTCATACTGTGTCCTCCTGTTGTTGTCTGTTTTGTAGATGCGTAGGTAAGGATAACAAACTATTGTGATCAACCTGCGAGTGTTATTGAGGCAATATTTTGGGAATTTTGGACAGATTTCTGCTCTTTTAGAAAGAATTTTATCCTTGCCACAGAGAGAATGCAACGGGGCTTCACCAGGAAAATCTCAGGTCTGATGGTGCCATGAGGAGTGAGTGAAGATTAATCTGTAGCACTGTGAGAAAATAAAAGGTGGTTGCATTGAAACTTGAGCTTTGTGGACTGTCATTATTTTCTAAGCAGACACTAATAAAGTGATAAATTCCGTGGATTTCTTTTTGTTTAACTCAGGATGCATGATTCTGGATAGTTTAGTTGTCTTTGAGGATGTTTCTCCCATCCCACCCCGACTCCCCAAGTTCAGAGAGAGAGTGAGAGTGAGAGAGAGAGAGAGAGTGAACGAGAGAGTGAGAGAGAGAGATCTCGGCTTTGAATAAATTCTCACCACAATAATGTGCAGTTGGTCTGTGATCCTGCAGTGAATGCCACATTATCTGCAATCCCAGCAACAGCCACAGTAACTTTGTTCGAAATCAGTTAACAATTCCCACCAGCTTCTGACCTCCATGGAGAACATGGATCATTTGTAACGATCCTGGCGGGCTGAATGGAGCGGGCATTTACTCTGTAACAGCCGTGAGGGGTGATTTGAGAGGACAATGCATGAGTTCGGGGCAGCAGTTGGTTGCTCATGGCTGACCAGATTGTGTATGGCCATCTGAATGTGTCTGACCGTCCTTTCCTGTTTTTTTTTCCCAATTAACATTGACTGTCCAGTCCAGCAAAGATCAGCTGAGTTCAGCCCTGAATATCTTCAACGACCGAGTCTTCCTTGCTTCTTGTGGATGAGTGTACCACATCTGGCACAACAATAAAGAGGAAGGAACATCCTTATTTCAATGGGAGGCCTGTTACATTAAAAATGTGTCCGCCCAACATCAAATCACCAACTCTTTTGAGACAGAAGGACACAATAGTTAGAATAACCATCTACCAGTTGGCTCTCAAACCCTGACTCACATGACCACTGACTTTTTCCGATCAAATATGCATCAAACTCAGCCTTCACTGCTTTCTTGGAAAGAGAATATCAGATAGCATAACACCATGGAAACATAAAAAAGGAGAGAATTAGGCCAAGATAATAAAATGTGAGGCTGGATGAACACAGCAGGCCAAGCAGCATCTCAGGAGCACAAAAGCTGACGTTTCGGGCCTAGACCCTTCATCAGAGAGGCTCTCTGATGAAGGGTCTAGGCCCGAAACGTCAGCTTTTGTGCTCCTGAGATGCTGCTTGGCCTGCTGTGTTCATCCAGCCTCACATTTTATTATATTGGAATTCTCCAGCATCTGCAGTTCCCATTATCTCAGAGAATTAGGCAATTTGGCCAATCGAATCTGATGTGCTGTTCAATAATGTCTTTCATATTTCTCAAATAACAAAGTGTGGAGCTTTGTGAGCATAGCAGGCCAAGCAGCATCTTAGGAGCACAAAAGCTTTTGTGCTCCTAAGATGCTGCTTGGCCTGCTGTGTTCAACCATCTCCAAACTTTGTTATCTTAAAATCTCCAGCATCTGCAGTTCCCATTATCTCTGATTACATATTTCTCAACATCATTCTCCTGCCTTACCCCGCAACCTGTGATGCCCTTATTACTGAGAAATGTATCTATCTCTGTCTCAAAGACATGAGTGTCTCTATAGCTGTGTCTATATGTGTGCATGTTTCTCTTTGTCCATGTGTTTATGCGGTGTGTACTTGTGTCTATGGCTCTCCGTCTGTGTATCAGCCTGTGTGGTTCTATGTGTGCTTATGTCCATTTGCGCCTGATTGTATATCTCTCTCTCTCCTTCTCTCTCTCTCTCTCTGTATGCGCACATCTGCGTGTGTGTCTCTCTCTCTCTGTGTGTGTGTGTGTGTGTGTGTGTGTGTGTGTGTGTGTGTGTGTGTGTGTGTGTGTGTGTGTGTGTGTGTGTTTATCTCTGTACATGTATTGTGTGTGTTAGTATATTGGGGTGTTTACCGATGTTTCTGTGTATTTCTGTGTCTGCATCTCTGTGCTATGAGGTATCTGTTTTGGAGGTGAGATGGCTGATGTCAGAATGACAGTGGGTTTAATGTGAGAATTGCCCCTTCAACAAGCATAACTTCTTTGTTGGTGGAGCTTCGATCTTTCAGAATCTCCACACGAGTCGTTCTGGTCATCTCCAACTTGTGCCAGGGTTTGCTCAAAAATGGGGGTGGTGGGGGTATGGGAACAGATGTCGGGCACTGCACCATATGTCTTAGCTCTTTCTGTCCTATTACAGGCTGTTTCACCTTGAACGAGGGAATAGATAACAATGAGTGAGGGTGAAAGAATGGCTCTGCTGTAAGAGCTGGTGTAGATTGGGTGAAATGATGAGGTTTCCAGAGTGAGTCAGTCCCCAGTGTTGACTCCATGCAGTGTTATTTGTGCAGGGACATTGGCTTGGTGACAGAGTGCGCAGCAAGGAAGGTATTGCATTCAGTAGTGGGAGTGGTAAGAGTTTGAGCCTCACTTGGTGGTAGAGTGTGAAACTTGTTCGGTGTTAGTAGCTTTAACAGATATGGAATGAGTGTGAAGGAGCAGAAAGAATACAGTGGCTCACATACTGACAGTAATGGAATGTAATTGATACTAGTCCTATATTTCTCGATGTTTCTTCAGGTCATTTCAGCATCAAGGTGAAACTCACCGAATGCCTTGTCCAAATCCATCACTCATAACGCGACAGACCACATCCCACAAATTCCACTGAATCAGTTTGGGTGGATCTTACAAATAGCAAGAAGAAGTAAATATTAGCATGTTATATCTCTTAACCAAAACTGTTGCACAAATTTTATACATCTTATGCAATGAAAATTAGATATGCAAGCATTGTGGATTCTACAGTAATTCTGGATTATCTCAAGTTACAATTAAACTCTGTTAAGGAAATGGCTGATAACGCGTTGAAAAATAAAATCCACACATGTGTATGAGGTAGGTTGAAGAGTATGATGTGAACCAAACCAGAGACCAAGTAATTTTGACTTTAGTGTTGTGTGGTCAAAAGAGCTGATTAATAACTTTGGTCGGAAGCAGTTTTTGAAAAATAGTGACAACAATATACTGCAGAAAACATGGCACCTGCATAAACGTCGAATTTTTAAACGTTACTGTAAAACATCATGGAATCCATGAGGCTGGATTATCAGGTTAGCGGTAAAGAATTAGAAAAGTTCAATCTAAAATTCATTTGCAGACAGGCAATCGTTGTTATTTCTAGAAATACTGCAAAGTCTGAAAAATACATATATTTCTATCACAAACAACAAAGAAAGAGAAGACAACTCAAGGATTGTCAACATAAGAAACTAAAGATAGTATTAAATCAAAGGAAGTGGTTTCAAAGGAATTCCAGATATTGTGGAAACCTGAGAATCCTGGGAAATTGATGACCCACAAATGCAGGGCCCGAAGCTGATGAGGAAATCAAAAAGAGAACTTGAATACAAAAGAATAGGAAACACAAAGTCTGCCTCAATTTAATATCAGTTCTTAAAAAAATACGCATCAAAGCAAGGTTAAATGCAGAAGATTAGCAATGGGGACAGGAGAATCTATTGTGGAGAACAGGGAAATAGCAGATAAACTAACCAGTTACTTGGCATCTGTCTTCAGGAAGGAAGATCCAAAAAATCTCCCAGAAACACGAACTGCTATGTTGGTACTTTTGGAACTCATGACATAAAATCAATTCATGTCAATGGCAAGGAAGTATTTGGAAATGCAGCTGGATTGAGCATTGCTAAATCTGATGGGCCAGGTGTACTTCATTCAAAATATCAGGAAAAGAAAGCAGCAATAGAATCATTAATAGCAATGTCGATAACTGTGTTTCTTTTCCTGTACATTCTGCAAAGAATGGAAGCCATTGTAGATAACTAGCAGGTAGTAAACATTATCCAACCGTTTACAAAGTGAAGCAGGGATAGTGTGGAGAACTGCAATCCAATTATCTTGATATCGATAAGGGATCTATTGGAATCTGTGATATAGGATGTGGTATTGGATATTTAGCAATTATAAACGACATTGAAGAAAATCAGTATGCGTTTCTGAAAGAGAAATCATGCTTCACAAACATCGTAATTTTTGAAGTTGTTTCTTGCAGCGTAGACAATAGAGAACCACTCCCAGTGGAAGTGATATATTTGGATTTTCAGAAGACTTTCTGCAAGAGCTCCCATCGGGACTTCATAAATAAAATTAATTCAAAGGATGTTGGGAGGAATATTTGTAGGTTGGCCATCATTTAAGGGGATTGGAATATAGAAGTAAAGTCAACCTGCAGCAGTTGCAGAGATTGTTAGTGAAACTGTACATTGAGAATTACGTACAGTTTTGGTGTTTCAATCTAAGAAAGAATATGCTTACCCCAGAGGCAATGCATTAAACATTCTCCACCTTTATCCCTCAGATGGCAAGATGGTCTGATGAGGAATCTCGACCTGTGTTCTCCACAGTTTCAAAGAATAAAAAGTGATTGCAGTGCAAAGTAGAAAATTCACAAAACGTGTGACAAGTTGGAAATAAACACAATATTTCCCTGATTGTCTACTCCACATTGAAGGTAAATAATGGTTGGATAAGAAGCAGGCCATTTCAGACGATAAAAATACCTAATTCTTCACTCTGAGGGGATAGACATGCACAGGGGCATGGAAATGTGCTGGCAGGCAACTTGAGGGGGAATCCCCAGATATTCTACAAGTATGTCAAGCAGAATAGAATAATCAGGGAGCCCTTTACTGACTTGCGAAGTTTGATCCAAAATCAACTTAATGAGAGGAGGCAGAGGATGATAGAGCATGGTTGATTGTGTGACTGGAGACCAGTGTCCAATGGTGTCCCACAGAGATGAATTCTGTGTCCATTATTGTTTGTGGAATTCAGAAATTAAGTAGATGTGAATGTGGAGGGGGTGGAGGGGGGTGTGTGAGAAGTAAATTTGTGTATGACACATGGAGTGGTGAAGTGTTTGGTACTGAGAAGGAAGGTCTTATGTTAAAGGAAAATAGTGAAAGAAAATTCATTAGGCAGAACAATGGCAGATAGAAAGTAACATTGATAAATATGAGGGGAGTATTCACTGAATGACAGCACACTAGGGAGCTCAGAAGACACTTTGCCACAGCTCTCTGATTTGACTGGCAAGTTATTAGGTTGGTTAACAAGGCATAGGTGACTGTAGGGATAGCCTTTATTCATCAAAGCATAGATGATAAGAGTGTACAGGAAATTGGTTATGCCAATACGGAGCACTCTGTGCAGTCCTTGATGCCACATTATAGGAAGGATGAGATTGCACTGGAAGGAGTGCAGAGGAAATTCACCAGGATGTTCTCTGTGATGGAGCACATCAGCTCTGAAGAGAGACTGTTTAATCTCGGGTTGTTTGCCTTGGAGCAGTGAATGTTGAGCGAGTAAGTAATTCACGTATACAAGATTGAGAGGTATGAACAGGGTCAAAAGAAAGCAGCTGTTCTTTTTAGTAAAAGGGCCAAGAAAAAGGCAGGACAAATTTAAATTGAAGAGTTTGAGAGTTAAAGAAATTTTAGGGATTGTTTTCACCCAGAGAGTGCTGGGGTCTAGAATGCACTTTCTGAGCGGGAGCTGTCACGGATAACCTCACAACCCATTGAACATTATTTGGATGAGCGCTCAAAGCGTCATAATATTCAGGGCTATGGGCCTCGTGTAGGAAAGTGGGACTAATGGACGTTGCACTGTATTTCTGACAGTACACATGTTTCTGCGATTGTAGGGTTGTGGAAGTTCAACCATTGAGCAGCATAGGGTAGGAATTGTTGGGTTTCTGGAGACTACAATAACAAAGGCTATAAGAATGAACTGCAATTGCTTCTAAAAGGATGCCAGAACGGACCGCATGAGAAAACAGTCTGAAACCAGAGAGTGGAGAATAAATAACAAGGAAATGGCAGAAGTATGACATAACTCCTTCAGTTCTGAATTAACAGAAGAAAAGATAAAAAGAAAACCTTGTCAGCAATACTAGGAAATCTGAGTGTGGTGAGAAATAGAAGTAGAATGAAATTAGTAAATAAACTAATTTAGAAAAAAAAATATTGCGACAGGATTTCATGGGCACATAAATATTGGAGATGGGATAGATACAATGCATTTCGAGTTTTGGAAAGATTTTTCACAGATTTCCAAGCCTAGAGTGTCAAGTAAAAACACATGGGATTGGGCCAAATATATGATGTCATAATGGGGGAGCTGACAGGAAACAGTGAGCCGGAATAAATGGATTTTGGTTGCGGATTGAAAGTTTCATCGTGTAAATCAGGGACTCCAGATATTCACAAAACACATCAAAAGTTTGGTTGAGGGAATCAAATGCTATGTGTCCAAGCCTGCTGAAAGAACAAAACTGGGATTGTGAGCGGTGAGGAGGATGGAAAGATTCTCCAAGACAATTGAGACAAGTGTCATAACTGGGAAAATATATGGCAGATGAAGAGCAATGCAGATATATGTGATATTGTGCACTTTGGTGAAAGTAATAGAACAGCAACCTAATATTTGAAAGGGGGTTGTTTGAAAAAAATATAGATCTATAATGGGAATTTTGCTCCATGTCATTTGTATTCTTCTGCGCAGACCTCCGAGATCTATGCAGGGCAGTGACTTCTGAAGCTAGAAGTCAACGCTGTGAATGGCATTGGTACGCTGGTCAGTGCACATAGACCCACCAAGTAGGCACTAATAATGCTGAAATGGATCTGGATATCATTGTACATCAGTCATTGAAAGGAGCAATGCTGGATAAATGGTGGATGGATGAACACAGCAGGCCAAGCAGCATCTCAGGAGCACAAAAGCTGACGTTTCGGGCCGAGACCCTTCATCAGAGATCTCTGATGAAGGGTCTAGGCCCGAAACGTCAGCTTTTGTGCTCCTGAAGGGTCTCGGCCCGAAACGTCAGCTTTTGTGCTCCTGAGATGCTGCTTGGCCTGCTGTGTTCATCCAGCCTCACATTTTATTATCTTGGATCCTCCAGCATCTGCAATTCCCATTAGCAATGCTGGATAAATGTTTCAATTGATATTCATTTCAAAGAGAATTCGTGCAGAGGAGTTTGGCTGTTGTACTGTGGCAGTACAGGTGAGGTCTCATAGTAAATATTCTGGAGTACTGTGTGCAGCTTTAGTCTCCTTACCAAATAAGGGAATATGGCAAAGGATGGCCAGACTGATCTTTGTGATGACGGGTTGTTTTGTGAGCAGGGTTTGAGTTGACTGGGCCTGTATACAATGAGGATTCCAAAAATGAGTGGAGATCCTGTAAAACATATGAAACATTGTCAGAGCAAAGCAGAATGGAAACAAGAATGATGATTTCCTGGCTTGAATGTCAGAAAGAAGGGGTTACAGTCTTCAGTGCAAGCAGATCACTCTGCATTGAGATGAGAATAAATGTGTTCACTCAGAGACTGGTGAACCTGGGGAATTCACTCCCACTGTGAAGCCAAGGCACCGAATGTCAATTCAAATCAAATGGATGGATTTATTGAACCGAAAGGGATGAAGAGAGAGCAGGAGTATTGTGTCAGTGGAAAGAATCAACTACCATTATATTGAGTTGGGGAGCAAGTTTGATAGATAAAGAAGGGGACATTGTTTGAAATATTGCAGCACACTCTGCATTCCGTGAAGGTTCCAACAAAACGGAAAAGCCTCTATTGTGATGTTGGTCGGTGTGATGAGTATAGGAATTGGGACTTGATTTTGCGGCTGCACAGGACAATGATGCGGCCACTTCTGGAATACTGCATATAATTCTGGTCACCCTGCTGTATGAAAGATGTTGTTAAATTTGGAAATATTCACAAAATATTTACTAGGATGATACCAGGATTGGTGTTATATTGGGTGTGAGTTATAGAAAGACACTGAATAGTCTGGGCTCCCTTTTTTCCCTGGAGAGTCAAACGCAGAGGGTGTCCGGAAAGAGGTTTATAAAATCGCGAGGGGCATGGATAGGTTGAATATCTTCGGCATTTTCCCCAGGGTAGCAGAATCCAAACCTAGATGGTATAGGTTTAACATGAAACAAGAAAGATATAAAAAGGACCTGAGGGGTAACGTTTTCACACAGAGTGTGGTGCATGCGTGGAATGAGCTGCAGGTAGAAGAGATTGTGGCTGGTTAAATTACATTTTTTAAAAGGCATCTGGATGGGTATTTGGTTAGGAAGAGTTCAGAGGGATATGTACCAAATGCTGCGAAATGGGACAAGGGCAGATTGAGACATCTGGTCATCGCAGATGAGTTCCACCGAAGTGTCTGTTTCTGCATTGTATAAGTCTATGACACAATAACACGTGGCTTCAAGGAGGGCGGGAGTCAGGAAGCTGGAGCTGAAAGGCTAGCTAGCCTAACATTCGGAATCTGCTAGACTCCATTATTAAGGAAAGAGCTGCAGGATATTTCGAACATCTTCATGCAACTGGAGTCAACATGGTTTTGTGAAAGGTAACTGATGTTTTGCCATGTGAAACCATGCAAAATTTTACTGGCGATCCCCGCTAAAATAACAATGTCAAAGCTAAGGGACAATAGAAAGTTTGACGACAATGAAGAAGCTCCAAGTCGGATACTGGTCAAGATAATGGCTGAGCACAGAATAAATGTCTACATGAAATTATACTTTATAATGAGATGTGTTGAGATGGTGTCATTGGCTGAACACAATAAGGTGACCGAACAAAATAATTTGAATCACTGACTGTGATTGGACATTGATAGCCATAAAAAACAAGTGTATATTTTTCATTGATCTGTACAAAGTGTGCTTATGACTACATGCACGTATAAAGCTGAGCTAAAATATTGTTTGGAGAGTCCGTCCTCATGAGAAATGGCTGTCGAACCCATGTTTGAAGATAACTGATGTAAGAAAGTGTCTGAGAGTCATCTGGTCAATTACAGGATCTTGGGGAGTTGAATGGCTGAAAGTTCCTGTAAGATGGATCTCAGGACACAATCTGGTCTGCAACGTGCTCCATGCTGGACTGATATTTCATCTGGGGTACAGTGATGGCCGAGGGTATTATTGCTAGGTTATTAATCCAAAAATGCAAGTCATGCTCTGAGGCCCTAAGTTCAAACCCTGCCAAGTGAGATGTTGGAATTTGATTTCACTAAAAATCTGGAAATTTAAGTTGAATGATGAAGATAAAACCAATGCCAATTATAAGGAAAACCCATCTGATTCACTCATATCTTGTAGGGAAGGAAATTGCCATCCTTCCCCGCTCTGGCCTACATGTCACTCCACACACCCAATATTGTCACAGGCTCGAACTACCCTCTGGGCAATGAGGGATGTGAATGACTGTTGGCCCAGCCAGTGAAGCCCACATCCTGTGAGTGAACAGAGAAAAGTGTCCGGGCTGGTTTTGGGAGGTGAATAGAGAATGGGATATAACTAACCATTTCAGCTGATCTGAAAACGCCTTCATTTAATGTTTTCGTTCTTGTGATCGAACCCTTCAAACTCTCACTCCATTAATGTTGCAGTGTGACCATATACATTACATCGTGTTGGTGAATACCCACTGTTCTGGCAGCAGCCACAGCCCCTTCATTCAGAAGCAGGCAGCCATTCCCATTATCCTCGTGGCTCCATTTAAAAAGAAAAGATGGTATCTTGGATGAAGGCTACGCCTTTGATACATGATCCAAAACACCCTCCCCCTCACCACTCCCCAACGCCAACAAACCACATCAAAATATCCAGTGTATACTGAGAATAACGAGGCAACTTGAAACATCAGGGAGTAGAATATCAGGATGATGGAGAAACGCTTCCAATGTCTGAAAGTTTGAGTGAAACCTTTAGTACACACTGTATCACTAAGTCCCACAATCTCCCTCCATTTATGCAATATATAGCCTTTCGTTCTTCCTGAAATTCTCACACGTACACAACGTTGTATTTCATCTATCAAATTCCTTATCTATTTACATTCTCTCTGCCTCCTCCTGATAGCTTAATTTCCTGCTAATTTTTGCATCATTGACAAATTTTGTTAGAATACATTTTGTAGCATTTATCTAAACTATTGTTATAGGACAGTGCCCGAATATAATAGTTCACTTCCTGGCTTGTACTTTCACCACTCCCACTGCTCGTCGCAAGTAGGCCGCAAACTCACAAAGTAAGTTTTTAAAACCAGAAGCCTGCCTTCCTGGCTGCCCCCCAACTCACACTTTCACCACTCGCTCCCAAATAATGAATGTCGATTTTAAATTGTTGATGACCACACACTGGTTCCTGAGGAATTCCATTAGGTACAGATTTCCAACATAAAAGTAAGTAGTTTTTTTTCTGCTCAGTATTTAATTTTACCGAACCAGGGCTCCTGTCTCCTGTGTCACACCCGAGAAACGATGCATGGCCTCCTCCTCTGGTGTGTAGATGGTTGTCGAGGTGTTTCTGAGCTCCGCAATTCACCATGAGGGACATTTGTTGTCACGTAATCAGTTAGAGGTTGTACTGTCAATGATGCTGATTCTTGATTGATGAAAAGACAAGGATAGAATGTAGACAAACATTTGAGTAGAATGCTGCATTGTCAAAAGCACTGTCTTTCAGATGCAGCATAAATATTGTCTGCCATTTTAATGTGGTGCTCAATTTTCCACAGACACATATTGAGGAGGAGGGGAAATTTCCTCTTAGCCTGGTTTAATTTTGTCCCTTTAACAACACCACCAATACAGATAATCTTAACGATTAATGTCATTTTTGGCCGTGGGTGTTGTGAGGAGAAATTGCTGCAGTCCCTACACAATCAAATAAACAAGGGGCAATGAGGGGTGACCTTGTAGAACATAGAACATAGAACATAGAACAGTACAGCACAGAACAGGCCCTTCAGCCCACGATGTTGTGCCGACCATTGATCCTCATGTAAGCACCCTCAAATTTCTGTGACCATATGCATGTCCAGCAGCCTCTGAAATGTCCCCAATGACATTGCTTCCACAACTGCTGCTGGCAAGGCATTCCATGCTCTCACAACTCTCTGTGTAAAGAACCCGCCTCTGACATCCCCTCTATACTTTCCTCCAACCAGCTTAAAACTATGACCCCTCGTGTCAGCCTTTTCTGCCCTGGGAAATAGTCTCTGGCTATCAACTCTATCTATGCTTTTCATTATCTTGTATACCTCACTGAGGTCCCCTCTCCTCCTACTTTTCTCCAATGAAAAGAGTCCGAGCTCAGTCAACCTCTCTTCATAAGATAAACCCTCCAGTCCATTCAGCATCCTGGTAAATCTCCTCTGAACCCTCTCCAAGGCATCCACATCTTTCTTATAATAGGGCGACCAGAACTGGATGCAGTATTCAAAGTGCGGTCTATCTAAAGTTTTATAGAGCTGCAACAAGATCTCACAACTCTTAAACTCAATCCCCCTGTTAATGAAAGCCAAAACACCATATGCTTTCTTGACAACCCTGTCTACTTGGGTGGCCATTTTAAGGGATCTATATATCTGCACACCAAGATCCCTGTGTTCCTCCACACTGCCAAGAATCCTATCCTTAATTCTGTACTCAGCTTTCAAATTCGACCTTTCAAAATGCATCACCTCGCATTTATCCAGGTTGAACTCCATCTGCCACATCTCAGCCCATCTCTGCATCCTGTCAATGTCCTGCTGCAGCCTACAACAGCCATCTATACTGTCAATGACACCTCTAACCTTCGTGTCGTCTGCAAACATGCTGACCCATCCTTCACTCCCCTCATGCAAGTCATTAATAAAAATTACAAACAGTAGAGGCCCAGGGACAGAGCCCTGTGGAACACCACTCACCACTGAGTTCCAGGCAGAATATTTTCCTTCTACTACCACTCACTGTCTTCTGTTGGCCAGGCAATTCTGTATCCAGACAGCTAGGTTCCCCTGTATCCCATTCCTCCTGACCTTCTGAATGAGCCTACCATGGGGAACCTTATCAAATGCCTTGCTGAAGTCCATATATACCACATCCACAGCTCGACCCTCATCAACTTTATACAATCATGGTAAATCAGGTTAAAGAGTCAAGGTCTTGTCCCTGGGGTGGGGAGTCCAAAACAAGAGGGCACAGGTTAAGATGGGAGGGGAAATATTTACAAGCGACCTAAAGGGCAACATTTTAATGAAGAGGGTGTAGCATGTATGGAATGAGCTGCCAGAGGAAGTGGTGGAGGATGATACAGTTACAACTTTTAAAAGGCATCTGAATGGGGATATGAGTAGGGAGGGGCTCAGAGGGAGATGGAACAAATGTTGGAAAATGGGGCGAGGTTTATTCAGGATATCTGAATAACATGGATGAGTTGGACCAAATGGAAAAGTACGTACCTGTCAGGCAGGGAGGAAGCTGTAAAGCGTGGGAGCCATGGTTTATGAAGGAAGTTGAATCTCTGGTCAAGAGGAAGAAGAAGGCTTGTGTTAGGATGAGATGTGAAAGCTCAGTTAGAGTGCGTGGGGCCACGGGGAAGCCAGGAAAGACCTAAAGAGAGAGCTCAGAAGAGCCGGGAGGAGACATGAGAAGTTGTTGACGGATAGGATCAGGGTAAACCCAAAGGCTTTCTATAGGTATTTAAGGAATAAAATAATGACGAAATTAAGATTTGGGCCAATCAAGGATAGTAGTGGGAAGTTGTGTGTGGAGTCAGTGGAGATAGGGGAAGCACTAAATGAATATTTTTCAACAGTATTCACTCTAGAAAACGACAATGTTGTCGAGGAGAATACTGAGATACAGGTGACTAGACTAGGTGGGATTGAGGTTCACAAGGAAGAGGTATTAGAAATCCTACAGAGTGTGAAGATAGATAAGTCCCATGGGCCAGATGGGATTTATCCTAGGATCTTCTGGGAAGCCAGGAAGGAGATTGCCAAGCCTTTGGCATTGATCTCTAACTCGTTATTGTCTACAGGAATAGTGCCAGAAGACTGGAGGAACGCAAATGTGGCTCCCCTGTTGAAGAAGAGGAGTAGAAACAACGCTGGTTATGATAGACCAGTGAGCCTTACCTCAGTTGTTGGTAAAGTGTTGGAAAAGGTTATAAGGGATAGCATTTATAATCATCCAGAAAAGAATAAATTGATTAAGGATAGTCAGCACGGTTTTGTGAAGGGAAGGTCGTGCCTCATAAAGCTTATTGAGTTCTTTGAGAAGGTGACCAAACAGGTAGATGAGAGTAAATCGGTTGATGTGGTGTACATGGATTTCAGCAAGGCATTCAATAACATTCCCCACAGTAGGCTATTGTACAAAATGCAGAGGAATGGGATTGTTGGAGATATAGCAGTTTGGATCAGAAATTGGCTTGCTGAAAGAAGACAGTGTGGTAGTTGATGGGAAATGCTCATGCTGGAGACCAGTTACTAGTGGTGTACCGCAAGGGTCGGTGTTGGGTCCACTGCTGTTTGTCATTTTTAAAAATGACCTGGATGAGGGCATAGAAGGATGGGTTAGTAAATTTGCAGACCACACCAAGGTCGTTGGAGTTGTGGATAGTGAAGAAGGATGTTGTAGGTTACAGAGAGACATTGATAAGCTGCAGAGCTGGGCTGAGAGGAGGCAAATGGAGTTTAATGCAGACAAGTGTGAGGTGATGCACTTTGGTAGGAGTAACCGGAAGACAAAGCACTGGGCTAATGGTAAGATTCTCAGTCGTGTAGATGAGCAGAGAGATCTCGGAGTCCATCTACACAGATCCTTGAAAGTTTCCACCCTGGTTGATAGGGCTGTTCAGAAGGCTTACAGTGTTTTAGCTTTTATTAATAGAGGGGCCGAGTTCCGGAACCAAGAGGTTATGGTGAAGCTGTACAAAACTCTGGTGCGGCCGCACTTGGAGTATTGCATACAGTTCTGGTCACCACATTATAAGAAGGATGTGGAAGCTTTGGAGAGGGTGCAGAGGAGATTTACGAGGATGTTGCCTGGTATGGAGGGAAGGTCTTACGAGGAAAGGCTGAGGGACTTGAGGCTGTTTTCGTTAGAGAGAAGAAGATTGAGAGGTGAATTTATTGATACATGTAAAGTAATCAGAGGGTTAGATAGGGTGGATACGGAGAGCCTTTTTCCTAGGATGGTGACAGCGAGCACGAGGGGACATAGCTTTAAATTGAGGGGTGAAAGATATAGGACAGATGTCAGAGGTAGTTTCTTTACTCAGAGAGTAGTAAGGGAATGGAATGCTTTGCCTGCAACGGTAGTAGATTCGCTAACTTTCGGTACTTTTAAGTCGTCATTGGATAAGCATATGGACGTACATGAAATAGTGTAGGTCAGATGGGCTTGAGATCGGTATGACAGGTCGGCACAACATTGAGGGCCGAAGGGCCTGTACTGTGCTGTAATGTTCTACGTTCTATGTCAGTTTCCATATTATATATATATCTATGACTCTATTACTGAATAATTCATTGGATTTTCATGTAATTCCTTCAACGGGCAGGATGGTCTCCTATCTGTTGTAATCCTGACTTGCTGAATGGTTCTTCCTTTACCTTTTTCACATCTTTGACGGGTGGAGTGAGATAACGACACATCGGAAAGCAACCGCAGTTGGCCATTCGGATCTTTGAGCCTGCTGCTCAATTTCGAAAGATCATGGCAGATCTGTTTATGGCTGAACACCCATTTCCTCTTTATTCCCAATAAGTATTGACTCTGCTGATCTCCAAAGGCCTGTTAAGGCCAATGTGTGGAAAGATTGCCTCTTAGGTCCTTTCTATGTTTTTCTCTCTCACCTTAAACATGTTAATTTTGGACTCCCCTACTCTGGGAAAAAAAAAAACGACCTTGACTATTCACCCTGTCCATGCCTTCATAATTTTACAAACAGCTATAAGGTGCAAATTTCACTCCAATCAAAGTGAATGGCTTTGCCTTCTGTCATCCCGGGCCGAAACTCATAATTTCAAAATTGATACCTCTCCCTCCTCGATCAAGTGACAATTGTAAAATAATTTTAATCAACTTGTTCAAAACATTTTATGAAATATCTTTGTGAGATTTAAATCTATACCTTCGGGCCTAAAGGTGGAGATACTGCCACGACACTGCAATGGCCCCTGAATATGCAACATTACTCTCCTGTGTATTTCCTCATTAACTTGCCCTGACATACTGTGACACACATCTGAAACAGGCAGGACTTGAATCTAGAACTTAGGTTCCATAGCTGGGGACAGTACCACAGGTTCAGGGGTGGGAATCAAATACAGCTATCTGCCTCAGGGGCATGGGCTCGACCAAATACACAAAACCTAAAACTTGCCCAGGTGTTGGTAATTTTTTAAGTTCAGCGAACTTTGGATTTCTTAGGTTCTGATTAATATTACTGATTTACCGTAGGATCTCGTGGGAATCTATTCACACAGGCTCGATATGAAACGGTGATGACATTAGGGCTACGCCTTCTAATCTGTACCAGGTGGAAACGGGACTGACAGTGTATTTAAAGTGAGAATTACCCTTCACTGAACTTTGCTCCCGACTGAGTCAGTGGGACCGCAATGTATTGGAATCGCCACACGGGTCGTTCCTGTTCTCTCCAGCTCGTAACAGGCCCCTCTCTGCATGGCAGGGGCAGGGGCTAGGGAGGACGGAACTGATGTTGGCCACTCCAACACCCAGCTTGGCACTTTCTGTCCGATTCCATGCTGTTTTCCCTTGAATGAGAGAAAGGGTGGGAGGGAGTGAGGGTGAAAATGGGTGGTTCTGCTGTTCGTGATGGTGTAGGTGGGGGGAAATCGTGAGGTGGCAGGATTGGGTGAGTCAACAGTGTTGAATCCATGCAGTGTTTTCAGTGTGGGGGAGAAGTGGAGGTGCGAGAGAAAGGGAGACAGATAGAGAGGGAGCAGAGACAACATGATGACAATGACCATGGCAGAGCCAGGGAGGTTGCTGATGCCTGCCCTGTACTGCTCGGCATTTCTTCAGACTGCGGATACAGCAGTGAGCTGGGTTGTGAGCTCAGACTGTGCTCGATGGGCCTGGTGGTGTGGTCACATTTGGGAAGAGAATGGTCCTTCTCCATACGAGCCCGCTCACCAGGGCCTCCAGGCACCTTTTGATAAATCTTGCTGCAATTGCCCCTTAGTTGCCAGGCTCAGGGTAAACCGTGCAGGCTGGCTCCGAACTGAGAAAAGTCAAACGTGTGCCCATTGGTATTTTAAGATGGCACCTGTGCCAGGGATCATGGAATACCCGACCCACCCAGGTGATGGGAACAATTACCAGCCATGATGGGGGGGAGAATCAGGCTGGCATTGAATGAGAGGAATGCCATGTGCGGGGCTAGGTAGATAATGAGGGGAGTTTGAGAAGATAGCATAAGAAACTAGCTCAGCCTCCTGCAGACTATCCCTCTGTCAAACTCAATTAAAATGTCATTGAGACAAAATTATTGTTAGATTCAGCCCAATGAGCCAACGACTGTGCTCACCACACTCTCAGTCACAAATGCAGAGCAAATGTTCATTCAAAACTCTCCATCATCTGAACTCAGAGCAATATCCAATTCCTGCATCAGTCCTGAAAAACTGACGCATGTTGCAAGATGCTATCAAAATGGCGACATGTCAGCATTCTAAAATTTCCATGACACTGTCTTTCTATCTCTCAATCTCTGTCTATATGTCCAACTCCTCCCATTTGTTGATATTTAAACTGATTGCCCACCATCTCTCTCTGGCAGTGATTTTCACTCCCATGGCACCCCTTGTCATGGCACATTGGCGATATGGAGCTTTAAATGGACGGGAGCCACATATCCTGTCACTTCCAGCATGGGCTGCAAGTTTCCCCAGACTGGGCAGCGATTTAACACAGCATTACGGAGACTGCACTGGGGTGGTCTGTACAGAGCTACACGATGGGAGGGTAACTGCTCCGAGTTTACAGATCAGTTCAGTGGTGTTCTCTTCACTGCCTCGCGTGCTGGAGTGATACCTACTCCGGGTTTATAGATCAATGCACTGGTGTGGACTGCACTGATCCCCGTGCTGGACTGATATCTATTTGACTGGTGAGGCCTGCACAGTGTCCCACTCTGGGCAGATTGCCGGGTTGTATTGAGCAGGATACGATGCTGGTCTGCACAGTGCTCCATGCTGAACAGATATTCCATCTGGGTTTGTGGTGTCTGGGCTGGTTCTGTGAGGTGGATTGAGAATGTGAGATAACTGACCACTTCGGCTGATCTGGCAATGCCTTTAATTTGTGTTTGCTAGTTGTCTTGAGTTTGGGGAGAGATTTTCACCCCGAGGCTGAGTGGGTCTCACCAAAACTGATGGACAGAAGGGCCTTTGTGATATGGATCTTTCTGACTCCATCACATTCTGTAACCGACATTCTCCAGAACGTTCTGTAACCAACATTATTTGTGAACGGTTTGATGTAAGTTATTTGAACAAACGATAAGATCCAGAGGGAAACGATCTCGTTCCAGGGAGGACACACTACTTCAAAATCCCCTCAGGCAGTTAAAGGGGTGAATATATTTTCCCTGCGTTCATGTTTCTTCACAACCAAAAGTTGACCACAACTTAGATGAAAAGATAGAAATGTCCAAACTCTGTTTGCCTTCAGGAACCTGGGAGAGAATCCTTCAGGGAGGCAACATCTTCACCTTCTGTATCAGGAACTGGAAAGAAGTGACCTGTGCCTGTTCTCGAGTGATCGAGTCTGTGGTAATGTTCTGGAAACCATCTGTTCTTATGTAGGTGCATTTGTATCTTGGGGGGGGGAGTGCTTCTTGTGATTATGTTTCTTTTCCTGTAAAAATAAAAAGAAACATTAATATTTGTGGTTTCAGCTTCTCTTTTTACAATAAATCAGTGATACATTTGAAAATGTCACTGGGTCCTCCCCATCACTCCCTCACTCACTCCCACACAGTCCGTCCAACACTCGCTCCCCGTCACTGCCTTCCTTGCCCGTCACTCCCTCCCTCCCCATCCCTCACTCGCTCGTTCGCTCCCTCCCTCCCCCCATCCCTCGTTCCCTCGTTCCCTCGATCCCCGTTAATCACTTCCTCAATCAAACTGGTAACCTTGCCTCCAGGCTGATATATGTTTTATTTGTTTTCCTTCCTCACAGTTAACGTGGTGACGATCTATGTCCTGCTTTATAAAGATTGTGGATTGTCTCCATGCGTCAGACGTTACCTGGGGGCCATGGCAGTGGCGGATCTACTGGCCATTATCCTCGACCTGATATTGAGACACATTCCCATTGTTTATCGGGAACAGTTTTATTTCCTGTTGTACATGCCCGTGTGTAATATCCACACCGTCCTGCTTTATGCAGCCACTGACTGTTCTGTCTGGTTCACCGTCACTTTCACCTTTGATCGATTTGTGGCAATTTGTTGTCAGAAGCTGAAAAGTAAATATTGCAGTGAGAAAACGGCGGCTGTGGTTCTGGCAACAGTGACTGTGCTAAGCTGTTTAAAGAACATTTTCTGGTATTTTATGCTCGCAGCTCGCTATCGGCTGGTGAACCTCCCCTGGTTTTGTGAGGTAACAATCGATGTTCAATTCTCTCCTGTCTGGGTCAAAATCGAGTTCCTCCACCACATTCTAACCCCGGCTCTCCCATTTCTCCTGATTCTGCTGCTCAATGTTTTCACCGTCAGACACATTTTAGTGACCAGCAGAGCCCGCAGGAGACTCCGGGCTCACACCAATGGGGACGGTCAGTGTGACACAGAAATGAGAAATCGAAAAAAATCCATCATTTTACTGTTTGTGATCTCGGCCAATTTCATCCTGTTATGGTCAACGTTAATGGTATTTTACACAGTACCGGATGGTATGGATTGGGTATGGCTCTGTCTATCTAGATCCCGTTGTGCAGGAATTGGGCTTCATGCTGCAGCTCCTCAGTTGCTGCACAAACACCGCGATTTATGCCGTGACCCAGACTGAGTTCAGGCAGCAGCTGAAGAATGTGCTGAAATATCCCTTTACCCAAATTTATCAATCAATCAAATTCACTCATTAATCGATCCATCCAGGATTTTCTCATTTCAGTTCAACGTTTCAGCAATGAAGCAGCCTGTTGCTACGGTAACAGACTGAGGGTAGTGCTGGTTTATCCAAACTTATCCCACAGGGGGTTACAGGGAAACATGTCAATGTTTCTCTCAACTCACAGGCCAAAGAGAAAAGGCACCATTCCACTGACTGCATCCATAACTTCAATATGTAATTAACATTCATTAAAAAGTGCCAAGCAGCACAGCAAACTATATTGTTGTTTGTCTTTGTGTTGAAGAAGCTCAGCTAGAGAGAGACAGACTCGGCCCCAAGGGATTGGGAGGATTTCGGGACTGAGCTCAGGAGTTGGGTTCAAGTCACTCCGTCGTTGCGTTCAGCCCTGGGATATCAGTCTCTTTCTCTGTCTCCTGTTCCTCCTCGCTCATCTCTCCCTCTCTGACCCACGGTTCTCCATACACACCCACTTCCCCATCCCTCACTCCACTCCCTTCCTTCTCTCTTTCCACCCACCCTCTCCAAACCCTCTCTCCCTCCTCTTTGAATGTGTGCACCCCCTTCTCTCACCCTCTGCCTGTGTGAGCCCCATCTCCCAAACTGTATTTTCCCTCTGACCCCATCTCACCCTAATCCTCTATCACACTCTTTCCCTCTCTCCGTCCCCCTCACTCTCTCTCTCTCTCTCTCTCCCCTCATACCCCTCTGTACCCTTTGCCTCTCTCCTCCCCCCTTGCTATCACCTCTCACTCTGCCTCCGTTTCCTTGTCTCTACCTCTCTATCTCTGACCCACTTTCTCTCTCTCCCTCTGCCTCCACTTCCTTGTCTTCCTCTCTCCCTTCAAGTCCCTCAGGTTTCTCTGTAACCCCCTTCTCCCTGTCCCCAGGCTCCCAGCTCTGTATCTTGCTCACTGGGCCGCATTCCTCTGCCCCAATGCTCTTCCCCTGTCGTTCTCGCTCTCTCTCTCTCTCCCTCCCTGTCACTCACTCCATTGCTCCCTATCTGTCGCTCCTTCCCCATCCCTTCCTCTCTCCCACTCCATTCCTCACTCCCTCGCACTCTCAACCTGCCTCGCTCCCCTGCCGCCCCTCACTCTCTCACCATCCCGCGCTCTCCCCGTCCCTCGCTCCCTCACTCCCGCCCCATTGCTCACTACCCGTTCCTCTCTCCCATCCCTCACTCACATCCCATCCCTCGTTCCCTTGCCCCCATCCCTCACACCTGCCATGTCCCTCAAGCCCTGCCCCTCCCAGCCCATGTGCCTCGCTCCCTCCTTCCCGTTGGCATCCCTGTCCCTTGCTCCCTTACCATCCCTTGTTCGCTAACCCTCCATCCCCATCCCTCACTCACTCGCTCCCCACTCCCCGTCCCTCCCTCCTTCCCTGTCTCTTGCTCCCTCGATCTCTGTCACTTGCTCTCAATCCCTTGCTCCCTTGCTCCCTGTCCCTCCCTTCCCATCACTTGTTCGCTAACCCTCCCTCCCCATCAGTCCCTCTCTCCCTCTCCCTCATTCGCTCCCTCCACATCCTTCGCTCCCTCCCAGTCCCTTGATCCCTCCACGCCTTTCGCTCCCTCACTCCCTCCCTGTCCCTCACTACCTTGATCCCTCCCTGTCCCTCGCTACCTTGCTCCCTCGCTGTCCCTCGCTCCGTTCCTCCCTGTCCCTTGCTCCCACCCTCCTGGTCCACCCCTCCCTCCCTCCCTCCCAGGCCCCTGCTCCCTTGTTCCCTCCCCATCATTCACTCTCTGTCCCTCGCACCCCTGCCTGTCCTGCGCTCCCTTCCTGTCTCTCACTCCCTTACTTGCTCCCTCCTCATCCCTCACTCCTTCGCTTCCTCCTCATCCCTCACTCCTTCGCTCCCTCCCCATCCCTCGATCTCTTCATGCCCCTCTCTCCATCATGCCCTCATTGCTTCGCTGTTCCTAGCTGTCCCTGCCCCTCACTCCTTCCCTGTCTCTCGATCCCTCCCTGACAGTCCAACCCAGTCTACGTCCCTGTACCTCGCTCTTTCCCTGACCCACCCTGTTCCCCTCCCTGTCCCTACCTCCCTCCCTGTTCCCCTCCCTGTCCCGAGCTCCCTCCCTGTTCCCCAACCCTGTCCCTAGCTCCCTCCCTGTTCCCCTCCCTGTCCCTAGCTCCCTCCCCGTTCCCCTCCCTGTCCCTAGCTCCCTCCCTGTTCCCCTCCCTGTCCCCAGCTCCCTCCCTGTTCCCCTCCCTGTCCCTTGCTCCCTCCCTGTTCCCCCCGGCCCTAACTCCCTCCCTGTTCCCCTCCCTGTCCCTAGCTCCCTCCCTGCTCCCCTCCCTGTCCCTAGCTCTCTCCCTGTTCCCCTCCCTGTCCTTAGCTCCCTCCCTGTTCCCCTCCCTGTCCCCAGCTCCCTCCCTGTCTCTTGAACCCACCCTGCCCCTCCTTCCCCGTTTTTTACTTCCTCCTGGTCGCTCCTCTTACTTATCTGCCCCTGTCCCTGTCTCTCACTCCCTCCCTGTCCCCCTCCCTTTCTCTCCATATCCCTCGCTCCCTCCCAATCCCTCGCTCCCACCCCATCCCTCTCTCCCACCCCATCCATCGCTCCCTCCCCGTCGGTCTCTTCCTCCCCGTCCCTGTGTCCCGACCCTTGCTCCGGTCCCTCCAGACCTCGCTCCCTCTCTAGCCGTCTCTCCCTCTCTCACTCCCTCTATGCCCCTTGTCACTTGCTCCCTCCCTCCCTCCCTCACCACCCACATTCCCTCGCTTCCGCACTCCATGCCCCTTGTTCACTCCCCGTCCCTCACTCCCTCACTGCCTCTCCATCCTTCACCACCGCCGTCACTCCCCATCTCTTCCTCGGTCCCTCCCTCACTCCCTCCCCAGCCCTTGTTGCCTCCCTCATTCCCTCCTTCCCCATCCCTCCCTCACTACCTCCCTGTCCCTCACTTCCTCTTTCTGTCCCTCCTCGTCCCTCCCTCCCTCCCTTGCTCCCTCCCTGTGCCTCGCTCACTTCCTGTCCCTCACTACCTCTTTCAGTCCCTCCCTGTCTCTCACTCCCTCCCCGACCCTTGCTCCTTCCCTGCCCCATGCTCCCTCCTTCCCTCCCCGTCTCTCGCTCTCTCACTCCCTCACTGTCCCTTGCTCCCTCTCGGTCTGTCGCTTCCTGGCCTCCCTATCACTCTCTCTCTCTCTCTCTCTCCATACCTGGTTCCTTCCCTCGCTCCCTCTCTGTTCCTCGCTCCTTCCATCTCTGCCCCTTCCCTCCTCCTTCCCCATGCCTGACTCTAGGCCTCTCAGCCCTTTGCTCCCTCGCACATTCCATAGTTGCCTCGCTCTCCCCCTGTCCTTCACTATCTCCCTCCCTGTCCCTCGTTACCTCCCTCTCAGTCTCTCGCTCTCTCCTTCCCTCCCCAACCCTTGCTCTGTTGCTCCCCGTCCCTCCCTCCCCATCCCTTGTTCACTCCACCCTTCCACCCGATCCATCCATGCCTCCCCATCCCTTGCTCCCTCGCTCCCTCCCCGTCAGTCCTGCCCAGTCCCTCGTACCCTCCCTGTCCTGTGCTCCCTCTCCATCCCTCATTTACTCCCACCCCACTCCCCGTCCCTCCCTCACTCCCTCCTTCCTGATACCTCGCAGCCTCGCTCTCCGTCACTTGCTCCCAATCCCTTGTTCCCTTGCTCCCTGTCCCTCACTTCCCGCACCTTGTTTGCTACTCCTCCTTCCCCGTCCATCCCTGCCTCCCTGCCCCTCAATCCCTGCCCATCACTCTCTCCCTCTCCATCTGTCAATCCCTCACTTGCTCCGTCACCATGACTTCACTCCCTCGCTCCCACCCCGCCCCTTGATCCCTCCCCACCAATTGCTCTGTTACTCCTTCCCTGTACTTTGTTACCTTGCTCCCTGGCCTTCCTTACTTCCTCCCCATCCCTTGCTCACTCACTCACTCCCTCGCTGCCTCCCCATCCCTTGCTCCCTTGCCCTCCTTTGTTGTCTCACTCCCTCCCCGTCCCTCACTCCATCCCACACCCTCACACCACTCACACCCTCGCTCTGCGTCTGTCCCTTGCTACCTCCCTCCTTGTCCCTTGTTCACTCCCTTTCTCCCTCTCCATCCCTCATTCCCTTCATCTTTGTCCCTTGCTCCCTCCCTCACTCCCCATCCGTCACTCCCTCCCCGTCCCTCCTTCCATGTCCCTCTCTCCCTCCCTCCCTTTCTGTCCCTTGCACCCCCCTTCCCGCACTCCCTCCCCATCCCTCTCTCCTTACTCATCCTTCAGTCCCTATGCCTCGCTTCCTCCCTGTCCCTCACTCCCTCCCTGTTGCTAGATACCTCCCTGGCTTTCGTGCCCCCGCTGTGTGTCCAACACTGTTGACCCTCCTGTGCCTCACTGTCTCCCTGACCCTCCCTGTCCCTTGCTTTTTCCCTGTCCCTCCCACACATCCTTTGATCATCGTCCGTCCCTGTCTCCTCCCTGTCCCTCGCTCCATCCCTATCTCACTCCCTGTCCCTCGTTCCCTCCCCGTCCCTCGCTCCCTCATTCCATCTCCATCACTCACTCACTATCACCCCCTCACTCCCCTTTCCTCTCTCCCTTTCCATCCCTTCCTACTTCCAGTGCATAGTTCCCCCATCCCCCGCCGTCTCTCGTTCCCTCGATCCCTCACTGTTCCCTCTCTCCCTCATTCCCTCTCTGTCCCTTGCTCCCTCCCTCCTCATGCATCATTCCCTCCCTCCACATCCCTCGCTCACTCGCTCCCTCCCCCTCGCTCATGCCCTCCCAATCCCTCACGCCCTCTATACCTCCCTGTCTGTTGCTCACTCCTCCATCACTTGCTCCCTATCTCTGCCCCTTGCTCCCACCTCATCCCTTGCTCCCTCACTCCATCCTCCCTCCCTATCCATTGCTCCCTCCCTGATACACGCTCCCTCCCCGTCCCTCACTACCTCATTCGCTCTGTCCCCATCCCTCACTTTCTCGTCGTCCCTTGTTTCTGCCCCTTCCCTCTCTCCCTCCCCAACCTTCGCTCCCTCCCCACCCCACGCTCCCTCCTTCTCTTCCCATCTCTCGCTGGCTCCCTACCTCCCTGTCCCTCGCTCCCTTGCCGTCCCTTGCTACCTCCATTTCCGTCCCTTGCTCCCTCCCTGTCCCTTGTTCCATCCCTGACTCCCTCCCCATCCCTTGGTCCCTCTCCAACGCTTGCTCCCTCCCCACCCCTTGGTACCTCCCTCCCAAAACCTCACTCCCTCCCTTTCTGCCTCTCCATCCCTTCCTCTCTGGCCCTCTCTCCCTCGCTCCTTCCCTGTCTCTTGGTTTATCCCTCACCCCCTCCCCAGCCCTTTCTCCCTCCTTGTCCCTCAGTCCCTCAGCCTTGTTCCCTCCCTGTTCCTCATACCATCCATGTCCCTCTTCGACTTTGTCCATCCCTGACCCTGTCCTGCTGTCCGTCCCTCACTCCTTCCACATCAATCGCACCCTGCCCATCCCTCTCTCCCTCCCTGTTTCTCGCTCGCTCCCACTTGCTTCCTCCCTGTTGCTCCATCGTTCCCTCTCTCTCTCCCTGTAACACTCCATATCACTCGCTCCTTTTGTCTCCAACCCTATCCCCCTCCCTCTCCCTCCATATCCCTCAGTCCATAACTGTCCCTCTTTCCCTGGCCTTTGCTCCCTCCCATTCCCTCATTCCTAACCCCCCTTGCTCACTCCCCATCTTTCGTTCACTCCCTCACACCCTGTCTGTCCCCATCCCTACTTTGCCTCCTCCCATTCCCTCAGTCCCTCACCCTCGCACCCTCTCTGCTGCCTCCTTCCCTCACTCCCACTCAGTCGTTTGCTCCCTCCCTTTCGCCCTCACTGTCCCTCACTCCCTCTCTGTCCCTCGTTACCTGCATCCCCTTCCCTCACACTCTCCCTCACTCCCTCTTCGTCCCTGACTCCCTCTCACCCCATACCTGGTTCTCTCCTTCACTCCGTCTGTGTCCCTCATTCCATCCCATCCCAGCCCTCGCTCCCTTGCTCCATCGTTCCCGCCACAGACCTCACTACCTCGTTCCCTCCCCATCCCTCGGTCCATCCCACCCTTTCCCGTCACTCCCTCCCTGTCCCTCTCTCCCTCCCCATCTCTGGCTCCCTCCCACTCACTCCTCCCTGTCGCTCCATTGTTCCCTCTCCCTTGGTTACTGCCTGTCGCCTGCTCCCTCCTGTTCCTCAATCCCCATCCCTTGTTGCCCATCCCTCTCTCCCTCCCCGTCCATCGTTCCTTCCCCATCCCTCACTTCCTTGCTCCCTCGCTTCCGTGCCATCTCTCACTCCCTCCCCATTCCCCACTCACTCCCAGTCCTTCACTTGCTCCAGGGTCACTCCCTGCCTCCCCATCACTCGCGTTCTCCCTCTCCACACCTGGCCCCCTCCCTCACTCGAGCCTGCTCCATTCCTTGCTCTCTCGTTCACTTGCTTCCTCACAGCCTCAACATACCTTGCTCCCACGTTGCCTCCCCACCCCTCGCTCCCTCACTGTCCCTCTCTCCCTCAATCCCTCCCTGTCCTTTGCTCCCTTGCTCCATCGCTTGCTGATTTGGTTCCTCGCTCCCTCTAAATCCCTCACTCCAAACCCATCCCTCACTCCCTCCCTCCCTCCCTCCCCATCCCTCACTCCCTTGCTCCCTCAGTACCTCTCCACCCCTTGCTCGCTCCCAGTCTCTCGCTCGCTCCCGTTCCTCAGTCCCTCTTCCTCGCTCCTTCCCTGCTCCCTCCCTGACCCTCGCTCCCTCCCTCTCCCTTGGCCCCCTCACTCCCTCCCCATCCCTCGACCCATCCCCGTCCTCTGCCCCCTCCCCATCCCATGCTCCTTCCCTCCCATCCCTCGCTCCCTCCCTCCCCCTCCCTAACCATCGCTCGCTCCGACAGTCCCTCCCCATCGCTCACTCCCTCGCTCTGTCCCTCACTCACTTGCTCCTTCTGTATCCCTTGCTCCCTCCCCATCCCTCGCTCCGTCGCCATCACTAGCTCCCTCGCCGCCAAACACTCCTTCCCCATCACTCAATCACTCGCTCCATCCCTCACTTCCTTGCTCCCTCACTCCCTCCCCACCCCTAACTCGCTTGCTCCCTCCCCATCCCTCACTCGCTTGCTCCCTCCCCATCCCACACTCCCTCCCCGTCCCTTGCTCCCTCGCTCCGACCCTCAGTGTCTCACTCCATTCCTTGCAGTGCCCAGCGAAAACATTATTTTCCCACCAGGTGCTGACCGCCGTTCGACCAAATCAATAATCAACTGGTCGCAGAGCACATCCTGTGAGACTCAGTTAGGCAAAAAATGTAATGTGCCTGGGAGAAAGTATATTCGGTTGTGATTGGATGAAGAAAACATGACTGCACGGCATCTCTGGAATTTAGATTTTCACTCTGGTGAATAATTTCGCCCTTTGCTCGAAACAGAACAACTTGCGCGCTAACACATGGCGTGAATAACACCGGACTACCGGGAAAACGCACCAAGCTGAGCAGGTTGTGCACCAGATCATACTGTGCAGCATACGTAGACTCACCGCACCGGTTTTGCAGTGTAAGTGGCTCAAAGATAACCCTCTGTCTAGAAAACTGAGCTGGCATTAGAATTCGAGGCCGACAAATCACATTGGGAGGTTGTTCGAATCTCAGTGCAGGTACGAGCTGCCGTCCTCCTTGCCTTTCTCCTTAGCCCAAAGTTTTCCTGCACAGTTTTCCAATCCTGGACATGAACAAATGTCAGGTGGCAGTCAGCTGGTTTGGAAACCGGCGTGGGAAACGAGGAATAGCAACTCAGTAAAATTTATGAAATTCCACGGTGCTTATTTGCAGATGCACAAAAGGCAGTTTCTGAACACATTGACAGAATGTAAAAGGCGATCAGAGATATCAAATAGATGCTAGCAGCATGGGAGATAATGGGATCTGCAGATGCTGGAGAATCCGAGATAACAAAGTGTGGAGCTGGATGAACACAGCAGGCCAAGCAACATCTCAGATGCACAAAAGCTGATGTTTCGGGCCTAGACACTTTGCATCAGAGAGGGCCTGAAGGGTCTAGGCCCAAAATGTCAGCTTTTATGCATCTAAGATGTTGCTTGGCCTGCTGTGTTGATCCAGCTCCACACTTTGTTACCTCTGCTAAAGGCATGGGATTGCTTTTTGTTCATGAAGTGAAAAACTCTCGTGCCTGAGTCATCATCACGTCACATCTGCTGACTGATTAAAATAGCGTTAGGGTTAGGGTTGGTGATCATGTCCTCTTCTTGTTAGTTTCCTTCCTATTTGTCCGATGTAGGGTTTCTTACAGTCTCTGCAGGTGATCCTGTAGATGACATTGGTCCTGTCCATGGTGGGGATTGGGACTTTAATTCAGGTGAGCCCTTGTCGGAGGCTTGATGTGGGTTTGTGTGCCACTCTGATGTCCAGCGTTCTCAGAAGTCTTGTGGTGAGTTCTGATGTGTTCCTGATGGAGGGTAGTGTGATGTGTATATTGGGGCGTGTTGAATCTTTCTGACATTGTTCCTGTAGGCATCTCCTGACCGAGTTCTTTGGATAACCATCATCCTTCAACAACTGGCTACGAAAAGACATGACCAATACTCACTCATATCAATCCACATGGGCAATGGGAACTGTGACTTCAACTGGGACAATGCCAAGATCCTAGGAAAAGCTGGGCAGGGACAAAAACGAGAATTCCTGGAAGCATGGAAGGCCATGAAGCAGGCTATTAATAAACACATTGAACTCGATTCCATACACATTCCACTACGGAGGAAACATGGAAATCAGGCAAACCAACGCTACAGAACCCAGAGTTTAAAAGCCAGGCGGGAAAACACACCAATGCTTCATCAGAGGCTGCACTGAGGATGTTACCAAGCCGGGTAACGAAACGTCTGCGGAACAACCAACCAGCTCAGCGAGCCATCCAACCTCAGCATAATCATTAGATTCTTAATTCGAGATATCTTCTCGAATTCAAATGTGACCATCTGCCGTGGCAGGATTTGCACCTGGATCCCCAGTGAGTCCAATTGCAACCAGGAAAAAAAAACACAGATACAAACACATATGGAGACACATGTCACCATGACCATTGTATCATTTGAAACTCAAGAGGGAGAGACAGAGAGAAAGCGGGGAAGGGAGGTAACCCCATTTCAATGGGTTCCCCCCCAAAGCAACAGAATGCCCACTGGAAAGAGCCACAGGCACAAACATACAGCCACAGAGACTCACACTAATACACACACTCAGCTACACTAGCTTGCACACAGCTACAATCACACAGTGAGAGTTCGACAGAGACACACTAATACAGAAGCAGAAACAAATAGACACATATATACATACTTATGTACACAAAGACATACAGACACACATTGAGACAGAAGCACACAGACACAGAGACACACGCTGAGACAAACATCTGCATACAGACACTGACACATACACACACATACAAGCAATGATACACAGAGGGAGAAAGGGTTAGAACGAGTTGGAGAGAGAAAGGAAAAGATGACTGCTCAATTCTCAATTGCTCCCTTGTGTTCAAAGTAATGCATTGGTTCCCTCTGTGGCCGGCGCTCGCTACTGCAGAGGGGAAGGTGGAGCGTGAAAACCATCAAGGGTTCAGTCAGAGGGAGAGAGCTGCTCACGGCAGCGTCAATAGACGCAGACACGCACACATCCAGATTCACGCTGTGCTGGTGTGGAGGAGACGTTAATTATGCTGATGCTACTCAGAGTAAAACATGCTCATGTTTAGAAATGTATGTGTTGGGGAATATCATTGTTGTGAGGATGCAGACAGATATCTCAGTTGTTTGCGGGATGAAAATCGCACCCATTTGCGAATTGTTTCATGACCTAAAGGCTTGTGTCTCACATATTCGTCACTTTGTTAAAACAAAACAGGTTTCTTGCTTCTAACCATGTGCGTCTCACATGCTGGGGGAATTGAAATGAAAATGTATCAAATGACAGCAAAACAATCTCACTGCCTGATTAATGGGATCCTGCAGTTTGCAAACATCCTCAAAAATGCCACGAGAAATTGCAAGTGTGTTTGTGTCATTAGCACCTTGTGGGCACTTGTTTTATGAAAGCAGCAGTACTACAGATTGCAGTCAGTAGCATTCAAACCTACATGTGAGCGAACCCAATGGATTACCAACCCATCATTTATCCACTCACATGGTTACCTCCACGTCTGCTGCTCGCAGTCACTTCTTACATTGTGTTTCCTCTCCAAATATCGTTGTTGAGGGTTGACAGACAAAAATCCCAGTCAATTATGGGAAGAAAATCCTTCCCAGTCTGGAATTACTGTATGGACTTTCTGTATTCTCTATCACTTTATCCTCTCTTTATTGGAAAAGAATCAGCTTTGTTGTTTCTAAACATGGCTACCCTGCATTCTCGGTGAACATGGTAACTCATGCATGTTTGAAATATTGCTATTCGAAAGAGGCTACTGATGACCCTGTCGTGTTCAAGTTTGCAGCCATTCATTCTTTTAACTGTGACTTTTGAGAAATGTATGGATTTTGAACATCGAAGGCAAAAAGAAACTGAACGCCTGGTTTAGGGGATCCTGCCGATTGTGCGCACATTTATTATTGTGATGCAGTTGTTAAGCACATTCGGCTGATAAATGGAATGCTGTGTGTTTCATGTGCAGACAGAGACCAAGCCAGAGGTGTGTTATTGCCAGCCAGCATCCTCTGCCTCTCGCTGGGCTGATTTTCGATGCATGAACATGTCTTCCAAACTGCCAATAATCCAACTCCCCCACGTTCACTGATATTATAATGGTCCTATTACTCTATTCTTGTTTTATCCCTCACTCCTTTATATTCACCGTCAGCAACTTCCTCAGAAATAACCCTGTGCCCTACCATCTACACAGACAACTGACACATTTGCAACCACCTTTTGCTCTACTTGTGCCTCGTGTCCCCAAGGATATATCCTTAAATTTTCCAATTTCTCATCAACGTATTGTCACTGATGGAATCATGCAAAAGTGTCGATAGTTTTCCCACATCCACGAACAATAACCAGATCTACCTGAACGTTTTCCCTTTCCACTCCACCATCCCAGGATATCCTCCATTTTAAACTTAGCTAATCAAAGCCTAAAATCTTCGATTGCTGCTGAAAAATTCATTCCCCAACTTCCAAGTCGTCTCCTATTCTGGCAACTATGTCAAGCTGAAGAGTGACTACCATGAAAGTGATTCAAACTGAGAAAGAATCCTACACTACTGTCTGACCCAGCAGTAACCTGCAGAGCTACCGCCTTTGCTGCCTACTTTCATGTATTGCTGGGTATCAAAAATCGTTCTAAGAAAAAATAAACAAACAACGAAAATCATATCTGACCGTGGAGAATCTTGTGGGTGGCAACTAATAGCAGGGGAGCAACTAAGTGGCTTTTTAAAGTGTAAATTTACTGTTTTTCTTTTGTAAGTCTACAATCAGGAGTAGAGTTTATTTTATTATATGCTATTCTTGACGTCTGCCTCATGATTTAACTTTAAAAATATAAAAGCTTATGCACAAAGCTAGAATGGAGCAATGCTTTTAGAGGAGGACGACTGTGCTTTTTTCTGGGTCTGCAGATGGTTAAGGTGCAAATATGGCCTTTAGCAGAGTGATGTGCTGTTCCTGTCGGATGTGGGACATTAGGAATTTTTCCATGTTAATGATGATTGTTTCCGCAGGAAGTGTGTTAATTTTGCAAATCCAATCAGATCATATGGATAAGTTGGAATGGCAGTTAGAAGCAATGAGAAATATACAGGAGCTAGGGGTTTTGATGGATGGCAGTTTCAGGGAGGGAGATAAACCAAAGATGCTGTCAGGTCGATGGGTGATCTCCAGGGAAGGGAGACGGAGGCAGATAGTGAAGGTGTCTCCTGTGGCTATCTCTATCTCAGACAACCATGTTGTGTTGAAAAATATAAGACGTTATGGGTTCTCTGGGGAATGCAGCGCAGTTTCCTGGTATAGATACTGCCTCTTATGTAACATCAGTTTCCAAGCATTCGATTATAATGAGGGACTGTTGAATCAGAGGCATTGACAGACGATTCTGTGGCTGACAGAGAGACATCCGAATGGCGTGTTGCCTCCCTAGAGCCAGCATCAAAGAGATCTTAGAGAAGGTGCAGAATAATCTCAAAGGTGAAAGGAATCAGCAGGCGGTCATTGTATACATTGGAACTAATGATATGGGAAGAGAAATGGATGAGATTCTGGGGAGAGAATACAGGAAGTGTGGCAGGAATTTTTTAAAAAATTAGGTCTTCACGGGGAGAAATATTTGATTTACTCCCAGTGCCATAGGCTAATGAGGGTAGGGATAGAAGGAGAGACCAGAAGAATGCTTGGCTGAGGATCTTTTGCAAGGTAGAAGAATTCACATTTTGGCTCATTGGAATGTCTTCTGGTGTAGAAGCGACCTGTATGAGAATGACAGATTGCACCTGAATTAGACGGGGACTGATGTACTGCCAGGGGGATTTGCCAGTAATATGGGGAAAGGTTTTGGGAACCAGGGAGATAATGAAGAAGATCAGTCTGAGACTGTAACAGTTGTGATAAAGGGGCTGGAAAATGAGAAGTATTCAAAAAATAAGATGACGAGAGCCCAGATAAAGTATGTTCCTGTTCGTATGAACTGCAAGGCTGGTAGGTGTAGGGGATGCTGGATGACTGGAGAAATTTAAGCTTTGGTCAGGAATAAGAAGTAACCCTGTTTCAGGTACCGACAGCAGAATCGAGTGTTTCCGGAGAACAGTAGAAAGGCAGTGGGAGTGTAACTTTGAGGGGATTCAGGACAGCAAAAAAAAGGACATGAGATAGCTTTGGCAAATAGGGTTGTGGAGAATTGGGTTTCCACAAATGCATTAAGGACAAAAGAGTAGCTGGGGAGAGAATAGGGTCCCTTAAAGATAAGTAAGGCCACAGATGTGTGGAACTGCAGGAGATAGGCAAGATATTAAATAAGTAATTTGCGTTAGTATTTACTGTGGAGAAAGATATGGAAGATAGAGAGCATGGAAAAATAATTAAAAATGTTGTAAAGTGTCCATATTAAAAAGGAGGGGATGCTGGTTGTGTTCCATCGCATAAAGGTGAATAAATCCATGGGACCAGACCAATTGTACCCTAGAACTCTGTGGAAAGCTAAGGAAGTGATTGCTTTGCCCCTTGCTGAGATATCTATATCATTGATAGCCACAGGAAAGGTGCCAGAAGATTGGAGTTTGCCTCACGTGTGGGAAGAAAATGTCAGGGAACTATCGAGCAGGGAGCCTGAAAATCAGTGGTGAGCAAGCTGGTGAAGGGAATCCTGAGGGATAGGGTTTACAAGTATTTAAAAAGGCAATGGCTGGTCATTGTTAGCAAACAAGGCGGCCAACAAGTCTCTGTACTTGGGAAATCATTGATTGAGTTTTTTTTTTGAATAAGTAACAAGGAGGATTGATGAAGGTAGAACCGTGGAAATGATCAATATGGACTTCAGTAAGGTTTTTGAAAAGGTTCCTCATGGTAGACTGATTACGAAGGTTAGATCACACAGACTAGGGTAGGAAACTAGCTACTGGATACAGAATGGTCTCAAAGGGAGAAGACAGAGGGTAGTGGAGGAGGGCTGTTTTCCAGACTGGGAAACTTGGGAAGCAAGAATCCTAGATTACAATTAAACTCATGTGAATATTTCTGAGTTGCTGGAGTGGGCAGATAGCTGGCAGATGACGTTCAATGCAGTGAAGTGTGAGGTTGTGCTCTTTGGTCTCAAGAATTCCGGAAGATAATTTAAAATAAGCTGTATCATTCTAACGATAGTGTGGGAACAGAAGGATCTGGGTATTCACGTACATTATTGAAGATGGCAGGGGATTTCAAGGGTGAGAATGAAATACCCAGTGTCCTCATTTTTGTTTCTACAAGCATAGAATACAAGAGCAGATCGGCAATATTGAACTTGTACAGGTCACGAGCGAGATTTCAGCTGAGTTTTGTGCAGTTGTGAGCGCTACATTATAGGAAAGATGCAAATACATTGGAGTGAGTACTGATGATTTACAAGAATAGTTCAAGGAATGAAAACCTTTAGTCCCAGTGATATGATTGAACAAATTGGAACAGTTCTCCTTACAGGAGAGAAGATTGATGCAGGGTTTAAAAGTCAAAAGAGGGCTTGGTCAATGAGATAAGGAGAAGCTGTTCTCACTTCTCAAAAGAGAAAAAAAGAAAACTGAGAGGGAAATAGTTTTAAAGTAACATGCAAAAGAATCAAGGGTGTTGTGAGGACAAAGCTTTCTCACACAGTGAGTCTGAGGGTTCTGGAATACATTACCTGGCAATGTGCTGGAGGCAGGTTCAACTGATGCATTCTAAGACGGCTCTGGGTGATTATTTGGATCACCATTGTTTACAGATATATAGAGAGAAGGCAATATGGAGGAAAAGTATGCAAGGTAAATTGGATTTACCTGGGCAAAATTTATAGCCGAAATGCGCACAGCGAAACACACAAAAATATGCAGTTTAGGTGGATTGGCCATGCTAAATTGCCCAGTGTCCAGGGTTTTATTGTTTAGCCATGGGAAATGCAGGGCTAAAGGGTAGAGGGGTCAGTCTGGGTGGGATGCTCTTCAGAGAGTTGGTGCAGACTTGTTGGGCTGAATGGACTGTTTCCACTTTGTAGGGATTTTATAAAGCTAATGTTTGAAATATTTTCCCACTGACAGATCAGATGAATTCATTCAAAGGTAACATTTAATTCCTGATGAATCGAATGATTCTCTTGGAAGTTGATTTGACGTATGATTTGAATTTCCCAATAGCAAATCCACTTGAAATGGAATTTATAGAATTTAGCTCTACATATTCAGAATAAAAATTATGTCCAGGAAAATCCAGTTTCCATTGAACATCTTTCATTTATTTTTCCCCGAATGCTTTAATTCCCTGTCTCACATTCTCCATCCTCCTCCTGCCAAAATCCAAGCACCCCTTGGGGAATTCTTTCTGAAAGCTTTTTTTGAAAGGTGCGTACAGAGGCTGGAATGTGTTTGATAATTCACTTTAGTCAATCATCTTCCCAAAACATTAATCTGATCATGCTTGAGCAAACAGGCAAAAGATCTGACATTAGCCGAATGCTCAGAACTGACTGTGCAGAGAATAAATGGGCAGCTCTGATTCACAGAATCTTGAAGGCACAAAAGGTGGCCTTTCACCCCATTGTGTCAGCACGGTTTTCCAAATATGCCTTCGGATTTTGTGCAAATTCTCTGACTGCTCCCAATAATCCTGTGCATTTTACTTTTTATCAGATAATCATTAAAAGACCTTGACTGAAGCTGCCGAAACCACAGTTCCATGCAATGTCTCCCAGAGCTAATTACTCACTGTGTGGAGTTCGGTTTGGAGAAAATGAACCCTTTGTTCCTTTCCTCCTGCTTATACTCAATTAAATCTGAAATCAGTGTCGTGGTCCATTCTGGTTTCTGATTGTCTTCATGCTGATTGATTAACTCCAATAAATAATGGGGCAAATTAAGACACTGTTTCCAGTCCCCGTTCCAATCTTCATTCTTGCACTCATCCCTCGCTCTTGGAATTCACTGACAGTCAGCCAGGCTGTAAACCTGGGCCCTCATTCCTGAAGAAAACTTGCAGCTGACTCCCACTCAGCACACTCAACTTTTAGGCTGACACTGGATATTTATGAGACTCCCGGTTTAAACGAGCTCTGCTTCCAGTCCATATGGCTCACCCTGCAGTTTAAGACTGCGCCATCACCACTTTCCAGCAGTGCTGCAGCAGACCACACTGCATGTGCATGGCTTGGCAAGGGATTGACAGCAGTGCCAGCTCAATAGAACCTGAATGAGGGCCAGGTATGAACTCTGATTATGCTGTGGAGGAGTTATGGAGATGGTTCACCCTGTCCTCATTCAGAACACATCAGATTGGTAAAAGGAGAAATTCTTCTCAAAGAGTATCTCCGTCGTGTATGAGATGGGGGAGTCCAGGACATTCAGCGTGAAAGGTAAGGCTGAAGAATTTCCAAGAATCTTTGGCCAGAACTGCAAATGGATGTTCGAGGCACAGAGTCCATGGATGGAAGTGCCTTTCTCTGTGCTGTCGACCTGGACGATTCTATACCAGCCTCCACTGAAAATATCCCCAGCACGGAAATATCGGAATGGGAGTCGGTCATTTTGCCCTTCAAACCTGTCCTGCCATTCAATATAATGATGGGTGGTCATTATACTCAGTGCCTTGCTCCCATTTTCTCATCAGTGGATCTGGTCCAGTGTAACCGCAAAATTTAGACTGATGCAGATTTAGGAAAAAAAAACGCTTGGTTATGTGAAGACCACAAAGGCAGGACAAATCCAACCCCACCCATAACCCAACGCCTGTCAATCTCTGCCCCATCACCAGCAGAGTGATGAAGGGAGTAACAGCGGAGCGATCAGATCATGCTTGCTCAGTGATAACCACTTCAATGATGCTGTGTGCTCTACCTGAGCCACTCAACTTTTGGCCTCATTCTAGATTTAGTCCAACATGGACAAAAAACTGAACTCCAGAAGAAAAGTGAGGCTGATTGCCCTCAAAATTAAGGCAGCATCTGTCTGACCTAGGCATTGAAGAGGCCTTGCTGAGCTGGAGTCAATTGGAATCAGGGAAAACTCTCTGCTGGGTAAAATAATTCAGCCCAAACACTTATACGCCTTGGTCGTTAATCGGTCCAAGCCCTGCACATCACTGCAGGAGTTTCTCAGGTTAGTGTCATCGACCCAACAATTCCGAGCCACTTCAAGGGCTGTCATTCAAGTATAATTCTGAGTTGTTTTCTGATTCATAGAATCTCTACAGTGTGGAAACAGGACATTTTCCCAACAAGTCCACACCAACTGTACCACTACCCTCTCCCTGCATCCCACCCAGACTCACCCCAACTACCCTGTGTTTCCCATAGCTAATCCATCTAACCTAGATATCTCTCGACACTGGCCAATTGAGCATGGCTGACCAATCTAGCCTGCACATCACGGAGATTGAAGCATGGACTGGAAACAGTGCCTTAATTCTTCCCAATATTTACTGGAGGGATGGGAACAGAGCACCTGGAGCAAATCCACACAGAGAGAGGGAGAGGGAGAATTTGTTAACTCCGTCCAAACAGTTGCGTGAGGCTGAAATTGAAGCTGATCCCTCACGCTATAAGGCAGCAGTGCAAACCACTGAACCGGTATGGTACACATAAATGGGCTTAAATATAGATCAATGGGATGTAGGGTTAGTATGAGAGACTGGCTCGTAACATATTGGAACAATCAAATCTGAAGGTAATTCATGCATGGACAAGGGACTCAGGAGCATCTGACGCAGGATGAAGTGGAAGGAGATGATGTTCTGGAGCTCGCCAGGTCGAGTTCAGAATGGTGTGGAAATGTGGTCAGGAACTCATGTGTTTAAATAGGAAAGCCAGATTTCAGCCTCAGTCCCCTTGTTGAAGGATGGTATCAGTCATTAGGGAGCAGAAGGTAGTGGCGAATCTTGCAATGTTAAAGTGGTGCAAATTTCTGCTTCTGAAGATAATGGTTTAGTGATATTATTACCAGACTATCAATTCAGAGACCCAGGTAATGTTCTTGGGGCATGGTTTTGAATTCCGTGATGACATATGGTGGAAATTGAATTCAATCAAGTTCTGAAATTAAAAGTCGAATGATGAGTGTGGAACCTGGGTTGATTGTCTGAAAAACTCACCCTGTACACAAAGTTCTGAAGAGAAGGAAACACTGCTCATAGCAAGTCTGGTCTACATGTGACTCCAGATCCACAGCAATGTGGGTGACACTGAAATGATCTGAATGAGAAATGGACACTGAATGAGCCAGTGAGACAAACATCCTCTGAATGGAGAAGAACATAAGAACTAAGAGCGGGTGTAGGGCGTCTGGTGCCTGGAGCCTGCCCTGCCATTCAATAAGATCATGGATGATCTTTTTGAGACTTAGCTTCGCTTGGCCCCCGCCCCACCCCGCCCCTGACTCATGGCTGACAAAGGAAGTCTGGAAATATATCAAAGAAAAAGAGACAGCCTATAAAGTGGCCAAGAGCACTGGGAAATCAGAAGATTGGAAAGGCTACAAAAACAAACAGAGGATAACAAAGTGAGCAATAAGGAAGGACAGGATCAAATATGAAGATAGGCGAGCGAGTAATATTAGAAATGACAGTAAAAGCTTGTTTCAATACATAAGAAACAAACGAGAGGCAAAAGTAGACATTGGACCGCTCCAAATTGATGCTGGAAGGCTAGTGATGGGAGATAAGGAAATAGCTGAAGAACTTAATAAGTACTTTGCGCTAGTCTTCACAGTGGAAGACATGAGTAGTATGCCAACAATTAGGGGGAGCCAGGGGACAGAGTTGAGTATGGTAGGCATCACAAAAGAGAAAGTGCTGGAAAAGCTAAAGGGTCTAAAAATTGATAGATCTCCTGGCCCCGATGGGCTACAGCCTAGAGTTCTGAGGGAGGTGGCTGAGGAAATAACGGAGGCTTCAGTGGTGATTTTTCAAAAGTCACTGGAGTCAGGGAAAGTCCCAGATGATTGGAAAATTGCTGTTGTAACCCCCTTGTTTAAGAAAAGATCAAGGCAACAGATGGAAAATTATAGGCCAATTAGCCTAACCTCGGTAGTTGGTAAAATTCTTGAATCCATTGTCAAGTTTGAGATTTCTAAATTCCAGGAAGTGCGGGGTCAGATTAGAACAAATCTGCATGATTTTATTGAGGGGAGGTCGTGCCTGACAAACCTGTTAGAATTCTTTGAAGAGGTGACAAGTATGTTAGACCAGGGAAACCCACTAGTTATTACCTATCTAGACTTCCAAAAGAAGTTTGATACGGTGTCTCACGGGAGGCTGCTGAGCAAGGTGAGGGTCCATTGTGTTGGAGGTGAGCGACTGGCTTGGATTGAAAATTGGCTGTCTGACAGAAGGCAGACAGTTGGGATAAAAAGCTCTTTTTGGGAATGGCAACCGGTGACAAGTGCTGTCCTGCAGTGTTTAGTGTTGGGGCTGCAGCAGTTCACCTTATATATTAATGATCTGGATGAAGGGACTGGGGGCATTCTGGCGAAGTTTGCCGATGATACAAAGAGAGGTGGACAGGCAGGTAGTACTGAAGTGGTAGGGAAGCTGCAGAAAGATTTAGACAGTTTAGGAGAGTGGTCCAGGAAATGGCTGATGAAATTCAATGTGAATAAATGTGAGGTTTTGCACTTTGGAAAAAAAGAATACAGGCATGGACTGTTTTCTAAACGGTGAGAAAATTCGCAAAGCAGAAGTACAAAGAGATCTGGGAGTGTTGGTCCAGGATTCTCTAAAGGTTAACTTGCAGGGAGAGTCCATAATTAAGAATGTAATGTTGTCGTTTATCTCAAGAGGTTTGGAATATAAAAACAGCGGTGTGCGTCTGAGGCTTTATAAAGCTCTAATGAGGCCCAATTTAGAATACTGTGTCCAATTTTGGGCTCCACACCTCAGGAAGGACATACCAGCCCTGAAACATGTCCAGCCGAGATTCATATGGATGATCCCTGGAATGGTAGGTTGAACGTATGATGAACAACCAAGGATCCTGGGATTGTACTCATTAGTTTCTAGAAGGTTGAGGGGAGATCTAATAGAAACTGATAAGATAATGTATGGCTTAGAAGGGGTGGACGCTAGGAAGTTGTTTCCATTAGGCCGGGAGACTAGGACCCGTGGGCACAGCCTTAAAATTAGAGGGGGTAAATTAAAAACTGAAATGAGACGACATTTCTTCAGCCAGAGAGTGGTGGGCTTGTGGAATTCATTGCCACGGAGTGCAGTGGAGGCCGGGATGTTGGATGCCTTCAAGGCAGAGATCGACAAATTCTTAATCTCAGAAGGAATCAAGGGCTATGGGGAGAGTGCAGGGAAGTGGAGTTGAAATGCCCATCAGCCATGATTTAAATGGCGGAGTGGACTTGATGGGCCGAATGCCCTTACTTACATTCTTATGTCTTATGGTCTTATGGTCTTATGGACGCACCACAACCCTTAATTCCTTTACTGTTCAAAAATTTATCTAGCCTTGCTTTAAACGCATTCAGCAAAGTAGCTTCAACTGCTTCATTGGGCAGGGAATTCCACAGATTCACAGTCCTTTGGGTGAAGAAGTTCCTCCTGACCTCAGTCCTACATCTGTTTCCCTTTATTTTGAGGTAATGCTCTCTCATCCTAGATTTACCTGCTAGTAGAAACAACCTCACTGCCTCCAGATTAATAATTACCTTCATAATCTTATATGTTTCCATCAAACCTCACCTCATTCTTCTGAATTCCAATGAGTATAATCCCAGCCCACTCCGTCTCTCCTCATAATCCAACCCTCTCAACTCTGGAATCAACCGAGTGAATTTCCTCTGCACTCCTCCAGGGCTAAAGTATCTCTTCTCAAGTAAGGAGACCAAAACTGCACACAGTACTCCAGGTGTGGCCTCACCAGGACCCTATAGAGTTGCTGCATAGTCTCCCTGTTTTTAAACTCCATCCCTCTAGAAATGGCAGACAAAACTCTATTTGCCTTTTAATTACCTGCTGCACCTGAAATCCTACTTTTAGTGATTCATGCACAAGGACACTAAAGTCCCTCTGCACAGCAGCGTGATGCATTTTCTTTTACCATTTAAAACATAGTCCATTTTGCTGTCATTCCTACAAAAATGGACGACCTCACACTTATCAACATTGTACTCCATCTGCCAGAACTTTGCCCACTCACTTAGACTAGCTATATCCTTCTGCAGACTTTCAGTGTTTTTGCACGCCTTGCTCTATCACTCACTTTAGCGGCATCTGCAAATTTTGACATCCCACACTTTGTTCCCAACTCCAATCATCTCTGTAAATTGTAAACAGTGGCGGTCCCAACACTGATCCCTGAGGCACACCACTCGTCACTGACCACCAACAGAAAAACAACGACTTACCTCTACTGTTTGCATTCTACTGCTCAAGCAATCCTCTATCCATGTCAATATATCATCTGCAATACCATGCATCTTTATATTATGTAGCAGCCTTTGGTATGGCACCTTGTCAAATGCCTTCTGGAAATCCAGATACACCACATCCATACATTCCCCTTTGTCCACCAGGCAAGTAATGTCTTCAAAGAATTCTACCAAATTTGTTATGTATGGCCACTCTTCATGCACCCATGCTGGGTGTCCCCAATGGGACAATTATATCCAGATATCTTGCTATTTCTTCAATCATTTCTTCTTTCAAGCATTCTCCCCATGACCAAAGCTATGCTAACTGGCCTATAGCTGCCTGATTTTTGTCTACTTCATTTTTTAAGCAGTGGCGTCACATTGGTGATTTTCCAATCTGCGGGAATGCCCCCCAAAGGCCAATAAATTTTGGTAAATCATTACTCGAGCATTTGTTATTTCCCCCATCACCACTTTTAGTCCCCTGCGATGTATTTCATCAGGGCCAGGAGACTTGTCTAGCTTTAGTCCAGTTAGCTTGCCCAGGACTGCCTGTTTTGTGATAATGATAGTTCATAGGTCCTCGCCTGCTATAACCGTCATGCCATTAGTTTTCAGCATGTTATTTGCGAAGACTGACATGAAATAACTGCTTAATGTCTCGGCTATTTCCTCATTACCAGTTCTTATTTTGGCCTTCTCACCCTCTGAAGGACCAATGTTTACATTCAACACTCTTTTACGATTTGCATATTTGTAGAAACTTTTGCTCCCTGTTTTTATATTCCGAGCTAATTTACGTGAGGCTGGGTGACTGAGCAAATCCCTTCCCACACATTTAGCAGGTGAACGGTCTCTCCCTGGAGTGACTGTGACGGTGAGCTTCCAGCTGCCCTGGGTATCTGTATCCCTTCGCACTATCCACACATTTCCACGGTTATTCCATGATGCTGATCTCCTGGCATCTCTCCAGACTGGATGATCTGTTGAATCCTTGTCCATAAACACAATGTGTGTACAGTTTCCCTGCTCTGTGGATTTTTATTTCAGAATGTTAACTGGATGATGTTGAATAATTTCTGCAGTTAGCTCACTGGAACATTCAGAATCAGGTGTGTCAGTGTGCGGGTGTACGCGCTTTCCCACTCACACTGATGTTTGAAATCTTTTCCCACAAACATACCACACAAACATTTTCCCTTCTGGTCCTGATGAATTGATTAACTCGGTTCGATCTTGACACTGTTTGATTTGACTCTCCCATCATCAATGACTTTCTTTGTATTACTCTGTGAAATATTTACAAACATCATCACTGTCTGTACAGGGCAAAATCCCAGAACAAACAATCCATATTTCTGAGAGAAATAGTAGGAACTGCCGATGCTGGAGAATCTGAGAAACACGGTGTAGAGCTGAATGAACACAGCAGGTCACATAGCGTCAGAGGAGCAGGAAAGCTGACGTTTCAGTTTCAGAAATATGAAGCAAGGTCTCAAACCGAAACGTCAGCCTTCCTGCTCCTCTGATGCTGCTGGGCCAGCTGTGTTCACCCAGCTCTACAACTTGTTATTTTATATTCCTGAGAGACATTTTTCGTTTATTACACCCACCCCAAAACTAATTATCCAAAAGATGTGAAAATCAATATCAAAAGCAAAAGCAACATTCCTCAGTTAATCAGGTTGTTGTTCCCAATGTCTGTGAGGCATTGTATACCCTGAGGTACCAACTTGTGATGGGAAGCACCCAGCCCTGTGGTGGACTCTACAAGCTCCCTGCCCAGAGAGAGGTCAAAAAGATAGATGGTACCCTTTGGGTTTATTAGGAACTGCCGATGCTGGGGTCTAAGGGAACAAGGTGTGGAGCTGGATGAACACAGCAGGCCGGGCAGCAACAGAGGAGCAGGATAGCTGACATTTTGGGCCTGGACCTTCATCAGAAATGGGGGAGGGGAAGCGCGCTCTGAAATAAATAGAGGGAAGGAGTGGCAGTGATAGAAGTTGGATAGTGGAGCAGATAGATGGAGAGAAGATGGACAGGTCATGGAGGCTGGGATGGAGCCAGAAAAATTGAGTGTAGCTAGGAAATAGGGATAGGTTTGGTCAGGGAGGAGGGAGGAGCATGCAGTTGGGAGGGAAGATGGATAGGCCAAGGAGGTGGGGATAAAACTCGAAGAGGAGGGACAGGGCCAGGGAGGGAGGAAGAGAGAGGGAGCCAGAGTCAAGGACAGAGATGGGGAGAGGGAGAGGGACAGGGAGGGAGCGAGGGACAGGAACAGGGTTGGACGGACCAGGTGGAAGCAAGGGACACAGACAGGGAGGGAGTGACAAAGAAGGACCCAAGGTCCGGGACAGGGAGCGAGGGACAGGGAGGGGTTAGAGAGGGAGCAAGGGAAAGGGTCAGGGAAGGATAGAGAGGGAGGATGCGAGGATACAGGGACAGGGACAGACGGGGAGGGGACAGGGACAGAACAAAGGACAGGGAGGAAAGGACAGGAAGGGTTTGAGGGACAGGGAGCGAAGGACATGGAGGGTGCGAGGTATAGGGAGGGAGGAAGGCATTGGGAGAGGGGTAGGTTGGGATTAGCAGGCAGTGTTTGAGGGACTGGGAGGGAGGAACAGGGGCAAGGACAGGGAGTGAGGGGCAGGAACAGAGAGGGAGCAAGGGACATGGAGGGGGACAGGGTCAGGGAGATAGCGAGGGACAGTGAGCGAGCGACAGGGAGGGAGCAACAGAGAGGGAGCGAGGGAGCAAAGGGCAGGTAAGGAGGCAGGGAGAGATGGACGGGGAGGCGGGAGGGATGGATGGGGAGGGAGAGAGGGAGGCCATGATGGACGGGGAATGAGGGAATGGGGAGCGGGGATGAAGGGACAGGGAACGAGGGACAGGGAGGGAGCGAGGGAGGGAGCAATGTGGAGGCACCGACAGGGACAGAGGGTGATTGGGGAATCGACTGATGGGGAGGGAGCTAGGGACGGGGAGAGAGGCAGTGAGGGATTGGGAGTGAGGGATGGGGAATGAGGGATGGGATCGAGGGATGGCAACGGAGAGAAGAATGGAGAGAGAGTGAGGGATGCGAGTGAACATGTTAGGGACAGGGAGGGAGAGACACGAAGCAAGTGATGGGGAGCAAGGGATGGTGATGGAGCAAGTGAGCGAGGGATGGGGAGGGGAGGAGTGGGATGGGGAGGTAGCGAGCAAGCAAGGGTAGGAGCAAGGGATGGGAGGGAGGGAGCAACGGACGGAGAGGTATTGGAAGGGAGAGACAGGGGCCAAGGGTGAGAGGTGAGGGACAGAGAGAGACGGAGTGAGGGTTGGGGAGCGGGGGAGTGAGGGACAGGGAGGTAGGGAACCAGGGAGTGAGCGACGGGGAGGAAGTTAAGGACTGAGGGATGGGGTAGGGAGGGCGGGAGCAATGCACAGGGAGGGATGGAGCGAGGGACAAAGAGGGTTTTAGTGAGGGAGCAAAAGATGCACTGGGAGGGAGAGAGGGAGGGAGGGAGTGAGGTCCAAGAAGAAGCAATGGAGCGAGGTATGGAGACGGAGGGAGGGAGTGAGGGGCGGAGTGCGAGTAAGGGGTTTTTGAAAGGGTGCAGAGGAGATTTACTAGGATGTTTCCTGCTATGGAGGGAAGGTTTTACGAGGAAAGGCTAAGGGACACTGAGGCTGTTTTTGTTAGAGAGGAGAAGGTTGAGAGGTGACTTAATTGAGACATATAAAATAATCGGATGCTTAGATAGGGTGGATAGGGAGAACCTTTTTTCCAAGGATGGTGACGGTGTGCACGAGGCGGCATAGCTTCAACTTGAGGGGCAAAAGATATAGGACAGGTGTCAGAGGTAGTTTCTTTACTCAGAAAGTAGTAAGGGAGTGGAACACTTTGCCTGCAACGGTAGTAGATCCGCCAACTTTAAGTATGTTTAAATCGTCATTGGACAAACATATGGACATGCATGGAATAGTACAGGTTACATGAGCTTCAGATCGGTCTGACAGGTTGGCACAACATCGAGGGCCGAAGGGCCTGTACTGTGCTGTAATGTTCTATGTTCTACAAGGCAGGGAGTGAGGGATGGGGAGGGACCGAGGAAATTAGGGACGGGGAGGGAGTGAGGGACGGGGAGGGAGTGAGGGACTTAGGCACGTTGAGAGAGTGAGGAACGGAGAGGGAGCAAAGGAGTGAGGGGTGGTTCGGGAGGGAACAAGAGATAGGGTGGGTGGTAGTGAGGGACAGAGAGGCAGCGAGGGACGGGGAGGGATCGAGGAATGGAGAGAGAGAGGGAGGGAGCGATGGAGATGAAGCGAGTGACAGAGGGATGGGGGATGGAGGGAGCAAGAGGGCGATGGGCAGGGAGGGATGGAGTGAGGGACAAGGAGAGTGGAAGTGAGGGAGCGAAGGAGAGAGGGGCGGGTAAGAGGGAGTGAGGGAGGGCAAGGGAGGCAGAAGGGAGGGAGGGGTGGGGAGGGACTGAGCGAGAAGGCAAGGGATGGGGAGGGACGGAATACCAAGCGACCTGGAGGGAGAGATGGAGTGAGGGACAGGGAGGGAATGAAGGTTTCTGGGACTGTGAGGGAGCAAGAGACAAGGAGGTAACGAGGGACAGAGAGGGAGCGAGAGAGTTGGGGCAGTGAGATAGTGAGGAATAGGGAGGGGGCGAGAGAGTGAGGGATGGTTAGGAAGGGAGCAAAGATGGTCAGAGAGGGAGTGAAGGAGAGAGAGGGAGGGTGGGAGGGAACAAGAGGCAGGTTGGGTGGTAATGAGGGATGGGGTTGGAGCAATGGACAAGCAGGGAGTGAGAAATGGGGATGGAGTGAAGGATGGAGCGAGGGAGTGAGGAACAGAGCGAGAGAGCTAGGGATGGAGCAAGGGACTGAGGGGGGACGGAGGGAGGAACAGAGAGGGAGTGAGTGAGCGAGGGACAGCGAGGGAGCAAGGGATGGGGAGGGAACAACGGATGGAGCGAGGGAGTGAGAAATGGAGTGAAAAAGCGAGGGAGGAGGAGGGAGTGAGGGGCTGAGGGCGAGGGACGTCGGGACAGTGACCGAGTGATGGACGGGGAGGGAGGGTTTGGGACTGATCAAGTGATGGGTGGGAGGGATTGGGAAGGAGTGAAGGACTGGGAGAGAGGGATGCTGAGCGAGCTCGGGAGGGGAGGGGAAGGAATGAGCAAGGAAGCAAGGGATGGGGAGCAAGGGACGGAGAGGGAGTGAGCAAGAGATGGGGTAGTGATGGAGTGAGTGACGGGGAGGGAGGAAGCAAAGGAGGGAGCGAGGGATAGGGAGGGAGTGCGGGAGGGAGCAAGGGATGGAGAGGTAGCGAGGGGCAGGGAGTGATCTACAGGCAGGGAGGGCAGAAGCGAGGGAGTGAGGGGCGGGGATGGAGGGAGCAAGTGAGCAAGGGACAGGGTGGGAGCAGGGGAAGGAGGGACTGGACCAAGGGATGGGAGTGAGGGAGAGAGAGACACATCGAGGGGTGGGGAGGGAGCGAGGTACGGGAGCAAGGGACGGGAAAGAAGCAAGGAAAGTGGAGGGAACGAGGGACGAGGTAGTGATGGAGCAAGGGATGGGGAGGGAGGAAGCAATGGAGTCACTGAGGGCAGGATGGGGATGGACAGGGAGGGAGCAAGTGATGGGGTGGGAGTGAGGGACAGGGAGAGAGCAAGGACTATGGAGCAGGAGGGAGGGGTACAGGGAGGGAGAGGGAAGGAGTGAGGAATTGGGATTGGTAAGGAGGGAGGGAGAGACAGGGACAGGGGCTGGCAAGGAGGGAGAGGGACAGGGAACGAGTGAGGCTCAGGAAGGTGGTCAGGGTTGAACAGACAGGGCCGGAGCGAGGGACAGGTAAGGAGCAAGGGACAGGGAGGGAGTGAATTGCAGGGAGGGACAGGAATGGGGCAAGGGAGTGGGAGTCCGGCAGGGTGGGAGTGAGGGACAGGGAGGGAACAAAGGAAAGAGACATGGGGAGGCACAAGGAGGGAGTGTGCGATGGGGAGTGAGAGAGGGATGGGGAGGGTGTGAGTGAGGGAGTAAGGGATGGGGAGGGAGCATGGGACATGGACAGGCGAGGCAGTGGGTCGGAGTGGTGTGGAGGGTTTGAGGGAACGAGTGATGGAGAGTGAGGGGTGGAGGGACGGAAAGGGAGCACAGGATGGCGAGGGCACGAGGGAACGGGAGGGAGCGATAGGGGAGGAGGGAGGGGCAGATGGGGATGGATGGGAGAGCGACCAAGGGATGGGGAGAAATGGACAAGGAGTGAGGGAGCAAGGGACAGTGAGCGAGGGATGGAGAGCAAGGGAGTGAGGGACAGGGATCGTGGGAGGGAAGGGGATTGGGGCGGGAGGAAGGGAGAAAGGATCAGCAAGGGAGCGAGTGACGAGGAGGGTGCGATGGACAGGGATGGCAAGAGGGAGAAGGGAGCAAGGGGGATGGACTGGGAGGGATAGGGAACAAGGGAAATGGTGAGAGTGAGGGATGGGGAGCGAGGGAGGGATACTGATGGGGAGGGAGAGATGAAGCAAGGGACGGTGAGGAAGCGAGAGACAGCGAGGGAGGGCGAGGATGTGAAGGACGGTGAAGGAGTGAGGGGACAGGGAGGGATGGGTTGGGAAAGAGGGACTGGATGGAGCGACGGGAGGGAACAATGGAATGAGTGACATGGAGGGAAGGAGGGACCAACTGGGTGGGAGGGAGGGAGTGAGGGAGTGATAGGGATAGAGCGACAGGGAGGGGGTCACAGGGAGGAACAGAGAGAGGGCAACACAAGAAGGGCCTGGGGAGAGGGGTATGCGGCTCAGGGATCCATATACAGGGCTTCGGACCGGGGGAGAGGGAACCGGCGGTTATAGAGATAAGTGAATGACTTGATGGAGGCCAAGGATGAGGGGACAGAGAGAGAGAGAGAGAGAGAGAGAGAGATAGAGAGAAAGTGGGTCAGAGATAGAGAGGTAGAGACAAGGAAACAGAGGCAGAGAAAGAGGTGAGAGCGACGGGGTAGTAGGGAGACAAAGGGTACAGAACACAGAAGGGGATGGGGAGAGAGATAGACAGGGGGAGGGGGACGGAGAGACGGAAAGAGTTTAATGGGGATTAGGGAGAGGTGGGGTCAGCGGGAAAAATACAGACCAGAGTATGGGGTTCACACGTACAGAGAGTGAGAGAAGTGGGTGCGGACTTTCCAGGAGGAGGGAGAGCGCTACAGGACACAGGGAGACAGGGAGGGAGTGGTTTGTAGGGGGAGGGTGGGCAGAGAGAAGGAAGGGAATGGGGAGAGGGATGGGGAGCAGGGGGTTACGGGGAGATGTGGTTCAGAGAGGGACAGTACGAGCGATGAGGGACAGGAGAGAGAGAAAGAGACAGAGATACACCAGAGGTGAACACAAGGACAGAGTGACTTAAACCCAACTCCTAAGCTCAGTCCCGACATCCTCCCATTCCCTTGGGGCCGAGTCTGTCTCTCTCCAGCTGAGATTCTTCAACACAGAGACAAACAACAATATAGTTTGCTGAGCTGCTTCGCACTTTTTAATGAACGTTAATTACATACTGAAGTTATGGATGCAGTCAGTGGAATGGTGCCTTTTCTCTTTGGCCTGTGAGTTGAGAGAAACAGTGACATGTTTCCCTGTAACCCCCTGTGGGATAAGGTTGGATAAACCAGCACTACCCTCAGTCTGTTACCATAGCGACAGGCTGCTTCATTGCTGAAACATTGAACTGAAATGAGAAAATCCTGGATGGATCGATTAATGAGTGAATTTGATTGATTGATGAATTTGGGTAAAGGGATATTTCAGCACATTCTTCAGCTGCTGCCTGAACTTAGTCTGGGTCACGGCATAAATCGCGGTGTTTGTGCAGCAACTGAGGAGCTGCAGCATGAAGCCCAATTCCAGCACAAAGTGATCTAGATACACAGAGCGATACCCTAAATCATACATTCGGTTCCAGAGAGAATACACCATGAACGTTGACCATAACAGGATAAAATTGGCTGAGATCACAAACAGTAAAATGATGGATTTTTTTCGACTTCTCATTTCTGTGTCACACTGACCGTCCCCATTGGTGTGAGCCTGGAGTCTCCTGCGGGCTCTGCTGGTCACTAAAATGTGTCTGACGGTGAAAACATTGAGCAGCAGAATGAGGAGAAATGGGAGAGCCGGGGTTAGAATGTGGTGGAGGAACTCGATTGCGACCCAGACACGAGAGTCATAAACAGTCATTGTTCCCACACAAAACCAGGGGGCATTCCCCAGCCAATAGCGAGCTGTGAGCAGAAAATACCAGGAAATGTTCTTTAAACAGCTCAGCACAGTCACTGTTCCCAGAACCACAGCCGCCGTTTTCTCACTGCAATATTTACTTTTCAGCTTCTGGCAACAAATGGCCACAAATCGATCAAAGGTGAAAGTGACGGTGAACCAGACTGAACAGTCAGTGGCTGCATAAAGCAGGACGGCGTGTATATTACACACGGGGATGTACCGCAGGAAATAAAACTGTTCCGGATAAACAATGGGAATGTGTCTCAATATCAAGTCGAGGATAATGACCAGTAGATCCGCCACTGCCATGGCCCCCAGGTAACGTCTGACACATGGAGACAATCCACAATCTTTATAAAGCAGGACATAGATTGTCACTACGTTAACTGTGAGGAAGGAAAACAAATAAATTATACATCAGACTGGAGGCAAAGTTACCAGTTTGATTGAGGACCCAGTGACATTTTCAAATGTATCACAGATTTATTGGGGAAAAAAATGAAACTGAAATTTTTAAAAAGTAATTTCTCACTTTTTTTACCAGAAAATGTACCGTAAAATTCAAGAAAAACTCACACCCAAAAGACTCAGATAAACATTCATAAGAACAGATGTTTTCTAGAACATTCTCACACCATTCTAGAACAGGCACGGGTCACTTCAAATAAGGAGGGTGATGATGTTGCCGTCCTAAAGGATTCTCTCCCAGTTGCTTGAAGACAAACGGAGGTTGGAAATTTTTGTCTTTTAGTCTAAATTGTGGTCAGTTTTCTGTTGAGAAGAAACATGAACACAGGGGAAATATATTCACCTCTTTAACTGCCTGAGGGGAATTTGAACCAGTGTCTCCTTCTACCTGGAATGGGACCTTTTCCTTCAGGGACTTATCTTTTGTTCAATTAACTGACATCCAACTGTTTCCAAATAATTTCAGTTACAGAATGTTCCGGGAAGGTCGGTTAAAGAATGTGATGGAATCATAAAGACCCACATCACAAAGGCCCTTCTGAACATCAGTTTTGGTGAGACCACTCGGCCTCGCGGTGGAAATCTCTCCCCAAACTCAACTCAACTGACAAACACAAATTAAAGGCATTGCCAGATCAGCTGAAGTGGTCAGTTATCTCTCATTCTCAATCCACCTCACAGAACCAGCCCAGACACCACAAACCCAGATGAAATATCTGTTCAGCATGGAACACTGTGCAGACCGGGCTAATGTCCTGCTCAATACAACCCGGCAATCTGTCCAGAGTGGGACACTGTGCAGACCTCACCAGCCAAAAAGATATCAGTCCAGCACGGGGAGCTGTGCAGACCACACCAGTGCATTAATCTATAAACCCGGGCCAGGTATCTCTCCAGCACGGGGGGCTGTGAAGTGAACACCACTGAACTGATCTGTAAACCCGGAGCAGTTACCCTCCCAGCGTGTAGATCTCCCAGCAAGTACAGCCCATCCCAGTGCAGTGCTCGGTAACGCTGCGTTAAATCACCTCCCAGCCTGGGGAAACTTGCAGCCCATGCTGGAAGTGACAGGATGTGCGGCTCCCATCCATTTACAGGTCCATATCTCCAATGTGCCATGACAAGGCTAAATATGAACAAATGGGAGGGGTTGGATATATAGACAGAGATGGGGAGATAGAGAGACAGTGTCATGGAAGGATGTGTTCACAAGTTTTAGAATGCTGACATGTCGACATTTTGATATCATCTTGCAAGATGGGACAGTTTTTCAGGAATGATGCGTCAATATGATCTTGCTCTGACTTCAGACGATGGAAAGTTTTGAATGAGCATCTACTATGCATTTTTGTCTGAGAGTGTGGTTAATACATTCTTTGAATCATTGGGCTGAATCTAACAATAATTTGTGTCAGTGACATTTTAATTGAGTGTGACAGAGAGATAGTCTGCAGGGGGCTGAGCTAGTTTTCTGATGCTATCTTATCAAACTCCCCTCATTATCTACCTACCCCAGCACATGCCATTTCTCTCATTCAAAGCCAGCCTGATTCTCCCACCCATCGCCTAGATGGCCCGGGTGCTCCATGATCCCTGGCGCAGGTGCCATCTCTAAAAGGCTAGTGGGTGCACATTTAAACTTTCTCAGTTCGGAGCCAGCTTGCACGGTTTAACCCGAACCTGTCAGATAAGGAGCAATTGCACCAAGATTTACCGAAAGGAACACGGAGGTCCTGGTGGATGGGCTAGTACAAAGGAGGACCATCCTGTTAGCAGAGGAAACCACACCACCAGAGCCACCGAGTATGGCCTGAGCTCACCACCCAGCTCAGTGCAGTACCTGCAGTCTGAAGAAATGTCCAGCAACACAGGACAAGCAACAATAACCTTCCCCGCTCTGTTAGGAAAAGTGTCACCATATTGTCTCTGCTCCATCACTCTCTCCCCTCTCTCTCTGTCTTTCTCTCTCTCTCTCTCTCTCTCTCTCTCTCTCTCTCTCTCTCTCTCTCTCTCTCTCTCTCTCTCTCTCTCTCTCTCTCACACACACACACACACACACACACACACACACACACCTCTACTGCTCCCCAACACTGAAAACACTGCATGGATCCAACACTGTTGACTGATTCAATCCGGACACCTCACCACTTCCCCCTCACCTACTCCATCACTAACAGCAGGGCCACGCACATTCACCTTCATTCCCTCCCTCCCTTTCCCTCATTCCAGGAGAAACAGTGTGGAATAGGACAGAAAGGGCCAAGCAGGGCGGTGGTGTTCCCTATATCAGTTCCCTCTCCCTCCTTCCTCCACCGCGTGGGGAGGACCCTGGAATGAGCCGGAGAGAACCAGGACAGCCGTGTGGAGATTCCAAAATATACACGTCCCACCGACTGAGTAAGGAACAATGGTCAATGAAGGGTAATTCTCACTTTAAACCCACTGCCAATTCCATTGCCACCTGGCACAGCTTAGAAACCGTGCCCCTGATGCCATCTCCTTTTTATATCGAGCCGGTACAAATGGAGTCCCCACAGTGTTGGTGGGCAGGAGGGTGGGCTCACAACACATCGTCTCCACCAGCTCCCAGTAAGGGAGCACAGAGTCTCCCTCCTGCACCTCCTCCTTCAGGCAGCTCAGATACTGAAACTAACCTGTAATATTTACTAGTCTCCCAACTTGTCCTTACATCTTCAATAATCAAGCATTGAAAACGTCACAGAGTCACAGACCCCATGGAACAACTGAAATACTGACACACTCACTGGAGAGAGCAAATACTGATGTACTCTCATGGAGTGACTCAAATAATGAAATGCTGTCCACGGAATAACAGTAATCCCAACACAAACCAAATGGAATGAATGCAGTTATTAACAAACCATAGAACCAGAGAAATTCTGATCGACTCCCCTTATTTGTGTAAGTATCGGTGTATTTGTGTGTGTTTCTGTGTGTCTCTGTGTGGGTCAGGTCTGACAGCCTCCATGCTGTTTGATGTGATGCAATGTCACCCTCTGCTGGCCTCCACACGCCACTGCACAGGCAGCAGAAAAGGATGGGAAGCATCTGGGATTTTTTTTCAGAGAGGAGAGGACTTCGAGGGCAGCAGCTCACAACACTAGCCAAAATGATTTCTTTTTATTTACTTATTTCAATGTCTTTTAAATACTGTATCTGTACCTGCTGCCACCATTTTGTCTGGAAGTTCATTCCATACACGAACTCTGTAAAATAATTGCCCCTCAAGCCCTTTTTAAAATGTTTGCTCCACAAAACGTAAAATATCCCCATAGTCTTGAAATCCTCCACTCCTAATAAAACGTTACTGACATTCAACTTATCTGTACCCCTCATGGTTTATAAACCTGAATTAGGGTCAACCCCCAAACTCCGGTGCAAAACTGAGAAATGTCCCAGCCTGTCCACCCTCTCCTTATAACTCAAACCATCCATTCTCAGCGACATCCAGGGAAATCTCTCCTCAACCCTCTCCAGGCTAATATCATTCTTCCTATAACAGTGCAATCAGAACTGGACACAAAACTCCAGAAGATGCCTCACCTACATCCTGTACAATGTGCAAATGACATCCCAACTCATAAACTCAAAGGTCTGAGCAAAGCAGGTCGCGAACTAAATGGCTTCTTAACCACCCTGTCTACATGTGACACAAACTTCAAAGAATTATACCTGATGGCCAAGCCTCTGTTCTGCAACACTACTAAATGTTCCGAATTTAAATTGTGCTAGTCCTGCCCTTGTTTGTTTTAACAAAAACAATGGCTTGCATTTATGCAAATTAAACACAATCTGCCACACCACAGCCCAGTGAGTGATATTCCCACCCCCCACACAACCCAGACATGTTTTGAAAGACCCTCCCATTTGCAGAAGGCCTACAAACTCCGGTCTTTGTTTGCCCAAAGATCTTGAGCTTGGTTTGCCTTGTGCGAGCAGGAGAAGGATGGGGTGTGGTGGATTGCAGACCAACCGCTGGTGAGGAGACTCATTCCCTTCAGCTAAGAGGGGTTGCCATGGGTACCGGGATGGGTCCAAGTTATGCCTGTCTCTTCATGGGGTCCGTGGAACATCCTTTTTTTCCAGTCCTATTCTAACCCCCACCCACATCTCGTTCTCCACTGCATCTTTTGTATAATTGGGGCTGCTTTTCGCTCGTCTGGAATTGGAAAACTTCAAATATTTTTCTTCCAATGTCCACCCTGCCCTCACTTCCACCCGGTCTATCTCTGACCCATCCCTTCTCTTCTTCAACATTTTGGTTTCCATTTCTGGGGATAGACTGGCCAAATATATTCATTACAAACGCAATGACTCCCACAACTACCTGGACTATACATCCTTAGATCCCAATTCCTGTAATGACTCCGTCACATTCTCTCAGTTCCTCCGTCTCCGTCGCATGTTATCAGATGAGGCCAACTTCGACAGGGGAGCCACCTTCTTCCTCAACCGAGGATTCAACAGCTCCATTGTCAACGGGGCCCTAAACCAGGTCCGAACCTGCCCTCACACCCTCTCTTCCCCCCGGCAACAGGGGTAGTGTTCCCCTTATCCCCACCTACCATCCCACCAGTATCAACACCCAGAAGATCATCAGATGGCATTTCCACCACTTTCAGCGTGATGCCACCACCAGGAATATATTCCCCTTTGCTCGCTTTTGTGCCTTCCACAGGGACTGTTCCCTCCGGGTCAGCCTGGTGCACACTTGCTTCACTCCCAACACCTCCCCAGAGTCCTTCGCCCCTTCACCTGTAACCAGGGAAAACACTTCAAACTGTTCAGATGTTATCGCTTGTCACACTCGTTCGCACATCTAGCTGTTCAGATGCTGAGGGGTGACATGAGAGAGGTTTATAAAATCATAAGGTCCATGAATAGGCTGAATTGCTAAGGTCCATCTGCCCGGAGAGTGGAGGGCAAAAGTAAAGTGCTAAGTTTGAAGGTGAGAGGGGAACGACTTAGAAGGGAAATAAGGGCAACGTTTTCATGCAGAGAGTGGTGTGTGAACAGAAGGTGTGTCAGAAGTGGTGAAGGTGTGTGCAATTACACAGCTATAAAAGTATCTGGATTGGTACATGATTAGGAAAGGTTTAGAGGGACATGGACCAAATATTGGCAAATGGGAATAGATCAGATTATATGTTGAGTCAGCGTGGACAAGTTGGACGAACTGGTCTGTTTCTGTGTTGTGTGACTTTCTGATTCTGTACGATGGGTGGGAAGCAATTCTGAACGGGCATTTGGAGTGGGGAAGTCTGTGGTGCCTTTCTGTTGACATTTATCCGGAGCTAAGTTAATAAAATAGTTGACAGATATTAAACAAAACACAATTTATTTAAACACTGTGGTTAAAATACAACCAAAGAAAGAGGAATTTAGAATAACGTCGTCTGCTTCAAAACCTAACCGCACAACAGTTACAGTAACTATTATTAACTAACTGTTCCAGTATAGTTATATCCCATTAACACATAATTTGGAAAGAATTAAAATTCACACACAGGTTCTCACATGCAGTTCTCAAATCCAGGAGGAGAAAAAGAAAATTCACAGAAAATTCAGCAGCCAGGAGACATTCACTGAAGCTTGCCACTCTGCTGAGACCCCAATAGCTTCTGATGCAACTGAAAAGCAAAACTCAGAAATTCTATTCCGTGAAAGCCAGTCACACTCATTCAGGCTGTACTAAAAAAAATTCCCAAAGCCTCTCAAACTGTTTACTCATTGGTATTAATTAGACAACTTTGTGCCTCTCATTCAATCTCTCTCTTAAAAGAAACCGGAAAAAAATAATCTCTTACAGTTACAGCATTGTCACACTAGTTCACACATCGAGCTCTAACACTGGAACCCAGGATGGCTCAATTGGGCACTGCTGTACAGCCCGTTGAGCAACTTACATATGAACAGGAGGACGCCATTCCGCCCCGACAGTCACTTACATGAAAACAGAGTGAGGTAACTGATGCTCCAACATGACAAGCAAATGGAGCAGAGGCTGCACAGATAGTCTGCTTCACGCTGTTCATCGTGTGCCCATTGCTTATGGTAAACATGTGGTACTTTAAAGTAGTTTTCTAGCAGTGAGGTGGGAAGCCTAAGGTTTTGTAAAAAAATCTCAAGGTGTCATCCTCCGACAAGACAGACTCGTATTCGCTTTGGAGACCAGAATTTTCGAGGAATGGCTAATCATTTCAGTTGGACGGTATTATGGTTGACGTCAGCATTGTGAACAACATGACGTTCAGTGTAGGGTAACACATTAATGTGGGAAGAGTTCATTCAGGGCCTGCACTTATCTCTGAATCGACATAATGATCTATGTAAAATTTACATGTATTTACATGGGTAAAGTATGGAATTTTTACCCTGACAATGTCTTTTTTAAATGTAAGTGTTCACTGCCAAACTTCAAGTTTTAATGCAACTATCTCTTATTCTCTCACAGCACTACAGATTAAACACTCAGTTTCTTCACTCTCTCCTCATGGTTCCCTCATCTCAGGGATGAGACTGGTGATGACTGTTTGTACTGTGTCTGTGGCAAGGACATGTTTCCTTACAAAATAAATCAAACCTATAAACAATGCCCTGAAATAATCTCTCATCAAAGCTCTACAAGTTAAGAAAAATGGCTTTATTAACGTACTTGAATCATCTTACAATGAAGGACAACATATCATTTAATTCCCTCATTACTGATACACCCATATGTACTATGTTTGGTGACCTGTGATCAAGGACATGCAGATCCTCTTGGACAACAATGCTTCCCAACCTTGCATTATTTAATCTTTATAAAATGAGACGTTTGCTATTGCTGGCTGCATCCAAATTGGTTCTATTCCTTTCAAATTACTGTGGTCCAAACACTGATATAGGTGATACCCCATAAGTAACAGCATTCAGTCTGGGAAAGGGCTCAACTCACTGTATTGCCTCAATGAAGCAATTCTCAATCCATGCAGTACATTTCCCCTTTCCCCTGCGGCCCACCTCTAATCGCTCACTGGTGTGCAACCATATCAAAAGTATTCTGTAAATTCGAATATACCTCTGCCACTGGTTCACATTTGAGGATGCTTCAACTATTACATACATATTCCTCGGTTGTACATGCACTGGACCAAGGAGCACAACACACAGGAATTGCCAAAAACAAATTGGGAAACACATACACTTCTGTCAATAATCTAGTTTTCTCTGTTTTTACATCGCATCCTCCATATTCTCTCTCTCTCTTCTCTCTTTCTCGTACATACATTAGATATATCCAGTTCATAAATACTCAAATCTTTCGGCATGTCTTACCTCTCAAACGTCTCTCTTTCCGTTGAAATGTATTGCTCACTTTTGGATGTGACACGATTGTAATTGAGTAATGAAACTGCAAAGACATGAGGGAGGAACTGGCTAGAGTTAATAGAAATAGAATCGTAATCAGGAAGACGGTGAAGCAGCAATGGAAGACATTTCTGGGGATAATTTGAACACAAATCTGAAATTTGTGGATGCTTTAATGAACATAAACTCCACAGATTTATCAAAGATGACTTCCCTTGTCTAAATCAAGGTTGAAATTATCAAGTCGGATCATGATTCCGAAGTGTCCTGTTTTCACAATCCTCGTAAAAGATTCCAATATTTTCCTCACAATTGACATCAAGTTATCTAAGTTTAAGTTTTTTTTTTCTATTCCCTCCCATTCCATGTTTTTAATTTGGGTTGCAACAGATATTTTCAATTCTGCAGGAACCAGAAATTCCAGAACCGAAAGAGTTTTGAAGGGTAGTCAGTAATTCATTATTCTAGTTACAATTTTGAAATGACATTTGGATTATTACATGAACAGGAAACGGTTGGAGTGATAAGGGCCAACTCCAGACTGGTCGGACTAGGATAGTTTGGGATTATGTTTGACATTGACTGCTTGGACTGAAGAGCTGTATGTCACTGTAACTCTTTCACGCGCTATATTCCCACCTCCATGTACACGTTGGGATGTACCAGAGCAACGTACCAAACTTCAGTTCAGTTAGTTTTGAGTAATTTCCCTTTATTAATTCTGATCTCCCACAGTTTCTCATTTTCACAGTCACTGTCTTGTAGAATTTCTGGAAGATTTTCTGTACCTTCTTCTGTGGAGACAGAGTAATGTATCCCACTCAGCAGAGCGTCAGTGGGGTTGAGGAGAAGAGAGATGGCCTCTGTCACCAAGTGAATACATCGGAGCACTGCACTTAGGAGATGATTGACATGGCACTCACTCCTTTTTGGATTTCTAGTATCTGAGAAGTTCAAGGAAACTGCCTTTTGATGGCCATCGATGGGTTATGCTGAAACCAGTGACACAAAGCTGTGACCACTTCATTTTAGAATCAAACTGTCTTCACATTTTGCAACTGGCATAGTCCCAGGTAGAGAAAAGAATAAGTAAACAATCAAAATATTAGTAACAGCAAGTGTGGCCAGAAGAGAACTGCAACTGGAAAGGAGCAGATTATGTTGTTTTTCTTTTCAGAAACAACATTGAGTCAGAAGTGAAGACTGGAAATACTATTGATAACAAACGGAATATTGTGACATGAATCAGCTCAGGACAATGTGGGCCAGTAATGCTTTGGAACACTTTTGTTCGTTCTCAGATGTTTATAAGTGAAAAAAGCCAAGGAGCATGAATTGAATTTGTAATTGAAAGTGAATACAATAGTTTTCATCTTTGCCAAATGCAGGAATTAGAAATTGAGATGCTGTTCACAAAGCTTTACAGAATTAGTAAATGGACAGAGATAGAGAGATTTACCAGGAACACCAATAAAAACAAGGATGGAGTAGTAGCCTGCTAGAATAATCATCAGTACACATTCGATCCACCATAGTAATGGTATCTGATCAAACGAAAGCTCGTAAAAGCCATAGGATAAGCCCCTGTCCATTGTTGGAACGTTCCAATCTATTCCTCTCAGATTCTGGTACGTTGTTGTAACATTTCTGTGTATGGTTTTGAGATTCTGATCATTTATTGGAACATTTGAGTCGATTGTTCTCACATTCTGACCCATAATTGGAACATCCCTATGTGTTCTTCACAGATTCTGATCTCTCTCCCTCTCTGGAGCTGTTGATCCCAATTGTGTTGAGGATGAATAGCCACTGATTTTCTGGGATAACACATTGGAAGAAACCCCTTACAAGCAGAAGAGGGGAAACCATCCAGTGACAAATTTAGTATCCATGGTGACTGACATTAATTCAATTCATGGAACAAACAGCCCCAGTTACTCCATTTCACTCTTACACTTTTAATGTAACAGCAATACCTAGTCTGGGTGGGATTTTGATATTGCCTGCTATTGGTTTTTGTGAGAGTAATTGGAGATGGGCACAATGGTAGAAGTAGTGGAAAAAGGAGATTCTTTCTCTTTACAGGCTCGATGATTCTGTTGTGTTATCCACGTGAGATGCTCGATGTCACCACATTCCTAAGAACCAGTTGAGAGGTTGTTACTGCATTGAAGTCTCCATCACTACAACTGCCAATCTAAACACTGTCTCTGGACACAACTGCCTGAAGACTGACAGGAAATGTGGATTTCACTGAAATTTCCTCTCACTGCTCTAATAAGGCAACGTTCTTTCTTTAACACAATATATTCAATAATTTGTTTTTCCCTGGCTATTCTATTCCGCTTGCTGCACATGGAGAATACTTTGAGATGTTCTTTCATCTTGCCTTGCTTACACTTCTCCATGCCCCGCATTAGTCAGTCCCCTCTGTGAGAACTTAATAAGTTTCACTGTGATCACTCACACTGTTTGAAACTCTAGAGAACACATGTTGAGTTTTCTCATCAGACAATCTTCCCATCTTTAGGTGTAATCTCGAGAAAACCCATTGCACTTCCTCTTCGTTCAGTATATTCTTTCTCAGAAAACTGCCCACATTACTTCAAGTACAGTCTCACCAACACTCCATGGAACTGCTGCAGAATGTCTTTCCTTCTGTATTCTGATTCCCTTTCAATGAAGGTAAACCTAGCCTTCACCTTCCATTTGCATATGGTTCCTTCTCTACCACTTCGCTTTAATTTAATAACTCACTGCGTGATCTCTTCGAAAATTCTGCTGAATATCCATATGTACCACATCCACTATTTCTCCATTGTCTATGTCCATAAGAAACATCTTCAAACAGTTTGTAAAAGAAAGTTTGTCAGTTATAATTTTCATTTTGTAAATTTATTAGTATTCTCTCTGATTTTGTTATTACTTTCTAAATACCCAATATCACATCCTCTATAATAGATTCCAACAGATTCCCTCCTGTGAATTAAAGGTAACTGGTTTGTAGTTGGCCAATCTCACCCTTCTTCTCTTCTTAAACCTATGGATGACATTTATAACCTTCTAGTTATCCAGATTGGCTTCCTGACTTTGCAGAAAGTACCGGAAAATAACACAGTGATCCCCAATGCAGTCAGGAATAACAAGGTGTAGGGCCAGCTGAACACAGCAGGCCAATCAGCATCTAAGGAGCAGGAAAGCTGATGTTTTGGGCCTCGAACCTTCTCCTGTGATGCTACCTGGCCTGTGGTGTTCATCCAGCTCTATACCTTGTTACCTCAGATTCTCCAGATCTGCAGTTTATTTTACTCGCAATATAGTCAATGTGTCTGTGGCTGCTTCCTCTGAAATTCTGGTATGAAGTACATCTGGTCCATCAGAATTATCAAGGCTCAATGCAGTTATGTTTTCAAATGCTATTCATCATTGTCTTCAGTTACACACATCCCTCTGTCACTAATATGTCTGTGAGGTTTTCTGGATCTTCCTCCATGAAGTCAGGCACAAAGTAGATTTAGTTACCCAGTAATGTCTCTGTTCTCCACAATATATTGTCCTCTCCACACATTCACTGTGCCATATTTGAATATGTTTTCATTTTTGCTTTCTGGCAGTCTTTATATTTCTTATTAGTTTTAGTTCTTGTTCTCTTTTCATTTTTGTTGTTTTTTAAAATCAGTTTCTTGGTTGAATTTATCTAAACCCATTTGTTTATCACTATGTCCGGTATTTTGACAATTTACTTTCTTTGATCTAATGCAATTGTTAACTTCTTTAATTGACAATCATTGAATCATATTTTCCTTTTGCTGTTTGCACTTCGGGGATATATGTATATTGTCCACCTTACAATGTTTCTACAAATAACAGACAATGCCTGTCTGTCAATAAAACTTTTCAATGTACCTTTCCAACCCACTGAAGTCAACTTGCTCCTCATACCTTCATGGCTTGCCTAACACATGTTTGTAAGTGTAATTTTCTTTCTAAAAAGTGTTTTCAGATGTCATATCAAATTCAAGATCTCAATTGTCATCAGTACTCCCAAAAGCTCCTTTACAGCAAGGTTTTCAATTCGCCATTCTGATCACACAATACCAGTTCCTAAATAGCCTGATCTCTAGATTGGCATTCAACATATTGCTAAAGCAAGCCATCTCATTCACACTCATGAAATCCATTATTCCCAGCATTAGCATTCACTTGGAATAACACAGATGAAATAAAAATTGAATGTGTCCATTATTATTGCAGTTCCCACAAACTTGTGTATCTAATTTCCTGTTTGATAACATGCTCAACATTAATAATGCAGCTTTGTCTTTGAAATGTAACTTGCATCAATTTTGCTTCTCCTTGCTGTTTCTGAATTCCATTTCAGCTGATTAAGGAATCTGAATGATGTGTGCTCTCTCGGGGCTAAAGGTAGATTCAGGCGGGATACTAGATTGGAAACCATACAGCAGGCTGACAAAATGTTGTTTCCACTGTACAGGATTTAAGAGATCATATGTAGAGTAGTGTGCACAGATTTAATCTCCTCACTGAAGAAAGGGTAATGTTGTATTGGAAGCAGCTTAGAGATGCTTCCCCAAACTGATTCCTTCAATGAGTGTGTTCTAAAGTGGAAGTTGACCCCTGTTTGAGAAATAACATTGAAACACCCAGCGAGGAATGCCTCACCCTATAATCTGTTAAAAGCATTGTGCAAAGTGAGTTTTTTTTCAGTTACTTTTAAAGGTTAAATGAAATAAATCCCTGACACTTACTTTACAATCAACAAGTAACAATTTATTTATTTAACTCTAATCCTTAACAAATTAATTAAGCTGTTAACAACCAAACTAAACACCTTCTAACTACTAACAATTCACAAATAAAATAAAAATTCCAACGCCATACTGTTCCAATAAATATAAACCCCACCTAAATAAGACTAAATAAAAAAAGTAGAATTTAGTCTTTCGAACATACACCCAGGTTATACCTTCCAGAATGCTTTTTGCATTCTCTGTCAAATGTTCCGTCAGGAACGCTTTGTACATTGAATGTTCTGTCACAAATATTAACTAGTTATGCCATAGGTACCTTTGAATTAAATGGTGCTTTCTCGAATGCTGAGTAAATTCTGTGAGAAACAGTGGTTCTCTTTTCAGAGCTGAGGGCTGTTAACTTTGGCAGATGGCAGTTTGCTGTCATGTCTTTGTCCAACTATACGCTTTTTTCTACCTTAGATGGTATATCAATTTCTGACTAGAGGATTAGCCCTATGTTGTCAAAACCATCAGATTGAAATTTAATTGTTTTTTTGATATCTAAGTACCTCATTCAAATTAATTACCGAAATTCAAAACGTGTTGTCTTGATAACAAAATACTTGACCTGCTAACTACTCTGCTTTTTGACACAAATGTTTCGATTCAGGTTCTCTGTGCACCTGCAAGCGCACACGCTGCTGCCCAAAGACATCCTTTTTGAATTTTGAAGCATAAAATAATATTTTAAAAAGAACCACACACTGCTACCCTGCCCACAACACTTTAAAAACTTCAATAATTTATAAACATCAAATTCTAACGTCCTGCCTCCCAGTCCACAAAAACTCTGCCAAACTTCACTACACCGATAAGGAAAGGATAATGGGGTCAACCCAAAATGCATTGGAGTTTACAAGATTGAAAGTAAACCTATTTTTACATAGAATGTGTCCATTCCGTAACTCAGGCCCTTACACAGCAATTAGAGGAGCCCTAGTACAGCTTTGTGCCCATGGCACAAGAGTTGAGGGAGAGGAGAAAGAAAGGGAAGAACTTAGAATGATCATCTTCACTAGGGAGCAAAAAGTAGTGCGCAAAGCATTGGGATTCAAGGTAAATTGCTAGAATCCACGGTCATAACAAGAGATTTGCAAAGCCAAACCACAATCCATCACAGTCAGCATGGTTTCAGGAAGAATAAATGCAGTTTAAATGATTTGCTCAAGTCCTTTAAAGATGGTGGTACAGTGGCTTGGTGTTTAATACTGCAAGCATGGTGGATAATGGGACTCCTGGAGATGTAATACACCAGGACTTGCAGAAGGCATTGAATAAAATGCGAGACAAATAATTAATCCATAAAATAAGAGTGTATTGGTTTGGGAGTAATCGATGTTCTTTGACAGGGGATTGGTTGACCAACAAAATAGACAGAGATGGAATTGAGGTCATTTTCTGGTTGAGAACTTTTGAGGTATCATTTAGTTCAGTACCCAGTCCCAAAATATTTTCAATCTATGTTATTACCTGTTTAGAGGGAGAGAGAATACTATAGCCACATTTTTAAATGACATGAAAATAGGTCGAAAACTAGGATGCAATGACCATGCATGTGATGTGCAAATCGATCGGGATCAGTGCCGTGAATGAACCAACATTCGGCAGAAGAAATTTACCGTGGATATGTATGGTGTTATACCTTACAGCCAGACCAATTGAAAGGCAACTTATTAACTAAAAGGCAGAGAAACTCCAGGGCGTTTTAATGCAGACGGATCTGGGCATCATTGTATATATATATATATCACGGAAAACCCACAGACAAGTAACCCACAGCAGGTAATCAGCAAAGCAAGTGCAATTTCAACATCTAATCCTTAAAAAAAGAGTTTATAGAAGTTGGGAAGTGTTTCTGCAACTATACCAGCCTTTAATGATCCAGCAACTGGAGTACTGTGTAGACTTTGGTATCCTGAATGTTGGAGGAATTTAATTGCACTGGAGGCAGTTACAGAGAGATTCCAGAGATGAGGACTTTGTCTTATGGAGAGAGATTGAGCAGTCCTAGTTGATATTCTATGGAGTTTTGAGGAATGAGAGGGGATCACATTGAGTTCTGTAAAAAGCTAAACGTGCTTGAGATTGCAGCTGTGGTGGATATTTCCTCGTGTGGGTATATCTGGAACAAGAGGGCATATTTTTCATGTAATGCAGAGCAGATTTAAAAAGGAGATGAGGACAACTTACTTCTCCCAAAGGGAAGTGTTTAATTCACGACCCCAGAATGCATTGGATGCTGGAACATTGAGTAAATGAAGGATTATGGAGAGCAGGCAGGAAATTGGCGCTGATGCCAAGATGACATCAGCCACGATCGTATTAAATGATGGAGCAGGTTGGAGTGGCTGCAAGGCTCATTGCTACTCATCGTTCTTATTCAGCCCTTTGAATGTATCACACAGGAATGGGGGAGGACTAGTTATCAACAAGAAGCAGACACTTGAGATAAATCAATCTTGATCAGTTTGACAAAACGTAACAAGTGGAGACACACTGTGACCAGTGCGGGGTCCTCAATACAATCGATAACAGTGATTTGGAGGAACGGAGCAAATGTACTATAACTACATTTGGCGATAACACTGAGATAAACGGGAAATTAAATGATCAGGACAAGATGTCTGTAAATGGATATCAACAGGTCAAGTCAATGGATGATAGTTTGGCAGGTGGGATATAACATGACACATCACCTGTCACTTTTCTTTCATTCTCCCAGAGGAATGGAAGGCAGCATGTTACTGAAATGGAAAGTGATTACAGGACGCAGTGGTACAGTGTGAACTAGAGGCGTCACTCTGACAGGTTCAGACGTCGGATGCATGTCTCCTCCTCCCTGATGGGCTTCTCCTTGATATTCCCCGAGGCTCCATTGCTCTGTGTACACACGGGATATATTGATGTGGCTGGTTGGTGGGGAGTTTGAATGAAGATTCTGTGGATGCTGCCAGGACAGGGGGCATTCACCAACATGATGTCATATGTAAGGTCACACTGCAACATTAATGGAGTGAGATTTCCTTCAGTTCCTCTACCTCTCCTAATTTTAACTACCAACACCTCCAAACTGTCTCATCCCGTCTGCTATTTCAAACTTAAGATATGACATACAGTCTTAATGAATCTAAAAATCTGCTGTTGGCACTGCCAGCTTCAAACCAGCAGAAGCAAATCTTAATCTAAGTTTATTGAGTAGATTTGTAGCTCGGGTTTTGGATGCTGTGGTTGGCTTACTTACGACTCTGTACACACACCACTGAAAAGAGAAAACCGGAAATGATGTAATCAACTCCAACGGACCCCAGGCTTTAAATAACTAGCGGGAAAATACTACAATGCTTCATCGGAGGTTGCACTGATGGTGTTCCCCAGCAGGTAATGAAACGTCTGCAAATTAATGAATTACCTCAGCGAGTGAACCAACGACAGCAAATATTAGTCGATGCTCCGTGACTCATTTCAGAAATAAGCACAACATCCCGTCCAACCATCATCCCTCTGCTCACTGATCGCTATTGTTATTGGGGCTAGCAATGCCTTTAGTTTAATATTCTAAACGCATCTTCACATCTGTCCATGAAATATCCCTCAGTCTGCCTCTGTCAATTATCCAAACCCATGCCAGTTGTTCATTTTAAAACTGATTTCCTCCATGTGTGTTCTCTCTCAAAATAAAGATTTTCACATTTGAAGCCTCCATCACACTCATCAGAGACTCACAGAACCCCTTGCCTTGTTCTGGGGCAACGGAGCTATAGAAAAATACATTTGTGGGAGCCCCATTTCCTGCCACTCACAGCATGGGCTGTAACTTTCCCCATGCTGTGCAGTTATCTAATGCAGGTACAGTGCCAATATACTGGCACAGGTTTGCAATGCTCCCCATGTTGGGCAGATAGCCCAGTTTACTGAACAATAAACTGACATAGTCTGTGCAATTCTCCATTCTGGGCTGTCATCTTGTCCCAGTTGATGGTGTCTGGGATGGTTCTGTGGAGCAGTTTCAGAACTTTATGTAACAAACCAGCTGATCCAGCAATACCTTTATTCAATGTTCTCATCCTTTTGATTTTGGGCCCCCCAAGATCTCATTCCTCCAGTTAGTCCCACCCCCTTTCCTTTTCCTCAATATTGCCACAACATGTTCTCAGTTAGTTAATTATTTCTATCTTTAATGTGATTGTTTCTGTCCCTCTGTATCTTTCCCTGACGTTAGTTTTTGCCTCCTTATTGTATCGAGTGTTGAGATGGATAAGCTCAGAAACAATGTAATGGTGTATGTCAGGCTGTTGTTCACTTCCCAGTCTGTCCCATGTGGTGCTCCATGTTGGACAGGGGTTTCAGCAGCTTTGAGATATAACTTTGAAACATGGTCTGTGCCTGTCTACTGAACATCTGTGTTTGTCAGAAAGCTAGCCACCAGGATACATGAACATCAACTAGCCACAAAACGGCATGACCCACAATCACTCGTATCCTTACACACAGATGAGGAAGGACACCACTTTGATTGGGACAACACATCCATCCTAGGACAAGCCAAACAGAGACACGCTCGAGAATTCCTAGAAGCATGGCTTTCCAACCCGAACTCCATCAACAAACACATTGATTTGGAACCATCTACTATCCCCTGAGAAAAAGAACAGGAAATGACATCACCAACGCAGGAAATGGCATCACCAACCCAAGGAAACCGAACCAGATAAATAGAAAGCGGGAGATAACACCAGCGCTTCGTCGGAGGCTCACTGAGGCTCACCTAGAATGGTGACGAAACGTCTGAAAACGAACCTTCCAGCTCAGGGAGCAAACTCACAACCAGAATCTCAACCTGAGCTACAAAACTTCTCAAAACTCACTAACAGTGAACTATATTCTGGAGGTCTTGGTAGTTAATGTTAGGAATGGTCAGGGTATGTGTCAAAAATCAAAGGGATTGCCACAGATGTGACTCGTCTGATCCAGCCCCAGATATTGGTCAGGGACGGGATGGAGTCAGAGTAAGGGAGTAGAGTTTGTAACCAGAACAGAATATCATTACCTCCATTCTTCCAATATTTGGATAACAAGGGCAGTGATACAATGAATCGTGGGTCACATCTAAAACTGTGTCGGTCAGCATGGAGACCCATGGGAGACACTACCATATACAAAGACAGAGAGTGAGAGAGAGAGAGAGAGAGAGAGAGAGAGAATGTCAAATTCACTCATACAGTTTGTAGTTTGTAAACTAAGTACATGGATTCAGAGTCTCAGCAGGAACAAAAACAGTAGCATGGAATGTAGAATAGTACAGTTGTACCTGGTATATGGAAATGATAACTGGAAAGTGAGACCTGTCCGGCACATCAACGATGCCAGGATAGGATAATAGGAACGTTGAATAATCAAAAATACAAATAGGATACACAATGGTATTGACTCTTCATCATACTGTGTCAAATGATACGAAACATTCTGGGATAAACTCCTGCCCATTGTTCTAATTTTGCAGTCTATTGATCTCAGATTCTGATCTATTGTTGGAACATTCCAGCCTAATGTTCTCAGATTTTGATTTCTCCTCCCCCTCTCTCTGGAGCTGCTGATCCTTGTTAATGCTGTTCTTGGTGCTCCGATTCATCCAATGTGATAACGTATATAATTGAGCCCATTTATCGGTAAAAGATGGAAACCCTCCCCTGAGAAAATTAGAACCCATGGAAACTAACATTATTCAGAGTCAGCAAACAAACGGCTTCAGTTAGCCCCTTCTTTACATCACTTTTCATATCACTGTAAAAGGGAACATTTACTCGGTCCAGATGGAATGTACGACGGTTACTGAGGGATGGACCACAAATCTTGCAATCTTTTTAATCTTTCTTCCTTGTAATTGGAAGTCGTGCCAGAACACTGCACGGGTGTATCTGTTCCACCCCCTGTTTATAAAACGAGACAGTGATAAAATAACAGACCAGCTGCATAATATGACTGGTGGGGAAATTTCTAGTGGCCATAACCCAGGGTAACAATATTTATTGTTCAGTGACTTTGTGAAATATTGCTCCTAGATTTCAGTGCCTTGTTATCAAATCCTTTCATAACGTTGAGACATCATTCAGTGCATTGAGACTGTTCCTCAGGAACAGGGAGAAGCAGTGCTGACCCCAGGTGCCTATTACAGGGGCCAGGAGGAGGCCATTCAGCCCTCACCAGCCGGTTATGTTTTGGAAATGTGGACAGCTGGAATGTTGGCACATTTTGCATAGGGAATCATCCAAAACATAGAGAAGTGTTCCTGCAGCTGTACGAGGTGTTACTGAGAGGGCTCCTCTCATTGTGTTCCTTGTGTCTCTGTTACTGAGAAGGGAGGGATTCCATCAGATAGAGTTTAATGGCTGCTCATAGTCCACAGGTTGCTGCATAATTTAATGTTTTGGGTCTGTAACAGAGGGATAGGAGGAAGCCATTCAGCCTTTGGAGTCTGTTACTCAGGGATAGGAGGAGGCCATTCAGCTTCCCAACACTGCTCCATTAGAACAAGAAAAGGCGATTCAACTTCTCTAGTCTGTGACACAGGAATAAGAGGAGGCTATTCAGCCTCTCGAGAATATTACGCAGGAAGAGGAAGAGATCATTAGACCTCCCGAACCTGCCACAGTGTACGAGGAAGCCATTCAGCATCCTGAGCCTTTTACAGAGGAACAGGAGGAGGCCCTTCAGCCTCTCGGCTCCAAGAATGACCGATGAACAAGATTTAGCGTGTGTTGCAATGATTGAGCACATTGAATGAGTTTCTGTTCTGCAGCTTTGTAAATGGGAATGGAATGAGCAGAGCATTTGTCTCATTTGGGCTGAATCTTAAATTAATATGGTGGTGCCATTTCAATTGGGTTTGATGAAGGGTTTCTCTCCGTGAGGCCAGGCTGATTTTCTGGTGCTATCTTATCAAAATCCCTTCATGATTTACCTACCCCACCCCATGGCATCTATTTCAGTCGATGCCAGCCCGATTCTCCCACCCATCATGTCTGAAACTATTTCGCATATTCCATGATCCGTGGCACGGGTGCCATCTTTAAAATGCCAATGGGCACACAGTTGACCTTTCTCATTTCAGTGCTGGCATGTGCAGTTTGCTGCAGCCTGGCAGATAAGGGGCAATGGCGCCATAAATCATCAACAGGAGCACGAAGGTCTTTGTGAATTGACTAAAACTGAGGAGTGCCATTCTCTTTCCACAGAAGTTCATGCCACCTGACCCATCGAGCATGGTCTGAGCTCACCATCCATCTCAGTGTAGTATGTGTGGTCTGAAGAAATGTCCAGCAATACAGGACAAGAATCAATAGACTTCTGTGCTCTGCCAGGATAAGTGCCACCGTACTTTATATGCTCCCTCACACTCACTGTATACATGTTTTGTCACCTACTCCCAAACAAGGCTCATGTTTCGCCACGCTCACTCCTGCTTGCAGCATCTTCTCTCTTTCCTCTTGTTTTTGCTCTCTCTCGCTCTCCCTCTCACTCTCTCTCTCTCTCTCTCTCTCTCTCTCTCTCTCTCTCTCTCTCTCTGTCTTGCATCCACTATATCCCCAACACTAATGACACTCTGTCCATGGATTCGAAACTGTCCATTGACTCACTCTGAACACAGTAGCAATCCCCACACCCCAAACCCACAGCAACGCTAGCTTGAACAGCAGGGCCACCCATTTTCACCCTGATACAGCCTGGCATGCTGTCGTTCCATGAGAAACAGCCAGTCATAGGATAGATAACAAAGTGTGAAGTTGGATGAACACAGCAGGCCAAGCAGCATCTCAGGAGCACAAAAGCTGACGTTTCGGGCCTAGACCCTTCATCTCCCTATTTATTCCAGAACCCTCTCCCCATCCCCTCTCTGATGAAGGTTCGAGGCCCAAAACTTCAGCGTTTGTGCTCCTGAGATGCTGCTTGGCCTGCTGTGTTCATCCAGCTTCACACTTTGTTACCTTGGATTCTCCAGCATCTGCCGCTCCCATTATCACTGATACAATTTTCACCTCACTGCGAAGCCTCTTCCACGGATGCCTAACCTGAAGAAGTTACAGTCCTCCCTCTGGACCAAGCTCAGGGAATCACTCTCTCACTGAAACTCTCTTAATCTCCTCTCCACCTATCTGCTTTTCTCTCCATCTTTGGTCCGCCTCCCGCTGTCTCCCTGTTTATTCCAGAACCCTCAACCCATCCCCCTCTCTGATGAAGGGTCTAGGCCCAAAACGTCAGCGTTTGTGGTCCTGGGATGCTGCTTGTCCTTCTGTGTTCATCCAGATTCACACTTTGTTTTCTTGGCTTCTCCAGCATCTGCAGTTCCCATTATCACTGTCATAGGATAGAAATGTGCTAGCCGGATGGTGGAATGCCTGACATTAGTTCCTTCCCCATCCTGTCCCCACATCATGTGGAGCAAATTCTGGTATGAGCCGTAGAGAACGAGGACATCTCGTGTGGAGATTCCAAAGCATCTATATCCCACCAAGTTGCCATATTCAGTGCAGGGTGATTCTCACTTCAAAACAGACTTTCAGTTGTGTTTCCACCTGGCAGAGCTTAACGGTCATTTCTCTTTATAATGAGTGGTACAAATGGAGTCTGCATTGTCTTGATGGGCAGCAGAATAGGCTCACAACATATCGTCTCCACCACCTCCCGGGAAGGGAGAATAGAGGATCCCTCTGATACCTCCTCAGACGCTGAGACATTGAAGCCAATTGTTGAAGTCAAGTATTTAACTCGGTCCCATCTATATCAACTGAACAGAGTTTGAGAGAGCAGAGAGCACCATGTTCCTCAGAACGACAATAAGCAACAATCGGCCCTGACTTCCCATGTAAATGTGACCGTCAAGGAAGCACAATAATGCTTCTTTCCCTTGGGTGGCTCAGGAGTTTTGGCATGTCTATAAGGTCCTCAGCAACTTCGACACAAACACAATTGAAAGCATACTGTCTGGGTGTATAAAGGTCTGGTAGGGCAGCTGCTCTGCCTCTGGTCGTAAGAAAAGACAGAAGATGGTATGTACAGTTCAGACCATCACGGGAGCGAAACTTCCATCCATGGGCTCCATTTACACGTCTCCCTGCCATGGAAAGGTTGCCAACATCATCAAAGACCAATCGCACCGCGGTAATGATCTTCAACAATCTCATCCATCAGGCAGTAGATAATGAAGCCTGAACACACTCACGCACACGTACGCTCAGGAACAGCTTCTTCCTGACCATCGTTGGACTGATGAATGGACTCTCTCGCCTCAAATGATGCTGATCTTGCCAAGCACACGCCGGTGCATTGCAAGCTGTCTGCCCCTGTCTCAGTATTTTTGATCTGTCCATCCTTTGTTTACAATGATCTGCCTGTACTGTTCGTAAACCAAGCTTTTTCACTGCATTGTAAGACACAATTTTAATTAGTACATCATTTTAATAACAATCAATAAATCTGACAGATTCATTGCACTCCCCACTTGGAAGGAACAAAGTTAATTACAATACAGGGACAGGCCCTTTGGCCTTCCAACCCTGCACCAACATTCTGCCTATGACAACTAAAACCCCCTATCCTTCCAGGGACCGTATCCGTCTATTCCCATCCGATTCATATATTTGCCAAATGCCCTTTTAAAACCATTATAACATGTACTTCCACTCCCTCCCCTGGCAGCGAGTTCCAGGCACCTACCACCCTCTGTGTTAATAGAAAACATTCCTCGTACATCATTTTTGAGCCTAGTCCCACGCATCTTAAAACCATGGCACTTGGAACTCCTCTGACCGTCCAGTGTGTCCATGCCCTTCATAATCTTGGAGACCTCCATCAAGCCGTCCCTCAACCTCTGTCATTCCAGTGAGATAAACCAAAGTTTCTCCAACCTCTCCTCACAGATAATGCCCTCCATAACAAGCAACATCCTGATCAATCTTTTCTCTACCCTTTCCAAAGCCACCACATCCTTCTGGTAGTGTGGCAACCAGAATTGAATACAATATTCCAAATGCGACCTAACTAAGCTTCTATAAAGCTGCAACATTACCTGCCAATTTTTAAACTCAATGCCCAGACCGATGAAGGTAAGCATGCAATATGCCTTGTTGACAACCTTTTCCACCTGCGTAGCCACTTTCAGTGACCTGTGTACATGGACACACAGATCCCACTGCCTATCAGTACTCTGAAGGGTTCTGCCATTTATTGTATATTTTCCATCTTGATTAAACCTTCCAAAACGCATTACCTCACATGTTTCAGATTGAAATCCTTTAGACATTTCTCTACCCAAGTCACCCACCGGTCTATACTCAGCTGATCCTTTGACGATCCTCATCGTTGTCTGCAATTCCACCAACCTTTGTTTCATTGGCAAAATTATAATAGACCAGTAATATTCCCCTCCAAATAATTTATATATATATATATTACAAATAGCAAAGGTCCGAACACTGATTCCTGAGGAATGCCACTTGTCACTTCCTTCCACTCAAAAATGTACCCTTCCTCTGCTACCCTCGGTCTTCTATGACTAAGCCAAATCTTTTTAATCCATTTGGCAAGCTCATTCTGTCCCCGTGTGACCTTACCATCTCTGTCAGCCTGCCATGACGGACCATATTAATGGCCTTACTGAAGTCCATGTAGACAACATCCACTGCCCTACACTCATCGGTCACCTTCATCGATTCCTCAACAAAATTCAACCAAGTAGATGAGACATTACCACCCTTCACAAAACCATATTGCCTCTCACTAATACGCCCTTTGATTTCCAGGTAGGAGTGAATCGTGTCTCAAAGAATCCTCGCCAATAACTTCCTTACTGCTGACGTAAGGCTCACCGCCCTGTAAATAGCCACCCTTTCCCACCCTTCATAAGCCAAGGAGCAACATCGGCTATTGACCAATCCACTGGGACTTCCCCTGTAGCCCCAGAGGGTACGAAGGTTTCTCTCAAGGCCCTAGGAATTTCCTCCCTTGCCTCTCTCAGTATTTTGGGTTATATCCCATCAGGGCCGGGGAACTTGTCTATGTGAATGTTTCTCAAGGCCTCCAATACCCCACCCCTTTTGATCTCAACATGACCCAAACTATCTACACACCCTTCCCCAGATTCATCACCTACCAAGCCCTTCTCTCTGGTAAATACTGGTGCAAAATACTCATTTAACACCTCGCCCATTTCCTCTGGCTCCTCACATAAATTCTTTTTCCTGTCCTTGGGTGGCCAACCCCCTCCCTGGCTACATTCTTGCTCTTTATATGTATGTGTGGTATTTTCTTTAATCTTGTTGTTCAAGTAGATTTCATGATCCCTTTTTAGTCTTCCTGACTCCTCTCTTACGTTTCTTTCATCTTTCCTTGTATGCCACCCTGGCTTCATATATTCCCAGCCTCCTGGCCTTAATAGATCCTTCTTTTTTTCTTTTAGTTTGGGCTCATAATATCTCTCATTATCCAAGGTTCCCTAAACATGCCATACTCCTCCTTCATCCTTACAGTAATGTGCTTGTCCTGAGCACCCAGCAATTTACACTTGAAAGCCTCCCACCTAACAAATATTAATTTTCCCTCGAACTTCTGTCCCAATCTACATTCTTCAGTTCCTGCCTAATATTGTGATAATTAGCCTTTTCCCAATTTAGTGCTTCTAATTAACAACTCACCTATCATTATCCACCTGGACCCTTAAGTTAACTGAATTGTGATCAATGTTTCTGCGCTCCTCCCCTCCTGAGACATCGACTACCTGGCCACGTTCATGCCCCAATACTAGGTCCAGTACGGCCCCTTTCATAGTTGGACTGTCTACATAATGTTTCACGAAGTCCTCCTGGATGCTCCTTACAAACTCTGCCCCGTCCGATAACCAAGCACTGAGTGACTCCCAGTCAACTTGTGGAAAGTTAAAATAATCCACAACAACAACCCTGTTACTTTTACAGTTTGCCAAAATCTGGCTACATATCTGTTCTTCTGTCTCCTGCTGGCTGTTGGGAGGCCTATGGTCGACCACAAACCTTGTGATTACTCCCTTCCTGTTCCTGACCTCGACCCATATTGCCTTGCTGTATGAGCGATCCGAGGTGTCCTCCCGCAGTACAGCTGTGATATTTACCTTAGCAAGTACTGCAACTCCCCCACCTCTTATATATCGCCCTCTATGTCACCTGAAACATTTGTATCCTGGAACGTTAAAGCATTAATCCTGTCCCTCCCTTAACCAAGTCTCTGTAACAGCAACAACATCATAGCTCTAAGTACTAATCCCAGATCTAAGTTCTTCTGCCCTACCTGTTACACTTCTTGCAATGAAACAGGTTCACTTCAGTCTACTAGATCCGCTTTGATCAGCAACCACACCCAGACTGTTCTTTCTCTGTCTTACTGGCCCTATTCTGTAGTTCCCTTTCAGTCCATTCACTTTGCATTGAGTCCCACACCTCTGCCAAGCTAATTTCAATCCTCCCAGAAGAGATCCCAATGGTCAAGATATCCGAAACCCTCCTTCCTGCACCATCTGTTTACTCACATGTTGAGCTGTACTATCCTCCTATTGCTAGCCTCACTGGCACGGCACAGAAAGTAACCCCGAGGTTACAACCTTGGAGGTCCTGCTTATTTTAACTTCCTACCTAACTCCCTGCACTATTGTTGCAGGACATCATCATTCATCCTGCCAATATCATTAGTACCAATATGTACCACAACCTCTGGCTGTTCACCCACTCCCTTCGGAATACTTTCTGCCCATTCAGAGTATTCCTGGACCCTTGCACCAGAGGGGCAACACACCATCATGGAGTCTTCTCTACATCCACAGCATCGCCTATCTGTATCCCTAACTATCGAGTCCCCAAAACTATTGCTCTAGTGCTCCCTGTCCTTCTCTTCCAGAGAACAGAGCCAGCCATGTATGCCTGTTGATGCTATTACCTCCAATAGGTCATTCCCCTCCAATCGTAGCCTAAACAATGCACTAGTTAGAGACAGGGACGACCACAGGGCATTCCTGTACTGGCTGCCAGCTCCTTCTAGCGGACACCCGTCTATCTGCCTGCAACTTACGTCAACGCATCTCTAAAACTAATGTTGATGGCACTTTCTGCCATTCTCATGCTCCTAACTGCATCCGACTGCCGCGTCAACCTATCCATATGGTCTACGAGGAGCTGCAGTTGGGTGTATTTCCTGCAGATGTAGTCATCAAAGACACTGCAAGCATCGTGGATCTCCCACACCTCACAAGTGCAGCACTTAATCCCACTGAATGATTTTTCTATTCCCAATCAAGAAAATTTATTAAACACTTACTCTTACTTATTGCTGCAAATTCCCAAGGTAAGTCTTCCTTCACTCAACTTCCAAGGATACTTCCCGCAACTCTCCCTTTCCCTTTGCTGTCACTTGCCAACAGCCTCTCCACAAACCAATGTCTGGAAGCAGTGACTGTGCTGATGCAGACCTTGCCACGTCGGCCAATTAACATCAACACTCTGCTGCCCTCTTCAAAGACTTGTCCTGAACTTTTCAATAATCTGTGCTCATATACGTTAAGGACCCTCTGCTCCTGGACCTCCTTTATAATGGTACAGCATATTTTATGTTGTCTTTCAATGTTCTTTCTACCAACTGCATCACCTCACACTGTTCTACATTGGCCCTCATCTGCCATTTACTTAAACACAATATCAACTTGTCTCTGTCCTTTTGGCAATCCACACTGTCCTTCACTCACTTTACAATTCTTCTGGGTTTGGTCTGTGCAGGGATTGAATTTGTAATACAGTCACACTTCACATAGAAATACTGGCACACTCCACTCAGGGCAACAAAAATATTGATGAACAACAGACAGATTGAGCGAAATATTGAGTAAATCATCACCGAGCAAAATAAATGTTGACAGACTTTCCATGTCCGTATAAATATCAGTGTAGTAGTTTGTATATCTGTGTTTCTGTACTCGTGCCTGCGTATCTATGGCTGTGCATGTATTTCCATGTCTGTGCCTGGGTGTTTCCCTGTCGGTCCTTGGGGGTGGGGGCGTCTGGCAGTCTCTGCGGTGTGTAATGCGATGCAATGTCTCCCTCTGCTGGCCGCTACACCATAATGCACCAAGGGCAATGGAAGGTGAAATGGGCTCAGACTGTGATGGAGAGCAGGAGGACAGCAGCTCAGAGCACCATCCAAACTGACAGCCCGTCAACACAGTCATACATACAGACACACACATACAAGGTTCGTGTCGGGAGGATTGCATTTGTACTGAGGTCCTTAGGAGTCGGAAATGCTCATGCAGAGAAATGTCCATGCCCTCTCTGCAATGTGATTTGTATTTAGACATTATTCATGACTCTTCATGTGCACATTAAAGAGTATTTCCACTGCAATTGTATCCAAACAAAGCTGAGTGAACCATTTGGTAAGGCGAAGAAGTGAATTTTATTTCACGCTCTTTCGCTAGCAATGTTTTGTAATGACCTCTTACAAATTAAAAGTGAGAAAGGAATGTAAAGTTCTCAAACAGACCCGATGATGATGGTAATATTTCAGGAACAACGTCGCTAGGTTTCGGACGAAACTGCGCTGCGCTTCCAAAGACATTATTTGAAGAAACAAAAGGCAGGACAATGTCAGAGATTCACATTGTTTGCTGTCATCCCCAAGAAAACGGCCAACTGTGTAGTGAAGAGAACAGGCCAGCAGGTGGAGACATTTTGCGAATGTAAACACAACAGCAGCAGACAGAGTGGAAAGGTGGGGTGGGTTTGACTCCGATTTTAATGGATTAATGCGAACACAAGTGACCTACTTGAACAGGGATGCAGACAGGGATATACACACACTAATACAAACGCAATCAAATACAAACAAATCCCTACACACGGACACAGTGGTGTCTTTAACCCAGAGACGGATACATTTTCGTTAATAGGGGGATCGCTGGTCAGTTCCAGAAGGCGGGGGAATGTGGTTGAGAAGCAATTCAGCCAAGATCAAATGCAACATCAGACTTGGCAGGTCGAGTGGCCTAATTCTGCTCCAATTTCTTATGCTAATATGATCTTATCGTACCTGAACTTGCCTTCCTGTGAGTAGAGTGGAAGTTAGGTTTGATAAGTATCTCTCTGAAATCAGTCAATGGAAATGTGGACAGGTTTGAGGGGCTGAATGATCTATACCTGGTGGTACTCGTTATCCCTGTGTTTTAAAAGAGTCGTGATTGGATTGAGGGGAATGCATTTTCAGAACGAAGGCCTTCCCATTTCAGACTGAGATAGGGATGTTGCTTTCTCTTTAGGATTGTGTGATCAGTGGTGTTCTCCTCCCCAAGGAGCAGGGAAGGCTGGGTTCCTGAAAACATTCAAGGCTGAGTTCCATTGATCTTTGTTGAACAATAGAATGAATGTTTATTGGGAACAGGTAGGATTGGGGTGCACAGCCACAAACACAACAACAATGAGCTTTCTGAATGGTGCAGCCGAATGTCCAACTGCTGCTCCTAACCCACGTGTTGTTCTCTCACTAAACTCCTCCAAGCTGTTCCAGAGTTAGTGCAAGACGCCAAACACCCAGTCAGGATCATAGCAACCCTCTTTCCCCTCAAATGATTTACACAGAAATAGAATGAAGCCATCCTGCCCTTTGAGTACGTTACACTGCACAGGACAAGGCTCTGCAACCTTTCTAGGCTGCTATACAGGAACAGGGGAACTCATGGTAACTACCAGGCAATAGCCAGCAGGGATAAATGTTTATTTTCAGGTTATAAAGCTGTAACTCCTTGGAGTGCCTCAGAGATCAGTGTGAGGACATCAACGATTTCTAATCCAAATCAGGGGACTGATTGGATTGGTGCTCAGTTAGCTCATCCACCATGGCAGTGGTGAGATCTCCCGTGGCAGTAGAGAGCTGCAATGGGATATAAACACAGGGAAGTATAGTGTGCAAACCATCAGCAGAAATAGCATCATGTGGGTTATGGGGAAGTCTGTGCTGTGATGGAAGGATAAAACAACAGCAAAGCACATAAATGGAAAGAGATTACAGAACAAGGTGGTACCGAGGGGTTTGCAAGCCCTGGCACGTGAATCCTATAATGTTAGTTTGCACATATAGCCAGGGATTAGGAAAATATATGGAATGGTGCTGTTTCATTCAAAAGCTATCTGTATAATCAACAGCATGTTTTACTGCATCTGTACAGGGTATTACTGAGACCACTACCGATATATTTCATGTTCTTACAATTCCCTAAACTGAAAACAAAATGGAATTGCTTCAGAAGCTTATCAAAGTTATATCACTTGACTCATTCCTGCAATGAAGCTTTATTGAGTCACAGAATCACACACTTCAGGAACAGACCCTTCGGTCCAACTTGTCCGTACCTATCAGATATCCCAAACTGATGAATATCCAATTGCCAGCATTAGCCCCTTATCCCTCTAAACCCTTCCTATTCATGTACCCATTGTGATGGCTTTTAAATGTTGTAACTGTACCAATCTCCACCACTTCCTCTGGCAGCTTATTTCTTACATACAACACACTCTGTCTGAAACAATTACCCGTCAGGTCTCTTTAAAGTCTTCCCCGTCTCGCACTAAATCTGTGCCTCTAGTTTTGGACACCCTCACCCGAGAAAGATCATCTTGGCTATTTACTGTATCAACCCCCTTCAAAATTTACAAACCTTTCCAAGGTCACAGCACTTCAGGCCTGACAATGACAGATGTTCATGTTGTACCATGTAAGATTTAAGGAAAGCGTATCAGGTGTGTAGCTGATGGATGTTTCCTCTTGTATGGGAGACCGAGACTAAGGATTCAGTTTTATGAAAGCAATGTATTCATTTTAACACAGGTATTATTAAGTCGTGAATTTATTGTATGAACATTAGTCAGATACGTATTAACATATCTTCAAATTAAGGTAAGTTGTTCCTACAAGGAACAAGGAACTGTCATGGCGTCATACAGCCCAGAAAGTGTTGAAACAGATCTCACATGGTCCACTTTTGTGGTCTGATAACGTTCTTGTATATCTGAGTTCAGAGAAGGAGAAAATGTAACCTGCCTGACAACCAGCAGCCAATAGCAGCCTCTCTTTCTTTGTTCCTCCTCACAGCAATGTGTGAGAGCACAAAACACGGCAATCATCTTTGCTACTCGTGGAGGATTCCTGTTGAGGACTCACTGGAATCTCTCCACTGCCTAAAGCAAATGAAATTCAGACAAATCCAACTGTTCCATGAAGAAACCCCATTGTTTGTGGCTTGTGTGTGTAAATAACTTCAGAGTCAGAATAACATTAGGAACAATCACATTTTGTCTTTTGCCATGCGTTTAGCTGTTGTTTGGACAGAATTCTTTCAAGCTGATATTCTGCAGACTTTTAATTACTTATGTTTGTCACAGACATGTGTGTATGTGTGTGCCTGTGTGCACGACTGTGTGTGAATCCATGTATGTGTGTGTCTCCATGTTTGCATGCTTCTGTGTGTCTCAGTATTTATGGACACATAAATATTGATGTGTGTATATGTGTGTATATATATATATATATATATTTCAGTAACTAAACTGTTTATCGTTTATCTTTCCATCATAGCTGGAGTAACTTTGCTTTGATTATATACCAGTTATGTAGGAAAATTAAGACATCTGCCTGAGTTGTCCCTAATGCTGAAATTAATCCCGTCAGAGATCCATATAATTGGCCATTTCACCAAGCTGCTTACATTTAAAATTTGCCATGATCAATGGAGGAATGGGGCTAGAAATGATAGCAGTGACCATCCAAACTCAGTCTGAACTGGGGTGAGGAGAAATTCTCAAGGGGCCGTTTAAGTTGGAATTCTTTTCCCCAGGAGTCTATGCCACCTGTGTGTTTGCATTTTTTCAAAATTGTGTTAGTTCGATATTTGTCAGAAAAGTGAGTCAAGGATAATGAACTACAGATAGGAAAGTGCGGCCAACAACTCTTAGGCCATGATCTTAGTGCCTGCTCGAACAGGGTCAAAGTGTCTGATGTCCCAGTCTTGGTCCTCAGTCCAATGTCCCTACTTTCTATTCCACCCCACAAAGCTGTTACGCAGGAGCAGTTGGAGACCACGTTCTCTTGGTAATCAATGAATCGACACAGAGACAATTAAGCTTCTGAAGACTGTCAGACATGGTTTAGCGTGAGATGGAGAATATTCCTGGGGGGAAAAAAGTGTGTGCTGGTTTGACACAAACCCCTCATCTCTACTCACAGAGATTCCCCTGTATCCATGAGTTGGTTATGTTGTAGATCCAGATTCACTGTGAATACAGCAGCACCCTCACCCCATACCCTTCCATACTGCACCCAGAGATTGCTCACAAAATCCTCTGGTATCCGTGACTGCAACATTCCTGAACAGAACTTCCAGAACAATAACAGCCGGTAACTTTTCAACAACAAAATATGACAACACCAGAATCAGGAGTCGGTTATTCAGCCCCTCAAACCTGCCTTTCCCTTCAAATAAGATCAGGGCTGATCTGATCTTGGCCTCATCTCCTCTTTCATGCCCAATTGCTTGTGGCCTTCAACTCTCTGATGTGTCAAAACCCATCAACAATCCTTCCCCCGCCACCACTAAACATTTCAGTGATCTAGCTCTCCTGACGCTTTGGAAAGAGAAGCCCCAAACTGCACGACCCTCTGTGAGACAGAAAAAAGCTCCCCACATATACACTGTGACCTACTGGCATGAACAAAAGTTATGATCGCAAGGTAACAGTGACTGGCACTGATAGCGACACAGTATTTGACTGTGAATGGTGTCAGGGAACCCGAAAAAAACCATTTAATTATGGAGAATGTCTAGACCCAAAACATTAGCTTTTCTGCTCCTCTGATGCTGCTTGGCCTGCTGCATTCATCCACATCTACACCTTATTATCTCTTGCCTTAACAGGAATGTGTTTTAAAATCTCCACTGGTTGGACTCATCCATAGCACAAATGAAGATGCTTGAGACTGGTGGGCATCAATCCGCTCAGTACCGCGATATCTCTGTAGGAGATCCTCAGTGTAGCTTCCTCGGCATAAACATCTTCAGCTGCTTCATCAACATCTTTCCCTCCATCAGAAGATCAGAGTGAGGATGATCACACTATGTTCAGAACAATTTGTTCTCCCTCAGTTCCTGAAGCAGCCTGTGTACATGTGCAGCAAGATCTGAACAACATTCAAGCTTATGCTGTTGAAGTGTCGGTAATATTCATGTAACAGTATTGCTATACACTGCTCATTTCACAGTAAAAATAAATCCAGTAACTCAACTGGATTCAAAGGAATAAGAAGAAGGTATCCAGTCCATCAAAACTATTGGATATGAAGAGGCACAGACCATTCACTATGTCCTGCCTATTACATCGGAAGACAAGGTGCCCAAGCAGCACATCGAGCTATTAAACAAGTACCAGGGTCACCCAATCAGGTCCTTGAGCCTCTTCCCTGGGACCAGGTATGGGCCATTCAGAACCTCAAGCCACAGAAACAGAAATAGGAGGATGTCATTGATGCTCCAACATGACAAACCAATGAAGCAGTGAATGCACAGATAGCCGGCTCTATGCTGTTCCTCCTGGCTCCGTTGCTAATGGTACACACATGTTACTTTAACGTGGTTAGCTGACAGTGAGGAGGGACAGTGGATGGTTTGTGTCAAGTCACAAGGAGGCATCTTCCGTTTCCTAGGAGACAGACTGGTGTCCTCACTGGTTGTCGGAAGCCGGTGGGAATGGCTAACTCTTTCAGACACAAGGCATTATGGCTGATGACAGATTTGTGAACAACATGACATACAGTGCAGAGTCACACACCAACTTCAACATAATGTCGTGAGAGTTCATTTAAACCCTGGAGCTCCCTCTCACAACCAACATGCTCCACAGAGGTCCATAAACTATCAGGACACATATCTCATGGGAAAAAAAATTGTCACACTATTGATGTACTTTTGGACAGGATAAGCATTGGTCCATAACATTGAATTTTCAATGCAATTACCTCTTATTCTACCACAGCACAACCGATTAAATATTCATTTCCTTCACACTCTCCTCATGGTCCCATCATCCCAGGGATCAGGCTGGTAAAACTCTTTCACATTGTCTCTGTGGCAAGGAGATCATGCCTTATTAAGGAAAATAAATCTGTACACAGTGCTGCAAATAATGCCTCAGCAACACTCTACAACTGCAGGAGAGTGTTTTTAATATCCTGCTTGAATAATTTTACGATGAAGGACAACATACCATCTACTGCCCTGATTACGTGAGCCCCTGTATGTATTCTTTTAGTGACTCATGAGCATCCAGGTCATTTTTGACAATCGCACTTCCCACCCTCTCACCTTCTCATAAATAAAGTATGAGAACATTGGTATTTGTTGTCCATGTCCAAACAATTTCTTTACCTTGTAAATAGTTGTTCTCCAAACACTGATGCATGTGACACACCTTGAGTAATGAGCTGGGTCCAGAGCAGGAACCTACTCTCTATCTTCTCTCTAGTGTCCAATTCTCAGTCCATGTGATATTTTTACACCCAACCCCCAACCCCGTACACATGGACTCGATTTTCTTTCACTGGCCTCTGTGTAACCATGTCAAAGTTCCTCTGAAAATTCAAATGCACTCACCCATTCTCATTTGTTGATTTCACAACCAACATCCTCCACAAACCCCGGAAGGTTTATCAAAAATGATTTTTTTCCTGGATCAAGGTCACGTCTATCAAATCACAACATGATTCTCGAGCAATCTAGTTATCACGTTCTTCATAAAAAAACCAAATACTTTCCTCACAACCGACATCAAGTTGTCGGCTGTTTAGTTTTATTTTGTTTTTTTTTCCACAAAGAATTCTGCATAATTGAAGATGGTGGATGGGAGACAGTTCTGTCTGTTAGAGCTGCTCCTTTTATGAGGTATATTCACTGATGAAGCTGATTTCCTCAATTTCTTGGAGAAGTAATTACTGTATTATAAACCGTTGCATTGCATCGGAACTTTGAAATAAAGAGATTAAGACAAAAGTACCTCTAAAATGGGAGGTATTGAGACAGCAGGAACCACATGGGAAGTGAAAAAGGATCAGTGAACCTGAACAGCTGACTAACCAGGCAGTCAAATTTCGCAGCTGATTGCCTGAGCTGTTTTGATTCAAGTATCTCTGAGCATTAGAGTTGGGTCTAAGAAAAATATACAAAGTGAAATTCACAGCTGCCAGTGGAGAAACCTGCGGGAGCTCACAGCAGGGGAAGAATCATAGCATCACCACAGTGTGGAAACAGGCCCTCCGGCCCAATAAGTCTATGCCGGCCCTTGAACCATCCGACATAGACCAATATCCCTAACCTACCTAATCTACACATCCCTGAACACCATGGGCAATTGAGGATGGCCAATCCACCTAACCTGTGCATCTTTGAAACCCTCGCAGACAGGGGGAGAATGTGTAGACACCACGCAGGCAGTCAGCCATGGCTGGAATTGAACCTGGGTCCACAGTGCTGTGAGGTAACAGTGCGATCCACTGAGCGTCCATGCCATCCCCAAAAATTTGACCATCTACCGTGGCAGGATTTGAACATGTTACCTCGAACATTATCTGGGTTACTGCAGCAGTAATTGTGTGACAATCCCATTGTGTCATCACCTGCCAAATAATTGTTATTTTTGTCTAACCAAACTCTGTAAATCTACAATAGTGAGTAGTGTGTTTTTCTTGTTATGTTTTATTGAGATCTGTTTCCAGATTGAATTTAAAAAGCACATAAGTACCAAGTTAACCGAGTGCAGAGTCTTTAGAGCAGTAAGACTGTGCTATTTTCTTGGTCAGTAGATTGTTCAGGTGAAATGATGGCTTTGAATAGAGTGATGTGTTTTTCTTGTCCGATGCAGGGGATTAGGGACAATTTTAAAGCTCCTGATGAATATGTCTGCTGGCAGACTATTTAGTTATGTCTCTTATCAGATTGCATGGTTCCGTTTGAGCGGCAGCTAAAGGCAATGAGGAATTTACAGGAGGTAGGGGATGTGATGGTTGTCTGCTTCAGGAGGTAGAAAACCTTCAGGTAAATTCAGATCAATGGGTTCCTTCTTGGAAATGTAGGAGGGATGGAGAGGTAGTGCAGGAGTCTCCTGTGGTCATTGTCATCTCAAACAAGTTTGCTGATTTGGGCAATGTAGAATGTGATAGACCCTTGGAGGAATATAACACTCACAGCCATGTTTCTGGTAGCAAGGCTGGCTCTTCTGTAATGAGGATTATGTCAGTATCGAAATAATTGATTGTGACAGGGAACTATCAAGTCAGAGATACAGACAGATGCTTCTGCAGCTGACTGCGAGACAACAGAATAGTGCATTGCATAAAGGTTGCCAGGGCCCAAGATATCTTGGAAGGATATAGAATTTTCTCAACTGTTAGAAAGACCAACAAGAGGTTGTTGTACGTGTTAGAACTAACAGCACAGCACAAGAAATGGATGAGGTTCTGATGACAGATCATAAAAAATTAGGCAAGAACATAGGAAATATGAGCAAAGACAGTAATGCTCAAGAAAACTATCCACAGAACCTCCTCTGAATTAACAATGACAGGAGGAATTCAAATCCATGTTTGCATGGCGCAGTGTTGTAAATACCTTCCTCTCCTCAGTTTCTTTTCCTGCCTGATAAACCGTTACATATCTGCACCCTCCCAAAGACATGAAACATTAATTGGTCTGCTCTTCATCGAAGCAGTTGACAATGTTACTGCACAATTTTCTATATCACAGTCACAATAACAGCAACACCACTGTTGCTGGTGGAGTTGATTGGGGATGCTAGGGATGAGATGGCAGTACTATTTCTGTACTATTAATCCAGGGGCCCAGGTAATGACCCACAGTCCAATTCGAATTCTGCGACGATTGATGGTGGAATTTGAATTCATCAACATATCTGGAATGATGATATGATGAAACCATCGCTGATTGTCAGGAAAAGCCCACCTGGCTCACTGATGTCCTTTCGGGAAGGAAATCTGCCATCGTCACCTGGTCTGCCCTACATGTGGCTCCAGACACACAGCAATGTGGTCGACTATCATCTGCTTTTTGAAATGGTCCAGCCAGCCACTCAGTTATATCAATCACAACAAAGTCTCAAAGAATTGAAACAGGTCATACCTAAGTACCAGCAATTCACAGAATGTGGGCAGCAGTGGTTCAAGAAAGCAGCTCACAAACACTTTCTCAAGGGCAACTAGGAAAGAGAAATAAATGCTGGCCCAGCCAGTCACACCCACAACCCAGTAATGAATAAGTGAAGATGGCCACACTCAGGGAAGACAGACTGAGGGGTCATAACTCAGTTTAAACAGGGACATGGATGTATATTACATGGTTGTGATTTTCAGGAATATGGGGAACGGCTAAAAATAAATGTAGTTAATCTCACAATTTATTTCAATCCCAGCTGATAATCAACAATCCCTTTGTTTGTTTCTTTTTTGTCTAGCTCTATCTTTCTCCGTTCATCCAAATCATTCCTTCCCCTCCTCAAAACACACATCCCTGTCATCAACATTAAACATAATGTTTGCCAGCTGATTTCAGTTCTAATGTTTGGTCAGTTAATTCGAAATGTTAACTTTGTTTCTATTTTGATGGAAGCTGCCAAACCAGCTCAGTTCCCTCAGTACTTTGTTTTCTTTTTGTTTCAGATCGCCAACATCTTTCTTTGTTTATTTTTACCATTAATTTTGTTATTTCATGAGATGTTAACATCACTGGCAAGGGCAGCATATGTTCACTGCCACGAATTGCCCTTGACTGTGACCATGCCACAAGACAGCATATAGCCAAATACATTATTTTAGGCCTGAATTCACACTTAATCCAGACCAGGTAAAAACGATAGGCTTCTTTCCTCAAGACATCAGTGTAATGAAACAAAATGCTCCTGGTTTTATGATTGCTATGTGAAATTTGCTTTTGTTCCAACTGTGGTAGGAATTGAAACAGTATCTTTTGTGTAATAACCTGTGCCTCTGAATTACCTGCCCAGCCAAGTAACTACTCTAACCTGGTGCCCCTTTTGGGAAGTAACTTGAGAAAAAAAGAACAAGGGTGTGATCGAAATAATTGTAACTGGAAAACAGGCCAGAAAACAGCTAGAATTGTAAAGTCTGAATTTTACCTTGGTGTAGATAATGGTTTATTCAGCAAAAAGCACAAAGGCAGAGGGAGAAAGAGGGATATTATGGAACTTGTATCGGACAGGTTTGGTGATGGAGGCAGTAGCGAGATATAAGTCAAAAAAGGCCCTCAAAGTTGTGAACAGTCTTGTTCTCGGATGTTTGTGAGGGACAAGGCTGAAATTCATGGATACTGATGGCTTGTTTTAATTGAAACTGCGGGAAATAGTTTCTGACTTTGCCAGTTATTGGTACAGACATTGCAATGGGTTTGAATATGCTTTATGGAATTAATAAATGGATGGAGAAAGAGAGACTTACCGGGAACACCAACAATAGCGAGAATGGGATAGTAACCAGTCTGAATAATCAACAGTACACCTTGTATCCGATATGGTAATGTCAACAAATATGGGGTAATATAGAAAAGACGTGAGGATAAACTCCTGTCCATTGTTGTAACATTCCAGTCTATTGTTCTCAGATTCTGATCTATTGTTGTAACATTCCAGTCTATTGTTCTCAGATTCTGATCCATTGTTGTAACATTCCAGTCTATTGTTCTCAGATTCTGATCTATTGTTGTAACATTCCAGTCTATTGTTCTCAGATTCTGATCCATTGTTGTAACATTCCAGTCTATTGTTCTCAGATTCTGACCCATTGTTGTAACATTCAAGTCTATTGTTCTCAGATTCTGATCTCTCCTCTCCCTCTCTCTGCAGCTGCTGATCCCTGTTAGTGCTGCCACTGATGCTCCCGCTCATACTATGGGATAACACACTGAATGGAGCCCCCTAGTAATAGGCCAGGGAAAGCCTCCCGTGACACAGCTAGAATCCATGGAGACTGACATCAATCACAGTCACTGAACAAACAGTTCCAGTTAACCCCTTTCAATACAGCACGTTCAGTTCCCAATAATAACTGGGCTGGATTGGATGTTAACATCATTAGCTATTGCTCTTATATCCCATCACCAATTGTTCTAAGAAAGTCTTTGGCGAAGGAAAATGATGGATGCTTTCTTGTTGTAGGTTAGATGGATCTGCTGTGTTCCCCGTATACAATGTTCTAACCACCTGCTTCAATGTCCCAACTCCCTGAAATAAAAAAAATAAACTAAATGTTGTGACTGTGCTGATCAGTTCTCTACAAGCAAACGATTTTCGATGGGCATAGTTCACTGGCCATGCAGAGGAATTGTGGATTGTCTGGATGTTCCTCCCACTGCTGTAATAAAGCAACGGTGTATCTTCAAAACGCAATGTTCTTCATTGCAGTTTTTTGTGCTTTAAAGCAATAACATTTTCATTTCTTGATTCAGTTTAAAGCTAACCATGGCACGTAAAATGACGTTGTTTTTCAAAGGCCATGGATTACTGAGTCAGGGACATGAATGTGACATTGGCTACACGATAGATCGGAATGGGAGCAGTAACTGTGGAGACTGGAGGGGAGTACAGACACATCCCAATGTCATCCGTATTCAAGCAACATTGATTCTGACAGACAGAATGGAATGCAATGCAGAGCAAGGAAACGCGTTATATTTGGGAGATGGAATTCCAAACAACAATGTGAGCACAACATGATCATTTAAATGGGATATATGGAATTATGTATTATGTATACACAGGTTAATCACAGGGTATGCAGCTTGATAAGATTGTTCATATCTGCTCAGAGTATTCAGAATTAAAATCTGACAAAGATTTCAAAATGTTAGCGGGATAGGGAGATTAAAGGATCGTATCGGTAGGTGTATTGCTCATTCCCAGCAGGTGCAGAAATGATGTGCTGAGTGATCACCACTTTTGCTGAAATTATTCTATGATATGTATGAAAAGTTTTCAGACTCTGAGGGGACAAGCTTTGTCAGTGAAGGGCACAGACTGCCATCACGAATAATCTATTTCTGTTGTCTTATGAAGTGTTGTTGCATCTAAAATATTTTTTCAATCAAAACTGATTTTCTAAAATTCATGCATTTCGGAGGATATTAGCCAAAAGTTTTGTGTTTGAATGTAAAGAAGAAACAGATTCTGGTGTTAAACAGGTGTCACCAACACGACAGCTCTAATGGAAACAGGAGTGGACTTGTATTGTCCCAAATATAACCAATTTTAACATCTGGGCCCATTTAAAAAAGCAAAATGTTAGAGATGGAAATCTGAAATACAAACAGAAATTGTTGGCGAAATGCAGTGGATGAGGTGACATCTTGAGACAGACTTAGAACTAACTTTTCAAGTCTGATATGAACCTGTTCTGAAAAAGTCATATTGGACTCACAAAGTTAATTCTGTTTCTCTCTGTTCAGATGCTGCTAGACCTGATAACTTTTATTCCAGCAGTTTACTTTATCCCCCTTTTAGACACAATTTGTCTGATCTGAACCAGAATAGTGAAGCTGCCGTTTGAGTTGACTGTCAAGTATTTGGTTATGGTCATTAAATGAGACATTGCAAAGTTTCTGTATGAAAGATCCCTAATATCGATGGCGTCTTGTATTGAGATAAATTACATTAACAGTTTGATCTCAGTGGCACTGATATCACACGATTCGTCCTCTGAATGTAACTGAATGAAAACGATTGAGATCGTTTCCTCAATGTCATGCCGTGCTCTTGATGGCACTGTAGTTACACTCACTGAGCAAAGTCTTACCTTTCTGAGACTTTACAGCAAGCTGCGGAAATATAAATTATCTTGGTATTTTTAATAGGACACATTCATCCATGAGTTCTGGAACACACCAGCATAGACAGAGTTTACTTGTTATCACCAACAGCTCTGGAGAAGGTGACGTAGGGCTGTCTTCCTGGGACTCTTTTAATCTAAATGGTACAGAATTATGCACAGAGCTGTTGTTCAGGGGCTTCTTTTTTGTCATATTGTAGTGAAGCAACAGCAATTTACTCCCTATCCAGGATGACATGTGACTTGAATGACAACTTGCAGAGATTGGGTTCCCCATTGCTCTGTTGGGGACATTACCAGTGCAGGATTCTCTTCTATTCCCATTGATCACATTTTTGTTCAGGGTCCTAGATGCCACAATGAGTCAAGTACGTCTGGTGGCATGGGAATTTACTCTGATCTCGCTTCAAATGACTTTGGAACATCACCTGAAACAATAAAGAGCAAAAGTACAGAACACAGTTTGTTTGAACAATGTGCTCACTGACCTCAAAATATTCCGAAGAAATTTTAGGCACGGGTTTACAATTCTGCCAGGAGACATTTGTCCTGTTCGTGATGAGGCAGTTTAGTTAAATGCCCTCTCAGAGAGACGGGAAGAAGCTTCACTCTGTACCATGGGGAACAAAACAATCCCATTTCCAGTGCATCAGAAAGTGGCAAACATACACTATTGTCTGCTCCTATTGGACATTGATCATTTTAACCTCATATTTCACTGATAACCAATAACAATATGGAAATCAGTAGCTTCCATCATCCTAGTTGGAGGACAAAAAGGGAATGGGAGGGATGATAAAGTAGGAGATACTGGGGAAGTTGTGTATCATACAGTCGGGTGGCAGCAGTGGATTGTGAAGGGAGATGGCCAGCGGAAGGGTATGTAGCAGCAGAAGGAGCAGTGTAAGGGATGCAGAAGTGGTAGGAAGGACTAAAAATTCTCAGAAGGGATCACTGGGCCCAAAGTGTTAACTCTGATTTTTTTTTTCTTCACAGATGCTGCCAGACATGCTGAGCTTTTCCAGCACCTTCTTTTTTTGTAGACAGTCCTTGTTTGATCTCATGACTTGTTGCTATAAGAAACAGTCCCTGATACACTCTCTGAATTGTCCTTCGAGGTGACCCTTGCCAAGTTGATGAATCCATTCATCATGCCTTTTCAAACCACCCATAATTACTATTTTGTCTTTCCTTCAAGGTCTCATTATTTCAGGGTTTAGATGATGCCTTATACTTTAGAAACACTGTTGGGCGTGGCTGAAAACTAGTCTTACTAAGACGTTTCTTCCCTAACTTTTCAATTTCACCCAGACTGATTTATCGTTTTGACCCATCATCCCGGTATCATTTCCTCATACAGCCTTGATATCATCCTTAAGCAACAGAGCAGCTCCACCTCCTGCTCCTTTCTGTCTATCTTATCAGACTGCTGAGTACCTATGCATGTTTAACTCCACAGCCTCCATCTTCCAAATACCCACCTATTTGGAACTCATACCTATTTATTGATAACATGGTGCAGAGCTGGATGAACACAGCAGGCTAAGCAGAATCAGAGGAGCTGGAAAGCTGATGTTTCGGGTCTTGATCATTCTTTAAAAATGGGGGAGGGGAAGGGGATTCTGAAATAGATGGGAGGGAAAGCGGATCGAAGATGGACGAAGGAGCAGGTAGGCGGAGACGAGATGGACTGGTCAAGGAGGCAGGGATAGAGCCAGTAAAGGTGAGTGTTGGTAGGGAGTTAGGATGGGGGCTGATCAGTCGAGGGAAGATGGAGAGGTCAAGGAGGCAGTGTTGAGGCTGGTAGGTAAGAGGTGGCGGTGGGATTTGAGGTAGGAGGACCAGATAGGCGAGAGAAAAGACAGACAGGTTGGGGAGGCAGAGATGACCTGATGAAGGGTCTAGGCCTGAAGCGTCAGCTGTTGTGCTCCTGAGGTGCTGCGTGGGCTGCTGTGTTCATTCAGCTCCACACTTTGTTATCAAAGATGATCTGAGTTGGTTTTGGGATGAGATTGGGGACAGGGAGATTTTGAAGCTTCTGAAGTCCATATTGATACCACTAGGCGGCAGGTTTCCCAAGCGAAATATGAGATGCTCATAGGAGTGGGAGGGGGAGTTGAAACAGTGCGCAACTGGGAGGTGCAGTCGTTTGTCATGAACTGAGTGTAGGTATTCAACATAATGGTCTCCAATCCTTCACTTCTCTTCCCAGATGTCGAAGAGGCCACATTGAGAACAGCGGATACACTGTACCACATTAGCAGATGAGCAGCTGTGCTTATTTATGTGCACCAATTCATCTCTCTTTGTGCTGTGAGCTCATCAATTTATTCCAAATGTTGTGTGTATTTAGATCCAAGTAAGTCCTATTTATTTGTTTTACTCCTTTAATACTTTCTTGTACACTGTGCCTTCTACACTGCCCAACCTTATTTATTAATTCGTGATAATACTGAGACTCATCTCTATAGTTTATTCCAACTCCTAAGTCTTTCTGTACTGTCACTTGCTCTACCTTATGATCGAAACGAAGGTCAAGGTTTGCTCCTTATCTAGTAGGAACACTTACATTGTCATACAGCATGGAATCAGTCCAACCAGTCCATGCCAAACGTAATCTCAAACAAAATTATTCAAACCTGCCTGCTCCTGGCCCATATCCCTTCAAACCTTTCCTACTCGTATACTTAGCCAAATTTCGTTTAAATGTTGTAATTATTCACACATCCCCCAAGTCCTCAAGAAGTTTATCCAACATGCAAACCACCCTCTTTGTGAGAAAAAAAGCCCCTCATGTATTTTTAAAATGACTCTCCTTTCATCTTAAAAATGCGTCTCCGAGTCTTGAAGTTCCCCATCCTCGGCAAAAGACAATATCACTAATCTATCTTTCACCTCGTTATTTTATAAACTTCTATCAGATTGCCTCTTAAACTCCTAAACTCCAGTGAAAGAATTCCCAGCCTATCCAGGATATCTAGACTTCTGAAGAAGGGTCCAGACCTGAAATGGCAGCTTTCCTGCTCCTCTGATGGTGCTATACCTCCTGTATTCAACCAGCTGAACACCTTGTCATCTCAGATTCTCCAGCACCAGCAGTTCCTACTATCGCCCCCCAAAGCCTATCCAACCTTTCTTTAAACTCAAGCCTTCCATACCTGGCAACATCCTGATAAATCTCTTCTGAATCCTCTCCAGCTTCAAAATATCCTTCCTATAACTGGGCAACCAGATTTGGATACCGTATTCATTGAAGAGGCACCCCAAATATCCTGCATAACCTTAACATAACATTCCAACTCCTTCGAAGGACTGAGCAATGAAAACCAAATGTGCCAAATACCTTTTTAACCAGCCTGTTGAAATGTGACACAAACTACAAAGAATAATGTACCTGCACCCCTAGGTTCCTGTGTTCTACAATATTACGCGAGGACCTACCGTTAATTGTAGAAGCCCTACCCTTGGTTGTTGTACAAAAATGAAATACCTAGCATTTATCCAGATTGAAATCTATGTGTTGTTTTTCAGCACATTGACCCATTTTATCAAGATCCCTTTATAAGCATAGAAACACTTCTTCAATTTCTACTGTGCCACTAATTTCGGTATTGTCCACAAACTTACACGCCATGCCTTGTATATGCTCATCCAAATCATTTCTATAAATGAGAGACAAAAGAGGGCTCACGACTGATTCCTGTGGAATACCCGTGGTGACAGGCCTCCAGTCCATAAAAATCTTTTGAGCATGTTCAACAAATTCTTTGCTCTCCAATCATTTAAAACAGTGGCACTGCCAGTCAACGTTTGGAACATTAAAATCGCCTACTTTTACATGCTTATTTTTCATACATCCATCTGAGATCTATGCATATATTTGTTCCTCTGTTTCCCTCTTATTATTGGGGTGGGGGACAGCATTAGTACAATTCCACCAAGGTGCTCGTTCATTTCTTCTTATTTCTAATTTCATCCCATATTTTTACTGGATGATTTTTATTTCAAAATGTTTTCTTAAGTTACAACGTGCATGTTTTCCTTGATCAAAAACGAAACTCCTCCTCCTCTGGTGCCTCCCTTTCTGTCCCTCCTGAATCCCCTTATACTACTAAACTCCATTAAATATAGACTGAATACACACTGTTATTTTTATGACATGCTCTTCATCCCATTATCATTCCTGTAAACATGCTCTGGACCCGCTCCAATGCCAGCCCATCCTTCTTTCGATGCAGGGCCCAAAGCTGCTCATAATATTCCAAAAGTGGTGTGCCCAGAGCTGATACAGCCTCAACAGTGCATCTCTGTTCTTGACATCTATGTTCCTTGAAATAAATGTTAAAATGACTTTTGCCTTCCGAACTCTCGCAAGTCCCTTTGTGCCTCAGATTTCTGAAGCCTATTCCCCATTTAGACAATGGTCTATGGCTTTATTGTTTCGACCAAAGTGCATAACCTCACACGTTTCCATGTGCCACTTCCCTGTCCACTCTCCAAACCTGTCCAATTTCTTTTGCAGCTTCCTCTCTTCCTCAACATTGCCTGTCCATCCACATACCTTTGTGCCATCTGCGATCATGGTATCAACGCCCTCAGGTCCTTTGTCCTGATTGTTAATGCTTACCATGAATAGTTGCGTTCCCAACACTGACTCCTAAGGAACTCATCAGGTTACTCCCTGCCATGCGATAAGAAACCCTTTATCCTGACTCTCTGCCTTCTGCCAGTCCGTCATTCCATAAACTGGCCACTGACAGCATGCTCTTATCTTATTTAGCAGCCCGTTTTGTGGTACCTTGTCAAATGCCTTTGTGGAAATCCGAATTGATCACATCCACTGACTCTCCTTTACCTAACCTGCTTGTTACTTCAAGGAATTCTAACAGATTTATCAGGGAATACTTACCCTTAATGAAGCCATGCCCATTTTGCCTTTTTTACCATAGCATTATCAAGTACTCTGTAGTCTCATTCTTCTTAAAAATCTTACCAACAATAGAGGTCAGGCTACCAGTCCATAGTTTCTACCTCCACCTCCTTCCTTTCTTAAACAGTGGTGTTGCATTAGCCATTTTCCAGTCATCTGGGACCCTCTCTGATTCCGGTGATTCCTGAAAGGCCACCACCCATGTCTTTCCCAAATCATCAGCTATCTCCTTCACAATTCCAGGGTGTAATCCATCTGGTCTTGGTGATTTATCACTTTCAGACTTTTTGTCATCCCCAGACCATTCTTACTGATGGGCAGCGCACTCAATTCCATCTCACATCTTCAACTACTGGTATGTTGTTGGTATCTCCCACTGTGAAAACTGATGCAAGGTACTGAATTCAGTTCCTTCGCCATTTCATTGTTCCCCATTCCTACACCCCTAGTCTCATTTCCCAGGGGTCCAATGTTTATTCTTGTCTTCCTGTAATCATTTATATATACCTTAAAATGTCTCTTGCAGTCTTCTTTTATATTACTAGCTATTAGAATCTCATATTTCATCTTCTGTCCCAACAATATTTTCTTTTCAGTTTCCTTTTAAAGGGCTCCGAATCCTTTGGCTTCCAATCATCTCGACCACATTGTATTGGTTATCTTTTCCTTTTGAACTATCACTGACTTCAGTTATAGACGACTTAGTGTACTGAAGATGGATAGAGCAGCAGATAGGTGGAGAGGAGACAGACGGGTCAAAGAGGTGGGGATTGAGCCAGTAAAGGTGAGTATAGGTGGGGAGGTAGGGAGGAGATAGATCAGTCTAGGGAGGACAGAAGGGACAAGGGGCAGGATGAGGTTAGTGGGTAGGTGATGAGTGTGGGGCTTGAGGTGGGAGGAGGGGATAGGTGAGAGGGAGGACAGGTTTGGGAGGTGGGGACGAGCTGGGCTGGTTTTGGGGTGCGGGAGAGGGAGGGGAGATTTTGAAGATTGTAAAGTCCACGGTGATGTCATAGGGCTGCAGGGTTAGAACATAGAACATAGAACAGTACAGCGCAGAACAGGCCCTTCAGCCCACAATGTTGTGCCGACCATTGATCCTCATGTATGCACCCTCAAATTTCTGTGACCATATACATGTCCAGCAGTCTCTTAAATGACCCCAATGACCTTGCTTCCACAACTGCTGCTGGCAACGCATTCCATGCTCTCACAACTCTCTGCGTAAAGAACCTGCCTCTGACATCCCCTCTATACTTTCCACCAACCAGTTTAAAACTATGACCCCTCATGCTAGCCATTTCTGCCCTGGGAAATAGTCTCTGGCTATCAACTCTCTCTATGCCTCTCATTATCTTGTATACCTCAATTAGGTCCCCTCTCCTCCTCCTTTTCTCCAATGAAAAGAGACCGAGCTCAGTCAACCTCTCTTCATAAGATAAGCCCTCCAGCCCAGGCAGCATCCTGGTAAACCTCCTCTGAACCCTCTCCAAAGCATCCACATCTTTCCTATAATAGGGCGCCCAGAACTGGACGCAGTATTCCAAGTGCGGTCTAACCAAAGTTTTATAGAGCTGCAACAAGATCTCACGACTCTTAAACTCAATCCCCCTGTTAATGAAAGCCAAAACACCATATGCTTTCTTAACAACCCTGTCCACTTGGGTGGCCATTTTAAGGGATCTATGTATCTGCACACCAAGATCCCTCTGTTCCTCCACGCTGCCAAGAATCCTATCCTTAATCCTGTACTCAGCTTTCAAATTCGACCTTCCAAAATGCATCACCTCGCATTTATCCAGGTTGAACTCCATCTGCCACCTCTCAGCCCATCTCTGCATCCTGTCAATGTCCCGCTGCAGCCTACAACAGCCCTCTACACTGTCAACGACACCTCCGACCTTTGTGTCTTCTGCAAACTTGCTGACCCATCCTTCAATCCCCTCATCCAAGTCATTAATAAAAATTACAAACAGTAGAGGCCCAAGGACAGAGCCCTGTGGAACACCACTCACCACTGACTTCCAGGCAGAATATTTTCCTTCTACTACCACTCGCTGTCTTCTGTTGGCCAGCCAATTCTGTATCCAAGCAGCTAAGTTCCCCTGTATCCCATTCCTCCTGACCTTCTGAATGAGCCTACCATGGGGAACCTTATCAAATGACTTACTGAAGTCCATATACACCACATCCACAGCTCGACCCTCATCAACTTTTCTAGTCACATCCTCAAAAAACTCGATAAGGTTTGTAAGGCATGACCTACCCCTCACAAAGCCGTGTTGACTGTATTTGATCAAGCCATGCTCTTCCAGATGGTCATAAATCTTATTCCTCAGAATCCTTTCTAACACCTTGCAGACGACAGACGTGAGACTTACTGGTCTATAATTGCCGGGGATTTCCCTATTTCCTTTCTTGAAGAGAGGAATTACGTTTGCCTCTCTCCACTCCTCAGGTACGACTCCAGTGGAGAGCGAGGATGCAAAGATCTTCGCAAGTGGCGAAGCAATTGCATTTCTCGCTTCCCAAAGCAGCCGAGGACAAATCTGGTCCGGGCCTGGCGACTTGTCAATCTTAATGTTTGACAAAATTTTCAGCACATCAGCTTCCTCTATCTCTATCCATTCCAGCATGCACACCTGCTCTTCAAAGGTTTCATTCACTACAAAGTTCGTTTCTTTCGTAAAGACAGAAGCAAAAAACTCATTTAGGGCTTCCCCTACCTCCTCAGGCTCCACACACAAGTTCCCTATGCTATCCCTGATCAGCCCTACTCTTTCTTTGATCATTCTCTTTTTCCTCACGGAAGTGTAAAATGCCTTTGTGTTTTCCCGGATTCCTTCTGCCAAGCCTTTCTCGTGCCCCCTGCTGGCTTTCCTCACACCATTTTTGAGCTCCTTCCTTGCCTGCATGTAATCCTCTCTCTCTGAACTTGACCCTAGCTTCCTCCACATTATGTAAGCTACCTTCTTCCTTTTCACAAGAAGCTCCACCGCTCTCGTCATCCAAGGTTCCTTTATCTTACCCCTTCTTGCCTGTCTCAGAGGGACATATTTACTCATCACTCTCAACAACTGTTCCTTAAACAGTCTCCACATGTCTATAGTTCCCTTACCATGGAACAACTGCTCCCAGTCCATGCTTCCTAACTCATGTCTAATCGCATCATAGTTTCCTCTTCCCCAATTAAATATCCTCCCATTTTGCCTAATCCTCTCCTTCTCCATAGCTATGTAGAATGTGAGGCAGTTATGGTTACTATCACCAAAATGCTCTCCCACCACAAGATCTGATACCTGCCCCGGCTCGTTTCCGAGCACCAAGTCTAGAATGGCCTCTCCCCTCGTCGGCCTGTCAACCTACTGCGTTAGGAAACCCTCCTGAACACACCTTACAAAAACAGCTCCATTCAAATCTTCTGCTCGAAGGAGGTTCCAATCAATATTCGGAAAGTTAAAGTCACCCATTACAACAACCCTACTGCGTCCACACTTTTCCAAAATCTGTCGACCTATGCTTTCTTCAATCTCCCTGCTGCTATTGGGGGGCCTGTAGTAAACCCCTAACGAGGTGACTACTCCCTTGCTGTTCCTAATTTCCACCCATACTGACTCAGTAGGCAGATCTTCCTCGACAATGGAAGCTTCTGTAGCTGTGATACCCTCTCTGATTAGTAGTGCTACACCCCCTCCTCTTTTTCCCCCCTCCCTATTCTTTTTAGATGTTCTAAACCCTGGAAGATCCAGCAACCATTCCTGCCCATGAGAAACCCATGTCTCTGTTATGGCCACAACATCATAGCACCAGGTACTGATCCATGCTCTAAGTTCATCTCTTTTATTCCTGATACTCCTTGCATTAAAGCAAACACACTTTAACCGATCCCTTGCTTCCTTCCAAGGAAAATCCTTCCCACTAGCTGGTCTACCTCTTGCTACTGGCTCACCTGCATCAACGCTCACCTCTGGTATACAGCTCAGGTTCCCACCGCCCTGCCATACTAGTTTAAACCCTCTCGAACTACTCGAGCAGACCTTCCACCCAGGACATTGGTCCCCTTCCAGTTCAGATGCAACCCGTCCTTCTTGTTCCCAAGCAGAATATGAGTTGCTCTTCCTGCCACCTTCGGGTGGCATCATTGCATTGTCTGACGAATGGCAAGGGGTGTTGTAATGGTTTGCGACTGGGAAGTGCAGTTGTTTAGTGCAAACTGAGCACAAGTGTTCTGCAAAGTGGTCCGAACTCCTCCGCTTGTTTTTCCCGATGAAGAGGACACCACACTGGGAACAGCGGGTGCAGTATACCACGTTAACAGATGTGCAGGTGAACATCTGCTTGATGTGGAAAGTCATCTTTGGACCTGGGTTGGACGTGAGGGGAGAAGATGTAGGGGCAGGTGTTGCACTTCCTGTGGTTGCAGGAAAAAGTGCTGGGTGTTGTGAGCTGGAGGGGAATGTGGAGCAGACAATGGAGTCACGGAGAGAATCGTCCCTCCGGAAAGCAGATCAGGGTGGGGAGGGAAAAATGTCTTTGGTGTTGGGGTCGGAAGAGTCAGAGGATGATGCATTGGATCCGAAGGTTGGTGGGGTGGTACGTGAGGATGAGGAGTTTCTGTTTTGGTTGCTATTGCGGGGAGCGGGTGTGAGGGATGAGTTATGGGAAATGCGGGAGACATGGTCGAGGGCGTTCTCGGCCACTGAGGTTGGGGAGTTCTGGGAATTTGACTCAGCCGCTATTCCAATGTGTTTCGACAGTATCGGGTCTGTGATTGTCGCCACACGTGTAGAAAAGTCCTCGGTTCAGACAAGCACCGAATCAGTGATATGACCTTAATATCTAGGCAAGGTGTGTGTCCTCTCTTCTTTATAAACGTGGATGGAATTTATTATATCACTGCTGTTCTAATCGCCAAATCTTGCATCAAGCCTTGTTGGCAATATTTGCTGTTGTATATGGAAGAAAAACAATGCAATTTCAATTCCTTGTGGCACATAACTTTTTCAGATTTCTCCCCCTCTCTGGTTACGTGTATCAAACAAGTTGTACAGCACATGCCATCCTTTAGAAGAAAGCATTGTCGTGCTCCGGACCCAATAGCAGCTCTTTCAGTTAAATACAGGAATGCATTTACAGAGAGACAGTAGGATGCTGGAGTCAGATATAACACAGAGTGGAGCTGGAGAAACACAGCAGGCCAAATTGCATCACTGGAGCACAAAAGTTGACATTTAGGGTTGGAACCCTTCTTCAGATTCTGATGAGCTGATCAGATCATCATGCCTTTTCCTTCTTGTTCGGGTAGAGGAATAGAGAGCAAAAAAATGAGTTGATGAAAATGAGGCTAAAGCAGCACTGGAGTAACACCCAGAGCGTCCAGTGTGCAACAACAGACATGATGGTGAGTCAGGCACAAGAGATGTTCACATTTAGAACAAAATATAATCACACGCTTCGCATCCTTTGACATTTCTGCTCGCCCGTTCATGTACGTTCAATATGTTCAGAAAGTGTTTTTTGTCCGTCTCGAAATGAGGCAGAGGAATTCAGTATATGGTGACTGGCATTCGTTCACTTTCTACAAGCATGTAGCAAAACAAAATAAAGTGAGTTTACAAAATGTGGGAGAATGTTTTCCCTATCTACCTATAACAAAACAATTCCACTTATCAGTCACATCAATGTTCCCCACGTCAAATTGCAATCTGTGCTTTCTTATGATTCTTAAGTGCTCATTTGGTGAAGTACAACTGTTCTGAACGTTTGATCTTCACCAAAGAGTAAGTGCTCAATCCATGGGAATATGAAGTGAACAGTTTTTCTCCAAGTTATGATACTGACTCTGTCGATGGCTATCTCGCTGTTCGATCATGGTATGCGAACTGACAGCAAATCTGAGAAACATCATTTGGGAGACATCTTCACACATCCAAATCTGCACAGCAAGTGACAGAGATTGCTGGCTGGGCAATAAAATCCCCTGGCTTCGTCCCTGGTGTGCCCAAAACATTCAGACTTCCGATTAATAGCTCAATGTGCTGGTTAATTGTGTTGCACAAACAGCGCGCAGCCAATAGGCAAAAATCCCTTACACAGGCAGTCAGTTGCTTTGGTTCCTCTGTTAGATTTTCACTTCTGCCAATTACCCTGGCCAAAACCCATCCACTTAATTAAAATAAAGTTTAAAGAATGAATAGCTCCAAAGTTATATGCTGTACCATCAGAAAGCCTGTACACTCACGTTGGGCTGAATGGTTTCCATCTGCACCATATGAATGCTTTGGTTCCGAAACGTCTGCTGGGCAATCACAAAAGTGTTCCATTGGAGATCTCCTATCACCTCGGTATGACGCCTGATGTTTGGATACACCCAAATTTCTGGGACAGTTTTTCCAATCAGGGAATTTCCCCAAAGGAGACAAAGGACCCTACAGAGAGCGCGGTAAGGCCCTGGTGAATAACTCAGCTGAAATGTTGCCAGGAGTGAGATTATAATTCTCAGCTTCATAGAGACAGCAAACACCAATGGCTCACCTCAGACCACTCAGCCTGGCCACTTTACTTTACCCACTGCTTTGACTAGGATTTACACTGAATTAAATCAAAGCAATAAAATTATGTTCAGAGGGAAACAGTAGTTGTCACTGACACCAGTATCAATTTCCAGATCCCAGTAACCCTGACATGTTACAAAAACAGAGATTGCTGGAGAAACTCAGCGGGTCTGGGAGCATCTGTGGAGAAAGAAACACAGAAGTAAAGTTCTGAGACCAGTGAACTCTCTTCAGCATCAATTAACTTCCCTGAGGCGATGATAGTGAGGAATTGACACATTTTGACTGTCGACTCATTGATTCCATTGGTTCCTGTTATGTACAGGCCAGACCCCCTCAAAACATTTCAAGAAGGTAAGTTAGATCCTAATTTCTTATTTTAATGGCAGATATAAAGTGAGTTCCCCAGATATGATATAACCGTTCAAACCACTCAGTTTTGAGCAAAACAGGATTTATATAAACACTGCAGTTCAAACATGAACAAAATAAAGCAGAATTAAGAATAAACAAACTGTTGGAAAACTTAGTCGCCCTCACACAGTAGCTATTACTAATTTACTGTTCCAATGAAATAACATCCCGTAAACACTCCCCTCAGCAAAAAGGTAAATTCAAGCACAGATTCTAACAGGCAGGTGGGAGCAACATCCAGAGAAGGATTTCAGAGAAAGTGAGAGGAATCCTTCCCTGAAGCTTGCAACTCTTCTGGACTCATACATCTTGTGGCTGCTGCTGCTAAAACAAAACCTGCACTGTGTGAAGTGGTCACTCCCCTTCCATTGTTAAACTGTTACTCCATAGACTCTTCGTCACTTCTGCATTTGCAACCTCTCTTCAAAGAATAACCCAGGACATTAAATAAGAGATAGCACAGTGTGGAGCAGGAGGAACACAGCAGGTACACAGGCAGCATCATAAGAGCAGGAATGCTGATATTTCAGGTCTGCACCTTTCTTCAGAAATGGGGGAGGGGAAAAGGAGCGATGAAGTAAATGGAGCGAGCACAGGTGGGGCTGGGGAAGGGAAGTGGGATAGTCATAAGTGAGAAACAAAAGCAAAGCTGTTGGAAAAGCTCAGCAGGTCTGGCAGCATCTGTGAAGGAGAAACAGAGTTAACGTTTCGAGCCCAGTGACCCTTCCTCAGAACCTTAGTTCTGAGAAAGAACTGACCCCGACCGAGTGTTGAAGACTGGCGCACTCCAAGGTCCAGGGCGACATGCTGAGGGACGTGCTAAAGCTTGGGGCAGCCGCCACCAAGGGGCCGTGGGGAAAGGCCACCATGCGAGACCCCTTCAGCCGGAATGTAACAGGGGCATATTCAGTAACTGGGCCCGGCTGGCACCTTCCCCAACTGGTCACGGGGCCAAAGAGGACTGTGCGGGAAGACGACCACTGGAGATTTTTTGTTTTTTTTCTTTTAGTTGGTGTACGTACCCCCAGCGTAACTCAGAGTGGCGAGCACGACCGGGTGGGTGTGTAAATATGTTTAATTTTTGTATTTTCTATGAATAAAGTATTTTTTAAATTAAAAAAATGTGCTACCAACACTTTTGTTCAATAACCCACCAATAGTACAATTTGATGAACGATTTCTCACTGGTGATTTCTCATTTGCCTGAAGATGTGATAGTCTCTACTTCCTCATCAAGATGTCATTTATAAGATAGTGACAAATTGGGATACACTCAGATTCTTCTCCTGTGTATACTTTTGATACAACTGCTTTATTTTTCATCTTCCTGTTTTAAATCAATAATTTCTCTGACTAAAAATATGTACTTTATCCTACACCAGTTCTTGTTTTCTCTTAAATATTTGATCAAACACAGTCACGAACAAATTCTACTTCAACTTCCTTATGTTTATTCTTTGATTTCTCTTCCTGCTTCACCTTGTGGTTTTGTGACATGGTTAGTGCACAGTAAGGAAAAATCCCAGCATGCACTTCCTGTCATAACTCAGTTGCCTGATATTCCACTGGCTTTTCAATCAGAGAAGCAGCACTCCTACCTGTGATGCAGCTGTATTGTTACTAAGGACAAGTTCATTCCTGGATCTCAAAGTTCCACTGGTACTCCTACCACCACTTCTACACTTTTCACTGGAAACTCCAATCTCACTTTACATAATGGAATTCTGCTCTTCTCACCGTAAGTTTCACATATTACCTTTTTTATTCTTTTCTGGTAATAGTTCTTCTGAATGACATATCTTCTCATCTGTCACCATCAAAGATTGGCATGCTCGTGTATCTCTTAAAATTGTAATTTCTTTATGTAGCTCTTCCTGGCATATGTGGCTAAACGTGTTAAAAAGCCGAAAAGTCTGTGGATGCTGTAAATCAGGAACAAAACAGATGTTGCTGGAATAGCTCAGCAGGTCTGGCCGCAGTAGAAAAAAATCAGAGTTAACTTTTCTGGTCAGGTGACCCTACCTCAGAATGAGAAAATCTCTCCCTGAAGTCAATTTTTTAAAGAGTTCTGGTACTTACTTCTCAAGCATCCCCTAACCACGTTATGCATTCTGGTGCAGCTTTTTAGCTTCCCTCTACTTTTCATTACCACTTCAACAAAAATCGCCGATTCATCCTGTTTTCCCACATCCATTTTTCCAGTGCTTTTCCGAAACCCCCAACCTTCTAACTTCTTTCATTTTTTAGCCAACTCATAATCATCAGCCATTTCAGCTCCTAATCTCCCAGTTTTAAATCTCTGCTCTTCTGCATGAGTTCTCTCTAACTCAGGAAGTGAATTTTTGAACTCCTCCAACATAATTGTCTCTCCAAAAGCATCATATGTTTGATGTGTTTTCAATGCTCATAAGCACGGATCAAAATGACTTTGCTTGATCCTTTCAAGCTCAATATACATTTGAAAAGGTTCACACATTAGGTTCCTGAAATATCTGCAGGATTCTAGCACAAGCTCACATGCACTGAGATAGCTTCCTTCACCTCCTCATACTCCCCAGATACCTCCTCTGATAGTGATGCAAATACCTCACTAGCACTACCTGGCAACTTTGTTTGGATCAACAGTACCCACACAGACACTGGCCATTCTATGTCTTTAGCCACTTTCTGAAATGAAATGAAAATGCCTTTTGCATCTTTCTCATCGAACTTAGGCACCACTTGAACATATTTAAACAAGTTCCCATCAGACCTTTAGGTACTTTGGTTTTGCTTGTCATCACGATCTTGCTCACTAAGCTGACCTTCAACCTTCACCTCTGCCCTCTTAAGTTGATTTTCATCTCCAATTGCCAACTTCTGAAGTTCAAACTCTCCCTCTTTCTGTTTTATTTTCTCTTTTTCTCCATTTCTTCTCTCTCTATTTCTCTTTTAATTATGAAAAATAAAACCCTCTGACTTTTGTTTCCTTGGCTTTTAATCGGAATTCAAACCTTTTCTTTTCCTATTCTTTTTTCTTGAGTGCATGGCCCTGCAGTACACCCCTGTCAATGCGCAGTGGCAGAGGAACTGGAGTGCCTTTCATTCCAATAATGTTGCAGTGTGGCCATGCACAGTACATCATGGTGGTGAATGTCCCCTGCCCTGGCAGCAGCCACAGTATCTGCACACAGAAGGAGTTAGCCATTCCTATTGTCTTCATGTCTGAACATAGAAAGAAATAATGACTTTTCAGATAAAGACCAATCCCCCAATATACAACTCAAACTACGCTCCACATCACCACACCCCATTGCAAACCAACCACATTAAAATATCCCGTGTTTACTAAGAGCAATGGGGCCACTGGAAACATCAGGAAGCAGCCCATCAGGGAGATGGAGCAACATTGCCGACGTCTGAACGGGTCAGCGTACTCCAGTACTGGTGGCAACACTGAGTCCTGTAATCGGCCTCTATTTATGTTACATTCTGCCTTTATTCGTCATGAAAAATTGACCGGTTCACATTTATCCGCATTGTATTCCATCCAGCAATTTGTTGCCAGTTGACTTTACCTGTCTTTGTCCATTTACAGAATTTCCACCTCCCCTTCATAATTTAGTTTCCTCCCGATCTTAGTGTCATCATAAATTTTAATTGCAGTTCTTTTTTTTTCACTCACACAAGTTATTGAGAAACATTACAAGCATTGGGGGCCAGCACTGATCACTGTGTGACTGCACCGGTTTATATTCAGTCAAATTGATAAAGACTGAGTTATCCCTCATGTCTGTTTCCTGTTTAATAACCAATCCTTCCCCAGTTCCTGTGCAGCACAGAGACAGTAGGAACTGCAGCTGCTGGAGAATCTGAGAGAACACAGTGTAGAGCTGGATGAACACAGCAGGCCAAGCAGCATCAGAGGAGCAGGAAAGGTGATTTTTCTGGCCTATTTCTGAAGAAGGGTCTCGGTCTGAAACGTCAGCCTCCCTGCTCCTCTGATGCTGCTTCACCTGCCGTGTTCATCCAGCTCCACACCTTGTTTTCACTGTGCGGCACACTTGATTTGCTGACTGTTCCAAAAATAAATCACAAAACGTAAGAACAAGAAGCAATTCAGCTGCTCGAACCTGCTGTCATCTTATCTCCATATTCCTGCTAGTTCTCCAGAACCTCCATTTACTTACTGTCCCAGCATCACCTGAACCCGCGGGTAGTGAATTACAAAGATTCATAACCATTTGAAGGAGGCAATTTGTACTCACTCCATATTAACTCTGCTACAGGTGGCCTTTTTATCTGGATGGTTCCACATGAAGAAATACACTGCCTTCGTCTGCATTATCAGTCTCCTTTCACGTCTTACATACCTCAATTACATCTTCTGTCATTCTTCTAAATTCCAAAGAATAAAGAACTAAAACGATCCACCTCCCTTCCTAAACAAGTCCCTTATCTCTAAAATCAATCTGGTGACACTCTTCTGAACTGATTGCAATGCCACTATATCTCTCGTCACTAAAAATGTTCCTATTACTCCAGTTGCATTCTCACTAATGTCTTGCAAGAGTGCAGCTACCTCCCTACTTTTATGCTATTTTCCTTTGGAATAAATTTGAGAATTCCATTTCTCTTGCTTGTTTCCTGCTGTATGTGCCTGCCACTTTCCTACAAATCATGGAGCAGGGCATCCAGATCCTCTGCAAGAAAGCACTCTGAAGTTTTTCTGTACAATATCTTGCCTTTCTACTCCTCTGATCAAAATGCATTAGCTCATATTGACCTACCTTAACTTTTATGTGGGAAATTTTAACCCTTCACCTAAATTATCAATATCCATTTGTAAATTTCTTATTTCTTCCTCACAACTTACTTTCCTAGCTATTTTCGTGTCATCTGAAAAAAAATGGCAATACAAATTTCATGACCCTCATCCAATTCATTAAAATAGACTGAAAATAGTTGTGGCCTGAAGACCAAGCACTCTGGCACCACACCTGTTCCAACTTGCCAATCAAAAATCCTATTTATTCCATCTCTCTGCATTTTGGTCGTTAGCCAAATCTTTCCCCAAGCGAAAAAATTAATTCTGAAGCCACTCGATCTTATCATGCATTTTTTTTTTCCTCTGGAAGTCCAGATATAATACACGCAAAAGATCCCTGCTATCCAGCTTTCTGGTCACATCTCTAAAGAACTCAAGCAAATTACTCCAAGATGATTTACCCTTCAAAACAAAATCCCTTGCTGACGCTGATGGCTAGCAGTTTGATGTTCAGATTTCCTGTTATTAATTCCTTAGAAATAGATTCTAACAATTTGCCTTCAATCCCAATAGTTTCTCATTGTATTTTATTCCCTAATGATGATGAATAATCGTAGTTCCTCCCTTTCTGTAGCCTCTGGATTAATTTCCAATTCCGGTGTAATGGACAAAAATGATTAAAAGTTTTGCTCTGATCGCCATGTAAGAGGTTTGTCTGGTTGAACAGCCTCATTTTTTGTTTCCTGTTTTACAAGCTTCATGGGCTAGATGTCCTCCTCATGCTCTCAGGGTCACAGGCACTAGCACCTGAATGTATTGCTCCTGTACCTAAGTCAGAGACTTAAAATTTGAATATCCTCTGCCTGCTGCAGTGGAAGACATTTGACGTCTAAAGGGGTCTAACTGTTACAGTGCAAATTTCAATGAGCTAAAGGGTCTCTCCTGTTCCTCCACGTCAGGTTCGAGGTAATGAACGGTTTCCTCCTTTGTCTCTGAAATGGGACTGAGGGAGTTATTGGTCTTCTGCTGTTCACATACAAACAGATAACAGTACAGTAACCCTACAGTGGCCCAGGAAGTCCACAGGGACATACTTCCCCTACCTATTCTCTTCAATTCCCCTCACCAGTTCGCCTAACATGCAAATCTTTGGGCTGTTGGAGAAAACTAGAGCACCCAACGGAAACCCACACAAGCACAGGGACAATTTGCAAATTCCACACAGACAGTCGCCTGAGGCTGGCATTGATCCAACGTCCTGGGCACTGTGAGGCAGCAGCGCTAACCAATGATCCACTGTGACACTTGATATGAGAACGTTTTAGGGGTCAGAGGAGGCTACAAGGATAAGAGATGCACGTGAATGCTCGAAAAGGTTACAAATATATGGAAGAGTGTAGGTGCTGGAGAATGTTACAGAGTTAGGGAGAGGCTGTAGATACTGGAGAAGGTGACAGAGATATAGAGGTTATCAGAACCGTAGGAGGATACAGAGATGTAGAGGAATGAAGGTGCTGGAGAAAATTGTAGAGATAGGGAGCATTGAAGTGGCTGGAGGAGAGATGGAATAGATGCTGAAGAAGTTTACTGAGAGAGGCATGGGACAGGGAAAGGAGGTGATGACAACATTGGGAGCAGTGTAGTTGAAGGATGAGATTACAGAGAAACGAAGCAGTGAAATCTGGAGGAAATTCAAAGTGTTATGGGCCAGAGGAAGTTACAGAAATAAGAATATGAAGCAAGAGACATTACAGAGATCGTGAGGCCTGTGCATGCCGGAACAGGTTACAGAGATTGTTTTCTTCATTCATTCACAGTATAAGGGCAGCGGTGTAGCAGCTGGAGATGAGAGAGATAGGGAGGCCTGGAGGAGGTGAAAGAGATAGGAAGTGTGAATGGGGCTAGCGGAGCTGAGAGAAAGCAGGAGGCTGAATGGTGCTGGGAGGTGAGAGAGCTCGGGAGGGTGAATAGGGCTGGAGGTGTTTAGAGAGATGGGAGGGCAAGTGGGACATGAGGAGTTGAAAGAGATAGGAAGGGGAAATGGGGCTGTGAGTTTAGAGAAATCAGGACAGTGAATGGGGCTGGCAAAAGTTAAAGAGATCAGGAGGCTGAATGGTGCTGGGAGGTTAGAGAGATAGGGAGAATGATTGAGGCTGGAGAAGGCCAAAGAGATAGTAAGGGCGAATGTGGCTGCAGGACGTTAGAGAGATGGGGAGGGCGAAGAGCCTGGAAAATATCACAGAGATAGGGAGGGCAAGTGGAGCTGGAGAAGGCTAGAGTGATAGGGAGGGATGCAGAAGGAGATGGACGCAGCAGCTGGCAGTGATGGCAAGGAAAGTTAGAGGCCCAGCTGGACAGTTTTAAAACACAGAATTGCACGTTAAATGAGAACAAATTGTAGAATTCAGTGCCACAGACAAAGAACTGGGAGTAACTGAAGGAATGAGACCTGAGAAGGCTTAATCTCAAGAGCCATGGGGACAGTGTCACACAGGACAACAGAGGCCCTTCGGCCCCTTCAGTCGACAGATGCAAAAATAAGAAGCCCTGTAGACACTGCAAAGTTGTCCTTGCTGGTGTCTGGGGACTGGAGACAAAATTGTTAGAGTCGTCCTTCAGACCAGTCAAGCAACAATATGACATAACGAAGTTTCATGGTGTCAGATCAGACTTTGACACAGAAACATCTGACTGAACCATCTCCCTGGATTGGTGGATTCGTGTTCCTCCACATTGAGCAGGACTTGAGGAAGCTTTGAGAGAGTGGGAAAGATGGAGAATGTATACAGAGTGGTTCATTTCAAAGCCACCAACAAGAGAGAATCGGCAGCAGCATTGCTGATGGAGATCGTTGGGTTTGAAAGCACATAGCTGCTGGGCTGGGGCAGCAACTGGTGGGGAAGGACCGACTAAGAGGTAAAAATGTGTGAACCTCATCTTCACCAATCTGCCGGATGCAGGCACATGGATCCATGATTGTATCAGCAACAGTGACTACTGCACACAGTATCTCAAGAGATGTAGTCCTAGTTTTACATTGGCAATAACCCCATCATGTGTATGACACTACTACTCTGTTAGATGGTTTAGATTTGAAGTAAATTTGGCAACTCAAAGCAGGGCTGTGAGAGGTGATATGGGTTACCAACAACAGCAGAATTTTACTCGAGCATGATTTTGCATAGCATTGCCCAGCATATCCTACACTTTATTCTGGCAATCAAGCCAGGGTTAAACACTTGCTCAATGAACAATACAGGAGTGCTTGCCAAAAGCAGCAGCAAGCCCATCTATAAATGATGTTGAGACCACTTTTGCAGCAAATAGAACAAGCAACAAATGATGGACAGATCTCACTGAACCCAGAATCAATGCATCAGACCTAATCTCTGCAATGCTGTGACATCCAGCCCTGAATGGTGTTGGGCAATCAAATAAATCACTGGAGGAGGATGCTCCACAAATATCATCTCCATCAATGATACAAAGGCCCAACACAACAGTAGAAGAGATAATAAAAACAGAAGTTGCCTGATAAGCTCAGCAGGTCTGGCAGCACCTGTGAAGAGAAAGAAAAAAACAGGGACAACATTTCAGGCCCAGTGACCCTTCCTCAGAACAGTCGAAAACATGAGGCTGAAATATTCACAGCAATGTTCAGACAGAAGTGTCGATGGGATGGTCGACTTCAGCCTCCTCCAAAGATTCCCAGCATTACACGTGGCAGTCTTCAAGTAATTTCATTCATTTTCTGTGATATGAACAAACAGCTGGAGGGACAGGATATTACAAAAGCTGATCCACCAGCTAAGAGAGGCGATTCAGCAGGAGGTTTCCTCATCAAAGTTTGATCTGACAGCATGACATTCCTACCATGGAAATAACTGTGTGTAAATATTAGCACATATCTTAGTACAAGGGAAAATAATCGTATATTTTCAAAGTCCTTGCACCTCACAATCATTTGAACTTGCTGGTGGTAAAAAAGTGTTTTCATTTAAAAGTCCTTTACTGTGATTTGTGTACTGTTCTCATCATATTGTTATCATAAAATTGAACTGAATAAGTCAGTAGATGTGTGCTTTTTGACATCGGAAAGTGGGTGTTTTCGAAGGATGTCGGCCTTCAGCGATATGATTTTGCTGTTAATAGTTAGATTTGCTGAGAATGTTTCCAGAGAAAGTTATGTCTTCAGTCACACACACGAATGTTGGGTTGGGAATATGCTGACCATATTTGTCGCTGGACAATTCTGTTTGGACACTAATGTGTGGAGCTGACATGCACTGGTTATTGTGAATGAGGGATTCAATGTAAGGGAACAGGTGCTGCAGGAGCCCATCACCTTTCTAACACCTTCATTCAGGATTAGGTCCGAGGTGCACCATTACAGAGGTTAGGTGGCACACCAGAAGTCATCAACAGAGATGAACTGATGAGACATGTTTGTTGGCAGGTCTTTTTTTTTTTACAAATGTTGAGCTGCACTGGACCAGCAATGAGCCTGGTGCTAGTTCATTGGCTAGTCTGCCTCATGCACTTCCTTGTCGATTGGGAATGCCTCTAACAGGTCTGTTGTCAAGGATTGTGTGAATATCAGTCCAAGTCCAGTTTAGATACTCTCTAGACAGATTTAGGACATGGCCAGTGTTTTGGAGGTAGTGGTGAAGCCCAGTAGCACTGCAGCTGAATTCAGGGGTTTTGTTTAAAGTTTATTTTTAACAGATTTGCTGACTGCAAGATGATGTGTTCACTGATCTGAACATGATTCAGCTGTTAACGAGAGTCACTAAATTCTGCAATAATTAGGTGTGTACTCTAGTAATTTAACTGTTTTCACTTCAGTTGTTTTCAAATGAAAAACAATGAACTTGGTTTATTTTTAGAAACATATAAGAACTAAAGTGATATTAACTCTTATGCTGTAAAAATATAAAAGTGAGCTGCATTATATTTCTTACCGACTCGTCCAGCAACATTCAGACATTGAGTGTAAAGCAGCATTCTGTCCCACGCAACAACAGCACGCTCTCTGCTAATTCCTTTCCAACTGTGCGAGGAAGAGGGAGCAGCTTCTTGGTATCTCGTCACTACAGTGCTCATCATTGATAAATGGGATACATATTCTTAACTGCATCGTCACCAATCTGGTTGCTGCAGATGCACCTATCCATTTAATATATCAATAAGTTTGGCCACTGAATAGTCCCTGTGGAAGAAAGTGACATCTTCACATTTTCTACCCCTTCACCATGTTATGTAGCAAACTATCTGCTGAACAGGAAATAATTCAAACAGATCTAGCAACTAATGACAAGGTATCCATGAGGAGCAGTGAACCATCAGCAGTAGCAGAATCATACTCTGCACGACTCACAGTCTGCAACCTCACGGCCCAGCACATTTCCCACTCTACAGTTACTATCAAGCCAGGAATCCACCCTGTTCAATGAAGAGTGCAGAAGGACATGCCAGGAGCAGCAGCAGACAGACCTAGACACGAGGTGACGACCTGGAAGAAGCTCCTATTGTCTTCAGCTACCAAACAGAACGACTTGCAATGCCAAACAGCATAAGCAGCAAGTGCTGGACAGCGCTGAGTGATCTCACAACCAATGGATCAGATCTAAACTCTGCAGACCTGCACATTTAGTTGTAAAAGATAGTGGGCAATGAAAAAGAACCATTAAAGGAGGAGGCTGATCTCCAACAACTGAATCCTCAGTTCTGGGGGAGCCCAGCGCATCAGGAAAAAAAAAGCTGAAGCACCTGTAACAGTCTTAAGCCAGAAATGCCAGGCAGGTATTACATTTCAGCCTCCTGCAGTGGTCCCCAAAATCAGAGATGACAATTTTCAGACAAATTGATTCACTCCATGCTGTATCAAGAAATGGCTGGAGGCACAGAAAACTGCGGTGGCCCTGGCAATATCTGACTCTAGAAATTTCCCCATCCTTTGCCAAGCTGTTCCAGTCCAGCAAGAGCACTGACATCTACCAACAATGTGGTTAATTGTCCACAAATGTCCTGGGCACAAAATCAGGGCAAAGTCATTGCTTCGAGGCAATGACATACCAGTATAAAGTCTACCATGTAAATCAGAAAAACAAAATAAAGTGTCAGCAATAATATGCTCAATCAGCAATAACCTGCTCAGTGACATTCAGCCAGTGTTCTGTCAGGGTGACTCAGCTCTTGATCACATTGCAAGCTTGGTTCAAAACAGCTGAACTCCAGAGGGGAAGTGAGAGTAATTATTCTTAATATCAAGGCACCATTTGACAGACTGTGACAACAGAAGCCCAATTAAAATTAGTGTTAATCAGAATTTGGGTGAAACGTTTTCGCTGCTTGGAGTAAATCACCAGTGAGATAAAGGGTTGTTTTTTGTTAGTATCAGTTGGTTAAAATCCAAGACATCACTGCAGCTTTTTCTCAGGAGAGATCGTGTCCGAGTCTCAAATATTTTCAGCTGCTTCAATAACCTTCCTTCCCTCATAAGGACGTCATGGGAATGTTCAGTGGTTATATGTCTCCCCAGATACTGACACAGTCCTGGTTCAAATGCAACAAACCCTGGAAAGTATTCAGGCTTGGTCTAAAGAGCGAGAAATAAGCAGTGGATCTACACAAAAGCCAGTCAAATAGAATATTCAATAATCAAACCACTCCCTTAATAATCAAAGGAATTACCATCACTACATCAGCAACAGAACGTTTATCATCATCCTGTGGCCACCAACTGCATTGAATGAGTCATATAAATATATGTGACTTCAAGAGCCAGTCAGGGGCTAGGAACCCAACAGTGAGTAACTCACCACCTGACTCCAGTCTTACAGATAGTGGGCAGGCTTTGGGAAGCCAAAGCTGCGTTGGAATATTCTCCAGAAATAACCCAAAAACAGAAACAGCCCATTTGATGACGATCACATTCATAAACATTCATCCCCTCCACCAGTTCTGCTTCAGAGTAGCAATACACAGCATCTAAAAGGTACACTGCAGAAATTCACCAAGGCTTATGAGTCAACACCTTCCAAACCTTCTCGATGGACAAAGGCAGCAGGTAAATGCAAAAAGTCAGTCTGTGAACTCTCTCCTTCATACGGCCAGATGTGATGTGCAATGATGACTGAACTACAGTTCTCAAGCTCCTCAGATCACTGATCAGTCCGGATTCAAATGCAGCCAGAATTGGACAACAGCCAGGATTGGGCTGACAAGTGACAAGTAATATTTGCACCACAAAATTGCCAGCAATATCCATCTCCAACGAGACAGACTCTGACCCTTGAAATTCAACAACATTGCTATCACTAAATCACCAACTAACAACATCTTGGAGTTTATCATTGACCGGAAACTGAGCTGAAATCACCAAAACATATGCCATGGTTTCATGAGCAGAACAAAGGCAAGGATCATGCAGTAAATAGATTACCTTCGGAATCTGTAAATCCTGTCCTCAAACTACAAGTCAGGAGCGTGATAGAACACTCTCCACTGGCCTGGATGGGTGCAGCGCCAACAACACTCAAGAAGATTCACACCATCCGCTACAAAGAAGACCAGTGAATGGTGTTACATCCATTGGTTGGCTTTCTTAGCTCTGTCAATCTGTTGCTACTTAGGTCTAATACCTGATTCAAGTTCTTAATGTTCCAATGCATTAACTGCACTTGCCCTTCTTGCTGTTAGTTATCCTGTGTCCGGCATGTGCTTTTACTTTAATAACCTTGATAATAGGGTGCATTATATCTTGTAGATTCCCTCCACCACAAGTGCACTGTAGCTGCAGCATGGACAATTCATAAGATGTAATGCACATTCCACAGATGGACGAGTGTAGCTCATGTATAGCTGAACTAGAGAAAGTTGCCCATGGAAAAGTGATGGTAAGCTAACTCCTTGAACCAATGCCATCCACCAGTTATGAGCTGACCTGCAATATACTTAGGGAACGAATTCCAGAACTTTGACCCAATGACCATGAGAGAATGGTGATATATTTCCCAGTCAGAATGGCGAGTGGCTTTGAAAAAAAAATCTTGCAGGCTGTGACATCAACATGTATCCGCTGACATTTTCCTTTGAGGTGGAAATGGTCGTGGGTTTGGAATGTGCTGAGGATCTTTGGTGAATTTTTGCAGTCTTTCTTGCAGCTGATACGTACAGCTTCTCTGAGCATCAGAACTGGGCGGATTGGGTGTTTGCGGATCTGGTGGCTTTGTCCTGGATGATGTTGAGCTTCTTGGGTATTGTTGGAGCCGCACCAGCCCAGGAAGGTGGGAAGTATTCCATCACACTCCTGAAACTTGTTTTGTGATAATGGACAAGATTTGGGGAGTCAACAGTTAAGTTACTCAATGCAGTATTCCCAGCTTCTGACCTGCTCTTGTAACCACTGTGTTAATGGTTATCCCCACAATATTGACAGTGGGGCATTCAATGATGCGAAGACCATAGAAGGCCAAGGGCCGGTGATTATATTGACTCTTTTTTGGTCATTGCCAATGCCTGACATTTGGATGACATGAATAGTCTTTGCCACTTGCTAGCTTACGTTTGGCTATTGTGCAGCTCCTTTTGTATTTGACTGGCAGAGCAGGGTTAAGGAGCAGGACATCCTACTGGTGTCACACATTTTTATGGTCTTATGGGAATCAAGGAGAAACTCTCCATTGATTTGAGACTTAGCTGGCCCACAGGAAATAGGATTACAGTTATTGCAAGTCAGTTATTTTCAGCTTCAGGACTTCTCTGCAGGATGTTCCTCAGGGGAGCTTCCTGTGCCCAAACTTCTTTACCTGCTTCATCAGTGACCTTCCCTCCATCGTAGGGAGTGGGATTTTAACTGACGATGGCACCATGGTCATAAACATGAACGTGGAGAATCTCATTGTCACCATTTGACATCTCATGGCATTGCCATTGCTGAATTCTTTACTTTTCTTCCAAGGCCATATAACGGCATTGGTTGCAACAACAGAACAGAAGCAAGGAATCCTGCAGATTTACATTTTCTCCTGTCTCATCAATAACCTGCTCAGTGACGCCCAGTTTGTGTTCCACCAGGACCACTCAGCTCCTGACCTCATTTCAGCCTTGGTTCAATATGCACAAAAGAGCTGAATTGAAAAGAGAAGGTGAGAGAGATGGCCATTGACATCAATGATGCATTTGTCTAAGTACAGCATCAAGGAACCCAAGCAAAACTGGAATCAATGAGTACTAGGGGCAAACTCTCTTGGGTTGGAGTAATATATGATACATAGGAAGATAATTACAGCTCCAGGACATATATGCAGGAGTTCTTCAGTGTAGTATCCTAGGCCCAGCCATTTTCAGCTGCTTCATCAATGACCTTGACTCCATCTCAAGGTCAGAAGTGCGGATGTTCACCAATGATTGCACAATGTTCAGCACCATCAGTGACTCCTCAGACACGGAAGCAGTCTGTGTCCAAAAACAACAAGATCTGGATAATATTCAGGCTTGGGCTGACAAGTGGCAGTAATATTTGTACCACATAACAGTCAGGCTATGACCAACACCACAAATAGACAATCTACCACCACCCCTCAACATTCAATGGTGTTCACGTCACTGACTCTCTCAACACCAAAATCCTGGGAGTTGCCATTGAGCAGAAAATCACCTGGGCTCCCCATATGAATGCAGTGGCTAAAAGTGCAGGTAAGAGTTTAGGAATACTGTGGGGAGTAATTCACTTCCTGACTCCCCAGGGCTTGTGCACCATCTGCAAGGCACACTTCGGGAGTGTGATGGAACAGTCCCCAAATTACATTCCATCTGGCAAACTATTATCCATTCGCTTTACCTAATCGTATCCATTTACACAATCCATCTTCTATCGATAGTTCAATTTCCTGCTTATCTTCATGTCATTGCCCAGAGTTGTTACAATCCATTTGTTCCACGCCTCCAAGTCATCGATATAGATTGTAAATTGTTGACGACTCAGCACTGGTCACTGTGTGAATCCACTGGTTACATTCTATCAAACTAACGAGGACTGGTTTTTCCTGAGTGTTTGCTTTCTGTATGATAACCAGTCCCTCCCCAATTCCTGTGCAGCACATGCAAAAGGCTGAATAAGGATGATGAGCCTCAGTCAGCAATTCTCCCCTCGAACCTGCTCCATCATTTAATACAATCATAGCTGATGGCATCTTGGCCTCAGTTCCACTTTCCTGTCCACTTTCCATAACTTATCATTTACTCAATGTCTCTTCGTCTTGGTTCGTGAATTCCACAACAACATTGTCAGTTCCCTTTAGCTTCTTATACACCTCAATGAAATCTCTTCTCATTCTTCTAAACTTCAGAAAGTATAGACCTGAACTGCTAGTAAGTAGCTTACTAAGTGTTTCTGGAATAAATCTCATTAAACTATTCTGATATGCTTCCTATGCAACTACATCTCTACTCAAGTCAGGGCACCATAACTGTACAAGGTACTCCAGCTGCAGACTCACTAATGTCTTACATAGTTGCAGTCTCACTCCACTACATTTATACTCTGTTCATTTAGAAATAAACGCTGAAATTGCACTTGCCTTCCTCACTACCTGCTGTACCTGTGTATGAATTTTCTCTGATATTCTCAAGTAAACCCAGATCCCTCTGCACTTATGCACTTTGAAGTTTCTTGACATTGAGATAATAAGTTGGCTTTGTACTATGCTGACCAAAATGGATAACCCCATACTTGTGCTCATTAGGTTTAACTGCAAAATGTTGGTCCATTCACTGAACTATCAGTTCCATTTGTAAATCTTTACAGCTTCATTGCAAACCTACTTTTCCACCCATTTTAATGTCAAGTAAAATTTGGTGGCAGTATCTTCTGTACTTTCAATCAAATAATGCAATAGTTTGCAAATAGTTGGGGCCTGATCACTGAATTCTAGCACATCAAAAGTTCCAATCATAATCCTACACACCCTTACGCCATCTCACTGCATGTTGTTGGCTCACCAATTCTCTATTCAGGTTAATAAATTATTATAGCCCAGTGCTCTTATTTTACAGATTAAACATTTGTCCAGCACGTTATCCAAAAACTTATGGATGTCCAGACATGTAACTTTTCCATAATCTTCATTATCCACATTGCCTGTCACATTGTGAAAGAACTCAATCAAATAATTCAATATGATTTGTTCTCCATGAAACCATGCTGACTCTGCTGGATTGTGGTCTGACTTTGCAAACCTGCTGTTTTTTAACTCCCAGATAATGGAATTTAACATTTTAACTTCAATCTCAATAGTCTACTCACTACTTTCTACTCCTTCGTCAATCTAGTTATTTTAAGTTCTTATCTTTCTACAATTTCTATGTACACTTTCCAGTTCCTGTGCAAGAGGCACGAGGCTGTAAAGGTCTGCTGTGATTGCTGTGTAAGAGACATGATTGGCTGAATGGTTTCAATCAGTTCCTGGTTTATAACTAGATGGGCTGAATGTTCACCTGGTATTCTTACATTATGGTCTAGATGGCCAGAATGCCTTACTCCTGTTCCTGAGTAAGACACAAGTTCTGAATGTACTCCTCCTGTTGACGTAAAAGTGGATTGAGGGCTTATGGAACCTTCCTGTTGCTGTGTTGTTCAAGGGCCTGAAGTGTGTCCTCAGTTTCCTCCATCACAGCATTGAGATGCTGACCGGTCTCCTCCCCCATCCCTGAGTGAGTGTTCCTCTCCTGTTCCCATCCAACAGGCACGTGGCTTAATTAACTGCTCCTTTTTCATTAAGATTTCAAATTGTTTTGAGTACTTCTCAGTTCCTGTGCATCAGGGTTGATGGACTGAATGGCTGACACTTATTCCAGTGGGACATTCTACAGCCGGACTTCAGAGAACTCGGAAGAAGGCTGAAAAGCAGGGCTTCCAGGGTGGTTATCTCTGGTTTGCTTCCAGTTCCTCAGGCTGGAGAGAGCAGGAACAGGGAGATAATGAACTTGAATGTGTGGCTGACAAACTGGTGCAGGAAACAAGGATTTACATTCTTGGATCACTGGGGTATGTTTTGGGGTAAGGATAAATTGTACCAGAGGGACAGGCTGCATCTTAATAGGTAGGGGACCAGCATTCTGGCAGTCAGATTTGCCACTGCAACACAGGTGTGTTTAAAATAAGTAGTTGGGTGGGGGGTTGGGGGGGTGCTAACTGGAAATTTAAGAATGAAGTTAAAGGGAAAGTGAGAATAAGAGAAGTTAAGGCAGACAACAGAATCAATGGAGCAGAAAACTCAAGAAGGGATTGTACAGTATGGCCAAGTGAAATAGGGATTGATAGAAGGGTGGGGGGAGTAACAAATTAAATGTATTATATATGAAATCACGAAACGTAAGAAATAAGGTGGATGAGCTTGTGGCTCAGTTGGAAATTGGCAGGTACAATGTTGTGGGGATAACTGAGGCCTGGCTTCAAGTGGACAGGGCCTGGGAAATGAATGTTCAAGGCCATACGTGCTATCAAAAGGACAGACTGATGGGCAGATCGTTGTTGGGTGGCCCTATTGGTGAGGAATGATATGCGAACAGGGACATGGAATCAGGAGATATAGAGTCAGTATGAATGGAGCTGTGAAATTCTAAGAGTAGAGCGACCCGAATGGGAGTTATCTACAGGCCCCCAAACAGTAGTCAGGATGTAGGGTGTAAGCTGATTCAGGAGTTGAAATTGGCATGTCGCAAAGGTATTACTACAGTTGTATTGGGGTACTGCAACATGCAGGTAGACTGGGAGAATCAGGATGGTACTGGACCCCAAGAACGGGAGTTTGTGGAGTGACTCCGAGATGTATTCTTGGAACAGCTTATACTGGAGCCGATCAGGGAGAAGGCAATTCTGGCTCTGGTAACAAAGTGTGGAGCTGGATGAACACAGCAGGCCAAGCAGCATCTCAGGAGCACAAAAGCTGACGTTTCGGTCCTAGACCCTTCATCAGAGAGGGGGATGGGGTGAGGGTTCTGGAATAAATAGGGAGAGAGGGGGAGGCGGACCGAAGATGGAGAACAAAGAAGATAGGTGGAGAGAGTATAGGTGCGGAGGTAGGGAGGGGATAGGTCAGTCCGGGGAAGACGGACAGGTCAAGGAGGTGGGATGAGGTTAGTAGGTAGATGGGGGTGCGGCTTGGTGTGGGAAGAAGGGATGGGTGAGAGGAAGAACAGGTTAGGGAGGCGGAGACAGGTTGGACTGGTTTTGGGATGCAGTGGGTGGAGGGGAAGAGCTGGGCTGCTTGTGTCGTGCAGTGGGGGGAGGGGACGAACTGGGCTGGTTTAGGGATGCAGTTGGGGAAGGGGAGATTTTGAAACTGGTGAAGTCCACATTGATACCATTAGGCTGCAGGGTTCCCAGGCGGAATATGAGTTGCTGTTCCTGCAACCTTCGGGTGGCATCATAGTGGCACTGCAGGAGGCCCATGATGGACATGTCATCTGAAAAATGGGAGGGGGAGTGGAAATGGTTGGCGACTGGGAGGTGCAGTAGTTTGTTGCGAACTGAGTGGACGTGTTCTGCAAAGCAGTCTCCAAGTCTCCGCTTGGTTTCCCCAATGTAGAGGAAGCCACACCGGGTACAGTGGATGCAGTATACCACATTGGCAGATGTGCAGGTGAACCTCTGCTTAATGTGGAATGTCATCTTGGGGCCTGGGATAGGGGTGAGGGGGGAGGTGTGGGGGCAAGTGTAGCATTTCCTGCGGTTGCAGGGGAAGGTGCCGGGTGTGGTGGGGTTGGAGGGCAGTGTGGAGCGAACAAGCGAGTCACGGACAGAGTGATCTCTCCGGAAAGCCGACAGGGGTGGGGTTGGAAAATTTTCTTGGGTGGTGGGGTCGGATTGTAGATGGCGGAAGTGTCGAAGGATGATGCGTTGTATCCGGAGGTTGGTGGGGTGGTGTGTGAGAACGAGGGGGATCCTCTTTGGGTGGTTGTGGCGGGGGCGGGGTGTGAGGGACGTGTTGTGGGAAATGCGGGAGACGCGGTCGAGGGCGTTTTCGATCACTGTGGGGGGAAAGTTGCGGTCCTTGAAGAACTTGGACATCTGGGATGTGCGGGAGTGGAATGTCTTGTCATGGGAGCAGATGCGGCGGAGGCGGAGGAATTGGGAATAGGGGATGGAATTTTTGCAGGATGGTGGGTGGGAGGAGGTGTACTCTAGGTAGCTGTGGGAGTTGGTGGGCTTGAAATGGACATCAGTTACAAGCTGGTTGCCTGAGATGGAGACTGAGAGGTCCAGGAAGGTGAGGGATTTGCTGGAGATGGCCCAGGTGAACTGAAGGTTGGGGTGGAAGGTGTTGGTGAAGTGGATGAACTGTTCGAGCTCCTCTGGGGAGCAAGAGGCGGCGCCGATACAGTCATCAATGTACCGGAGGAAGAGGTGGGGTTTGGGGCCTGTGTAGGTGCGGAAGAGAGACTGTTCCATGTAAGCTACAAAGAGGCAGGCATAGCTGGGGCCCATGGCCACCCCCTTAGTCTGTAGGAAGTGGGAGGAGTCAAAAGAGAAGTTGTTGAGGGTGAGGACGAGTTCGGCTAGGCGGATGAGGGTGTCGGTGGAGGGGGACTGGTCGGGCCTGCGGGACAGGAAGAAGCGGAGGGCCTTGAGGCCATCTGCATGCGGAATGCAGGTGTATAGGGACTGGACATCCATGGTGAAGATGAGGTGTTGGGGGCCAGGGAATTGGAAGTCCTGGAGGAGGTGGAGGGCGTGGGTGGTGTCTCGGATGTAGGTGGGGAGTTCCTGGACCAAAGGGGAGAAAATGGAATCCAGATAGGTGGAGATGAGTTCGGTGGGGCAGGAGCAGGCTGAGACGATTGGTCGACCAGGGCAGGCAGGTTTGTGGATTTTGGGAAGGAGATAGAAACGGGCCGTGCGGGGTTGGGGAACAATGAGGTTGGAGGCTGTGGGTGGGAGGTCCCCTGAGGTTATGAGGTCATGAATGGTGTTGGAGATGATGGTTTGGTGCTCGGGTGTGAGGTCATGATCGAGGGGGCGGTAGGAGGTGGTGTCGGAGAGTTGGCATTTGGCCTCGGCGATGTAGAGGTCAGTGCGCCATACTACCACTGCGCCACCCTTGTCTGCGGGTTTGATGGTGAGGTTGGGGTTGGAGCGGAGGGAGCGGAGGGCTGTCCGTTCTGCGGGGCAGAAGTTGGAGTGGGTGAGAGGGGTGGAGAGGTTGAGGCGGTTAATGTCTCGACGGCAGTTAGAGATGAAGAGGTCGAGGGAGGGTAGGAGGCCTGGGGGTGGTGTCCAGGAAGAGGGCTTGTGTTGGAAGCGGGTGAAGGGGTCAGTGGAGGGAGGGTTAGGTTCCCGGTTGAAGAAGTAGGCGTGGAGGCGGAGACGGCGGAAAAACTGCTCCTTGTCCAATCGTGACTGGTATTCATTGATGTGTGGTTGTAGGGGGACAAAGGTGAGCCCCTTACTAAGGACTGACCGTTCGTCCTCAGTCAGTGGGAGGTCTGGGGGGATGGTGAAGATGCGGCAGGGTTCAGTGTGACTGTCTTCTCTGGGCTCTGGTGTTGTGCAACGATTTGATCAGGCACCTCAAAGTAAAGGAGCCATTAGGTGGTAGTGACCATAATATGATCAGTTTTAATCTGCAATTTGAGAGGGAGAAGGGAGAATCGGAAGTGTCAATATTGCAGTTGAACAAAGGGAACTATGCAGCTAAGAGGGTGGAGCTGGCCAAAGTTCAATGGTTCAATACCGTAGCAGGGATGGCAGTGGAACAACAATGGCAGGTATTTCTGGATATAAAGCAGAAGGTGCAGGATCAGTTCATACCAAAGAGGAAGAAAGATCCTAAGGGGAGGCAGGGGTGACTGTGGCTGACGAAGGAAGTTAAGGACTGTATCAAGATAAAAGAGAAGAAGTATAACATAGCAAAGATGAGCAGGAAGACAGAGGACTGGGAAAGTTTTAAAGAGCAACAGAAGATAACTAAAAAGCCAATACGTGGAGAAAAAAAAGAGGTACGAAGGCAAACTGGTCAAAAATATAAAGGAGAATAGTAAAAGCTTTTTTAGGTATATGAAAAGAAAAAAAATGGTTGACTAAAATTGGGCCCTTGAAGTCAGAAACAGGTGAATTTATTATGGGGAACAAGGAAATGGCAGAGGATCTGAATAGGTACTTTGGATCTGTCTTTACAAGGGAAGACACAAGCAATCTCTTAGATGTAATAGTGGCTGAAGGACCTACGGTAAGGGACGAACTGAAGGGAATTTGTGTTAGGCAGGAAATGGTGTTGGGTAGACTGTTAGGTCTGAAGGCTGTTAAGTCCCCTGGACCTGATGGTCTGCATCCCAGGGTACTTAAGAAGGTGGCTCTGTAAATCGTGGGCGCATTGGTAATCATTTTCCGATGTTCTATAGATTCAGAATCAGTTCCTGTACATTGGAGGATGGCTAATGTTGTCCCACTTTTCAAGAAACGAGGGAGAGAGAAAACAGGAAATTGTAGATCAGTTAGCCTGACATCGGTGGTGGGAAAGATGCTGGAGTCAATGATAAAAGATGAAATTGCGACTCATTTGGATAGCAGTAACAGGATAGGTGAGAGTCAGCATGGATTTATGAAGGGGAAATCGTGTTTCACTAATCTTCTGGAATTTTTTGAGGATGTATCTATGAAGGTGGACAAGGGTGAATCAGTGGATGTAGAGTACATGAACTTTCAGAAAGCCTTTGATAAAGTCGCACATCGGAGATTGGTGAGCAAAATTAGGACACATGGTATTGGGGGCAAAATATTGACTTGGATTGAAAATTGGCTGGCTGATAGGAAGCAAAGAGTAGTGATAAACGGGTTCCTTTCGGAATGGTAGGCCGTGACCAGTGGGGTACCACAAGGTTCGGTGCTGGGACCGCAGCTGTTTACAATATGCATTAATGATATAGACGAAGGCATTAAAAATAATATTAGCAAATTTTCTGATGACACAAAGGTGGGTGGCCGTGTGAAATGTGAGGAGGCTGTTGTTAGAATACAGGGTGACTTGGACAGGCTAGATGAGTGGACAGATGCATGGCAGATGCAGTTTAATGTGGATAAATGTGTGGTTATCCACTTTGATGGCAAGAACACGAAGGCAGATTACTAGCTAAATGGGGTCAAGTTCGGTTAAGGGAAAGTACAACGAGATCTAGGCGTTCTTGTACATCAGTCAATGAAAGCAAGCATGCAAGTACAGCAGGCAGCGAAGAAAGCTAATGGCATGCTGGCCTTCATAACAAGAGGAATTGAGTATAGGAGCAAAGAGGTCGTTCTGCAGCTGTACAGGGCCCTGGTGAGACTGCACCTGGAGTAGTGTGTGCAGTTTTGGTCTCCAAATTAGAGGAAGAACATTCTTCCTATTGAAAGAGTGCAGTGTAGGTTCACGAGGTCAATTCCCGGAAAGGCGGGACTATCATATGTTGAAAGATTGGAGCGACTGTGCTGGTATACACTTGAGTTTAGAAGGATGAGAGGGGATCTGATTGAGACGTATAAGATTATCAACGGATTGGACACTCTGGAGACAGGAAGCATGTTTCCGCTGATGGGTGAGTCCAGAACCAGACGACACAGTTTAAAAATAAGGGGGAGGCCATTTAGAACAGAGTTGAGGAAAAACTTCTTCACCCAGAGTGGTGGATATATGGAATGCTCTGCTCCAGAAGGCAGTTAAGGCCAACTCTCTGGATACTTTCCAGAAAGAGATAGACAGAGCTCTTAAAGATCGTGGAATCAAGGGATTATGGGGATAAGGCAGGAACAGGATACTGATTGTGAATGATCAGCTATGATCAGAAGGAATGATGGTGCTGGCTCGAAGGACCAAATGGCCTACTCAAGCACCCATTGTCTATTGTCATATTCACACCATTTTTCCAGGTTTCCTGTCTTTGAAATTTGTACTAAAATCTAATTTCTTTACAAATAGTGTCCAGTATAAATTGATTTCTAGTTACCTCAAAACTCTTCTCACAACCAAGAGTGATACCCCAAAGGTATTGCTTATTTCCCTCCGCATCAATTAGTGTTAGTTCTAATTACACTGATGAGGGTGAGAAAAGAAATAGGCGATGTGCACTTGAAACTGCAGAGCTACAAGTCTGCAATGTTCACCTCACGTTGTCTCAACATGAAGTGAGGACACACAGCAGTTACTGTTTATTCTTGTTTGTGTTTATGACATCACAGACAAACCATTGTGACGTCACTGGGCTTATTCTTTTTTAAAAGAAAACCTTCCTGAGAAAGAACACAAAACCTGTTCGAGCAGTTACCTGCTGTTTTCCACTTCATCTCCGTGTACGCGGTTGTCATGTGGGGAGGGGTTGTTTGTAAACGTGGGCATCATGTCATGGATGCAATTCCCCATCTCCACCATCTTCCCTTAGCCTTCCTGGTATATTGCCCATGGGGGTGAAGGCACCAGGAGGCCTGCCCACATGTGACCAATACATGTATTAATTTATTTGGTGGCCAGACTCGCTGGTCAGCTGTCAAGAGGATGGATGGTCTCATCTGTCCTGAAAGTCCCTTAAAAACATCCCTGAGGTTAATTTAACCTTTATATTCACCTTTGAATCCTTTGCACTCCTCTCATCACAGTCACAACAACACTTACTGTTATGTCCTGCATGTTCACCAACTCTCTATTCATGCTCATACATTATCTTCAGTTCCAGAGCCCTTATCTTATCTATTAGCCACCAGTGTGACACCTTACAAAATGCCTCTTGGGAATCCAGGTGTTATGAAGCTGTTGGTTTCCTCTTTCCGGCCTCACTTGTTTGACTCTGAGAAAGGAAGAAAATTGTCAAACATGCCTGGTCCCAGGGTGACCTTGGACATACCTGCAACTGTCCTGTCTCCATCATGGAATGTCTTCTTCTGGATTGACCACGTTGATTTAATCAGATGATACGATTTTTGTTTTAAGTGCATTGCTGAAACATACTTAATGAAGGGACATTATGAAACACTTGCCCAACTGATTAAAACTCATGTTAACTGGCTTTATTCCTTATGTTTGCTCCTCCTTCTTTCTTAAATAGCAGTTTTACAACTGCTAATTTCTACTTCACTCAGAATTTTCCAAAATACAGGATGTTTTGCTAAATCAGAAACCAAAATATCTACGACGTGATAATGGGAACTGCAGATGCTGGAGAATCCAAGATAATGAAATGTGAGGCTGGATGAACACAGCAGGCCCAGCAGATCCTGAGATGCTGCTGGGCCCGCTGTGTTCATCCAGCCTCACATTTCATTAAACAAAATATCTACGATGTCTGAAGCATGGCTCCAGGGGCATTCAGTTTCTTGGAAGGACGGACAAAGAGGAGGAGGTGGGTCAGTATTGCCGGTTACAGAATAAAATTAATATTGTAATGACAATGGATATTAGTTCTGGTGAAATGGAGTCTGGGTACAGTTCAGAAACATCAAGGGACAGAAATTGACAGTGTTCGATGTATATACACCCCAGTCATCTCCAGTGGTAATTTTAGCAGAAGGCACGAAACAGGAAATTGAAGACACCAGCAGAAAGGGAGAGCTCTAATTATGATGAATGGTCATTGACTTCAAGAGTCAGGTGACTTCAGTTGGCATAAAGATTGGGCAAAGCAAATCAGTTATCATTCCATACAGGAGGAATTTCTGACATACTTTTTAAGCTCATTCACGGGATGAGGGCATCACTGGCTAGGCTAACATTTATTACCCATTCCTAAATGACCAGAGAGCAGTTAAGAGTCGACCACATTGCTGTGGGGCTGGAGTTACATGTAAGCAAGGATGGCAGTTTACTTCCCTTAAAGGATAACGGATTCATGCTCACCATTAGACGCTTAATTCCAGGTTTGTATTGAATTCAAATTCCGCCATCTGCTGCAACGGGATTCAAACACAAGTCCCCAAAATACTATCTGGGTCTCTGGATTAACTGTCCAGTGATAACAACCTCAGGCCACTGTCTCCACAATGAAGTGTGTGCTATGCAGGTTTCTGGGTCAACACTTTGAGGAACCAACAAGCGAAGCTGAAGTTTGAGGTGGGAAGACTGTGTTCATGCCCCCTCGGGGAAGTGAACCTCATTTTCACCCACAGAAGGAAACTAACAAGGACACCTTCCACCGAGAGTGCCAGAGGCTTTCGGAGAGAGCAACCCGCAGAAAGCAGAACTTCACTCACTTGGCTCTATTGTCCCATTTCAGACTTCAAAACTAGAACCTATTTACAGCAACAAATGGAAGTATTTGACGGATGCCCTGGCTTTGTGCTCCTCCCCCATTGCTCACCTGCATTTTTCCTGCTTCACCTTGTACTTCCAGCCAAACATCACTGATGTCAGCTGCTTCCTGCCATTCCAAATGCTGCTCCTCTAGTGGAAGGACAAACAGCAATGTGGAAATTCAGACACATTTCTGGCCTGCGAAGGAAATGATACTGTTATAATTTCAGATAATTTTTAAAGGGCTCTTTTTGACCTTTGAAGCAGGGGGTGTACAAACACTACCACAGGCCCCAATAAGGCTCGAACTCACAACCACTGGTTTATGAGACCAGTGCTCTGACCACTGAGCTGTGGAGCCAGGCACAGAGACAGGGAAAGAGGGTCTCATGAATTGGAAAAGACAAAGTAATAGATAACTGGAGACTATTATATATCAACACATCACAAAACCAAAACAGAGCAGAGGGGCATCATGTGCAGATGGTTTGGAGAATGCAAGGCCGACTCAGACAGGGTCCGGAGTGCCATAAACAGATTTTTCCTGCTAGTCCAGTGATTACGATACAGTGTCTTCACTGTCATAGCCTGTTCATGGTTATCATTTAAGGTAATAAATACAAAATATTGACTGATCTTGAGAAGAAGAATTATGCCATTGATCAGTCAAAATCGATTCACTCCATGTTACAGTTCCACATCAGCAATGCCAGCTGAAACTGCCTGATGTGCAATCAGTTTAAAACAAGAATAGAGGGGAGATCAGGAAAAGTGAAGGGCAATGGTAGTTTGTGAGAGGTGACTGGAGGCCAAGTGGAGCCAGGCTCAATGTGGGTGCTGGAGACCAGTCTTCACTGTTTACTCTGGCATACAGATCACATTGGAGCTCCTTTGTGTGTTGTCCTTTGCACATCACAACTCGGGTCAGTGCCTCGAGGGGCTCAGATACTTTTAATTTGGCAACTAACTCAGGTCAGTGGCGCACAAACTAAGCTGTGTCGGGACACGATTTAAACGGGCCACCACTCATTGCAATGACCCAGAACTTTGCAGAAAGAGGGAGAACACCAATACAAAATCTTCGCTTTGAATGGCTATCCCTGCAATTTCATCCGCAGGTACTGACTAAACACCAACACGAAGAGGACACATTATGCCCGAACACACTGGACACACTGCCACACATCAAGAACACATCAGAACTGACAACTCCTATGACCACTAGGAATTACGGTAGCACACAAGTCCAAAGCCACGCGATGACAAACATTCTCAAGGATTAAAGACGCCATACCCATGACATGCAGAACTGACATTGTTTACAAAATACCGTGCAACGATTGCCACAAACATTGTATCAGTCAGACAGGAAGGAAACGAGCCATCAGTGCACATGAACGTCAGCTGGCAGCAAAATGACATGACAAACTTTCCCTAATATCAGTACACCCGGATAATGAAGGCCATCAGTTCAACTGGGACAGCATAACTGTCGTAGTGCAATCCAAATATAGACACACATGGGAATTCCTAGAGGCATGGTTCTCAATCCATAATGCAGTCGGCAAACATATAGAATTGGACCCCACATGCAGCCCATACAGAACAGAATGCGAAATGACAGAAGTTGCGGGAACAGACCGGGCAGTATAAATTCCAAGTGGAGGAGAACAACATCGCTTCTTTGGAAGCCTCACTCTTGGCGTTACCTCGCATGGTGACGAAAAGTCTGAATGAAAACAAGCCAACTGGGTGAGCAAGTTTACAACTAACTTTACCGTATTTGTGATATTATACACACACTGTTCTACCCGCTTCTCGCACTGTACACAAGGTTTCCCGACAAAAGGCAGCTTTAGGTGGCACACAAGCGATTTCTCCTGACAATGGTTACTGTTGCCATGAGGTGGGATATGAAGTAGACAGTGAGCTGAAGTAGCCCCACACTCATGTTACTCATTTACCTTTCAGTTTCAATTTTCAATTTCCAAAACCCAGCGATCCAATCACTTCAGCTGCTGGGAACCTGACAAAAACAGCGCTGGGCAGACAATCCTTTTCGAAAGCGTCTGTCAATTTGCAAGGGTAGAAAAGCTGTCAACTTCACTCGAGCAAGACAGAATACAATATTCCAAACTTCCAATCCAAATTCAGATGCCGTATCAATTACACCACTGGCTCCACACATCTTGCTGCAGCTTTCATCCTGTCGATTGTGATGTAATCGGGGATACTGGCGGAAAAACCATTTGCAAGGTGAATATCCTGCAAAATAATCACCGTCACTGCTGCACTTCAATGTTCCCCACTTTGTGAAGCGGTGAATGTCACTGGCAAACGAAAGACATTAGCCCTCACGTGCCTGCTTCACTGTCACCTGTTTCTTTGCCACCTGTTTCTCTGCTGGAACTTGCCATTGTTTTATTCACAGTCATTGCAAAGTTCTGCCTCACTTTTTTTTTATTATTTATCCTCGCAACTTAAAAACATCCCCTAGTCTTGAAATCTCCCATCCTTGGGAAATGACGACCACAATTCATACTATCTACATGTCTCATTATTTTATGAACTTCCAACAGCCCACCTCTCAAACTCTTAAGCACCAGCAAGAAAAGTCAAAGTCTATCTGACCTTTCTTTATAAATCCAACCTTCCATATCAGGCAACATCCTGGTAAACCTCTTCTTAATACTCGCCAGCTTCATAATGTGCCTCCTGTAATCGTGCGACAGAATCCACACACTGTATTCCAGAAGAGGTCTCATCAACATCCTGTGCAACCTCAATATGACTTCCCAAATCCTAAACTGAAACAATTGAGCAATGAAGGCTGGTGTGCCAAAAGCATGTTTAACCACTGTCTAAATGTGATGTAATCTTCAAATAATCCTGTACCAAATTCCCCTAGGTCCATGAATAGGCACCTTAACAGTGAGACAAAGTCTGTGGGAGGATGGGGAATAGTTTTGAATTTCTTTGGCCTCACATCTGAAGAAATTTATTGGACACATGCAGCTGAAGAAGATCAACAATTCATTCTCTGTGAAGAACTATAAATGAACCCGAACATTTTTCAATTAAAAAGTAAAGTTAGACCCTCTCGAGTCGGAACGAAGCCGTCGCTGTTCTGTTTCTGAGCTTATATTACCCAACAAGTTCTGCACCAGTTCATTCATTCACCATATCCTGACACATGAACTTTGGCTCACTCTCCAAAGGTATCAGTAACTATTGCCAATCCTCAGTTACATCTGGAGAATTTGATGTTTGACCTTTCTGAACGATTGCAAGCCGTGTGGTGAAGTCGCACTTGCAATGATATTAGTTAAGGAGTTACCAAATGATCGTGAAGGATTAGTGATGTTTTCCAAAAGAACAATTTAAATGTTTTCACACTTTTGATTCAGTCCAATGATCTGACATATTACACAAGGTTGTCACAAAACAATATTTGATACCAGGCACTTATTAGTACAAGTGACCCGAAACTGGCCAAAGTAGTAGGTTTCAAGGAATATCCTGAACAAACAAGGGGACTTTGAAAACCAGGGATGTTTAGGGAGTAAATTCAACAGCTTATGGCCTTGGAGACTGAAAACATGAAAAAGGTGGGAGAGTTAAAACCAGAAATCTACTGGAGTTTGGAAGTCAGGTAGAACAAATATCTTGAAGGAAAAAGGAAAAAAGAACAGTAGATGCTTGAAAGTAGTAACACAAGCAGAAATTGATGAAAAACTCGGCTTATCTGGCAGTGGTTGTGGAGAGAGAGCAGCATTATTGTTTTGTGTCCAGTGACCCTTCTTCAGATATATCTGCAGCTGGAGGCACTATCAAACGAAGGAGGTGGGATGACAAAATTTCAAAATAAGGATATGAATTTCAATACCTTGGTGCTTTGCCACCCAGAAAATGTGTATGCTAATAAGCACAGCATGGCAAAACTCAAAGATGTTGAAATGGGTGAGAGTAAACACAGGGGCAGCAGATTTTTGGATCATCTCAAGAATTCAGAGAAGTAGAATTAAGAAGCCGGCCAGGAGTGTGTTTGGGGAGTTAAGTTGAGAGGTAACAAAGGAGTGGATGAGAGTTTCAGCAGCAGATGAACTAGGATGCTGTTGAGGTTGAAATTGTACGTGGTCTATGTGGTAATGGGCGTGGGGGTGAGTAATGTGGTTGGAAGCTCATCTTGGGGTGAAATATTGCACTATGACTGTGAGCAGTGTGTTACCTGCCAATTACCAGAGGCAGGGATGGAGTCAGTGGTGAGGAAGTGGAGTTTGCCTGCCAGCCTGGATTGACATTTAGTATTGTCTATTTAAATGTGATCTATACCCGTTTCAAACTGGAACGGACTTGGCAGCAGAACTAATTTGTGAACCAACTGTCAGCTCGATTGAGACAAAGCGTGGAGTTTATCTGTTATGAAGTAAACTACAGTGACAAACTCTGACAGCTATTTCCAGTTGAATGTGGAGTATACTGCTTATGCCAATAACTAGACAGTAGAACAGTGAAACAACTTATTGGAGTTTTTGCAGCCTCTGTCTTCAAACTTTTTCGTCTGTTTTGGCCTTTTATCTTCTGATTCTCGTTGCTTTCCATTGCACAGACCTTTCTTGGGAATCTCTTTTATGCTTGTTCTTTTTTGATTAACCTCCCTCTCTGCGCAATCACAGTTAATATGAACAACACTCACCTCACTTCACCACGTGGTGTTCTTCATATTCATAATTATTCCCTTTACATCTTACCTGAGGACTGTTATACCTGTATTTATTACCCTTATTTCACTGCCATTTCTCTACTGGCTGCCAGAGCGGTATCAAGGGCTATCTTTAGCTTTGAGCTGCAGGAAGCCTTTTCAATCGCGACTTATTGAAAAAAAAGACAAAAGAACTGGGATGTTGTAAATCAGGAACAAAAACAACGTTGCTGGAAAAGCTCAGCAGGTCTGGCAGCATCTGTGAGGGTAAAAAGACAGAGTTAACGTTTCGGGTGCAATGCCCATTCCTCAGAGCGACTTATTAAAACCCCAGGATCGCTAATGTAACAATCTTTCTCATCCAGTTCTCAGTCTCATTTGTCTCAAAATGCAACATTGTCATGACGATCATTAGCTTCTCACAATGACAACACAAAGCACTGCGCATGCTCCAGATCACAATGGAGTCTGGGTGATTGATGTCAGTGCGCACCAATAGGAGCACAGGACTGCCGTGCATGTCCGGACGGACGTCTCAGCCCTCATAACCAATCGGAGTGAAGCGGGGCCGGGATCTGTGCTAACCACATCACCAGTGCTGGGTCGCTGAGATAATAGGAACTGCAGATGCTGGAGAATTCTGGATAACAAGGTACAGAGGTGGATGAACACACCAGGTGAAGTAGCAGCAGTGGAGCAGAAAAGCTGACGCTTCGGGCCTGGACCCTTCGCTGAGACCAAGATTTGTGTGATTGAGGTAAGAGCAGGACACGGTAAAGAAAGCAAAACGGCAGAAAGCGGGAGCGAAGCAATATTCGTATGGGCTTGGAATTTGTACAAAGACTTAGAGCATGTTGGAAAACACACACATTTGAAACTCCCAGAATCAGGTTTGCAGACAACAAATCAATGCCTCAAATGGCGAAAGGCCTGTGTGACCGCCACCATCTTTATTGGGGGGGGCAATGATCCGCGGGGCGCATGCGCGGCAGCTTTGAAATTTTGAAAGGGCAGAGGTGAATCTGTGCGCATGCGCATCCGCCTCTGGCTGAAAGTGAGAGAACAAGGTGTGGAGCTGGAGGAGCACAGCAGGACAGGCAGCATCAGAGGAGCAGGAAAGCTGACCTTTTCAGGCCTACACCCTTTAGAAATGGGGGAGGGGAAGGCGATACTGAAATAAATAGGGAGAGAGGGGGGAGGCAGATAGAAGATGGATCGAGGTGAAGAGAGGTGGAGAGAAGATGGACAAGTTTAAAGAAGTGGGGATGGAGCAGGGAGAGGTGAGTGAAGCTGGGGAGGAGATCGGTCAGCCCAGGGAGGACAGACAGGTCAAGGGGGTGGGATGAGGTTTGCAGGTAGGAAATAAGGGTGCAGCTTGAGATGGCAGGAGGGGATAGGTGAGAGGAAGAACAAGTTGGGGAGGTGGGAATGAGCTGTGCTGGTTTTGCAATGTGGTTGGGGGAGGGGAGATTTTGAAGCTTGTGAAGTCCACATTGATAGCATTGGGCTGCAGGGTTCCCAAGTGGAATATGAGTTGCTGATCCTGCAAACTTTGGGTGACATCATTGTGGCACTGCAGGAGGCCCAGGATGGACACGTTGGTGGAATGGGACGGGGAGTTGAAATGGTAGTTGACTGGGAGGTGCACTTGTTTATTGCGACCTGAGTGTAGGTGTTCTGTAAAGTGGCCCCCAAGCCTCCGTGATGTGGAGGAGGTCACAATGAGTACAGTGGATGCAAGATACCACATTAACACCTGCATTCCCCATACAGAGGGCTTAAAAGCCCTACGCTATTCCCTGTCCGGCAGGTCTGACCAGTTTCCCTCTACTGACCCCATTATGCGCTTAGGTGAACTCGTCCTCACCCTCAACAACTTCTCTTTCAACTCCTCCCACCTCCTGCAAACCAAGGGTGTGGCCATGGGTACCTGCATGGGCCCAAACTATACCTGCCTCTTTGTTAGAACAATCGCTCTTCCATACCTACACTGGCCCAGAACCCCACCTCTTCCTCTGGTACACGGATGACTGTATCGGTGCTGCCTCGTGCTCCCACGAGGAGCTCGAACAGTTCATCCACTTCACCAACACCTACCACCCCAACCTTAAGTTCACCTGGACCATCGCTGACACCTTTCCCACCTTCCTGGACGTCTGTTTCCATCTTGGGCACCGTCTAGAAACCAATATCCATTTCAAGCCCACTGACTCCCTCAGCTACCTAGAATACACCTCCTCCCTCCCACCCACCGTCCTGCAAAAATGCCATCTCCTATTCCCAAATCCTTCACTTCTGCATCTGCTCCCAGGATTCCACTCCCTGTAAATCTCAGATGCCCTTGTTTACCCCCCACCCCTGACACAGTGGTCGAGAACACACTTGACTGTGTCTACTGCATTTCCCACAACTCCTCCGTTTCACCCCGTCCCTGCAATAACAACCGAAAAAGAATTCCCCTCATCTTCACATACCACTCCACCAATCTCTGGATCCAACGCGTCATCCTCTGACACTTCCGCCGTCAGCAATCCGACCTCACCTTCAAAGACACTTTCCCCTCCCCACCCTTGTCTGCTTTCCAGAGGGACCACTCTCTCCGTGACTCCCTTGTCCGCTCCCCACTCCCCTCCAGCCCCACCACACCTGGCACTCTTCCCTGCAATTGTAGGAAGTGCTGCACCTGCCCCCACACTGCCTCCCTCACCTCCAGCCCAGGCCCCAAGAATACTTTTCACGACAAGCAGATGTTCATCTCCACACCTGCTAATGTGGTATACTGCATCCCCTGTACACGTTGTGGCCTCCTCTACATCGGGGAAACCAAGTGGAGACTTGGGGACCACTTTGCAGAACACCTATGCTCGGTTCGCACTAAACAACTGCACTTCCCAGTCGCGAACCATTTCAACTCCCCGTCCCATTCCTCAGATGTCATGTCCATCCTGGGCCTCCTGCAGTGCCACAATGATGCCACCCGATGGTTGCAGGAACAGCAACTCATGTTCTGCCTGGGAACCCTGCAGCCCAATGGAGTCAATGTGGATTTCACAAGCTTCAAAATCTCCCCTCCCCCAACTGCATCCCAAAACTAGCCCAGCTTATCCCGACCTTCCTAACCTGTTCTTCCTCTCTCGTATCCCCTCCTCCCACCTTAAGCTGCATCCCCATTTCCTGCCTACTAACCTCATCCCACCCCCTTGACCTGATCGACCTCCCTACCTCCCCACCTACAGTCACCTTTACCTGCTGCATGCCCACCTCTTTGACTTGTCTGTCTTCTCTCTCCATCTTCAATCTGTCTCCCCCTCTCTCCCGATTTAGTTCAGAATCCTCTTCCCCTCCCCCATTTCTGATGAAGGGTCTAGGCCCAAAACGTCACCTATCCTGCTCCTAAGATGTTCCTTGGCCTGCTGTGTTCATCCAGCTCCACACCTTGTTATCTCGGATTCTCCAGCATCTGCAGTTGCCATTATCTCTTATCCAAATGTTTGTTTCTTCTGGATTTCTTTCCCAGAGTGTGGGATAATAGCAGCTCGCACTGCTCTGACTCACTTCTGTGCTCCCTGATCACCTTTGTTGGTGTCCGTCTCGAATGATGGATATATTTGATCTCTGTCGTATTTTACTGTTACTTCCTTGTACTTTTTTTGTTTTGTAAAGAAATTTTCCACTGGTGCCCACCCCCTCACCCTTTGCTGCTCTCTTGCCAGGTTAATTTTTGAACGGCTTTGTTCACAGTCAGGAAATATTTTCCCAGAAAGAGAGTGCATTTTTCTTCCACTTCAGACCACCAAATTCTACAACATTTTTATTCTGTCATTCATTTTGCACTTCTGTAACATTTACTCTGTTTCTCCTTCCACAGATACCAGCGATCGTTGCCAAAGCCTTGTTGCCTGTGGAGAAGGTGATGTTTAACTTTCGTGTCCTACTGCAGCTCATATGATGAAGGTGCTCCCACAATGCGGTCATTTGAGAAGTTACAGATCATTCATCTAGCGACACTGAAGAGCTGATGGTGTATGTCCAAATCAACAAACAATTTGTATTTTTATCATGTTTCATAATTTCACAGAAATATTATCAAGAAACATTTGACGTAAGGCCATAATAGGTCAGGTGATCAAAAAGTGGACAAATTTGCAGGCTTTCCTGACTATCTTAAAGGAGGAGAGCAAACCTGAGAGGTTTATCATGGGAATTCCAGACCGTGTTGTCTGGCAACTGTAGAAACTGCATCACTGTTGGAGGCTATGATTAAACACACTGTTGGAGTCTGAAACTAAATGAGTTGTCGAAGTCTTGAAGGTTGTGTGGTGTCGGGAGATAGGGCTCATCACAGCCAGGAATTAAATCAAGGATCAGAATTTTAAATTTTTGCTTTATAAATAGGAGCCTTTGTGGGTCAGGGAGCACAGCAGTGATGGTGAACAGGTCTTGGTACAAGTGAACTTGTGTGCAGCAGAATTTCAGGTATTCTTGAGGTTACAGGGACGTTGAATGTGGGAGGCCGACTAAGTGAGTTTGGATAGTTACGTCTAGAGGTAACACAGGAATAGATGAGCTGAAACTGAGGTGTCACTGTCGGGTCATTGTCACTGAAGTGGAACTAAGTGGTTTTTGTGCAGGGCTCTGCTGTTTACCCTCACCTCACCTCAGGAATTCAGCAGTTTGTGAATTTGTGGATCAAGTCTGTAATAAGATCAGGAACTGAGTGCCTGCTGTGACTGAAACTGGGTGTCACTGAGCAGGTTACGGCTGAGTAAGTGCTGCTAAATAGCACTGTTTACAACACCTTTCATCACTTTACTGATGATAGAGAGTAGACTGCTTGAGAGGAAATTGTTCGGGTTGGATTTGCTGTGTTTTTGTGCTGAACAGACCTGGGCAGTTTTCCAAATTCAGTTGATGCCAGTGCTGTAGCAGCACTGAAACAGTTTGGCTTGGTGGCTAGCAAGCTGTAGAGCACTAGTCATTGGTACTATTGCCAGGGTCCGTAACCTTTGCACTCTTCTTTCATTTAATAATATCATTTTAAATGAATCAAATTAGATGAAAACTCACATCTGTGCTATTGGGGGCCTCTGGAGAAGGCTGAGAGTTATCATCTAATTGGCACTTCTGGCTGAATATTCCTGCAAATGCAGCAGTCTTGTCTTGTGCGTGGATAGATTGGGGTCCTCTGTCAGTAAGGATGGGGATTTTTGGCATGCTTCCTCCAGTGAGTTGTTTAATTGGCCATCACCATTCACAACTGGGTGTGGCAGAACTGTAAGGCTTACATCTGATCTATTGGTTATGGGGTGGCTTAGCTCTAATTCTTGCTGCTTATGCTATTTGGCATGCAGATAATCCTGTTTGGTAGTTTTACCAGGTTGGCACCTTATTTTTAGGTGTGCCTGATGCTGCTGTTGGCATGCTCTCCAATACTATCCATTCAACCAGTGTTGGTCCCCCGGATCAACGGCAATGGCTGACTGTAGGATATGCTGGACCATGAGGTTACAGATTGTGCTGGAGAACTCCTGCTACTGCTGAAGTCTCTCAAAGCCTCATAGATATCTGGTTTTGAGTTCCTGTGTCTGTTCCAAGTCTGTCCCTTTTCGCCGAAGTTAGTGTCACCCAACGCAGTGGAGGGTATTCTCAAGTTTAAGATGAGGCTTTGGCTCCACAGGACTGTGCGGTGGATGCTGTTACCAATCCTGTCATAAATGCTTCTGCAGCTCGGAAATTGGTGATGATGAGATCAGCTATGCTTTCCCCGTTTGGTGCGTCACCACCTGCTGCAGTCCCAGCCAGGCAGCTTTGTCCTTCAGGACCCGACCAGTCTGATTGGTAATCCTCCTGCAAACTACTCCTGAAGGTGGACATTGAGTACATTTAGTGCCATTCACACTTGCAGTGCTTCCTCCAAGAGCTGTTCAACATGATGGAGTTTTTTGTTTATTAAAATTCACTCTTGGGATGTGGAAGTCACTGGCTGGACCAGCGTTTATTACCTGGAAGGCAGTTAAGAGTCAACCACATCACTCTGGGTTTGGAGGCACATGTCATCCAGACCAGGTAAGGATGGCACATTTCCCGAAAGGACATAAGTATTCCAGATAGGTCTTTCCTGATAATTGGCAATGGTTTCATGGTCATCATTAGAATCTTAGTTCCAGATCATTATTTAATTCATGTTTCACCATCTGCCATGGCAGGATTTGAACCCAGGTCCCCAGAATGTTATCTGGGTCTCTGGATTAATAATCTAGCGATAATACTACTACTGATTTATCAACCGAGGGAGGATGAGACATGGTAATCAGCGGCAGCCATGAGATTTCCAGGTGTCAGAGTCAATGTCGAGCACTCCCAGGTCAAATAATCTGGTCAGAATAGCACTGTGCTGCCACATCTGCTGGGACAGGGCTTCACTAAGGACAGTGATAGTGATGTGTGTCATTGTTTGCAAGGTATGTTTCCATGAGTCTGACACTGTTTCTTGACTCGTCTTTGAGTCGGCTCTCCAAATTTTGACCCTATCCCCCCAGACATTAGTAAGCAGGAGTTTGGGGGGCTGAAAGGGCTGATTCTGCTGTTGTCTTTCCTAGTTCCCTGGTAGATGCCAAGTGGGCCACCCAGCTTCTTCCTTTGTTGAAACTTTGTAGTGATTTGCAACTGAGTGGCTTGCTGAGGTTGGCAAATTTCTTTCCCTGAAGGACATTAGATTTTTTTTTCTCTCTCTGTCATCAGCAATCGTTCCATGGCAACCAGTTGATTCTTCCAGTTTTTTTTTATTGAATTCAAATTCCACCATCTACTGAGTTAGGATTCGAACCTGGACTTCTGTGGTACATTTCAACATTCTGGATAAAAGTTAAAGTCATCAGGTTTGTTCACTCATTTTTAAATATCACTAACACAGGCATTCTTTGCAAAACACTGCCCATCATCCAGTCTCCTCCATCCTCCCCTCCAACAGCAAGTGAGGGAGACACGTGGAGTTTATATGTCACTAAGATTGAGACAATCCAATCAGCTGCCTCTGCTGCTTCCCTCTCTTCCACAAGCCCACCAAACCAAATTGCCTGGCATGTTGCTCCTCGTTTTAGGCTTAAACTTGCATCTTTTTCCAGTCTCATGTCAAGCCTTATCAAAGCTCATCTTAACCCTTTGTCCTATTCTCGCTAAACTCGCTATTCCAACTCTTATTTCTCCTCCTGCTCCTCCTCCTTGCCTCTCCCCCATGCCAATTCACAGATATTGTTAGTTGTTCTGTCTGTTTCTTTTTTCTGGTTATGTCCTTCTCGCCCATTCTGTTTAAAACCAATGTTCAACCTCACCGTCATTGGAAGATCCTACTCCATCTCTCTTTCCTGTCTGAAATCCATGTAGTCCATGTCCCCCAAGGATCTATCCTTGGCCCATGCTGTTTCTCACCAACATACTGCCAGGAAGTGAGATCTTCCACAAGCACTGTGTTAACTTTCACATGTATACTACAGTGTTCAGATCTAACTCGCCTCCATCGCTTTGCTCCACTGTTACTCAATTATGAAACTGCTTATCATGTTCCCACTACTTGATTAGCTGAAATTTCCTCCAATAACACTGTGATAGTTAAACCCATTGCCTTCACTTATTATTACAAATTACTTTTCCTTACTACTGTACTGAATCTACCCCTCTTGCTGGGAACTGTCTGAGGCTGAACTGCACCCTTCTCAATAATGCTCTCATATCTGGTCTCAAGATGAACATCTTACCATACATCTTCTCAATCGGAAATATCAGAAATTTCCATCTCTAAAATGCTCCTTCTCTCCACCTCACTCCAGCTCATTTGAGACTGAAACCCCTTACCCACGTCTATTTTGCCTTAAGCTTGACAATTCCAAAAGAGAACCCTCTCTTCTCTGCCTTATCAAGAATCTGCTCCCACGATAAGAAATATTCCCTCAGCATTTATCCTCCAACTCCCTTGAGAATCCTGTATTGTTAATAAGATCATCTCTCATTCTTCAAAAAAATCTAGTTAAGTCTATTCCAGACCTGTTTAGTCTTAGCTTAAAACATAATCCCTCCAAACCAATGATCATCTTAGTTCATCTTCTTTGAAATGCCTCCAGTGAAGTGATATACTTGCTCAAATAAGTGGACCAAAAAAAGCTGCTTCCATTCCTCCAGATGTGGTCTTGCCAGCAAGTTGTACGTTTTGTCCTGAGACATGTATTCCAAACTCTTATACTACAAACACCTTGACATAAGGGATAACATCCCATGACCCTTCCCAATTACCTGTTGCAACTGTGTGCTCGCTTCATGCTTCCTGCACAATTATTCCTGAATCCCTTTTCGTGTTGCAGTTTTCCACAGTTTTTACCTTTTTAAATAACACTGTTCTTTGGTCATCTCCTCAAAAATAAACAACCTCACGTTTTCCCATATTATACTCCATTTGCCGACTTGTCGCCCATTTATCAATGTCTCTCCATAAACTCTAACCCTCGTGGAACTTGACCGTTATTCCTTTTTATGAGATCCTCCCTCATTCTTCTCATCTTTTTGTTGGGAGCACTGGGCAACATGACACATACGTAATTGCTGCTTTTTTAAGGGGCGTTTTTTTTCAAATGACTGGGAGAAGCTTACTGCCCATTTCTCAGAATCGAGACAACTTGTTCATCAAGTTGCATTGGGCCGGAAAAGCAAATGTCTCATTGTGGCAGTGCAGCAGCACAGAAGGAAAGAAAAGGAAGCAAATCCTGCTGCCTGCATCTCACTAACTCTCTTGGCCATTCTTTGCCATGTGTCAAACACCTGTTGTTCTCTTCAGTGACGTGAAGTCCCAAGGTGGAAATTCCTAGAAACCCAAATAGATTTCCCCCGAATCAACTGTTGACCTCCACAAGGAATAATGTGCAGCAGGAACAATGCACAGTTATCCTCGGCCAGGAGGAGGGGATGTTGTGGATTTCTACTCGGACTGTCAGTGATGGATTTTATGAATTTGTGTTACAGGATATTACAAGTGGACTTTCAGGTGGGAAGCTCAATAATTGTAACACCAAACTCTGACAGAATTACTCAATTCATCAGGACCTGGATATTCACATTGTGTGTGAGTATTGTGTTCCTGGTCATTCCCATTTGCCATGTAAAATTTCTCTCATTACTCCATTCTCTCAATAGATCTTCCCTACGACTTTCAATATATGTCCTGTAGTCCTTTTTTATGGCCAGTTGAGTGTATGTTTTACCATCCTAATGTTTATTTTTTGTAAACACCTCCTATCAACGGTCCCCTCAAAATCCTTTGTTACAATGAGATCAATCTTAGTTTCCCCAAGCACCTGATTCCCCAATGACAGTTTGTTTGCTGTGTGTAAGGCACTCATCCGGATTGTGTTGGAACATTTTCCACTTTCCTGCATGAGCACAGCCCCAACAATATTAAAGAAAGGTAACATCCTCCAGGTGAAGCAGTGTCAGAGTGATGTCCCATCCACCACATTCAACATTCCCCTCTCCACCACCGAGGGAAAGTGGCATCACTGTGCCTAAGGTAAAGTCACCATTGTCCTACCTGACCATAGGGCTGGTTTAACCTGAAGATTACCATACCCCAGGCGAGGGGAGAGGTTGAGAAGGAGAGTCCATCTATTGTAGATGGATATTCTCACTATGTACCAGCAATGTCTAAGTCACATGAAATTATAATTTAAAAAAACCCCAACCATGCAACTAAAAACACTCTCCCTACAAATCATTCTGTAAAATCTCCTCTGCCCCCTATCAGGGACCCTCCCGTCCTTCACAGTGTGTGGGGGATCTTTGGTTTGCACAGACTCAGCTTGTCTCTGTTCCTGTCTGTGATGTCATCATGCTGTGACAATGGCACTGAACCTCACTGTCTGTGAGGGTGGTAGGCACAGAGATCCTCATAGCGTTTAAGGCATATTTAGATACACACTTGTGATGCCAATGCAGACAGGTCACTGGGCCAAGTGCTGGGAAATGAGATTAGAGTAGTTAGGTAGTGCTTTTTAACCGGCACAGGTTGGATGGGCCACAGAGCCGTTTTCTGTACTGTAGACCTCTGAGACACTTCACATAGGAAGATGCCCAGCAATATTTCAAGCCAATTCAGAAAATGAGATATCAGAATAAATGACTCATGATCGGTCAGTGTTTTGGGGAGAAAAGTGAGGTATAGATGTAAAGCGGTTTACCTTGCAATTCTTGGGCCTGAAGCCCAGGAAATTGAAAGTGCCGCCATCAAGTGGATGAATAAAAATAAGGATTGCATTAGAGGAAAGAAATATCGTTCTTGTATCATCCATTTGTGAGGCTCGACGATATTAGAGACAGGAAGGGTTCTGAGACTGGAGAAGACGACAAAAATAGAGAAAAGTGAGCATGGAGGAGATTACAGAAATGGGCAAGATTGTGAGGCTGGAGGAGACTCCAGACAAAGTAAGGTTTGTGAGGCTAAAGACAATTATTGAGCTAAAGTTGTTTGTGGGCTGGAGGAGGTTAGAGATAAGGTGGTTTGTGAGACTGGAGGAATCTGAATAGATGGTGAGTTATGAGCCTAGAGGTGGATTCCAAGGATAGGCAGTTCGTGAGGCTGGAGAGGGATTCCAGAGATGTGAAGGGTGTTGAGGCTCGAGGGTGATGCCTGCAGTAATGGAGGTAGTGAGGCTAGAGGGCATGATCGGGTGGGTAGTGAGGTTTGAGGTATGATTCCTGCAATAGAGAGGCTGGTGAGGCTCCAGGGCGGATTATCATCCAAACAGCACAGTGGTGTACTTACAGCACATGGAGTGCAGCAGTAATAGAAAGTACCACTTTCTCCAAATCCAATAAAATTGGCAATCAATATTAGTCTGTGCAGCAAAGACCACATCCCATAAGTCAATTAAAATTATGGTGGGTCTCTGGTTTGGAGAGAGCTAACAGAAGCTGAGATAATTCTCCATTGTAGCAATGTTTGGTAACCGTAGAATACAACATTCAGCTACTTGGCAAATAATGCAGGGTGAAAATGTGAAGATTGTTTGTTTGACTCAGCAAGTTCCCAGGTTCTGGAACAGTGAATGGCAGCTGGATGCAGATTTAGCAGTTATTCTCAAAACAGAGTTGGGATTTAACTTTTCAAGGAATGCTGGACAAATGGCAGGGGAATTAGGTCAGATTTGCAGCACCTCCCAGAGTGAGAGTGAAGCCTTTGACAGGGTTTCACGTGGTCGACTGATGAGTAACGTTTGATCACATGTGATTCAGGAAGAGCTCGCTAATTGGAGGCAAAATTGGCTTAGTTGTAGGAGAGAATGTGGTGCTGGAGGATTTTTCAGAGTGGAGTTCTGTGACCAGCGTGTTCCACAGCATTTGGTGCAGGGTCCACTTTTGTTTCTCGTTCAGGTTAATGATTTGGATGAGAATTTAAGGGACAAGATTAGTAAGTTTGCAGATGATACTTGAATTAGTGGTTAGTGAAGGTTATCTAAGATGACAGCGATATCTTGATCAGTTACCTCAATGGGTTGAGGAGTGGAAGATGAAGTTTAATTTGAATAAATGTGAGATATTGTATTTTGGTAAAATGAAAAGGGTAGGACTTGCACAATTGATGGTTGCACCCAGGGTAGTGTTGTGGAACAGAGAGATGCTGAGATTCAAGTGCATAATTCTTTGAAGTTTATGTAGACAAGTAGACAGAGTGATTAATAAGTTGTTTAGCACACTTGCTTTCATTGCACAGACCTTTGAGTCTCAGAGTTGGGATGTTATGTTGAGGTTGTATAGGACATTGTTCAGGCTTCATGTGAGGTATTGTGTGCAGCTCTGGTCGCCCTGTTACAGGTAGGACATTATTGAACTGAAGACTATTCAGAATAGACTTGCTGGGATGTTGCCAGGAATGGAGGGCTTGATTATCAAATAGACGGCCAAAGCTAGGACTTTTCTCACTGGAGCATAACGGGTTAAGGAGTGATCTTAGAGGTTCATGAGGGCACAGATTATGCAAATAGCAAGGGTTTATTCCTAAGGTTGAATGATTTCAAGACAAAGGGACATGTGTGTAAGGCGAGAGGAGAAAGACATATTTAAGAAGGCATGAGGGATATTTTTATTCTTACGGATGTGTGGAACGAACTTTCAAGAGGTGGCAGATACAGGTACAGTCACATTGTTTAAAAGACACTTGAATAAAGACATAGATAAGAAAGGTTTAGAGGAGTATGTGCCAGATGCAGGCAGATGTGATCAGTTTAAATATAAAACTTATTTATTTAATATACACTTCAAAATTCTAAATTGGAGTAAGGCCAACTTTGACATTATTGGGCACGAACTTGCAAAAGATGATCGGGAGAGGTGATGTGTAGGTCAAGGAATGCTTGGAAAGTGGGAGGCCTTCAAAACTAAAATAAGGAGAGCCCAGACACCGTATGTTCCTGTTCATGTGAAGGGCAAGGCTGATAAATGTAGGGGATACTGGCTGACTGAAGAAATTGAGGCTGTGGTCAAGAAAAAGCAGTGCATGTCAGGTAGTGACAGCAGGAACTGGGTCAATCCCTCGAAGTATCGGGGCAGCAGGAGTATACTCACGGGAAATGAGGACGGCAAAAAGGAGACATGAGCTATCTTTGGCAAATCGCGTTAAGGGGAATCCCAAGAGATTCTGAAACTTCATTTGGGACAAAAAAGCAACAAGGGAGAAAATAGGGCCCCTTTAAAAATCAACAAGGCTGTCTGTGTGGAACTGCAGGCTGAGATAGTAAATGAGTA